>NW_027211648.1:10917500-12117500 GCF_022749685.1 Semicossyphus pulcher | reverse complement strand
GCTTTAAATAACCTAAATATACCTAAAAGTACTCTTACTGGACCAATAAGTAAGTAATCTCATCTTTTCCTTCAATAAAAAGTATAAACTTTTGACATTTACTAAAATCCACATTATAAAAGCTTTCATAACGATTACAGTCACATCCAGGATGGCTTACTCCCTGTAGCTTGATGTTGCAAATCCCCTTCACCCTGGGGTGAAATCATGTCAAAACATTTTAGCAATCTCACTCATGATCCAGGAACCCGCAGTGCTCAACCTTTACGCCACCTTACAGACTGAATCATCCCTTTCAACACAGACAGAGCAGCTTGGTTTGATAACACTTGGATCAGCTACATTCAAATTCGCCATGGGCCTTTCTGGCCCCCGAGAGCAGGAAGTGAAGTCGGCTGTTCATGATCATCGTACAACCTTCACATTGTTTCCGCTGCTTGTTGTGCCTTTCCTGTTTATCCGATCAAGCGACTCAACTGTGGGTCCCTTGGGTGTCGCTACAGCAGCTGAATCCTTGAGACAAGGGAATCTCACTCGGAACAGGAGGATACAATGGATAACCATTGACCTTGCCTATGCTAATCTATGCTAATGCATGCTAAGTATGAGATTTTCAGGTTCATGCTTTGGATGAAATCTACCGTGGCTAAGTTCATTTATATGTTCAGCGCATGATGAGGCTTGATTTGCCTTTGAATAAAAGGTAATGTCAGTAATTTAAAAACAGGCTGAGATTAATCAGGCTGAAAGTATGAAGAGAGGAAGATGAGGGGAAAGAGTGAAACAGGAGGTTGTGAGGGCAGGTTGTCTTGCTCCTCCTCTGCTGCTCGCAAGTCTCTTGGGATGTAACTCTTCAGCCAAACTGTCCAGCCGAGATTGACAGCTGGGCGAGGAGGTGCAGGGTACGCTCAGACATGCCGGTTAGACACATTCTGTCAAACTGTCACTTCAGAGGCTCATCTGAACGTACAGTGTGGGTCTAAACTTATACCAAGCATTAACAAAAGCCATACATTAACATCTATTGAATGTGTCATTAGCACGGTGGTGCGGAGGTTAGCAAGTAGGTTCCTTCTCCTTGTGCTAGGTTCTCTACAGGTCCTCTGGCTTCCACAGTCCTCGTTAGGTTAGTTGGTGACTCAAAAAAAAATTGCCTGTAGGTGTGAATGTGAGCGTGAAAGGTTGTCTGTCTATGTGTCTGGTGAGCTGTCCAGTGTGCACCCCGTCTCTCGCCCAATGACAGCTGGGATAGGCTCCAGCCCCCATGCGACCCTTGACAGGATAAGCGGCAGAGATAATGGATGGATTAATGTCGCAACAATATAATTATTTCTGACGAAGCATGACAACAGCAGGAGGAGAGGTGAGTGAGGATGCTACTGTAGTGTGCAAGTGACTGTGCCTATAGCATGTGTGTGCATGTGGAGTTACACTGGAGCTTAAACACCAGTGCAACAACACGGAGGTCCCGTCCTTTGAACAAGACGGCAACTGTATGCTACACACAACAGAGTCTTGCCGCCCATTACACAATCATTCCTTCCATAATTACCCTTCAAAATAAAAGCACCATATCTACTAAATCCTTGCACATTCGGGGAAGCTGCTTCCAAGCTGAGCAGATGCATCGCTGAGGTGTTATTGTGGGTGTCTTTGAAAGGGCTAAATGATTGTACATTCGGCCTTTTCTGGCATTATTGATCGTATATCGTACGGAGGGCAACACTGTTAAACACGTATATCAATGAAGACAGAATCACGCAGAAAGGGAAAACAAATAAACAATGCAGTCAGTGTTGTGGAGTATCCTATACTTTCTTTAGAGTCTCAGAAATTATTATTTCACACTGATCATTGTTTGATTAGATTACAACTGTACAGGTGTTAACCAATGGCTATTACGCCTCATATGGGCACCTATAAATGAAGGTAACTGTATAAACTGACAATATAGGAAAAAAATTCATCCATCCATCCATCCATCAGCTGTGCCGCTTAAAGAAGGCAGCACGAGGCTTGAGCTGATCCCGGCTGACATTAGGCGAGAGGCGAGGTTCATGTGGACAGGTCGCTGACACACAGAGACGGACAAGCATTCACACTCACATTCACACCCTTCACACCAACAGGGAAGTTAGAGGCCACACACAACCTAACTTAAAATGACTTTGGGAAGGAATTATCACGTTGAAAAATTCCTATATGTTTTTACAACTAAATTATAGCGTCTACAACAGATTTATAAACGTAAATAATAGGTTTGAAAGTTGTAATCTTGAAGATTTTCGTTCTCTTTGGCGGCACCTATGGCAAAAACCAGTACGAGCACACTTCCCGGATATCCAGACAGTGTCGCATGTGTGACGTCCACGGTTGGCTCCGGTTGTAACTCTTGATTTTCCTCGCTGACGGTCGCTTTCCTTTTTAGACTGTTTACCTTCATCTGAGCGTCGAGTTTGGTTCTTTTTCTTTGGATTTTCACTTATTGTTGAAGTTGTATCTGTAGTCATCGATCTTTTCTTTGTTTGTTCAGCCATAGTAGATTACTGTTTACTGGCAACACTTGCAGAGACTGGAAAAGCAGCCGCTTAGCTCCGCCTACCCTCTCTGGCAGACCAACCACTACTGGCTGATGGAAAACGCTTCACTAACTGGGCGCCGCTCGTGATTTTTTCCGCAAAAGTAACAACAGACACCGAGTCTGTGATGCTGCAAATGCAAAGGCTTTCATCAGCGGGCCATAGACTCAATCACCATTGTGTTACCTCATTCGGCGATAGATAGTGACTTAACAGACATTTATTTAAATGAAAATCTTGGAGATTATTACTTTAAGTAAAGTGATACCCGTTTCTGCAGGATGTCCATGCAATCTCTTGATCGCTATGGTTTAATTCCTGATTAACTTGAGAGGTCAACATGTCAGCAACACTTGTAAAGACCAACTTTATTGTAAGAGCAACATGTTGACTAAAAAGTTACTTGGTTTGTTTAGGCCCTAAAATGATTCTAGAGTCATTAAAACAATGTTTATGCAGCAGGGATCCGAAATCCAAAGTTTAATGGATGTTTCCCAGTGAATGAGCTCATGGCGGCAGACCACAATAGAGGGAGGATGAGTCCTCTGCAGGTTAATGTTAATTAGCTCTCGCGACTCACAGGATTAGGTTGTTACCCGAGTCAATAATGGGCTTTTGATCGCAGTGTTTCCTGCTTGAGGTCACTTCCACAAGACGAAGACGGAGCGCTTGTTCTCAACGCATCAACAACCTTCCTCCTCTTTATGACGTGTTTGTTAAACTCTGATTAAAAAAGGCGTCGATACGGCACAAGGTATCAGAGCATGTCATGAATTACGCCGTCTTTGCGTCGCCTGTAATCGACTTTGACGTTCGAATGATGAATGTTTCTGACGGTCGCTGCTTCAGCGCACAGGCAGGATTTTACCAACTTGTATTACGTGATTGCCTCTTTACAAAGCATAGGATGGTGGGAAAAATGGCTCGGCAGCTATTTCTTGACCTCAATTTTGTTGTCATTTCTTACTATTGTTACACAAGCCTCTAATGATGCTCCTCATTACAGAATAAGTGTCAAAATGATCCATCAAATACCAACTAAATCTATCTCATATCCTCTAATGAGGAGCTCACCTACATCTCTGTCTACTCAGAACAATTACACAAGATGATAAGCCGTGCAGGCGGAGTAATTGTCATATTTCAGGATACAAGATGAAGTCAAAATGTTGCATGTAATCCATTTCTGCATTCAGCTTTCCTTTCTACCTCCAATCAGGAGGGATGGTAAACAGAGTGCCAAGTGTGACAGGGAACAGAGCGTCTTTAATGCGATCCCCGGAGCTCTGGCGTCCCCCCCCGATGCCGCCGCAGCCTCGCTGAAAATGCTTCATTACTGTTACTCCGTGATGGGAGCTCAGCATCACCCGTCATCCAGAAGGCAGGAGGCCTATTCTTTTGATTTAGTAATGCTGTGAGTGGATGACTCCTCTCTTTCTCTCTCTCACACACACACACACACACACACACACACACACACACACAGTATCTGTCCCTGCCTGTCATCTCGTACAGGAAACATCCTTAGAAAGAGGATTTATGAGGAAGATGCCCTTTAAGCAAGACGGATGCTGGCCTGCCCACTAGTGTCCTGAGCCAAATCTTTAATATAGTAAGCTTATTACTGTAATTATTTTATATTCACTTTATTTATAGCAAGAAGGTTAACACAGCAACAGTTTCATAGCCTATATGTCATGGTTTGCAGTCCCTCCTGTGCTCCTGCTTCCCTCTGTATGTGTGCGTGTCATCCTGGGCGTGGCTTCCAGGTTCCTGCTGTTGCCGATCCTTCCTCACACCTGTACTTCATCTAATGAATCAAGCCTCGACAGGATTTAGCCCCGCTTCATCCTTTCAGTCTCGGCCAGATCATCCTCTTCTTCTACTGCTGGTAAAGTAACGGCAAAGTTTCACAGATTGTTAGCCTCCTGATGTTTTGCCTTTAATAATTAATTTCCTCTTATCCCTTTCTGGAAGAGTATTTTCATTGTTTTCTGTATTTTGGGGTCTGAATTCATTCACAACCCAACGGCAATCGACCGACCGCGATTTAACCTCTGGGAGCAACAGCCAATTTTGCGGGGCTTCCGGTGTCGTGAGATGTTATTCCAATAAGCTTTTGGGCATTTCCAGGACAAAACTCTCTTTTTTCAGTACATTTTCATTGTTTACGCTCTGACTAACAACTACAGAAATCTGTCTTTCTAGATAATAAAAAGCTAAATCGACACCAATGGCATCCAATATTGTTTCCCGCCTCTTTTGCTCTCCAAACAGTGAGTGGACCAAACTACAAAAAGAAACCGGAACACCTCTGACACCAAGGGTTCTGTATTTATATCCAGAATCTGTTTATAGAGATTACACACAGCCTTACAATGAGTGAGGTTTAGACCAATGACTGTATATAATTACGGACAACACGTCTCTAGCTCCTGTCATTGTACAAAAATGAAGCCAAAATACTCCCCATTTGGAGTCTGTGCAGTAGGGATCAGCTGGTGGAGCTGAAGTCCCGCCCCTTCCGATAACCAAAACACACATGTAACATTTAAAAACATAGCAAATATCAATTCTTTATTTGGTCTGAGGCAGATATTCACGGTTATGGACGTTCAATGACTGTAGTGATTGTTTTAGTTACGTCTCCTCTCGCCGTTCCTCCTCTACTCGGCTAATCCAGAACAGATCGGCTGCAGGAGTCGTATTGGTCAACAGAGCTGTCAATCATCCTTTTTACAGCATCAAATAACAAATTAAAACTGAACTTGTCAGCAGAATGAACACTTGGACATAAATCAGCATGATAAAAAGTAACTATAGTAACCGAACATTGTATTTGGCGTGTATTTTAATTGACTCATGTCCCATCTGATAACATGGCTTTAATGACCTATAAAGGGTTTTGGCTTCTCTTTTGGGGAGCTGTCATGTCGTCCATCTTTTTATACAGTCTGTGGTTTAAATACAACAGGGTTTATCCTCTAGGGATCACGAATGTCTGTACAAAATGTCTGGTTTATCCCTCCAATAGTTGTTGAGATATTTCAACCTGGATATATAAAGCTACATTGGAGCGCATGCAAGCAGTCAGACTACCTCTCCAATCCTTTATCATATAGCAGATATTGATCCATAGGCAGGAACCTGCTCTGTGCAGCAGATGTAGCATGAAATGTAACCTACATTCAACTAAATTCAATGTCTCAGAAAGTAGTGGAGGAGTCGCGGGAATAAGCCTCCCATCCCTCAGCAGACCACGGCCACCGCTCTGTCACTACCCTGCACATGATTGGATATCAGCATGCAGAACATGCAGCCTGTCACCATGGAGACTGACATGTATCACTCCGCTTGCACCCATTGGCAGTCTCGCGTCCCCCGGTCGTTGGCCAAAATTAAAGTCGAAACCACTCCGGGGGGCTAATGGAGGAGCTGGCGAACAGAGAGCGAGACGAGTAAAGAGACTGATGCCTGGGCTGACAGAAGACGACAGGATGATTGAGAAGAGGAGAAATGTAAGAGAATATAGAGGGAAAGGATCGGGATTAACAGTGGAAACCTGAGTCCCTCTCCGTCCATCTCTGTGTGTGCTGATGAATGTGTGACAGGTGCTCTCTCAGAGCCGAGCGGAGATTGATCGATGCTGATCTCTGTCATCTCCAGCCCCTCTCAGACGCACGAGCATGTGTGCCAGAGAGACTGCTTTCTGTTTTTAACAACTCCTGTATCCTCCACGTTATTTATCATTCATGACGCCTGGAAGCTCAGTTCGGTTTGACTTTAAGGGAGAGGTGTATTCAGGGCTGTCTTAAGTTCAAGTAGGACTACCACAGTGTTAGGTTGTACCTTCAAATCATTACTGTTGTAAAAGAAACTATTCATAGCAGGGACTCACGGATTTTGAGGCACGTTCCTGGTAAGCGTGTGAGTGTTTAGTATTACCCACTTTTGAGTCCCCATAGCTGCAGACCTTCCCCTGGGACTTACCCAGAGTTCATAGCGGACTTAGCGAAGTATAAACGTTATTGCCCAGCCTCCCACTTAATGTAAAATGGCCCTTGAAGTTGTATTCAATAAAGTTTGAACAAAAAAAATGTATGTAAACACTGTAATGTAAAACACTTATTAGATTTAACAGCGCATCTTGTTTCTATGGTAACATGTGATGTCATGACGGTGTGTCCCATTCCTCATTTTTGTACAGTTCATAAGCCCTCACAGACTCGCGCACTGCGGGCCTGACGTCATTAAAGTCCATGAGGGTTAAGTGCTTAGGCCTTAGGGTCCATCTACACACCTGTTCTCTGTTATAATCAGCCAATCAGTGCACTAACCTCCTCACCTGTGTCCACTTCACTAATCTGTCTCTCTCCATATATACTGTCCCTTTTTCTTTTTTTTTGTTTGCCAGTTTATCCTGGTTACTCGGCCTTGTTACTCAGTTTTGTTGATGTATAGCTTTGCATTTTTCCTTTTTGAAATTTCAGACAGAGTCGTATCCTAAAGGTGCCTGCCAACCTACCTCTAGTTACAAGTGTTCCTGCCTGTAAGTCATGACTGCACAAGTCTGCCTGTGACCTTCTGTTGAGTTCTACCTTCCTGTCTGCACTACATCCTGAAAGACTAAATCCTACTACAATAACGCACAAGTACCTCAAAATTATGCTGTAGCACAGAGTCTTTGTAGCTAACTAGAATCAGTTAAGTTACTCACAGTGTATGTTTTCAGAGTTTAGGCAGGATGAGGCTAATCTTGGTCAGAAAAATAAAATTGCCATACTCAAACGCAAATATTTCAGCACCTTTAGTAACACGTCTGATGAAGGTCACATGGACTCACTTTGACAAACGCTTGAGACAAATTTACATTTTGGAAAACATTTGTACATTTTATAAAACAAATTTGCTGTGCAGATATATTTTATTCTTTATAAAGGTTGTACACATGTACAACATACATTACATGTAAAAAAAAAAAAAAAAAAAATCTGAAATGTAAATGTTTTTTCTGAAATGTTTATTTGTTTTGTTCTTGGTAAAAGTGTTTTACTTTTGTAATTTTGTTTTAGAAAATGTAAAAATGTTTTCCAAATTGTAAATTTGTCTCAAGCATTTGTCGAAGTGTTTTAGACTTTGTAATGTTGTTTTGCACTTCGGGGCCACCATAATGTTCTAATGTGCAGGTATGTTTCCAGGTGAGGAAAGCTGTCTGTTCTCCAACCATCTCCAAGGCTGAGAACACTTCATGTTTCATCCAGCAGAGGGCTCCATATTAAACATTTTGAGAAGGTGTTCCAGGATGACGGAGGTGAACATTACATGCATTACATACTTTATGTTTTCTGTAGGGTTAGAATCAACTTAAGTGCAAACATTCAAAATGTAACCTAATAGTTCTCAATATAATCAAAGTTGTGCAAAGATTACATTAAAGTAAGAAGAATGCTGGAATTCAAGATCATTTAGATGTAAGTTAAGTAAATAAGTGCATTATATACAGAGTGTTATATACAGAACGATCTACTGTATATACGTGTGTATGTTAGTACTGCAGATTCTTTTCTGTTGCAGGCTCTTGGTGTGTTTTGTATCTCTTGTGACATGTAGTGGTGTGTGGGAACACATGATTATTATTAACATGATTATGACGCTTCTGTGCAGCTTAAATGAAGGCTGACAGAGTGAAAGTTTCTACAAAATAAGTCTTTGAATTACACTTTCATTGCATCAGGCTTTCTGAAAGATTTTAGAGGTAGAAGGGATGTTTTAGGGATTCAGAGGAGACAAGCTAGTGACACGCAGTCACACTCCTCTCTGTAAGTATCACCGCACTGTCAAAAGTCATTCAGCAAAACAAGCAGTTGTCTCTTTTGTCCCTCAGAGGCCCACGTTAGGCATGTATCCTGTCAGGCCGCATCAGAGTAAAAAGACACAATATGAGACCGACTGAGACAAAACATGTCTGTCATCTGTTTGTCTTACACTCATTTAATTTCTCTGACTTATCTTTAATGTCAGACCGACTGTATTTGAGGTGTTTTAAATGTTTAAAACACAGAGTGTGAGGGAAGATGTTCTAGCAAGTAATCGATCTGATTCACGGCACTGATGGGAATCTTTCTGATTTCTCAATAGCATCCGCTAATGACAAAGTTGGCCCTCACGTAGAAGTTAGGTAGATCAATATAACCTGAGTCGTAGCCACATTTTCCCGTTTTTCCAAGCGAGTGGATGAATAAGTTACTTATTACCCTAAATCATGTGGCTTCTCCAAACTATCAACACCCACGGCCAGAAACAGGAGACTGTTGCACAATAACACGGTTATTCCACCATACATGGCAGGTTTCCTGTTGTTTTAGCGTCACCACACTTGTTTAGGAAACTATTGGATTTGCTCTGACGTTCAAATCCTGGAATTCAATCAACAGAGGGGTTTGGATTGCGGCCGCTCAAACGTGTTACATAATGTCTTGTGATGGCTGGTTTATAAATAAGAAAAAAGGGGATGTGAAATTGAGTCCTGTATTTATTCTAGTCTTGCTTGGCTTGCTCAAGAAGGATAGAAAGGATGCAATTGAGGGTGCAATCGCTTCCCGAAACATCCAGAAACAACAAGTATGAGTCTCTATAACTGTAAATACAGTGATATTAGTGCCCTGTGTTTTTCTGCCAGGGACATTTGTGCACTCAGACACACAGCTTTAAAACCAGGGTTTGAATTTCACTTTGATTTCTGTTGAAATTGTTCTGTGTTCCTCAGCCGGCGGCATTAGTGGCATCACAAAGCGCTCGTCAAAGTTGCATTAGTGGTTTCAGGAAAAAAAGGCGCCGACGCCTGAGGCCCTCTACCAGCGTCAGAGCCTGTGGCTTCTTTGACACCATCTCTCATAAGCTCTCACTCGCTCTGAACGCCCTGACTATAACATACAGCTGTGAAAACAAAATGCAAACTTTACCAGAAGAGCTGCGGCCCGTTGAGTCTGTGAGGAGTTACGAAACAGGAGAACAGGAGGGGAGGGGGGGCGGGACCAGCGCAGAGGCACCCGAGCTCACAGCCTGGAAAAAACCTGAAGAGACAGGCAGAAGGAGACAGGAAATGAGCTGAGTATTTTCTTAGACGAGCTGCCCCCTCGTCCAGACATTATTTTACATAGCTCATTACACACCACTGAGACATAACTAATGGCAGCAGACAGAGTTGTAGTCTGGCCTCATGATCACTCAAGGACCTTCCAGTTTGAAATGATATATGACTTCAGAGGCGACTATTCACAGGATTCATAAAGTCTCTTTAAACTGATGAAGGATCGGGGCAGAGGAGAGGTTTAAATCACACATGGGGCCGTTTGATCACACAGTTTATGACGGCATTGTGCCTTAAAGGGTCAAATTAGCAACACAAACATATCACTTAAATCACCTAGCCATGCAGAGGTCTGAGACTTACAGCTATAATAGAGGTGGACAACATTGTGTTTGTGTTGTTCATAACATCGGAAAATTACATCTGAAAAACCTAACCGCAGCTTGTCTTCCCAGAAACCACGTGTTTTTTAGTCAGGATAAACCACAGACCTTACTGTCAACACTGTCAACACAATTATTTAATTGTTTCTCATAAAAAAAAAAGTCTAAAACAATTGGACATAAAGTTAAGCACTCCACCGGCCCTCGCTACGCAGCAGGACAGAAACATGCGCAACATGACTGCAGATGCGAAACCACAGTAAAACTCCTGACATCAGTGTTTTCCTGTTGTTTCTGAGCTGTTGGTTTAACAGTCGAGAGCATGGGCCAGAAAGGAGCTATTTCTGTGCAGCAATAGTGCAAATCACTCTGCAAAAACAACACAATATATCAGTGTATATCAGTTTGTAAAGGAACATTTCATAGCAAGAGAGATAGGTGCAATTAATTTATAGGCTTGAACAATCATCAGACTTGCAATTAATATACTTACAACTTAGTGCCACTACACTGATTTGTCAGTGTTTATTTGTTATTTTATTTGTTCTACATTTTTTGACTCATTATTTCAGCATATTAAAAAGCATTAAACAGCACAATGTACAGTAGATAACATTGCACTAATTAGACTTTTGTCCATAAACATCAGTGTTCGGGATTTTCAAGCAGCCGCCTCTTATTTTAGAGAAATTATACTTAATGAAAAAAATGCCTGTGTGGACCTGTCCTGGGGTATTTTATTGTCCTTGGGTTTTATAAAGATGGGACATAAGTTAGGATCACTTGTTCTTGGTGGGTCCAAATCAACATGTTACAGTAGACTGTGCTGCCTCTATCTGTATAAACATAATAAAAAATAGCTTTACTGCTTGTCATGTCATTGTGTTCACATCAAGACAGAAGCACCAACAGAAAAACAACATAGGAACAGAGTAAAGTTCAAAGATATAATAGTGTAAAAAAAAGAAAAAAAGAAGTGAAAGTATTCAGAGGCATTTCTTTATTTTTTGGTATTTTAATATTCTAAACTCAACCCTGGCCATGGACTTCCATTGATTGTAATAAAAACGTTGCATAACTACTTTTGTTCTGTTGTTAGGGAATCAGGTTTCCCTTGTTTTAGCTCCAAGAAAATGTCTTGGAAGAGTCTCAAGTGTGGGAAGTAAAAGCTGGACAATAAACTCTTTGATACAAAGACCAATCATTCGAACAAGTGAAATAAAAATCCATCAAATAAGACAGTTGTTTCTGATTCTTATCACTCTAAGAAACAAAGAAACAATCCCTCAGTTCAAGCGCCAGGAAGTCTCATTAGTACTTCCCTGCTGTTGCTAATGCTAACTACATCTGAATGCTAACTGCTTCAGCCTGCCTGATGGAGTTAAGCTAGGTGTTAAATTGTTTCTTCAGTTAAAGCATGAAAGTGTAATCCTGTTGTTAAAGCTGTGTTGTTTGTAGCCTTAGCCTCTGTTGCCATGTTTTGTAGCATGCTAACCTAAGTAATTAATTTCATTGGAAAAAAACGTTTTTACATTAATATTTAAAGGACCATTCACATAATTTCTTTATTAATACTTTAATAAGGAACAAATAATTGTTTATATTTCACTTGAACTGACTAAAACATTTGTTAATGAGCCCAAACCCACATTACCTGCTGGTCATGTGTCCACAATGCCAAACAGGAGGTGAGAGAATCCAATGGGCTTTATAGTACAGGGCATTAGGACTGTACCATGTTGAGTGGAGAACAGAGGGGGGATTCAATGTGTCAGGTAAGAATCTTTTTACCCCAAACAATCTAAAATGTACTGGTAATATTTATATATGAGGACATTTAATGATAAGAAGTGATTTTATTATTTTATTTATTTATTTATTTATTTTACATATCATTGACTGATTATTTGATTGTCTTAAGTAGTTAGGAGCTAAGTTTGGTTTGTCTGTAAGAGGAATATCCACAAAAAGTAGTTCTTAAAGTTGGTTCACTTGAGGCGAAGAACTATGGGTCTAGCCAGTGTTTTTATTTTCTAGTTTCGCTACTGTCAATTTATTTAATTTGAATGTTTTGTTTCTGGAATGTTTTGTTTTTTCACAGTCTCTCAAAAGTCAACCTTTACCACTTGTTGCTGTGATGTAAACTACAAATAAGAAATACAAAAGCTGAAGATTGGTTTGTAAAAATTCAGGAAGTGATAAGAAATGCTTTTTTCCACAGACATTTTCACAATCATTGTTTTATTCAAAATGATTGAATGTTCTAAATCTTCACAAATATGAAAATAATAAAAAATTAAAAGCACCATATTTATTAAGCTGAAGCTATAAAATGTGTTTGCATGAAATATAACTAAGAAACTATCTTAATTGTTGTCCACTAACATCTGTCAATCAACTAATCGACCAGTTAATTCTGCTGTACACTCTGGGGTAGTTTCATTTGACCAAAAAAAATGTGTAAAAAAATAACAACATTAAATTGAAGCTGTAAAAAGGAATATAATTCCCTCTCAAAACTATGTGGACTAGAAGTAGAAAGTGGTGTTAAGTACCAACGGGAAGTGGCGAAACAGAATTTCATAACTGCAACATTATTTCAAGAAAGGTCACAATCATGGTCATGCATTTAGCGCATGTTAAATCATGTGAATGTGACACACCAGATCAGTTTACGCAAAATGACTGCTTTTAAGCCCTTAGTCTATTCTAATCAATGCTAACTTGAAAATGGCATTTGGTTTTAACAACAATCTTCCTCTTTAGCTGCACTGTGAGAACATGATGCCTCACAAATTGCCTTGTTATTCATACAATTGCTGTCTCTAAAGAATTATAAATCTAATTCCTGACGGAAGAACCGGTAACAGGCTTGATGATCAAGCCACCAGACCCCCACTTGCGTGTCATTTGTGCACAGTATAGAAAATCTGATTTTGTAATTTGTAATGTTTGTCATTAATCTTAGTCTGGTTTATTAGGAAGAGATTAGAGGGTCGCTGCTGACATCAACCAGGAGGAAGGGTCTGAGTCTCTCCAATACGAGACCGCAAGAGAGAGAAACAAAAGGGAAAACTGAATCTTCTACACGACAAAGATCCAGATTCAAGGATGTGGAATGACACGGCAACAGTCAGGGGGCAGAGAGAAAGAGCTGCTGGATCCAGTGCAGAGAAACCAGAGTGAAAAGAGAGATAAAGGAGGTGAAACAGGGTAGAACGAGAGAGATAAGGACACAGCTGTGCTTGTGAGACATAAACAAACAAAAGGTTAGAGTGGTTTTCAGAGAACTTACAGTATTCTCATGGGCAGGGCGAACATGAAATACAAGTGCGAGAGATACCAGACTAAACAGTGTGGGAAGAAGAAGAGCTCTTATATTAGCTATGTAGGAAGATGTCCCATTGCTTACTTGTTAACTAAGCCTTACCTAGAGTCCAATCCTGTGACTTTGGGTGAGTCAAACCTGGGGAATTAAAACACTCACGAAGGACAAACAGGAAAATCATCACGTCATGTTATCATGTCATGCCGGCCATGCACCGAACAACTTTTCAAGCAATACAGCTCCGTCTAAGCTGCCGTAAGTCAGCCTTGTCTTGCATTCTGATGAAATCAAACATCCAGGCCCAAGCAAAAAGTAGACTTCAATGACGTGCACATTGTCAACAACTAGTACAATCACTCATTCTTGCGTAAACAGGAAGCAGTACACCAGGTAGCTAGCGTGCTAGTACTGTGCACAGAAGGGCTGCTGAAACTATCTCCTAACTGACTGCTCAACAATAGTCAGAAAGTCCCTTGGCCTTGAGGTCACAGTGTTAGCATAGCGACGGTAAGCACTTAAGTTAGGAAGTAAAAATGAGGAAGGATTAACTTGCTTGTGGCTTGCTAGCTTGTTATGCTAACCCAGCTAACATAACGACCTCAATCATTACAGCAAACCAGCCAACCCACAAGGGAAGCTAAAGCCAAAAGCTAGTTCATCTTAACAGGGATCCAGTTGAAGTGGAAAAAGCGACCCTGCAAGATACCCCGTTGTTAGCCCATGTGGAAAATGTTTTTAGATTGTAAGAGCAGGTTAAACTTTAGTTTTTCACAGTATTTAAATGAATGGGAGCATAAGGTGGAAGGTAGGGCCTTAGTTTGAAATGTCCTGTTGTAGCCTAATGTTTCACCTCGGAGAAGAGCTTGAAATAGCAAAGATTAGCATGAAGTGTGCATTAAGGCCTGGTCCTGACAAAGCTGAAAAAATAATGATTGGGGATTTTTTCAGCATCATTTTATTCCCCATCATTGTCATCACAAGATAAACATGGCCACAATTCAAGTCAAATTGACTCTACATAAAGCTTCGTTCATTCAGTGTCTTTGTCTGACGTTTGAAAGCATGTTGGGTGAATAGATATCCCATCGTAATCTAGCGTTTCATTGCATAACAGTGTCCCTATCATAATGCACTTCTGAAGCCATTTAAGTTTAGCTATTTAGTCACGACTCTAACAGAGTTATTCCAAGTAATGATAATGTTGAAATAAATACAGTCCAATGCAGTAACTGGATTCATTTGTGGCTAATGCACAGCGGGCAGTGCATAAACATCTCTTTCCCATAACATTAAGTGGCTTTCATCGCAAATTACAGTAGGCCCACATCCACTCTACTTAATGCTGAGAAATTAACATGACAATGCTGATAAATCAGGCATATAATGGGAAATTTGTTTGAAATATTGGGGATTATCATTAATAATGATAACATCCAACAAAATTTCCCAAAACACTGCAGATATGAGGCTTTAAAGGGGTGGTATTAAGCTAATTTCAAGCTTCATATTTCACTCTGTGATACCTGTGGAGTAACTTAGAATAATTTACAGTTTGAAAAACTCATCATTTTACTCACTCTTCAGCCTCTGCCTGAAACGACTCAGTCAGCTCTGTCCCTTGAAGAAACCCCGCCCCTACAAGCCAGCTTTCTTCTGATTGGCCAGCTCTCTGAAGCCTGCTGAGGCTGCACTTTGTGACGTCACAAAGTGTGGAAAAACTGTGTGAAACCTGGCATTCACAGCAGCCTGCAGACTGAGCTGAGAAACCTGGGGATTACTCCAACATACTTTTACCTACAGATGTGAAACTTCACCCAGGCTCAGTCTGGACAGCCAACATTGTAAAATTATATATATGTGTGTAAATATGAAACAGCATAATACCCCCTCTTTAAGTTTTGTGTCAACTGAAGTTCTAATTAAAACCTTCTCACATCACAGTGTATTTACACAAAGACAGAACCCTACAAACTTTTGAATCTTTAACTTCCAGCTGAAATGACGGCATACCGAAAGCACAAAATAAACACATCTGTATTTACAACACAGTTCTGCGATGACACAAGAGCAAAGTCCTTTAATTCTTCCAACTTAAGCTGGCACGTTTACAGTCCAATACATCGTTATCAAATCATAAAACATCACGGAAGTAAACATTAACCAAACAAGATCACAAACACACACATGCTGCTACTGGGAGGAGGACAGACAGGGGAGAGAGAAAGATGCAGACTGAAGTATGGCCCTTTGGCTGACATCACTATAATTACAGTTTCCTTTAAGAGAGCGAGTCAGAGACAGGCTGAGCAGAGTAAGGGACGGCACTGAAGCAGTCTGGGCATCTCACATGTGGACTTACTCAGCAGGGATGACTCCTCAGCCTACGAGGTGTGTATGAGCTTTTGGTTTTATATGTTCTAAATAATTTCACATTCTTGTAAAACTTTATGAATTGACAACTTACAGATATGTTGTGCTTTATGATCAGTATATCTTAATTACATAGTACAGAAGTCGTTATTGTTGTTAAACATGTATTGGTGTGTGAAGAATGTCCAAATTCATCATGATATGATACGCTGGGTAACAGGAGTGAAATACAGCTTTTAAAAACCCAAGCAGATGGAAAACCATAAATTCTCCTACCAGCGGAGACGTGTCTTTTAACTTCTCTATTTCTCAGAACACACTTTGTGGTTTAAGTCAGTGAGCATTACTCCCTTCTTTTTAATTTGGTATATTGATGTTTGTTTGTTCCGTCTTTACGAAAAAGGTAGAAGTAATAGATGACGGTATAGAACAATTATGAAAGTGTCAAACCTGAGGTTAGAAGTGTAATTACAAGTTATAAACACAATATGTTTTCTGAAAGTCAAACATATGGCTATTGTATGAAACATTTAAACATGATTATGGAGTCAGCAGCAATGGGGATGTTATCCCTTACGAACAGCAACGAAACAAGCGCTCCTAGATGTAGCTCTATTGGTTGTCAGTGAGTCTTAATACATCAAATATTCTCTATTTGTTGAGTATAATTTAAAAATACAGCTGGCTTTGACTTCATGCTTCGGTCCAAAACTGTTTGACATATCAATAAGGTTTCTCTTATTTACTGTGGAGGGCAAAATTAAAGTGAACAGCCTGTTGCTCATTATTGGAACATGATAAGCAGTGTACAGTGGACATGCTTATTAATCTATGGGATAAGGCAGGGCTGGTAGGTGCAGAGATATGGGCATTTGAATGTACCGCTCTTTTTTATGTTTGGGTGTGTCGTTGGCTTTCTAAAAGGGTCGGTTACAAAAATTGCTTTGTCATGTTGTTGTGATGGCTTATGTTATTTTAGTGCACTGCCAAGTTTACTGTTTCAAATAAACTGTACAGGCAGTATTGGTTGTTTCACTCTGCTCCACTGGAAACTTTAAAGGAAAGGTCAGGGGGTGACCCTATAAGGAATATAAGCATAAGCAAAACATCAAAGCATACAGCATGATTATGACCATTGTTGTTATTAAGCCTGCCTCGAGCTTAATATCCTCAGACTTGCCCAACAAACTTTCTTTGTTAGATGTTTTCAATGATACAATTTTAATAAATAAAGGAACGTATATTTGTCCTGTGTCTGTAAAGTAAATATGTAGCTGGGTTACAGCAACTAGTTAGCTTAGCTTAGCATGAAGACTTGCAACAACTAACCAAGGAGATCCTTAGATTTGCCTGCTGGTAGATTTTGTTACCTTTGGTCAGAGCCAGGCTAATCATTTGTGGTTGTTTCCCACTGTTTCTAGTCTTAATGCTAAGCTAGGCTAAACCAGCTGCTGGCCCAAGCTACATATTTACCGTACAGTCACAAGAGTGGTATCGATTTTCTCATCTAACTTTGGGCAAGAAAGTAAAAAGGCGTATTTGACAAAACAAAAAACTGTTGCTTTAATGTCGATGTTTAACTGTCTTTGTTTTATTCTTGACAGTGTCCCCGCTAACTTCAGCGCCACAGCTTCATATGGAGAACTAAACTACACCAATGGCACTGAATGTATGGATTCAGAAGCCTGGGAGTGGCTCTACAGCTGGCAGCCAGTGTACATCGCGCTCATCACCGTGTTTGGACTTGTGTTTAACGTGTTTGTCCTGATGGTCTTCTGCTTCCATAAGAAGGCCTGCACCGTGGCTGAGATCTTCTTGAGCAACCTGGCGGCTGCTGACCTTCTCCTGCTGTGCTGTTTGCCTTTCTGGGCTGTAAACATATCCAACGGTTTCAACTGGCCTTTTGGACTGTTCCTGTGCAAAGTAGTCAGCCTTGGGATTAAGATGAACGCCTACTGCAGCATCTACTTCCTTGTTCTCGTTAGCATGGATCGCTATATAGCACTGGTGCATACAATGTCCCATGGCAGAATGCGTCGGCCAAAATATGCTAAACTGGGCTGCCTGTTGGTTTGGGGTTTCGGTTTGCTGCTGTGTATCCCGACGCTAGTCTTCAGGGAAGTGAAGCATTTCCCAGAGTATGATGCACATGCATGCTTCCTGAACTACCCACACCATTTACCCAACCTTGAGCTGATCCTTAATGGCATGTTGGTTGTTTTTAGCTTCATCGTCCCCATTTCCATCATCTCATTCTGCACCGTCAAGATTATTCAGGCTTTGAAGAAACAGGCAATAGAGAGATTCAATGCTGAGAGAACCGAGCAAAAAGCAACCACCCTGGTGCTGGCAGTCCTTTTGGCGTTCCTGATCTGCTGGGTGCCGTTCCACGTGATTGCCGCAGTAGATGTGCTCGTGCAAGCTCTTTCCCTTGAAGGCTGTCAACTCGAGACCGTCCTAGATATCTGCAACCAGATCTTCACCTACTTAGCTTTCTTCAACAGCGTCCTCAACCCAATCCTGTACGTCATTGTAGGAAAGAACTTCAGGAAAAAAGTTCGAGAAGTCTTGAAGCAGTGGAGCATTAAGAGAACAATTAGCTCAGAGTCCACACGATCAAACCTGTCCTCAACGCTGAAGACTTTGGTCTAACATTCTGCTTTTATAGACACAAATTAACTTTATCAAATGACTGTCCACCACAGTCATCTTTCTTGCGCTTGATTCAAAAGATGAGCTTAATTCGTGATTCGATTTGCAGTAGATTTAATTGTGTCGTAATCGAACCGAATGATCCTTCCTTAAATCAATCTCTGGCAGAGATTTTCCCCACAATGTCTCCTCCTGGAGAAGGTGTTACAGACTGCTACCAAAAGTGTTACTGTGCCTTATCAAAAGCTGGACAACCTGACCACATGCAACTGTTTCTGGTTGAATAAATACAGCTGGCCTCATGTTACAAACAGTGGCATCAGTATGTTGAATGTACAGGGGATCTATATCTGCCTGGTTGCTGTAAAATAATCTATGTAAATACAGATTTCATATTCTGTCTCCGCTCGCTGATATATTGTAAATAATACCTGTATTTGTTTTTCTCTGAACATAACCTTTAAATAAAACATACATATGGTTTTAACAGACGTGTTGTTGAATCTTTATAGTCCATTTAATAATGCAAGTCGAGCACAAAACCAGAACGGTAAGAAAGCCCCAACAACTGCTTGCTAAGTGTTTTCTGGTGTTTCTGACTCATTGTCTGCATAGTTAAAAACAGGATTCTGTCAAAGAGTTTCCAGCGGTGACACACAAACATGCTCCTTTTTGTTGGCTGCACGGACATCGGTTGTCTCATTATACATTTCTACCCACACCACCCTAATTTAATGGCCCAGTGTTGACTCACTGTGGCTTGTGGACAAGGGTACACCCCTAGCTGTCCCGAAAACGAGGCATGTCGAGCCAAACAGGAAATCTTTGTTAGGAGTCAGACTTTACCACCATCACCAGGGCTGAAAATTGTTGTGGAATAAAAAACATGCAGGCAGAAAAAGATTCCTCAAATGGTGAAATGCATTCCAAAAATAAACAGTTCAACCTCGTGTTTTTCTGCCTTTCAGATTTCAGCTCCAATCTTTGTTTGAAGGTGTTAATTGGGCCCATGTTAAAGGGGAGTTGAACTTAATTTTTGCCAAAAATGTCATTATATTGACATCAAAAAACTACAAGTTGACATCATCAGGTCCAAAACAGATGTCAGGTTGATGGCAAAACCAAATGTCAGGAGGACACCAAAAGCCAACGTCAAAAACCAATGTTAGATTGACCTCCAAAAACAACATCATAAAACAACATCAAAAAACGACAAGTTGACATCAAAAAACGACATAAAAAATGACAGGTTGACATCAAAAACCGATATAAAAAAACGACATAAAAAAGCAACGTTAGATTGACGTCAAAAACCGGCATCAGGTTGACATCAAAAACTGACGACAGGTTGACGTCAAAACTAAATGCCAGAAGGACATCAAAAACCGCAATCAGGTCTAAAACAGATGTCAGGTTGATGGCAAAACCAAATGTCAGAAGGACGTCAAAAGCCAACGTCAAAAACCAATGTTAGATTGACGTCAAAAAAACATCACAAAACGTCAGATTGACGTCAAAAACAGACGTTATAAAAACCGACATCAGATTGATGTCAAAAAACATCAGACTGACATCAAAAACCAACATCAATTGGAAAAAAAAAACTGACGACAGGTTGGTGTCAAAACTGAATGCCAGAAGGACGTGAAAAACCTACATCAGGTTTACGTCAAAAACAGACGACAGGTTGGTGTCAAAACCAAATGTCAGAAGGACGTCAAAATGACAGAGCGAGAAAGTCTAGCGCAACCTCCAACCGATAAGAGGTAGTTTCTCTACTTCTTCCACATATCTTTGACTTTGTTAGCCTTTGATTCATACTACAACAAAGAGTGGCTAGGCCTCTGAACATTAACATGCTGATGCGATTGTTGACAACTGAACCCACGAAAGAAAGGCATCTAAGTATAGATAGACTACCTTCTTTCTATGATGAAAGATCATGTATAATCATTGCTTGCATTAGTAAGGTGGGCTAACTAGCTTGAACGTGTGGAGTAGACGCTAGTTAGACTAGCTTGCTAACTTCTGTTCTTGGCGTGGAATAAAAACTTAACAACATCAAATATTGAATGTTGGAAAAGACTGATGAGTTTTGCGAATTATAGATTACCAATACTAGAGAATGTTGGCCTTTAAAAAGGGGGTGAAACATTTTGTGTCAGAGTTTGACAGCTACACCGGACGATGACATAATCCTCATTGATGCATGCTAACTAGCATATCCTCATTAAGGCTGGGGGCTGCGCTACAATATGTCTAATAAGTAGGCCTCCTTATCCCTGGTACCATTGTATCCTTCTGTATACACCCAGAAGACGACAAAAAGCAGCAGAAGTAGGAATGAAGTCAGGAATGGAAAGTTTTCCTCATTCTGCTGGCTTTCCTACTAGACTCTGATCTTCTCGACACCTTGGGTCATTGACGGTCATCACTGGTTGTACTTGGGTTTACGTGTCGGACATTGGCAACCTTGGTAAACTTCCCGGTTACGGCTTATTGACTCCTTTCCTGTATGTGAATGTGGGGAAGCACTTCAAGCAGAGGGCAGTGTTTAGACTGTTGGTCTGCAGCAGGAAATGGCAATGGTAAGTCTGGTCATTCCAATGGCAAACTCAACTCAACAAACTGAGAATATAAAGGTTTGAACACATCTACACATGTAGAGAAAAGTTGATCATTACAGAACCACCTTCCAGCACCTACAGCTTTCTTGTCAACACATTGTAATTTTTTTGTATTCATAATTCAAACCAGAAATACGCCTGCTGTCTTACCTTGCTTGATATTTCCCACACATCATTGAGTGGTATCAATCTTCTGACTCTTGGCAAGACAGCTAAAAAATTTTACATTTTTGTGAGTAATCTGTTTTGATATAAAATAATTCCAGATTTTCCTTATTTGGATGCTAGCATTGATATTTCCGGGAAGAAGTCATTGATAGAGTAAAATTAGCTCTAGATGTTTGAGCCTTAGAGTCGTGTATTTACTGTGAAATAATTTAGCTTCTTGGTTTTGTCTGGGATCAATTATTTCCAGAACTAACTTTGTCTTTTATATTGCCCAATATGCTGCGTTTGTTTGTTTGCAATCCTGACCTCAATGAAATATTGTATTGTTGTGAACAGTAGTTTACTTTCAGACCTGTTCTAATTCTCTTTTCAGTTGAAGCTTATCTTGGTTGTTTTGTATTTCTTTGACGGCTTTAGACATTGAAATCGGCTCTTACACTGTACTACTGTATGTATTCGACGTTTAACTTGCATCAAAGCATTTGATTTCCAGAATTCAAATTGCCCACAAGGGATTTTAAACACTCTACAAGTGTTGTTGTACTCAATAGATCTATACTTGCGTGATGGATGAGGTGTCTTTGTTTTGATAAGGAAGCATTGTTTATACATGGGATGAGATAAGCCAGGTTCCCTCTTAGAAAGTCTGAATAGACTGCAAGTGTGCTGGAATCAGATTGACCATAAAAGGGATGCAACCGCCTCAAGCATGCACACGCTTTCCTTATTGACAAAAACAATGTTTATATTATTTGTTCTGTTAGGTTTGGTATTTTTAACAGAAGAGGACTGAGCATAGATAAATCGCTATCAGTTTTTATTACGTATGTAGTCAAACATTAATGAACTTTATTGTTCTTAAATGATTCATTATTGATATGTCACATTTGATGCATAGACAGAGGTATTTACAAACTGTATAAACAGGCTGTAATCCTGTTAATGTGTTAAATCACATGTAGGAGTACGACATTTATATGAGCTTATCTTTTTGGCCTTGTGTAATGTTTTTATTATGAAAACACTCTAAAAGATAATATTACTTTTCAACTAATAAAATATATCTTTATTAAAACATTTTTTTTTTTCTGTTTGTCTATTACAGCGGTGCCGATGAAGTCGACTTGCTGTCTGTTTTCCGGCTTCTCTCCAACACGTTTGTGCGCTGCAGTTTCAGTTTGTATGTGCATGGACTGAATTTTGACTCCTTCATAAACAAGTTGATATATTGAACTCCTCGGTCAAGGGTGTGGAAGAATGTAACTCTATATACAGAAAGGCTCCGAGCAGCTCTCCCCTCTTCTCCCGTCCTTTCATTAACAATCTGACCACAGGAGGAACACACACACACTTCTCATCAAAGATAAGGTAAGAGCTCTTTTATCCGACGTCGTTCTTTTTAGAGACACAAAAAGGTGTTATAGTTTCAGATTGATGAGAAATAATGTAGTCAGGCTTTTAAATGCCGGAAATTATTCAGGTGCTACGGATACAATAATTAAAAGGTCATACATACTCAGACTATCTATTGAGGACTAAATAAGTCAACTTGTATGGTTTCCCTTTGCAGAACTACAGCTGCCTAACTGTGAATAGTTTTTATCATTGATGTATTTGATGATGAAATTTTATGATGAAACGTGGGATTATTTTGTTTTCCAGCCCATGGAGCGAGTGACTCTTTTTTCCGTGGTAAGACTGTGGTCTGAAAACAGCAGCGCGCCCGTCCCGTCCGCTCCCTCGGAGTCTACCATCTCTGCAGACTGGGATGTGGTCCACACCATCATCCCCCCGTACATCTTCATCCTCACCCTGCTCGGCCTCCTCTTTAACAGCTTTGTCCTGGGGGTTTTCTTCGCCCACAAGGATCGACTGACCGTCGCCGAGGTCTACCTTAGCAACCTGGCGCTGGCTGACTTTCTCCTCCTGTGCGGCCTCCCATTTTGGGCGACGAGCATCCTCAACAACTTCAACTGGCCTTACGGAGATTTCTTATGCAAAATGGTCAACTCTATCATCGTTATCAATTTCTACACCAGCATCTACACTTTGGTGATGATCAGTTTGGACCGCTACCTTGCAATCGTAAAGCCGATGAAGGCCAGGTGGCTGAGACGGACACTTTACGCCAAGGTGATCTGCTTCATCTTGTGGATATTTGGGCTCCTGCTGAGCTTCCCCGCCATGTTTCACAGGAAGGTAAAAGTCTTCGAGGAGTATGAAGCGACGTCCTGCGTGCTGGATTATAGTCACAGCAGCTCCTGGAAGTTGGCCCATCAGATTCTGCTGAACATTGTGGGTTTCGTCCTCCCTGTTCTGGTCATTGTTTTCAGCAGCGGGAACATAATCAAAGCTTTAGCACGGAGGAAGGAGAGTGTCACCTTTCATGATTTGAAGGACTCAAAGGCAACACTTCTGATGTACGCCGTCACGCTACTCTTCCTTCTGTGTTGGGGCCCCTTCCAGGCTTTCACCTTCCTCGACACGCTCTGCGACGTGCAGGCGTTGGATGAGAAGCGGTGGTCTCACACGCTGGATATCGGAGGCCAGGTTTCAGTGTATCTGGCCTTTCTCAACAGTGCCCTGAACCCTCTGCTGTACGTCTTCTCAGGGCAGTACTTTAGGAGGAAGGTCAGCGCCATCTACAGGAGGACTCGACACACTCGCAGAGGATCAGATATGACCACATTCCAGCGCTCTGTTGTGTCCACTTACATCAACAGAGTGGAGCAGATCAAGCCTGTGGTGATTTTTTAATGCAGTGGATCACATTTGACACCCTGTCCTCAACTTCTATTGAAAAAGGACATCCAACTTTAATTATCACTGACACAATATTACTACTGTTGTATGGATTCACAGCACTATTGTGCTTATTGTGGAAATAATAGACACATAAAGAGATAATGGACATGATCTGTAGGAGCAGAACACTTCTTTCTCTGCAGACACACCGTATGTATCTGAACCTGTCTCTTTAAACTGTTTCATTCCCTTACTGTTACTACCAGTTATGTTTTTTTAATTAAATATTATTATATTTCTTCAGCTTTTTTTTCTGTATTTCTAACATAAGTTGTATAATCAACTATAATAGTGCTACAATAAACAAATATAAACATTAGTGATGAATGTAATGTTTAGGCGTGTCCTGTTAGAAAAGCATGTGGTGCTTTCTGCAGTTAAGGTAAATAAAGACACCTGCGACTATTTGAGTAAATACGGTGTACTAGTTTTCTTTAGGGTTCCAAACACAGTTTGCAAAGAAGTCAAGACAATGGCATGGTATTACCTCTTTGACAGTTACCTATTAGGTTTGGTTTGAGCTGACTCTTTAAGAAGGATTGTGTTTGTGCGAGCTGGATAGAAAATTGTAACAGAAATAATAACACTGATAGAGACGATATAAAGAAGTTAGGTAACAGTAACATACTATTAATTAATTAATAATGCAAGTCATCATTCTACTATGTTATTATATAACCATATATATGTATGATATAGTGGATTGAATAATGTAGTATACATATATATACAAATGTGTATATATATATGTATTTACATATGTACATATATATATTGTGATACCAATATGGATGTGGTATGTATGTAATATTATGCAAAATAGATATGAGTACTATATACATATATAAATATTAAGAATAATTTAAATATATATAATTATACTATGATCGATGGTACATGGACTGTACTTATATGTGCAAGCTTGCTAGCTAGCTGGCTACATGGATAGAAAATTGTAACAGAAATAATAACACCAATAGAGACATATAAAGAAGGCTATATGCAGTAACATACTATGAATAATGCAAGTCATAACCATATATATGCATGATATAGTGGATTGAATATTGTAGTATACATATATATACAAAATTGTGTATATATACAGTATATACAGTAAAAGTTTTAGGCAGGTGTGAAAAAATGCTGTAAACTAAAAAATGCTTTCAAAAATGGAAGTGTTAATAGTTTATTTTCATCAATTAACAAAATGCAGTGAATGAACAGAAGAGAAATCTAAATCAAATCAATATTTGGTGTGACCACCCTTTGCCTTCAAAATAGCATCAATTCTTTTAGGTACACTTGCACACAGTTTTTGAAGGAACTCGGCTGGTAGGTTGTTCCAAACTTCTTGGAGAACTAACCACAGATCAGAATCCTTCTGTCTCTTTATGTAATCCCAGACAGACTCGATGGGGTTGAGATCGGGGCTCTGTGGGGGCCACACCATCACTTCCAGGACTTCTTGTTCTTCTTTACGCTGAAGATAGTTCTTATGGCTATGCCACCGGGAGCAATTTGGGGTTCAGTGTCTTGCCCAAGGACACTATGAGATGTGACTGTAGCAGTCAGGGATCGAACCCCTGACCTTCCAATTGAGAGAAGACCGACTACCACTGAGCCACAGCCGCCCGATGATATGTTCTGATAATTCAAAAGGTCGTATCACACATAGCACAGCCTAATAGATATGAATATATACACACATATATATATATATATATATATATATATATATATATATTCAAGTATTCAGGCAGATGTACAGAAGGCAGAGTGATTAGTCCAGCTTAAAACCTTTCTTAGCACACTTTGTGACAGATAGTTTAGGTTTTAATGTTTCTGACAGCGTCGTGACCAGAATTTCACAGGTAAAAGAATAGACTCTTTCTTCTGTCCTCTTGTTGACCTTTTGAACCCCTTCAGGTACAAACTTTCTCCAATGTAGGACTCTAATTCCCGTATCTGTTGTCTGAACACTAATGCTACATCGGAAAAGCTTTCAAACGTAATAATACCACTGATACATAATTAAACAGCACTAACAGACAGTGTTTTGTATCGCAGAAGTAATGGGCACAAGTTATGACAATAGAAGCGTGTTCAAAAGAGATGGAACTTTACTTTGTATTTCTCTGTCTGGTGATGCATGAAACAAATTTGCATCGTGTTGCGGTGTACAAATGTGTTCATACATTTGCATGCATGTACAGTTTGGCGCTTTGTTCAGAATAAAGTTACAGTTCCTCCTGGATCAGGGCACAAATCTGTTTGTCCCATGAAATTTCCTCAGCTATGATAAAATTGTTAACATCGTCTCCTACTTAACTGCTAAGATGGGAACATAATGTCATTGCTACAACAGCTGTAGTTTTAGACGTAAACCTGAAAGTGAATTCGGCCAAAATGTCCCTTCATTGCAAAGGAGAATCTCCAAGACGCATAACAAAGGTCGAAAAGGAAGGTCAAGGTTGAACACATCAGTCTGCAAACTTTATCGCATGCAGGCTAACTAATGAAGAGTTTGGTCAGTAATTTCCAGTTGGCACCGGTTTGAAGGAAATGGGAGGACATGCAAATATGTGCTATTCCTGGAAAGCCTGATATAGACCAGTTGCTCCTGCTGATGCTTTGGAGAAGCATTCAGAACCTTTTTTTATTCTTACAAAATTGTTAAAATACTCTGTCAGTCATTCAAATAAATATCAAGTCACTATCTATCACCGAATGAGGTGACTGAGCCTATGGCCCACTGATGAAAGCCTTTGCATTTGCAGTATTATGAACTGGGTGTCTGTGGCGACATTCGCGGAAAAAATCACAAGCGGCGCCCAGTTACGCGTTTTCCATCAGCCAGCAGTGGTTGGTCCGCCAGAGAGGGTAGGCGGAGCTAAGCGGCTGCTTTTCCGGTCTCTGCAAGTGTTGTGAGTAAACAGTAATCTATGGCTAAACCATAGACTGTATAAAAAGATGGATGACATGACGGCTCCCTAAAAGAGAAGCCAAAACATTTCGAGCGCCCCCTGCTGAATGGCTGCAGTATAGGTCATAAAGCCCGCCTCCTCCATGTTAACAGATGGGACATGAGCCAAACTAGAAAATCAAAATACACGCCAAATACATTTTTCTCTAACATGGTTTCTGTCATTATAGTTAGTTCTTACCATGCTGATTTACGTCCAAGTGTTCATTTTTCTAAGTTTATTTTTAATTAGTTATTTGATGCTGTCAAAATGATGATTGACAGCTCTGTTGACAAATAAGGTCCTGCAGTCGATCAGTTTCGGGTGAGGAGAGTGGAAGATGAACGGCGAGAGGAGACTAAACAACTAAACAACTACTAACTAACTACTAACTAAAACAATCACTACAGTCTTTGAAGTTTCATACCTGTCAACGTCTGCTTCAGACCAACACAAAGAAGCTGTTCGGCGTGCGGGATCCTTGCTGTTTTTTCGGTAAGTTAAGTGTACGTTTTGGTTAGCGGCTAGTGGCTACGGTGGCCCCAACCGCCGATCTCTACTGCGCAGACTGATGACGTCACCATGGCAAGATGGCAGCGCCTATCACGGGGGCTTTTTTGGCATCAATTTTGTACAATGGGAGCAGAAGGAGACGCGTTGTCCATCTATATATACAGTCATTGGGCTGAACAAACAAAGAAAAGATTGATGACTGCAGATACAACTTCAACAAATTCAACACTCAGATGAAGACAAAAAAGGAAAGCGACCGTCAGCGAGGAGCATCACGAGATACAACCGTTACAAAGGGAGCCGTCTGACGTTTGCGCCCGCAATTGCCTTTTCTCGCCATACAGTGCCGCCAAATAGAGCGAAACTGAGAACTTCAAGATGATCACTTTAAAGTCCTGCGTTTAATAACCTTTAAGTACGACCAGCGAAATATGCTTATGACTCCCCATATGTCTTGATATTCATAATATATCTGAATGTCAGCTGCCTCCAAAAGTGATTACTTAAATTACTTGAATCATTTTTCTGTCATTTTTTTCTATGACATAATGGTTCAATTCTCCTCTTCCCCAATCAGTAAACTACAAATACCTCAAAGTTGTTCTAAATTACAGTACTTACTCTCTCTTACCACCCATGTTGGTTTATTCCCAGTGACAAGTGTGTTCCATTAAGAGGCACCAAACATCATCTCTTACATTCTCCACATGCTCTTACAATCAAAGGTGTGTGTTCCTGCTTATCCTCTATGTCAAATGACCCTGTGTTGACCCACAAATAAGCAGAAATAAAAAACCAACAGCCCTCATCAAAGCGTTGGATGCTATTTCCTTTTTTCGGCCTGACCCTGCATGTTTTGCTGGAAACTGAAATTTGCATGTCTGATCGTATCTCTGTTCAACACAATACGGCGCTTTTCCATTTATAGGCACATTAAAGGTTTGGACATCATCACGTTAGGATGGATGCCGCTTTTCTCAACGAGACGAACACAAGCGCATCCACGTCCTGCGCCGTGGAGTCCTCTGTGGAAAGGAGCATGTATCCAACGGCCTATTCCTTGTTCTTTATTGTGGGATTTCCTGCAAACTGCCTGTCTCTGTTTGTGTCCTGGGTGCTGATAAGGAATGGGAGCAGCGTGGCGGTCTACGTCTTCAACCTGTCCATCTCTGACCTGCTCTACACTATCTCTCTGCCTGTGTGGATCGAGCTGGCCCTGCAGAAGCCCGTAGACCAGAGTCTGTGCAGTTTGGTGGCTGTGATCATGTACAACAGCTTCTACTTCGGCTCAGGCCTCCTTTGCTGCATCTCTGTCGACCGCTACCTAGCAGTGGCCTATCCCCTCCACTTTCACTGGGTCCGAGAGGTGCGGACGGCTGTGTATGTGAGCCTTGCTGTTTGGGCTTTGGAGATTGCCATCCATGTTATCTTACTCAACCACACGGGGGCGCTGCAAGCCTTCTCCTCAAGATACTTGTGTGTGGAGCCATTACCTATGACGCCACAAGATGCCAACCTCTGCCTTACTAGAGTCACCCTGGGTTTCTTTGTGCCGGTCTGCATCATGACCTTTTGTTTCCGGCAGATCATGCGAGCCCTCCAACAGAGCTCCTCCATCCTGGAAGAGGAGCGCAGGAAAGTGGGAGTGCTGCTTTTGCTCCTTCTTCTGACCTACATAGCGGCCTTCCTGCCCTTCCAGACCGTCATGCTGCTCAGGGTCGCGCTGGAGCCGGGGTCCTGCGCGTGGGCAGCGAGGCTCAGAGATCCGTACCTGGTCACTGTCGCCACGACAACCATAAACAGCACACTGGATCCTATAATATACTGTTTGATCAGTGAGAGTGCTCAGAGGGAGATCCGGAATGCTCTGGAGAAAGGGAGGGTAGTTTTGAGGAGGAGTAAGCTGTTTGAGAGCGCCACAGGAATTCAGTCAATTTCCTAACAGCTGAATTATTTATTTGATTATGCAGATGATACGCAAATATAATTTCACTTACACCAGGAGACCATGGACCTGTAAATTCTCTGTGTAACTGTTTGAGCAAATCAATGACTGCATGAAGCAATTTTCTCCAACTTAACAGAGATATAATTGTCTTTGGACCACGGACAGAAAGACTGTTAGCTCTCACCTTCACTCCCTCTCTCTTATAGCTAAGGGTCAAGCAAGAAACCTTGGGTGTTATTCTGGACTCAGATTTATATTTCCACAGCCACATCAAATCAATAACATCTTCTGCTTTGTACCATTTAAAAAACGTTGCTAGAGTCAGAGGAATTATGTCAAAGCAAGACCTTGAAAAGCTTATACATGGCTTTGTATCCAGCAGATCAGATTACTGCAATGGTCTGTTCACAGGGCTCTCTAAACAAGCTGTTCGAAATGCTTCTGACCACATTACTCCAGTATTCCTTACACTGGCTACCTGTAACTCAGAGAATTGATTTCAAAATCTCTCTGCTTGTGTGTAAGGCTCTTACACGTCTCTGTGATGCTTCTGATAGGAACTATCCAGGGCTTGCCTACTGGCTGTCCCAAGATTTGGAAGAAAACATGGTGAAGCAGTGTTTTGCTGTCATGCAGCACAGACCTGGAATAATCTCCCAGGTGTTAAACTAGCTCCGACTCTGACCGCCTTTAAGTCAAAGCTCAAAACGTTCCTTTTCCACACTGCCTACTTTGCTCTCAAGGCTGAATTATTTTTGGCACTACGCAGCTCTCGTCTGCACTTCTGCTATTTTAATTGATTTCATGTTTTAATCTATCACCTAATTATTTTAATATAATCGATATCTAATATATTTAATTAATCTTACATTTTAATCTATTTACTTTTTGAACATTTCAAAATAAAAGGAATGATCGGACATTGCAGAATTCTGGGAATCCTAAAAACTAAGCACATACTGATGCATTGTTCTGACTGACCTGATTCTTATATGTTACTTCTTAATGTAAAATTCTTTATTTCTTAATGTGTTATTTCTGTTTTTAAATGTGTAAAGCACTTTGAATTGTTCTGTGTATGAATGTTGCTTTATAAATAAACTTGCCTTGAACTTGGGTTCATTTTTTTTTTTTAAAGATTATTTTTTTGGCCTTTGGCTTTATTTATAGGACAGCTGAAGATAGACAGGAAATGTTGGGAGAAGAGAGTGGGGGATGACATGCACCAAATGAACAGCAGACTGGGAGTTGAGCCTGTGATCAGTGCAACGAGGACTGTAGCCTCTGTACATGGGGCGCCTGCTCTACCGACTGAGCTTAACAGCGCCCCGGACTTGTGTTCATTTTTAACCAATTATTATTTGGGAAACAAAAAAAAATTTAATTTATTTTATATATTGATGCCTTTTTATTCACAATATATGGGTGTATTTTCAACTTACATACATGACATATATGTATATTTAGTTTTGTTTTTTGTTTTACTTTTTATTACCTCTGAATCCAAACTTTTGCCCCTCGTGTTGACAGTTTATCGCACAAATCCTCTTTCATTACTTCAGGTCTTGACTGTGGTGTAAACAACAATATATTTACTTGTATATCTTATTGATTGTTTACCATGAACAGAATTAAACTAGCCTCGTCTGGTTTTGCTTTACACTTTTTTTTTTGCAGTCCTTGAATGCAACATGTACACTGAAGTGGTCTTTTTAGTGCAAAACTCCGTTTGTGTTAACACATGATGCACTGTGTTTGCCTAGCTGCAGCAGAGAGGCAGTAAAACAAAGAGGAAATGTGGCACTAAAAAGACCGTGACTTTGGAGGATCCTCATTTAGTTTGTCTGACTTTGCTGAAGCGTTTCATCAACCTTGGTTGAATTTTTAATCCTTTTTTACGATAAACAATGACTGTGGTTTTTGTCCCTCATCCCTGACATTGAAAATGTCTCTTTGTGACCCGCTTAAATAATCACAGCAATCATTTTAGGACGTTTGTGAGACTTATATGTGTGCCTGTCCTTTAGAAGCACATTAGCCCAGACATAACAAACAGAACAATCAGCCGTGACAACAGAACTACGCTATGGAAACATAAAGTCAAGCAGATCCTTTATCAGAGAATAATTAGCATCACCTTCACCGGAGTCTGCGTCTTTATTGACACACCAAACACAGAGGCAAGCAGCCTCATTTAGACTTGGCACTCAAATTAAATCTTCCATGTGGTTCTGCGACACAGGAAGTTTGCTCTGTCTTGGCCTGTCACCCAGTAAATAAGTGTTGTAGTCAGGGAAGAGACAGCAGCTGACTCTTCCTGTTCCCACAAGTGAGCTGATTATGTGAAAGACAGACTTACTGCGTCTCTCTGCTTCTGTTTTAGTCTTTTTATGTTGATAATAATGAATTTAACAGACAGAATAAGGAGCGGGAACTCAACTGAATAACATGTAAGTAGACCTTCATATGAGTTGTATTAAGTTTATTCTTTTCCTGATAAAATACTCAAATACACTCAAGACTTTTCAAAGATGTTGTTTAACAGTAAGATTAAGCAATTTGTGATTCATTTGCTTAAAAGAGAAAGTCATTGTGTGGTAGTTTAAAGGGTCTGTACACTGATTTAGTTTGTCAGCTCTATAAGGTTCGAGGGCTTACAAGAGATTTTGTTTGATTTTAAATTTACAAATTAAAATTAGATATCCAGATTTTTTTTATCTCAGGCCAAAATCCGACATTTTCCAAAACAACTTAATAGCATCTTTCTCCAACTGCTAAAAAGTCCAAGCCTTCAAACTCTACTCCCCCAGGTTAGGAAGCATGCTTTCTTTTTTAATCACAGACTAGAATGAACCTTTATGACATCAGGTTTTAAATTTCAGTTCACTATCAAGGTCACGCCATTGTACGGTATAAAAGTATTTGGAGGGGGTCGAAGTAGGGTGGGATGAGAGGGGGTCGAAGTAGGGTTGGATGAGAGGGGGTCGATGTACGGTTGAAAGAGAGGGGGTCGAAGTAGGGTTGGATGAGAGGGGGTCGATGTACGGTTGGATAAGAGGGGGTCGAAGTAGAGTTGGATGGGAGGGGGTCGATGTACGGTTGGATGAGAGGGGGTCGACGTACGGTTGGATGAGAGGGGGTCGCAGTAGAGTTGGATGAGAGGGGGTTGAAGTACGGTTGGATGAGAGGGGTCGAAGTAGGGTTGGATGAGACGGGGTCGACGTATGGTTGGATAAGAGGGGGTTGAAGCAGGGTTGGATGAGAGGGGGTCGAAGTAGGGTTGGATGAGAGGGGGTCGACGTACGGTTGGATAAGAGGGGGTCGCAGTAGAGTTGGATGAGAGGGGGTTGAAGTACGGTTGGATGAGAGGGGTCGAAGTAGGGTTGGATGAGACGGGGTCGACGTATGGTTGGATAAGAGGGGGTTGAAGCAGGGTTGGATGAGAGGGGGTCGAAGTAGGGTTGGATGAGAGGGGGTCGACGTACGGTTGGATAAGAGGGGGTCGAAGTAGAGTTGGATGAGAGGGGGTCGAATAGAGTTGGATGAGAGGGGGTCGACGTACGGTTGGATGAGAGGGGGTTGAAGCAGGGTTGGATGAGAGGGGGTCGAAGTAGAGTGGGATGAGAGGGGGTTGAAGTAGAGTTGGATGAGAGGGGGTTGAAGTAGAGTTGGATGAGAGGGGGTTGAAGTAGAGTTGGATGAGAGGGGGTCTAATGGGGTCGAGTTAGCTGGAGCTGTCATGAATCTGGGGGTCGAGACTCAGGGTGGAGGCATGTCTCGATGCACTCCATTCAGCATCCCCCAGTGGTTCCTGTGTTGAGATAGAAGAGGAATGAGGTTTGGGGAGTAAAGTTTTGAGAACTGAGACAAACAGGAGAGGAGGGGTTAGGCTAGCTTAGATATGTACACACAGGTAATTGCGTTAGGGAGGCACAGGTGTGAGAGCTAACACGACATGGGTAATGGATTTGTTCCTGAACCTATGTTACAATAACTTCATACAACAAAATGCGACCTACAAATCGAAGGAGGAAATTAGTCTCAATACACAGGTTGAATATATAGTTGTACCCTCTGACTTGTAAATTTGCCTTTTTGTTATCATCGTCACATTGCATCCTCATTTCCTTCCTTGTTTCTCTACAAGGTGTGCACATTTGAACGCCACATCAGCAATGGAAAACCTAACCCTGGCCACCAATCACTCGGACTGTTACCCGTTTGACAGTGTGTCCAAATGGAAGCCGTTCCTGGTTTTCTACCTGGCTATCATCATAACCGCCATCCCGTCCAACGCCTTCTCCCTCTACGTGTCCTGGCAGCACATCCGACAGAAGAACGAGCTCGGCGTGTACCTATTCAACCTGGCCCTGAGTGACCTCGCCTTCACTGTCGGCCTTTCTCTGTGGCTGGACTTCCTGTGGAGGGGAGTGTGGGCCTACGGAGGCCACGTTTGTGTGCTGTCTGTCTATTTTCTCTTCACCAACTTTTACATCAGCGGTGCTCTTCTCTGCTGCATTGCTCTTGACCGTTACCTGGCAGTGGTTCACCCGTTAAAGTACACTTTCATGAGGAAAGTTGATACTGCAGCTGTGGTCAGTGTTGCCATTTGGGCATTGGTTGTCTGTTTCAATGCTGCCACCATCACCTGGGAGGACTCATACCAAGAGAACAGCCAGTTTTCTGTGTGCTTTGATATCTTCTTCCCGCTGTCAGAGAACAAATTACAGATTAATATCGCACGCTTCTTCCTGGGCTTCATTGTTCCAGTTCTCCTGGTGGTGTTTTCCTCCCGGGGGCTCTGTGAGGCGTTGAAATCCAACCAGGCCACCGAGGAACAGGAACGCAAACGGATTGCGAAGCTGCTCACAGCCGTCCTGCTCAGCCTTTTGTTGTGCTTCGGGCCCATCCACATCATGATGCTCGCCCGCACGCTCGTAAATGACTGCAGGAGTCTCGCAATGCTCCTCTATCCGTACAAGATCAGCCAAGCCATCTCAAGCCTCAACTGCATCGCAGACCCCCTCCTTTACTGCTTCATTACGAGAACAGGGAAGGCAAATGTCAATCAGGTTGTTCTTTTGTTTCAGGTAAAGAAGAGAAGCAAAGATGAAGGTGTGGTGTAGGTTGAATAAAGTACAAAGCACATGTGTAACTGGTTTGTGGTACACTCACACACATACAAAGATATATATGTGTTTTTCGTTATGATGTGATGAGGGATTTTAGAGAACACTGACCCTCTGTGACCCTGGCTCCACTTGTGCTGCATCAGTTCTGGCTGGTGAATCGCAAATTAAAGTATCAAGGACAGACTCGGCTGTTTTCCTCCGCGTAAGGAGTGAAGCACCGTTTTCAAGGAAACCAAGGTCAGAGGGGTGCAGGAGATTAAAGTCGCCTGTCAAACAGAGCGAGATACAGATTGTTCGTGTTTGCCGTGAAACTTAATTGCCCTTTTGGGATAAATAAAGTTGTCTGAACCTGAATCTGAATGCTGTTGACAAAAATAGTGCGCCACACATCCTGTCTTAAGGTATTTGAACATAGGGTTGGTAACTGATGGAAAGAGTTGGACAGGAAGTCAGTAACTGCCATGAGAACCTTCAGAATAAAGGTGACTTCATGCTTGAGTGTGGCGGCAGCACAGAGGGCACCATAAAACTGACTGATTAGTATCAGCAATGGGGATTTATAAACTCGGTGCTGTTGTTTGCGCTGGCGCCTAACAGCTAGAAGGTTCCAGGTTCTGACATAGGGGGCCTTTCCATGTGGAATTTTCGTTTGTTAGGTTCACTGATGCCTCTAAAAATTCCCTGGTAGGTGTGAATAGAAGCGTGAAAGGTTGTCTGTGAATGATTGGCGACCTGTCACTGACACTGAACAGGATAAGCGGCGCAGATAATGGTTGGATGGATGTTTAATCCGAGACTTTACTGTACATCTCTGCTAATGAGGTTCTTCATTAAGACCTGCATGTACCCATTATAAGCAGTGAGTCATGGAGGACTGCTGGGGAGCGTTCACAAAACATCACAGTTGTTCTGTTGTGTTAAACCTTCTATACACAGGTCCAGATTTTCTGCCATTCATCATCTGAATAATTTACAAGATAGAAAATAATATCTGTTTTTATCTGGGCCACAGGATGAGTCATTCGACTGCGCTTACAATTTCTTTGTCACACCATGCTGACCAGACAGGTGGGAGGATGAATTTTTGTATTTAACAGACAGAAATGATCTTATAAGTAGCATCTTACCACTACAAAATAAAAGCAAAATGTTGACTTCTTTTGAATTGCTGGTTTATGTGTAGCAAACATGGATATCTGAAGCTCTCTGGTGGACAACTATGGAAGTGCAGCAAGATGTTTACACTCCAAATATTTGATCATATCGGGTATCTAGTTGTTTTATCACATAACCTGTAGTGCTTTATTACAGCAATTATACTTAATATAGGAGTGCGTGTATGCCATAAACATTGTCCTACTCATTTTATATATAGTAAACAGGATGTAATTGGTGGTTTGTGGTCTGCTTTGTGCATAACACAATAAAGTGTTTTGAAAATACAATACAACATACAACAATATTTGTGGTGAATTCGATCTGGAGCATGATTGTTGTTTTTATATGCATCTGATTGTTCAAACGTAATGTACAGAGTTAATTATGCACGTGTTGTACATTTAGAAACATTCGAAACCAACCCCCAAAACTCCCACAATCATAAATCCCCAGTGTCGTCACTGCATGCCTTCATAACAGTAAATGCAGCGGGAGGACATGTGCTCTCCCATGTGAGTTTTTGCCCTTCCCCTTTTTTTCAAGCCATCCATCCATGACACATATTATGCTTCACCTCACACTGAATAATCTGCATCAGCACAACCTGGAGACTTTAAAGCCCATCTGAGCATTCATCTTCTCCCCATCCACCTTCCTCTGTCCTTGAATCTGTAACAGACAGCCGTCTTTCTATGTAAAGTGTAGGTGTATGTGGAGATGGAGATAACTAAGGATCGATTTTTGTCAGTGAATCGCAGCTTCACCTGGATGTTGGCAGAGTGTTCGACAGCCTGCTCCCTTTCAGACATGATGAATGAATGCGACTGTAATCTGCACTGGTGATCTTTAAAGCATGTGCGCACACACATGTAATAGAAACACGACTCTCATTGGTGGTGTGCCAAAAGAGCCACAGTGTGAGCTGATCCTCGGTTCAAAGTCGAAGTATCACTTAAGGGCAGAATTTCAAAAGAACAGTTCCATTTAATTTACTAAGCCTTTGTGGGAAAAGTTAGGCTAACATAATTATACAAACACAAATCCTTGGCTCGCAGCAACAATGTAATGGAAAATACATATACTGTACTTTATCAGGTAATCACTGCTGAGGGGATAGGTAGTGTGGTAGTTAGCACTGTCACCTCACAGCAACAAAGTTCCGGATTCGAATCTCCTTGCTGGGAACTACTTTTAAATGATCATGTTATGCAAAAGTGATACACTGAAACAGGTCAATATATTTGAGTGGCTGGGTAGTGTAGTTGTTTTCACTGTAGCCTCTCATTAAATTGTCACAATGTAATGCAAAATAATTTTACATAAACAGGAAATACATTTAGGCAGCAGGGTGGTGGAGCACTTCCATCTTGCAGCAAGACAGTTCTGGGTTCCAACCCAGACAGGAGCCTTTCTTAATTTATCACAATGAGACCTAAAAGCATTTTTTCTATTTAAAAATAAATAAATAAATAAATAATTTTTAATTTTTTACCTTTTTTTTTTTGAAACAGGTAGATGCTGCAGGGCAGCAGGGTCGTGTGGTGGTCACCTGGCAGCCACAAAGTTCTGAAGTCAAACCCTGGCTGGGTCCTTTCTTGAAATTGTTTTAGTAAGTAATAGACAATTCCAAAAGTATTGTCATTACAATTCCAAAAGTATTGTCATTACAATTCCAAAAGTATTGCTATGACAATTCCAAACGTATTCCCATTACAATTCCAAAAGTATTCCCATAACAATTCCAAAAGTATATCTAGGAAAATTCAAAAAGTATTCGTATGAAAATTCAAAAAGCATTCCCATTACAATTCCAAAAGTATTCCCATTACAATTCCAAAGGTTTTCCCATAACAATTCCAAAAGTATATCTAGGAAAATTCAAAAAGTATTCGTATGAAAATTCAAAAAGCATTCCCATTACAATTCCAAAAGTTTTCCCATTACAATTCTATAACTATTCCTATGAAAATCCCAAAAGTATCCCAATGAAAATTCAAAAAGCATTCCCATTACAATTCCAAAAGTATTCCTATTACAATTCCAAAAGTATTCCCATAACAATTCCAAAAGTATATCTAGGAAAATTCCAAAAGTATTCGTATGAAAATTCAAAAAGCATTCCCATTACAATTCTATAAGTATTCCTATGAAAATTCAAAAAGTATCCCAATGAAAATTCAAAAAGCATTCCCATTACAATTCCAAAAGTTTTCCCATAACAATTCCAAAAGTATATCTAGGAAAATTCCAAAAGTATTCGTATGAAAATTCAAAAAGCATTCCCATTACAATTCTATAAGTATTCCTATGAAAATTCAAAAAGTATCCCAATGAAAATTCAAAAAGCATTCCCATTACAATTCCAAAAGTTTTCCCATAACAATTCCAAAAGTATATCTAGGAAAATTCAAAAAGTATTCGTATGAAAATTCAAAAAGCATTCCCATTACAATTCCAAAAGTTTTCCCATTACAATTCTATAACTATTCCTATGAAAATTCCAAAAGTATCCTAATGAAAATTCAAAAAGCATTCCCATTACAATTCCAAAAGTATTCCTATGAAAATTCAAAAAGTATCTCACTGAAAACTCAAAAAGCATTCCCATTACAATTCCAAAAGTATTCCCATTAAAATTCCATAGTATTCCCATTACATTTGCAAAAGCATTACGAGTAGTATTCCCATTACAATTCAAAAAAAGTGGTACAATTCCAATTCAAAAAGTAATCCTATTACAGCTAATCTGATTACAATTCTAACAACTGATGTCTTTAACAGCTTTACTCTAGCTGTCAAGCTGTCAATCAAAAATGCATTTAAATTTAAACCACTCCTGGTGGTGCTTCAGAGTCACATGCTGTACTTGATGCTGTACTTGATTTACCAGTTTATCAGCTGAGATGACATCATATTACACCTATTTTCACTGCAGTATCTCAGCTGCCAGATTTGATGCTAAGCAAGCTGGGCTCCTCGGAGTGACTGTCTGACACTCCCTCCACCTTTTCCTCTTCATAATCCATCTTGTCGCTCTCAGCACTTTCACACGTCTCCCTTCCTCACAGCAGCTCCTTGTTCTTGCAACAACCTCTCGAATGTTAAGAGTGGGGGAATTATAATCACTTAAGAAAGGGGAGCAACACTTGGCGTCCTTGTGCAGTAAGTGTTGTATTAAAAACTGTTAACATGCACAACAGTTAACCAAGCTCCTTGCAGCGACAGGAGACTAATATCATGAAGTCCATTCCTGAGCTGTCAAGGTCATACTCTTCTTTTTCACCTTTCATCGCGGCCAGTCATAAAAGGAGGCCTTTGACGTGAACAGTCTTCCATTACAGTTGTCTCCCCCCCCCCCCTACAGGTTGTAGAATAACACAGTTCATAGACGACTTTGGAAATAATTACAACACGCCTGCATCTGTCTATATGATGGTCTCACAGCTGACAATGTCTGCAGGAGATCGCTCAAGAAGCAGGCCTGTTAGCCACCCAGCTTCAGTGAGTGTGGTTAATCACAGTGCACACACAAGGGCAGCTGTGTATCTATTTGTAGTCTATTAAAAAGTGACCCTGTCAGATACCCAGTCTTGGAAGATCTTGTTGTCTGTGCCTGAAATGTTTTCACAAGTCTCGTGTTTGTTAGCCAAAAAGGGACTCAACACACAACAACAACACACTGGTTCCAATTCTACGGGTCTGGAGGAAAATAGATTAATACTCTCTGTTTGTAGATTAATTCTGTTCTTACCTTCATTCTGAGATTAGTCCTGGAGCTAGGCAGCATGAACCTCACTGTACATGGTGCTGTGTAACTGTGAAACTAAGGTGGAGGAACACCTCTGTAATTCACTGCAACTTCTCTTTTCTCAGTATTTCTGGCACTGTGTAAGTGAGGTGTTGATTATTTCTGAGCCTGTATTTAGCGTTGGTGTTGTATGCGATTGCATTTTCTGTGGGAAAAAAATGGCCAATACTTTAAGAGAAACATTTTGAAACATTTAAATGCCTATTTTTTTCAAGGTTTAAGTCTTCAGATGTAGATAAATCGAATAATGAAAAATGAAGAAATAGAAAAAGAGAGAGAGAGAACAAAATCACTTGTTGATTCATGGTGCGTAGGGAATAACCAGACAGACAGAAGGACACTGCAAGACAAACAAAAGAGAGATAGGACATGGGCGGAGCGGGTTGAGGTCAATTCCACCTTGAAGGGAAAACCTCGACTAACTCTCTCTCTCTCTCACACACACACACACCTCTTTTCTCTTACATGCAATTTATAGCTCTGCCTTTACTGACCTGCCTGGCTGATTAATGTCGTTTGTGGTGCTGTCAGCTGGCTCGTAATTTTTTTTTTCCTGGGTGCCAAACACACTTTGACACACGTGACTGTGGCTCAGAGCTACACATGCACCCACGGAGACCTCGGGGGCTCCAGCATCCTGCAACACACTGGGAGTCACTTACATAATAAATTCTGTCACTTAATTACCTCAAAGCTGCACAGAAGCAGATGCACGGCGCTACTGTACTTGGAGTGAAAGGAGGATAAAAATATCTGTGTGTGTGTTTGAAAAAAATCAAATTAAAAGAATTGGTAGTGTCCTTGTGTAACCTGTTTTTGTCCTAATTCTATTGTTTGTTTTTTTATAATATTACATGACATAAATGTACAACTCTCAATCATGAAATGGTATATACTCGTAGAGCACATAGCATTTTGTACATTTAAAGACCCCCTCCAGTGAAAGTAAAGTGTTTAACCTTGTAAGCAACTCCATGTGTTGTTCTTCATGTGCAACAAGACATATCAGGGACAACATAACATAACACAACATAATGCTTTTAAACTGCAGTGTACCAAGGACAGGCTGAACAACACGTTTTCAGATTGGCAGGTTTAAGTCGTCACAAACCTAAGCAGCCAATCCCGTTAATGGACGGGGTGACACCATGTAAATCATTATGTGTAACCTATGGCAACCACTATGGCGATGCGCGAGCCAGCTGTAACCGTCATTGTAATTTTTGCAAACTCACGACTGACTACCAACGTTAACGTTACTGCTACTAATTACTACATTTCAGGCTAGCTAAGTTTCAACAAGTTGCCACTAAACGACGGCAGAGATGTGTTTTGTCTTCGCGACGGAGGGGGCGGTTGGAAATGTGCATAGTGGGCGGGGACTATGCAGATTCAGGATTTTTAATGAGGGAGAAGGAGGAGACGCCTTGGGAGAATTCTTTGGAAGATTTCCAGTTATAGCATGGATGCATTAAACAAGGGAGGACATGTGTGTTTTCCCAAAGATAATGATATTCCTCTGATTGTTAATTTATCTTAACTTCCTATTTCATGTTTGCTAGACTATTTTAGGCAGATTGATACCAAAATACCAAAAAACACAGACATAAACTGTTCCCTATAGGACAGGTTGCAAATTGATAAAATGTCCGAGGAGTGGAGCTAAGCTTACTTCTCCTGTCTAATAAATTATTTTCTTAAAGAATTTAGAATCTAAATTCAGAAAAACTAAACTATCTCTTATGACTGATGCCAAATGAAAAATGTTTTTGTTTTTTAAACTTTAGATTTTTTTTTTTTTTTTTTCATTTATTTTAGTTTTATTCTGAATTTTTTTCTTCATCCTTTTATAAGACGTGTACTTCCACCCACTTGTCTTTGTATAACCTGTTACTTAAAACAAAAGCCTTTAATCTGCCTTTTCCAGCAGAGATATCTTGACATGTCACATTGAGAAAAGCACATCCTTTCAAAATAAATCAATAACTGCCCTTTCTCATTCCGCTGCTTTGTTTCCAGGGTCACACACTCGCTCACTGACGGCCTCTTAAATCGAAAGAAGCCATCATTAATGTTATTACTAACAGCTAGCCTTTTCCTACTATGACAGGTTATATTGTCTGCCGTGACACAGGCTATGATGGCTTTAATCTTCTGATATCATTTTATCACCAACGCCCTGTAATAATATACACCGGCATATATTGAATTAATATGCTAATACACTTTTACATTTCTCATGTCATGTTTATTATCTGGAAAAAGGCACTCACTACATTTAATGTGATTTGTTCATAAAATAAACCGTACACAAGAAATAGTCGATCAACTTGTCACAAGTCACGGTCATGGAAAAGTTAATACTATTCATATCAGGTACAGCCAGTGATTGTGTGTGGTTCAGCTTTAGAAATGCATGCAATGCACGCCAGTGATACATTTTATATCTCTGCAAAAGTAGGCATTGGGTAGTAGGGTTCTCAGTGTCCTGTTTGTAAAAAGCAAATAAATTAAAAATGGACATTTCATTGAGTTAACCTCGAGGAAGAAAAACACATTTCCAGGTGAATTATGACAAAGAAGTACAAAAAAAACATATTTTACAGTTGAAAGGAAAATTCAGTTGAAGTGCTCGGCTGATATAAAAAGGAGTAACAAAGATGCAAACATGCTCGGTGAGTACAAAATTAACATCACATTCGTTTATTGAAGACATTTTAGTAATTCGAGGATGTGTGGTAAGGTTAATGTGTAGAAAAAAGTGTTTGAAACTTTATTGACAATCTCATGGCCAAAGGTGATTTCTGTCGGGTGCATTCCTGCTCGGTGTTCATCTAAAGATAAGGAAAGGGTGGCGGTCACTTGTGTAACACAACATTATTAAAGCAAATCAAGCTTTTAAGTAAGTTTTATGTCAATTAATTGCAATGGTTGTGTTTTAATAACCTTGCACAATCCAGGTTACGTTTGTTTACAGGATCTTTTACAGTATGTAGTGTGTAGTAGATTATACCCTAAGGCTACATTTTCAAAGTCACACACCATGTAGGGATAATTGTACATGTCGGCTCGGTAAATGCTTGTATCGTCTATTGATCCGGCAGAAACGCAACCTCCCACCCTGCGTTCATTAAAAGTCCTTTTGTACCCGGCTGCTGAGCTAAAAATAGCCCCACGCAGTACGAGATGACAAAGCGGAGATCGATAATGTTTCTGGAGATGGATGACATGAAGTTAGCTCTCTGGATGTCCTGCCCACATCGTTAAAAAATAAGATTCAACATTAACGGGCAGACGTTGCCCGTGTGTCTCAGAGGAGTCATCAGGGCTGAGAGACAAACGAAGCTGGAACGGTAGCTCCTATAGAAATTAAATCTCTTTAGAAGCCCATTCACCATGTTCACATGGCGGCTACTTTCCTCTGACGTCCGGCTCAAATGCTGCTATAATGTCGTGCTGCTCTGCTGTAGGTTGTAAGTCATACAAATGAAGGATATCTAGCTATTGTTAACATTTTACTGCTTCCCGATTAATGAGCAACAGAAAAGACATTTGATAGTGAAAATACAGAGGATATTCAGCCATACTCCAACTTGTTTGATAACTGATTAGCAGTAAAACAAAAGCTAATGCAAGCATCAAACCACTTCTTAGCTAACACTGCGTAAGCTAGCAAAGTAGAACTTAACTGTTGTATTGCAACACTACCAAACGGTGTAATATTAGTCACCTAGCTAAAGGTAGTGTTAGCTAGTAAGTGGCTGGATGCTAACGTTAGCTGTTCACGACTGTAGCTAACGGGTAATCAAACATGTTTTGACGGGCAGAATTCCCTCTGGATTGAAATGATAAAGATTTGTCGGATACCCTAAATTTATTTACAACCTGGAACGCAGCACTTTGACATTTTAACAGATCATTCCCCCCCTCAAAGCGTGATGTAGAAAGAAGAAAATGGCCACTGTGTAAATATGGTAAACGGAACTGTAGCATCTAATATGAGGTATTTTCACTACAGCCTCTCCTGTCTCTTCAGTTCATTCATTTTTGGCAGCACATTTTCTTCCCATGGCTATGGCACGATGACTGAATTTCCTGGGAGCATTCCCAATCTACGCATAGGAACAGAAAGGCACATTTCTCGACATCTCAAAGGACCATGCACTCTTGTTCTGCGTCTCTGTCTCTGCATCTTTCACTCTGTTTCTCTTTCTCTGTCTCTAAGAGCTCTTCCATTCAGTAGCTAGTCATTCTCTTCATCTTTGGCCTGTTCTGAAATGAATCCATTCAGTTGGGCGCGCTCCGTTGCATACTGCGACAGGTTTGTCAGACTGGTGTTTCCCTCTTTTCTTTCCCCACTTTCCTCATCTGGCTCCACATCGTCTTCTTCTTCTTCTTCCGTCCTCTCCTCACCCAGCATGGCGCTACCGTTGTTTATGCACACACTCGCCCGTCGAACCTCGTCAGTAATGTTCCTTCGCAGGTCGCGGTTCTTGTTGCGTCTGGCCAGCTTGGTGAGGGATCCGAAGCGCAGATTGAAGAGATTCTCCTCCGAGGAAGACGCCGTCTGCGGCGTTTGCTCGCTCCCCTGATGGTCGTACGGCTCACAGGCCCCCTTCAGTCTCAGGTTGTTGAGCTTGGTGTCGATGCTCTCCTGCGAGGAAGTCTTGAAGCGGCCGGCATCCAGGCTGGCGAACAAAGCCCGCTTCTCTGGAGACAGCATGTCCAGGGAGTGAGCCCGCTGCTCCAGGCCGAGCTGACGGCGCTCCATGCTGCGGATGGTGGCGGCCCGCTGGAGCTTGTCGTGGATCTCGACACTCAGGCGCCGCCGCGTTTCGCGGAACTCTGCCCGTACGTTTGCTTTCCATTCGGCTGCGTGAGCTTTGAACTCCCCAACCTGTGACAGCAAGACAAGAAGAAAGAACAGGTTAGGAAAGCGTGATTAATCCACAACATCACAGTCCTGGGGAAAGATATGATTGTCAATGATTGATGATTATTTAGCAATGATTATTTAATGCTATGTAGAAATTAAGAAAATCACGACATGGTAGACACGTCTCCTCTGTCTCGACTAAAAGATCTTCAATTACCAGACAAAATAAGAACAAGGACAGAGGAGGCAGCATCTGAATGACCTTTTAATTTGTACCTCTCTAATGTAATACTGAGCGGTGTAATTGAATGATCCCCACCTCCTCTTTGGTCTTTTTAGACAGTATTTGAAACCAGTCTCCAATCATGCTGAGGACGGCCGCAAAGTACGCCAAACCCACCAAGATCCAGAACCACACCAGAGGCTTGTACCACTTCATGTAGTCGATCCTGCGGTTTCCACCTGGAAGGGGAGGAGAGATGGCAGTATGAGTAAAAAAAATAGTCCCACAAAAGAGTCATCTGCTTCATGACAGCAACCATAGCTCTTCGTACCTGCCACGTAGTCTCCTATTCCCACTGTGGTGAGAGTGATCACAACAAAGTAGATGGCCTCCAGCGTGGTCCAGCCCTCGATGTGTTTAAAGATGATGGCAGGGATGGTGACGAAAACTATGCAGCCAGCCAGGATGAACAGGATGGTGGACGTCACTCTGATCTTCGTCCGGCTGATCTGCCTGTGTTTTTGCTGCGAAAAACCAAAAAGACAACGCTCATTAGGACTCATAAAAAAAGCATCGAAACTAGAAACAACACATGAACACTTGCAAACTTTAGCAGCTCACCCTGAATATCTTCTCAACTCTCAAGATGCTTTTCACAAAGATCGTCCCCAGCTGGTCTCCGATCCCCGCCAACAAGAAGCCGAAGAGAGGGATGCCAAATATGGCATAAAGGATGCAAAAGATTTTCCCGCCTTCCGTGCTTGGAGCTATGTTTCCATAACCTGTCAAAACAAGGACAACAGGAGGAAGAGGATGGATGGGGGGAAAGAAGTAGGGTAAGTGAGTTAAGAGCCATGCCAATAAGGGCAGCAAACAAGGAATGCAAAGAACGGCCGAGGAGTCAGAAGAGTAATATGAGACGGAGAAGAAAACAATTAGGACTTTCTTATGCAACATAATTGATTGACGCGCTTATGTATTGCCTTTTGGTTCCAGCAGCAGGGGTCTGTGGTAAACAAGATCGTAGAGCGCCAACAATTAGGTTCCCCTAAGAGAAAATTGAATTAATTATGTCTTTAAAGTGACAGAGATACAATGAAGACGCCTGGGAAAATATACTTAACCCAATTCTTACCATTGTGACTGTAATACTAGCATCCTGTGGGTTACTTACGTCCACTGTCGTATATATTTTACATGAATATTCGTCCAGAGAATAATGCTGTTCTGAATTTCAGACTGTTATGTAATATTAAAGCTGAGGGTCTTATTTTTTTTATATCCTGGTTGTAAACTTAATGAAGCCAATTAAAGCTCTGCCACATATTAGCAAATGTTGTAGTTAATTAAATCTGTAGACGACACCCTAACAGCAGGTAGCGCAGGGACACTGTGTTTTATAAAGTTATTTGAAGGCGGAAGCTTTCATGTTGGAGTCGTGGCTCATAAATGAGACTATTACCAATGATCTCTTTGATCAAAGCTTCCAGGCATTCAAGCACTGTTCACTTTGAGGAAGAATTCTGAATCTCAAATGTTTGTCTTGCGAAAAGACAGCTCTTTATGGGGGGGAAACAAGCCAGTAGGGGGACTTTGACGTAGAGTAAAGCAATGTGTTTAAGTCTGCAGCGTGTGTTTTCTCAGCATCCTCCACACTGTCGATCTTCACAGGTTGTTAAAATCACCGCTGCTTAGCTTTGCATCATTTAGCAACACCTCACCAGGGCATTTTTAAAGAACAAATCCCATGAAAAGCACTTGCTCGGCTTTTGAAAAATGAAAGGTGCCTGTACGTTTTGCAACTAGAAACTCATGCGGTTGTTTAGTAAAGCACTGTGCAACAGTTAAATTTGCCATATTGGCAAATGTATGTAATAGTTTTTTCTCCATACAAATAAGCAGTGTTGCCAGGTTGGGTGGTATTTAAGGAGTCCCAAAGTGTACATAGATGAATACAATATTAAACCTCCATTACTAAACTCTATTATTCGATCTTTTCTTTGATCTTGAGCGACGCCTGCGAGCTAGTTCAGGCAGGCAAATCGAGCTGCACTGATTTCACACTTGACACGCGTCATTCTCCACAGTCACCTGACTAAGGCCCCGATCAGACAGAGCGTGTTTTGCAGGCTGCAAAACGTGAGGCGCACCACACTTCCTTTTTTGTTGAAGGCTATACGGTTGAAAAAAGAGCAGCTTTTTTTTCTGTTGTTAAGGCAACCACCGAATCATTGGCTGTCATTAACCTAACCGTTATTTTATAAACAGACAGAAGGTCCGCCTCTCCTTTCATCCGATTAGACAATGAGAGAAATTATCTTTTCTGCTTTGAGTTGAAGTTTTTTCAACTCAACGCTCGGAGCGTTTCCTCAAAAACACAAGGCGCAAAGAGAGGAAAAATGTGAGCCGCTCAGCAACGTAAAAGCAGCGCGCAAAAAGCGTCCCTCTCATAGAAAACAACTACAAAAAAGTCGCCCCCAGCTGCTAAAACGTGCTCTGTCTGATCGTGCCCTAACACGGTGGTTAGCCGGTTGCCTTACAGCTAGAAGGTCCCTTGATCGAGTCCCAGTTCGGCTGAAGTGGGCCTTTCTGTGCGGGTACGCCCGCCTTCTCCCACAGTCCAAAAACATGCTCGTTAGGTTCATTGGTGACTCTAAAATTGCCCGTAGGTGTGACTGTAAGCATGAAAGGTTGTCTGTCTTTATGTGTCAGCCCTGTGATTGACTGACAATCAGCCCAGGGTGTACTCCGCCTCTCGCCCAACGACAGCTAGGATAGGCTCCTGCCCCGCCGAGCCCCTGAACAGGATAGGCGATATAGATAATGGATGGATGGACGGATTTCCCATCTCCCTCTGCTCTGTCATTGCCACCACTGCCCTGCACCAGTACTGCGCCCATACTTTCAGCCCCACCACCACCCCAGCATCCACCTGCAGGCTCCAGCTAGGGGGATTTATAAGATATTACCCCCTCAAATGCAAGTAAAATAATTCTGCAGGGAGAGATGAGGTTGGAGCCTAGACGCCAAACACAGCTGCCGCTGCAATAAACATTTTAGCAGCGGAATTCAATTATGAATGGAAGACAAATGCCTTTACAAAATAAAATATCTTATCATAGATTAAATGGCAGATTCCTTCAGAATGAGGGTGTGACAGAGTGTAATATAACTGTACCTATGGTTGTGATGACAGTTCCAGCAAAGAAGAAGGCACTGCCCAGGTCCCAGTAACTGGAGTTGTAGGATGTGTCTCCAATCGGGCTCACTCCTGCACTCACCGCATCTATGGCATGCTGAAAAGAACAAAATATATCAGTTATAATGACCATAATTTATCCCCTTGCTTTAAGAAAACACCGTATATAGTGGGGAAACATTCTAGGACAGAAACATGTAGCAGGGCCTTAAATCTGTCCCGCTGAGGACACACACGTGCCTGCTTTGATTTCATTATTACAGTCCTCCTGCTAATGTTTATGTGTTGTCTATTATGTGTGTTTGTGTGTAACCCCTGCCGCTGATTGTGTAACACTCGTGAGGTAACAGAGGGATGCTTCGCGTGCGTCTATCTCCACATCAACCTGGAAGGTCACGCTACCTGATAAAAGAGAATGAGAGAGGAGAAGAGGGAGCGCTGGAAAGGTCCTGAAAACGGGAGGGGGGGAGGGGAATGTTGGCTAGATGCGGAGAATTATCCTGCATTAATCCTGAATTCATGTGAGGAAGATGTAGTAAAACAGGAAGTAGAGCTAGGCGGACAACGTTTCAATTAACTCAATCGATTCTTTCAATAGTTATTCAGCGTCTGGTGTACGTGGAGCTGTTTTTCCACTCAGCTTTCTTCCCCTGATTTGCATGTTTTTACATTCTCACAGACTAAATCTACAGCTGAGTAACATCTTATCTCTCTTTTCTTCAGTGTCAGCCTTTTTCCCCAGTCCCCCGGCTCGCCTAAGTGTCGGGGGGAAACATTAAGAAGTCACAATGCTCTGTGTTTACCGCATCATTATCCTCATTGATCTCCTTCTGTGCTCCATTATGTACCCGCGAGAAGTTAATTCCTTCTTTCTACACTCCCTGTTTATTGGCATTTCGTGAGAAAAGCATTTATTTTGCCTGCGGGCCCGAATAAACATTGCTTGCGGGGACATTAAAGTCAAAGTGAGGGCAGCCTTTCGGCCAGAAAATAGCCTCTGCGCATTCGCAAACATTCCTGGCGAGATCAAAAAACGCACAGCTTCTTCATTCAGAGCGACCCCCAATCTATCCACGCAAGCTGTCAGCGAGATGCAAGTCCATATTATAAAATATGAATCAACTCTCGTGACATACATTTCAAAGCAGACAGAGCGGAGGAGCGCTTCCACATCGCTGCACATGCCTACTCATAATCCTGCATGTGATTACCTCAGCTCCATCAGCGCTGCCCCCCTAATGAGATACTGATATTTGGGTCTAAAATTAGCCGGTTATTGTAATGATATTTCATAGGTTTTAGCACACACAGCTACTTTAAAGGGGGTAAAAATCAAAGCTTTAATTATGTGAGAAAAAACAATCTAATTCTGGAGTCGAGGGAGCGCTATAAATAGCCTCACATTGTATCTGAATACTTTATGAGAAGTCCTATTTCTGTCTCGCCAAGTTCACGCTGCATCACAGATTTGGAAATCCTCCCTGCACATGCACTTCTGAGGCACGAGGATGGTGACTTTTGTTGCGACGTGTTAATGAGGACATACAGTGTTTTTGTTTCTCCTCTTGGAGAATTAGCACGCAGACACTCCACAGGCTCTAATGTGTGTTTTCACTCTCTGAGCCGCAGCTTCATTAGAGAGCGAGCCAACTCCCTGCAGAATTGTATCCCCTCCGCGTGTGTGTGTTTCTGCCCCACAGCAGGTGACATCAGTGATCCAGCCAGCATGGCGCTTTACCCTCTCCTTCACCCACCTTCCCTGTGAAGCTGGTGCCAAGCAATCTCCTCTGCAGCACTTTCACCATCACTAATATCTATAGCTCCACTCGGTCCATCCTGAAGCATTTAAGCTGCCAACAGGAAAAAGCAGCTCCATCCCAGATTAGATTAAAGTTATGACTTTCTGTTTTTAATCGAAGAAAAGGAGAATTTCAGCTCCAATTATAGTTGAATAATCACAGGGAGAAAAAACGCCTTTACACATATTCTGTTACTTAAGCCCCATCCTTGGGGGAAGAGGGTGCAGCTGTCCCTGGGCCCACACTCAGTGGAGGCTCCCTAATAAACTAAGTTTCAGTCACTATGGTTGCAGCACTGTGGACAGCGCCACACCTATCTGTAGCTCTCTCTCTCTCTCATAAAAAAACAGATCTAAAATGCATCCACAATAAGCAAACAAATGAGACTTACTTCAATGGGAAATTTAAAAAATTATAAAAGATTTCGCAAAAATTCTTTACAGATTTTTTTAGTGACAAAGGATCCAGGTGGCTGACGGTCCGAATGCAGCGCGAGACTGATATGGTTGTTGGATCTAGCGCGGCAGCGAGATGGAGCTCCCGCGGTTACCCTTCCGTGCGGGTCCTACGTCACTGTCGCCAATTTATGCCTTTTGTACAATAGGAGAGGATGTATCAGCTATTTTACATTTGTGAATTTTAAAATGACTGTCAGAAGGGCCCATCGAGAGTCTAGATCCACCCCTGGTCTTAAGTATAAGTATAGAAGTATTGCCAAGAAACTGTAATTAAAGTATCAGAAGTAAAACTACTCACAACAGAGTTTGCACATTATTGCCACTAGGTATGCACCGATACCACTTTTTTTCAGACCAAGTACAAGTGCAAGTACTTACATTTGGGTACTTGCCAATACCGAGTACCAATATGAGTACTTAATAATATTACAGTTCTCATAATATCTTTAAAAGCATGTTTCATTGTCATCAGATGTTCCTCACTTTCTGACTGTCACAACGTAAATCGACAGAATGATGCAACTGTTGCTGACATTTTGCATCAACTTCGTTTTACTCAACAAACAAACTGTCACTGCCACACATTTTACTTTCGTGTAACCTATAACACATTCAGTGGATTTCAGTATAAAAACATCACGTGATGAACACTCCCATTTCTGAGCGCACCTGAACGCAGCACTACACAGCGCATCCCCCCGGAAACACGGCAGGGAGGGAGACATGCCCGAACATGTTTACTGCACTTGCTACAGAGACATCAGTGATCGCCAATGGACTCTTTTTTACCGTGTGTGCGTCCATGAATATGTAAGTTAGTTTGCCTTAATGTTTATGTTTCACTCTGTTAGCTTAAGTTGGGCCGTGAGTGGACACGTTAGTGTTGTCTGTGAGGACTAAACCTTTATCTGAAAAGAGCTGCTTCTCCGCCTACCTGCTTAACTGGGAGGCTAATGTCAAGCCGTAAGGTGGTATTCAGCTGCGGTACTCTTCGTAGTTTTACGAGTACGAGTACTTAAGTGCATCGGTATCGGTGCATCCCTAATTACCACATTATTCGGTATGCTAAAGGTGTTTTTCTGAGAAAAGGGGCAGTTATTTAAGTGTATGTTAAATATGAAGGCCTCAGTTTGCAGTGGTGCTGAATTTGTTTCCCATTACACCTTTATATAAGTTTAAGAGTGTCCACTGAGTTTATATTACAGTATTATGAAAATGTATACTGATGCTTACTGACATGTAACTGCAGTTAGTCACATTTCTTGAATGTAAAAACCATTATCAAACAAATAAATGTAGTCAAGTACACAGAACATTTGGCATTTTACTCAGGAGTTAGCATACAATTAGAATAAGATGTTATTTCATTTGGGACAAAATGCTAATAAAGTACTTTTAAATAGTACCAAATTATAGTAAATGCACTAAGTGACATTCAGCTGCATATATAGTACCTTGTGTTGACACATTTGAAGACACAAGGGTCCATAGAACCTGTAAATTGCTGTCAAAATGTATAGTATTTTCATTAGTTAGTGCACTCTGTATTGACACCTGAGGAGCTGATGCTTTATTATTCACTGTTAGTAAGTAGCCTCACTTTATAGTAGTTCTCACAAACAACTAAAAATCCATGAATTTAAAAAGGAAATCAACTGAAAATTATATAATTTGTGTTATAAAAACATGATGACGGCGTCAGTTGCATTTCCTGACGTAGTTGAACTGCAGGTAGCTCAGTGTTTATAAAAGTTTATTTGCAGATAAGTGACTCATCAATAAACCAGGCCTGACTGGTGTCAATACCGGCGCAGCTTCACATCCTGCCACAGTGTGAGTCATACCAACGCTGCAGGAAAAGCCAATTAGGTCTGCTGTTTCAGTGGGCGCACAGTGGGTAGGTGGACAGCACAGACACTGAGGCAGACTCGGGGAGGTCAACAGACAGCATGGACACACACTCGCACACATTAAGTCGACAGATGCTGGGGAGCAAACCATCATAAGTACATCGTCTTCTTCCGCCTCATGCACACACACGCTGTACATAAAAGCACGCACATGCTTTCAATGGTTGTCATTTTTCTGTCAACTCCTCCGCCAAACAGTTGACAACAGTGAGTCACCACTGCTGTGTCGCCACAGAGGGTCTTTGTCTGAGTGACAGGCGTGACACCGCATGAACAGACCGATAACGTAACCTGCGAAAAGACCAGACAGACTCTCTGATGGAGTACTTGTGAAGAAGCACGTCCTGAAGGCCTTTTCTTGAGACAGCGGGGGGGAAAAGTGTGAGCTTCACACATGGCATGTTATATGATATTTTTTCAAAGCTAACGGTGCGAGTATTATCATAACTAAACAGAGTGATAAAATAACGTTATTTATTCTGATGAAAAGAAATAGTTTGACGTTTTGGCAAACAAATTTGTTCACCTTCTTTCTGAGAGTTTGTCAAGAAGATAGATACCATACTTGCAGGTTCACGGTTGATACGGCGCTAGCTGCTTGCTAGCTAGCTTAGCATAAAGACTGGAAACAAAAAGAAGCAGCTAGTATTGCTTTGTCAAAGGTAACAAAATCTGCCTAAAGCCTACAATTAAACATATTGTTCATGTATTCTGAACAGAAATGTAAATAGAACAGGCTTGTATTAAGCATAGACTGTATAAGTGTTTGTGGACTATGGTTTTTTAAGCCTCGACTTCGGCAAGTTTGATCTTGCCATCTTGGTTTTTTGGATCTAAACGTGACTAAATTTAGATGACAGGTGGAAACACATTGCTTTGTCTCTATCCTGGTTAAAAGGAAGCAGGTATACTGACTTTTCAATCATCTGGAGCCACTATAAATGGATAAAATATTTACAATCATACTGTACGTAGACGAAGACGTAAAACTAGTAATTGACACCCTAAACTCATTAGGAAAAACTTAACTGAGAAACAATTCAAATTGGGGATATTACAGAGGGAAAACAGTTTTCTATAGCTATCAATGAATAAAAACGTGTATACATGTTATTTCAACACTACTTCAATTTATTTTCACTTGAAACACATTAAAAACAAATTGTAGCCTACGATCTGTTTTCAGCATGTCGAGTTTGCAATCCTGCCTGCTGGTGCGATAGTTGAGCTCAGCGCTCAACTGGCAGTCATGACAGCGCATGTCAGTGACGAAGCTTTAGCTAGATTATAACGCCAATAAAATACCTCTCTGCATTTTATACTGGTATATTGTTTGCACCAGTATATAGGACACAGCCCACTTTTTAGATGAAAAAAATTTATTAAAAGTCTTATACACCAAATTTTACAGTTGGTTAATTTTCTAATTTCTTTCCGTACAATCTGACTTATTTTTGCAACTAATGCAGTCGCCCTCTATTGGTCAAAAGAAAGAATTAATTTTTAAGGCATTTCTACATTGGCTTCATTTCAAGGTCATCTGTTCCGAGCCAAAACTTAAAATAAATACATACAGTATATGATGTAGCACATAAGCCAATACTACAATTTTGGACAGATTACTTCAATAAGAAATATTTATGCTAATTTGTTAGTTCCAGAGGTGCCAGTTGGCGGGTTTTATTTCTTTTGGACAGAATGATGCAAGCTGTGTTCCCATGTTTTTTGGTATTTATGCTAAATTAAGCTAACCAGCTGCTTACTGTGTGGAAAAGAGAGTGGTATTAGAAACATCTCACCATGACAAATTAATCTTCTCATGCATTTATTCATTTATTTAATATGGTAAATTAGTTCTTTAAAGTTTCATACTGGCAAATTACTCTAAAGCTTTGACTTCCTGGTGAGACAGTCTGTCCAGGAGACAGTCTTCTCTGTGATTCAGCTGCTGCTACAAGTGCTGCAGCAGGAGGTCTGTGGCTGCCGGCCTGTGCAATGAATAATTGATTCCCTCCGGACCCCAGGCACACCACGCTAAAGGTTTTTATTTCCACACTTCTCTATTCGAAAAACTATCATTGATTTTATTTTTTTTACAAACTCATGATAGTGCTTCTGTGGCTCAAAGGTTGAGCACCGCAAGGGAAGAAGAAGAAATGATGCTTCTATGGGAACGAACAAAAGAACAGAGGTGGGTGTGGAGGGGGAGGGAGGGAGGGAGGGAGGGAGAGGCAAGTAGATAGTCCAATATCCTCTGGAGCTGTGTTGAAGAAGCTAACGTCAAATGGAGCCATTCTAGCGGAAAGTGGAGCACACCAAATACCATGTGGTTGGTTCTCTCTTTGGGGTTTTTCAAGCTTAAGAGAATCACTAACCTGTATCTTGTACTTTGTATTCTCAGACTACATTTTGGTTTTCTTGACTTCTGCATCACATGCAATGATATTGCCTAAAATGTAAACAACAAGGTCGACAAATATATTGTATTTAAACCAATATATAACAATATTGTCACAGATTTTGGCTCTTTTTTCTTCTAAAAAGAACTGTTTGACTGATCTTAGTCCTGCTTTTTTCTATCACCACACTCCCTCACAAATCAAACTTTCCACTCAGCCAACTGCACGCCGACACATCTCAAATCATTTTCCAATCCCGTGTCCAGGGGTACATGTCAGCTTGATGCAGCGACCTTAAATCTTGACCTATAATTCTGCCTGTGATATAAGAGAGCGATGTGATATAAAGCGGCTGACACCGTGAAAAGACATTGTTAAATGCAGTGAGGTTGGGGTGTGATGAACGATTTTTCGGGCTTGTTATGTGCTTCAGTTCACACAGGTAGTGGCTGAGGATAAAACCCTCAGAAGCCATATTGTAAAAATGTGGAATATAGCAGGATCAGCAAGCTTCAGGTCAAATTCAATCAACCTACATAGCTTACGAGTTGTCCGTCAGGTTGTTAACAACAGAGTGATTTAACCTTTAAGTTAGAGACCTGCCACAAATGATTCATTACCATAGGCGCCAACAGACTTTAATGTCCTGTCATGTACATTTTAAAGTATCAGAGGGTTACTTACATCTTCCTGCATCATTGAACCCCCCTAAATCTGTAGTTAAAACATCAAATATTTCATTGATAGAAAATATAGGGGGAAAAATCTTGCAGTAAAGACACATCGCTGTTCTGGCCGTGAGCTACTTTCTTTTTTTGAAACGTGTGGGTGTTGCTGAAGCCTCACTCTGGGATTTCATACTGTACGAATGCATTTATTTTTGAGGGTATTCAGATACAACTTGGTTATAAAACAACAACTCTCTATATTTGCATCATAAAAAGTAGGTCTTAATTACTCCTGTATATGAACAATATGAACTGAATACATGAAAATCAATAGAGTTCTGCTCTCTAAGAGCAAAGGTCACAGTGACTGGCCTTATTTCTTACGATGCAGAAGACAGTGAGAGGACTTTAATGTACCATTACGTAACATAAACCTGCATGTGCTCTCAACGTGTTTGCCAACAGATGTCAAGTGTCACTGAGAATTATGGGTATCTCTGTGGTGACCCTGGAGGTATTATTGTGCTTCCTGCTAAAGATGCACCTGCTCCTGACATTTACCCTGTCAACATCATGCAGAGAAGAGCAGGTGTAGCTTCTAATGAAGATCTCTATATTATTTATTGACTCATAAAACCAGCAGGAAGACACCTGATTTAACTGTCCTTAAAAGGATAAATAAAGTAGCATTATAGGGTCAATCACAACTACTTTGCCTTTGGTTTAGTCATGTAAAAATGCAGCCCACCCACCTGCATGCATATTTTGGCGCTAAGTGCACCTAAATAAAGCACAATAATAGCAAACTAGAGTATACACTGAGAACTGGAGTGTTCACAATAGTAGAGTGGCTGAGGAGTGGGATGACGGAGCTGAAGCTAACAGCAACATCTTGAAAAAACTAAAGTGTCTGCCTCTCCAGCATCAAGGACAAAACTGCTCTTACACAATCTGTGATTATGATGACCGAGGCGTACAAATAATTTTATCAGATGAAAGGAATTGACACAGGTGCCATCATCATCACTATCCGTATACGACCACAAATGGCGCAGGGCTGACGTCATGTGATGCAGCCTGAGCGACTCCATTTACTTCCTTGAACCTGCAATAACTGATTTCATTGGGCTCTTTTGGCTAGCAGACGCAAGTTATGAACACATAATTCACGCAAAAGTTACAGAGCAAAATGATCATATATCTGGAGTTGTGTTCGGTAAATTTATGTCCAATATTTACTCTTTAAACCAAGCTGTTTTTTCAGGAAAATATCTTGCTCTTTAGCTGCTAAATGATGTTGACTGGCTCACTGTGCCTGTTGTTTGATGCTAAGCAGGTGTGCCGTGGGTTTTAAGGGCACTACTGCTAAAAAAACAGCTGCTTGATGTGACCAAAAATGACTCTATGAGAGCAGTTGAGTGAACCAAAACAGAGGTAAACTGTGTTCATAATAGAAAACAATTCAGTACGTAAAGCAATATTATCCAATACGGTGTACCTCAAGGATCCATATTAGGACCCTTCTCTATGTTTTCTTTACGTCCTTTGTATTTTTATATTCTTCCGTTAAACAAATAAATTAAAAGTTGTAGTCGAGACACCTGAGCTAAACTTGCTGTAAAACTTCGAGGAGAGCTGCAAAATCAGGGGATACAAGGGACCCCTTCCACATTTCGCACAATCACATTGTCATTTTGTCCATTTTTATGCCAAAAAAATCATCATAGCTGCTGTAAGTTGAGGCTTGTTTGTCAAAAAATGTAAATAATCTTTGTAATCAAAGCTGTTCTTTACCACTAAATAATGTCTTTAATTGTCACGTGCTGTTACCATAATAAGTTTTAACGGAACGTGAGCATTACACTGCACGATTATGCAACAGATTTTTTCTCTGTTGATGGACACCGGATTCAAAGGCCATATTTGCTGAAGGACAAGCTGGACATAAAAGGAAGTAGCGCCCAAGCTTTTCAGGGCCATGTGACCAACTAATGAAGCCGGAATTAATTACCGCGAGAACCCTTAATTACCCCCAATAGCAATCACCATCTATAAAACTGCTGCTATAAAGGTCAGTTCAGTGACTTTGATGTCTTTATTTACCAATGAAATTGAATGACACTCGGTGTTATTTAACACATAATTTACATTTAGTTTCTTACCATCCTATCCTCTTAGGAGCCAATCTGTTAGAGATGAACAAAAGTAATAAACTTTGAGGCAGTCTGAGCAGCTGGAGGGAAAACCCAACAACCCTGTTTATGTTCTTTTAAATTTGAAGACCATATGTCTCACTTTATCCAAAAATCCAAAAGCCCAGCAAAATTTTTCATCACTCACCTTGATGAGAGCCTCCAGCTCATCCGGTGTAACGCAAGGATGTCTCTCCAGGAACGAGGCCTTCTCCAGAGTGATACTGGTCTTCTGGATGCTCTCAAACGGCTGCTCCAGCGCCCTGAATGCCAGACCTCCGCAGACCAGGTACAGAACGACCACGATGAACACCGCCAGCACCGTCTTCCACTTCATCACAGAGTGCAGCGCCGCGGCCATGCCGTCGCAGCTGGCGTCCATGCTGGCCACCACGCTGGCAGAGCGGGAGGAGATGGACAGGCGCGGAAGTGGACAGTGACCGTTGGCTTTGGGGTCGCAGCCCATCGGGTTCTGCATGGTGGCCACGCTGGCCTGGACTAGACTGGACTTCACCATGCCGGGCTGGGCCTTTTTGGGAGGCACCAAGTTGGTCTGGACCGCCACTGAAACAGGAATGAGAGGACGTATTTATGTTTTGTTTTGGAGGACACAAAGACAGAATTCATACAATGTAAATGAAAGCACAGAATGAGTCTAATTACATCATTTTCCCACCACCTTTTCCCCTTTAATATAGCTCATATATCAAATACAATAACAGCAGTTTGTCATTGGATTTCTTCTTCCATAGGCCGGTTTTTCAATTTCACTTGTGTGCCTCAGTAAAGGGCTAGAAAAACACTTCTCTAAATGTAATGAAGTAAACATCAGTACGGTGTTGTGAGCCCTTACAAGCAGCTTCACAGGCTTGTACGACACACTGAAGGACGTAAACGCAAGCTCATTGAAAACCTATAGCCTCCCGTGTGAAGCATTATAGAGTGATTTCCTGTTATTACCCTCAGATAATAAAGAGCTCTTCGCAAAGCCAACACTCAACGCTCTCACCCTGTTATCCGACCAAACACTGTGTCAAACACCTCAACATATTGCCTGGCGTAAAATGTGTTTTGGGTTTTACCCATAAAAGCCATTAGAGCTGTGAAATGGAGCCTCAAATGACCTCATCTACCACCTTAATCACTAATGCAGAAACCATCGTCATTAAATGAACATAATGTGTGGGAAGCCTGAAAAAACACAGATGTAAATTTTCCCAAGATTATACATACAATAAGATAGACTTGAGAATATTGAACACACACACACACACACACACACACACACACACAACTAAAAAACACCCTTACAGTGTTGCAAGGTTGCGGCGAAAATTGAGTTGCCCTTTTCTGAGAGGCAGGATTCAATTTTTCTAATAGACTGTAAAAGAAGGATAAGTGCCACTTTCTGTCATTGGCTTCGGGATGGGTTTTAAACTAAATGCGTGCGTGCTGGTGCAGGTCAACAAAGTGGCAAGCAGAACTACAGAGGCAGCCAAATTTAGATTCCTTTTAAAGTGAATAAAGCATTAAATAAGCTATTCAGAGCTGCGGCCTTCACCCCCGACGCCCCCACCTCGCTCAGATCGGAGAGCTCGGCGTGCCTCGGAGGCATGGGCGGAGCCTGTTGTCAACAATGATGCAACTCTGGAAGGAAGGAATCAGGAATGGATTTGTTTGATGGAGGCAGTCTTTTGTGTAATGGGATAGCATCACTTATGGGATATGCTAAGTGAAATGTACACACACACACCACCCTGATGAGTCAAGGGCATCCAGGAAGTGCCTCTGATCCAGGAGCTATGAATCTTGTTAGTTAATCCCTGTATCATAAGTGAATCAATAACAGCAAAGTGGTGTCACAAGCTCTGGAAGGTGCAAAACTGCCACTTTCAATTTACAGTGCAAGCCTTTAAGGGCGGTGGCTGCGTGGGGCTATTTTTAGAACACGAGATGAATTAGAAAATTAAGACTGAGAGGTGAAGCAGCAAAAAGGGCTGTGATCCTACATCGATATGTGGCGCGGCCATTCTGATGGACGTGTTAGAACATCGACTGGTATTAATTGCTAATTTGGGCCAAGTCTCTAACTGGTCTTCCTGAGACACTGATTGCTTTTCATCTCATCTTGTGAGTGGGTGAAATTGAATAAATCAGCTCTATGCAGCCCTGCACAGATAGTCCAGTTAAGAAAGCTGTACCTCACAGTTTTTACTACAGCTATGTGATAAAAACAACATTAAGTTAGAAAAAAAACAAACTGCGATGGTCATAATGTGGCTTGCGGTTCAAATTTCTGAGGCTGTGAGGCTCTAATCTAAAATCCTCATTTCATACCACTGAATTTGCTTCCTATTGATTTTTGCAAATTAAATAATGCCTGAGTGGAGAGCAGTGCCTTTTATCTAATGCCCTCTCTCTCCTATAAGCCTTCACTCTTGTCTCCGACATGTCTGGACAAGCAAACGTCCAACTTATGCAAGAGGATTTCCACAATTCAGTCGCAATAAAAGATAATAACATTTGGATATTGATGAGGATTTTGTTGTATGAAACATTTACAACACTGTTCAGTGAGGCACAGTTATAGTGGGGCTCTTGAAGCATTCAGTTTGTCAACAATACAGCATGTGAGCTGAATATTGCGTGCACAAAAGCATTATTAACCCACTGTTGAAAAGAGAAAACGATATCTAGTAATAGTAAACACGAATTTTGGGTTGGCTCAGGTCGGCTCTTTGCCCAGTTGGTCCCTGTGGAGCTAGACAGGTTGTAGGCGTGAAACTCACCAGCTGAGCCTCAAAAAATTTTGCGTCAAAGCAGCCTCAATCAGATACGTAGCACTTCCGGTAAGAAATAAATAAAAAAGTAAGACCTTTACTAAGAGATTCGTAATAACTATTCTATAAATCAATATACCAAAACAAAATTTGGATATTTCATTTAAATATTCTCGTATGCTTTTAGGGAAACGATGTGTAAAAAATATTAGCATTAGAGGAAATGAAGCCGGACTCATAACCCTGTAAGACGAACTATTCGGTAGTTATACCGCTTGAGTCCTCTGAAAATAACTCATCCCTCATAAAATGGAGAATTGCAGCCTCAGGCAGAATATTTCGGGCAACAATTCTTTTACGAAACATTACTTGTTGGGCAAAAACATGCTTTTATTTTGACACCTAATCCGGTTTCACGTATGTTATTTCCGCTAGCTTGAAGCGGCTCCCAGTAGCGCTGCCCTCCACAGCTGAGCACATGAAGGATGAATGGAGAATAAAGAAATAACCCCAGCCGCTTTGTCTTGTGATGAGGGTCTTTTTAAGAGAATACAGCCATAAAAATAAGAGAAAACACTGAAAGGAATAAACAAAATAATGAATAGGAATTGCGATATTCAAGCAATTGCATAATATAGCCAGTCTGGTGTAGTTTATTGTGTCTCAGGTATCTCCAAGAGATGCTTCTGAATTAATAGTGAGATAAAATGACACAACCTATCTAAAGTTATCGGAAAATAAGAAAGCATTGTTTACCAACCTTGTTCAGGGTCCCAGTTAACTTGTTTTCTCGGGTTTTCTATTGGAAATTTCATCTCTATTTTTGTTCTCAATCAAAACGCAGGGAAAAAAATGTTCTCTTGGATGACATAAACACTGAAAAAATAACAAAATCACGAGTAGTTCCTCTCCCGCATCTTCGGCACATCATTTTGTCTCGGATGCTCAGAAATAAACGCATCGCAAAACCGCATTGTCTGCCTCTGCTGTCCCCCCCCCCTCCTCTATTTTTTTCTCCACCTCGTTTGGACGCGTGGTGCTCGCCTGACGGACTGAGATACTTGTGAGACCTTTTCACTGAGCTGTCGCACCCCAACCACATCCCGTCTCACACACAAACACACACACATACACGCGCACAGGAGTGGTCCGGTCCAGAGAAGCAGCCGGACTGTGTCCACGAGAGCAACTTTACCCACGCGCTTCACCGGCAGGAAGAACAACGAGAAAGGATGCTCTCCTCCCTTTTATTCCAAAGAAACGCACCACTACAGCTGCCTTTTACTACACATAGCGCCGGGAAATTTGCATGGATACATCAGCTACATTTCTATCATACAATTTTGTCAATACTCACTCTTCTGTCTTCTGTTTGCTCCCCCCCAAAACAGGATTATCCTCTCATCGTTTGGCAACCGGCGACTGAGCACATGGAGCTGGGCGGCAAGTCAGAGATGTACCCACGCCAAATCAGCAGCAGACTTAAACCATTACATCATTCGCATGTATGGGAAACAGTGTATTATTTATGAACTTCAAGACGAGTCAAATCCACCATCCTGTTAGACCCACTCTACTGGGTAATAAGTGAGAGAGAATCTGGCCAAAAAAAGGCCTACATTCATGAATAGTTGGGTTACATTGTTTTAGGAAATATATAATTACTTAATTGACTTTAAGTTAACACAATAATACAAATATTCAGGCAAAAATGGGCAGCAAATTAAGGCAGATAGGTCCAGCAGCATGTAGGGTTTGCCACATTCAATGTGGAAAAATAAGGGACACTTTCCAGTGAAATCAGGGGTGGTCAACAAATATGTGCCTTTGAATATTATGCATCAATTTGTTTATTATGCATCAAAAGTGTTGTTAAGCACTGAAATATCAGATAATGTTTCTTTTTTATTTGCAGGTAGTTTATTAAAGATAACATTTTTACCCTCAATTCGAAACATCTCAGGAAGGATGGGCTATGTAATGCCTTTTGCACATTGATGCAAACTAGTGTCCAATTATCTGGTGGGATTTTAGAGGCATATCAAATAGACCATGCTTATTGGTTGAATATTTCTCTCTCACACACACACAGGTGGTCGTGCTCTGAGGGAGACAGGTCCTCTGCTTACATCCTCAAAGAACTGTGGACTTATGTAACTGGGAGAACCACAGTGTAGCTGACTGTCAGGTGATGGCTATAAACACAGTGACAACTTACACTATCCATGGCAGGGGGAGTCTGGGGTGTAAGAAATTAAGGAATTTGTAAATGCAAAATTTTAAGTCATCACAACAAGAGCTCATTGATCATAGCAGAAATGTGGCCAAAAAATTTTAGGCTGATTGGTCATGTTGTATTTGAGATAACGTGAGGACAGACAGAAGCACACATGTCAAATGCACGATCCCCACCAGGATTAGGACCGCATTTGCCAGGCAGCTTTAGTTACTCGTTACTTTATAAATTACAGCTTCCTTTGCAGTGTCAACTGTGTATCTCCAAAATTGGGTGATTGTTGAAATTATAGCCCTGCTTTGCTGCAGTATACAAGTAAAGCCTAATGGTGTTTACAAGTCTTTACCAGCATGAGAAAACATTAGGAAGTCGTCGTGCAGTGCGATTTAATTTAAGAGTCTCGCATTAAATCAAACTGTTAAGAGAAAAGAATTAAAAACATCACTTCATCATAAAGTCTGTGTCACGTGTTGCCCGGCTCACTACCATTGAGTAATTTACAGGCCTTTGCTGGTGACGTGAGGGGTTAAAAGGTCCATCAAACAATACAAGGAACACGGCAGAAAAAAACACAATATACCGCTGACAGAATGTTCTCATGACCAACGTGCACTCAGTTTAATCATACTTTATATTTGTTGCACTCTGTTTTCCCACATTGGTCAGTTTTTGCAAAATGCCTGTTGCAAAACTGAGTGCCCAACACCAGTAATGCACCTATAAATCACGACTGGATGAGAAATACAATAACATCATTCTTTATACTGGCTCTTTTTTTTGGCGGTGGAGACTCTGATCCAGACAGTCCAGTAGGAACCAGGGATGTGTCATGGATTAATAGATTTTACAGTTTAAGGGCCCTAAAGAGCTGTTTTCCAAGGGTGGTGAAATTATAGCTGCTGTCTTGTCTCCTGCGTTTAAATAACACTATTAGTAATGCCGTTAAATAAAAAAAAGTTCATAGAAATTGTAAGGCCACTTCTGTGTAACTCTGCTCTTAATTGCAAGGCACAGGGGCTCCAAAATGCATGCCCACTGTGTTTTATGACCAATGCGGACAATAAAGGCTGGCTTTTCCTGCAGTTTATTGGCTTCACACTGGCTCTGTTTGTTTCTTAATGTGGCTCTAAAAATATCACATCCACACTCAAAAACCTCCAAATGTTAAAAGCACAAATATTCATGGAATGGGACGTTAGTCATTCGGTCTCGCCAACATTTTTGTGCTGTTGTGAAATAGCATCTCTTAGCATTTGATTCATATACTCTTTATATTTTATGTGTCATTATATTTGAGTTGTTGTTTCTTTATTACTCTTATTTTGTAATTTAATCTGGCGCTAGAATTTCCTTTGTGGTTACTAAAGGTCTATCTTATCTTATTTTATCTTAATTGATTCATAATTTGGATAAGTATTAGTCTGTTGGATTTTTATTCATTCTGTTTTAATTACATTTTCTCAGTTTTCCCAGTAAAGTGAGAGGTGTGTGGGTGTTTCTCAAGGCAAATGGGGATGGGCGGTTTGTGGACTGCGGTGAAGTTAGTTTTAAGCTGGATATTCGACAGACTTTCACTTGCTTTCTCACTCGGCTTCCCCCAGAGTTGGTAGAGGAAGGACGGTGAGCTGAATTCTGAGCCCTCGCAGTTAACAGACAGAGCATGACTTAGGGACCGTCAATAAATTATTGCTAAATGGACACAAAACTGATGATTTTATAATGTGTCCATGACTTGCCCTTTTAAAAATTAGGATTACAATTATACAACTAAATTGTTGCCCACTAATTGAAAATGCTTAAGTTAAATGTTTTATACATTTTTTTTTTTCAATAGCCTCCATGTCATGTGCTGCAGTGTCCTCAAATCAATGTCAGATGTTAATGCTCACTTGGACAAATAAGACACACCTCATTATATTGGATTTTATTGCTGCTAATATTTTGAATTAATATTTTTATGGAATTTATTTTTTTCAATAGCCTCCATGTCATGTGACCTAGTGTCCTCAAATCAATGTCAGATGTTAACATTCACTTGGACAAATAATCAGAATCAGAATCGAGGTTTGAATCCAAGTTGGTTCACACATACAAGGAATTTGTTTTGGTGATTTTGGTGCAGAACAATTAACACAGAGCTAGAATACAAATAAGTAAATGACTTAAATAGAATAAGAATAATAATGAAAAGCAATATGTATAATACAGAATATGTACAACAGGTGTAATTAAAAACTGGACAGATGTGCAGGATATTGGTGAGTGTAAAAAGCTTAGAGTATAAAATAAAAAATAGTGTAGTGTACAGACAATATAGATAATATAAAATATAATGGTAATTTAATTGGCAAAAAAAGCCATTTTCTTGTTCAAAAAGATTTATTGAAAATAAATGAATAACACTTAAGCATTTAAAATTAGAGGGCAACACGTACCCAGTTAAGTTTTCCTTTTTTTATTCTAATTTTTATTAGGGGAAGTCATGGACGTTTTATAAAAACATAAGTTTTGTGTCTGTTTAACAATAATTTATTGATAGTCCTTAAGTCAAGCTCTGCTTGTTCAGTGCTTAGAGTTCAGCTAACCGTCCAACTCTGGGTGAAGCCGAATGAGAAATCGTCGCTGGCTCCCCGAGTGAATGTCTGTCGAATATCCAACTAAAAACTAACTTCACCGCGGTGGTTTCTGGCTTGTTCTTCCTTACGCATGTGCGTGATGACGAAGCCAATCCTAGCAACCAGCATGGCGACAGGGAAGCTTTGCTTAGCCTCTCATCTGCTAATAATCTAGCTTGTATGAGGTTGTTACCTTTACGTTAGATTGTTGTTTTACTGCGTGAAAATGTTTACAATGAAATACACGGTATTTTCTGGTAGTCTCCGAACACTGCCGCCGCTGCCTCAGCATATTTCTGTGGAAAATGGGATACGCTGAGTGTGACATTGTAATGGAATCGAGAACAGGTTTGCAAATACTGTTAGCATCAGTTAGCTATTTGGCTAGTTAATCTGTAGAAGGAAGCAATTTTAAATTGTGCTTAGGCAGCTATCTCAAGATAACCTCACGATGGCCGTGCAGGATTTCACTAATGCGGTTTGAAGTGGCCAGCCCTTTACTCACATTGTTTGTCCTGAAGACTGAACGCTTTGAAATCGAAGACAGTAATGTTAGCTTTAAACTCGCCAACGTTGGTTTACGTGAGATTGCATTAGTTAATATAATCTATTAAACTCAAGTTGTTTTTTTTTGTGTGGAATATAACGTTTAACATTTACACCATTGTACTATAGTTTAGTTTTTGCTGTATTGCAAACCCGAAATAAAGTTATTCAACCGATATGCCAAAATATTTAATAAGTTCAAATCAAATTAAAATTTACCAGTAGCATTTTTATACTTTTTTTATACTAAGTCTTTTGAAATTCTGTATTGCATACATCACATACTTATTGATTAAATATCTGATCTCAACTTACATGAAGAAATAATTGAACCTACATTGTTCTACTAATGAATAAAATACTAGAACAGAAATGCACAACACTGGAGAAATAGTAAATACCATCTTTAAAGGACTGTAAGTGTTACATTTTTCATCAATGTAATAATACTCAAGATACCTCAATATTTAGAAACTACATTTTTGGTAGTATAATCAATAAAATGTAAGGGGGGAAAAAATGCATTCCGATCAAAAGTTACCAACACCTGAAGCCAGGTCTTCAAGTGTCTAAAAAATAGTCTCAATATTTAAAAAAAGTATGGAGTTTACAATGATATACAAAGTAAGAAATAGTAAATCTCCCATTTGAAAAGCTGTATATGATATGAAAAGCTAGCTACATAATTTTCTAAACAAACCTTTTGATTGTTTAGTTGACTAAGGGAGTTAAATAGTGCTCATCCATCCTTTTCATTTTAGGGAGTCTATCATCTGGGCGGGGTAGCAGCTCTGCTGGGAGAGGGCAGACTTTGAAGAGTAGCCGTAAGTATTAAAATGTGTACTTATATTTGTCATTATATCATGTGAGCATCATTTGACAGCGTACACTGTATGTTGTATCTTGTGTTTTTAGCTTTCTGCCCTCGCTCCTCCAGCAAGTTGACACAGTCCATCATTAAGGACCATATGGTTTCTCATTACAAAAAGGTTTACTCAGCAAAAGGTGAGCTTCATGGTACATACATCACATTACATTTACATTCAGTAGACCAAACTAAATCAGCTCCTGCATACATATTATGCTTGTATGTCGAAGTGATTAAAACTTGCATCTCTGTTGCATAATAACGAGGACCTTGCCTTGTTCCACAGCTGCCATTGATGCCTCAGTACCCAAAAGCTTGATACACAGTGTGAAGTGTAAGTATCAAATGTTAAATTATTGATAACTTCTTAATTTTTTATGTATTTTTATAGGTAATACAGTTCCCATTGTATCACACTCAAAATATTTTTTTATTACATTTTCCGTCTGAACTCACTCCTTGCATCAGCTTTCAGTTGTTCTAGAAGATGTGAATCATAGAACAGGCAGCGGCCTATTGCTGCACTTACGTCATCCTTAATAATCAATAGTAAGTACACTGCTGGCATTAATCTTATTACAGTACAGGATGCAACTCATCAGCTTCCTCATCTTTACTGGTAAAAGCCATGCTCTGCTCTTAGGACTGTGCTGCCACAATGGTTTTCTTGACCCTCACATACTGTACCTCGTAAATTAAAGGAGCAATTCGCCCCTGGAAAAAAACACTGTCAGTCAAAGCTGGTGTTCTCTGTAATCGATAGAAGCAATAATATTTGAAATTGGTGCCATAGCTGTGGAGAAAGTTGTACAAACAGCTTGTGGGGTCGCCCATTCTACATTCCTACAACACCCAGCGTGCATTGCGCCCCCTCCCTCTGAAAGGAACGGCCCAGCGAAAGACGCTGGAGTGAAATACTACAGTTTTTGCTGCAGGCAATGGCTCAGAGCGGTACAGAATCCAAAATACGATGAGAATATACCGGTGGAACGTCAAAAAAATCTTCAGACCTGACGATTTTGAGCGAGACATGACATCGGAGGGCGTCCTAGATTGAGGAAGTGTAGTTTAGCAAGCTCCCTGGCTCCCTGATCATGCTATTATGGCCAGACTACATAAACCGCGTTATCTGGTGGAGGTTTTCCAGGCCCCATTGGAGAAGTGGATAGCATCCTCCTAAGGCACAGAGCCAAATTTCATTTTTTATTTTACCATAATGGCATTAGCTCCCCATAATATCATGATAGGACTGAGGTTGAACTGGCCCTTTAAGCGCAATGAGGGTTTGCGTGTTCCATAGGGGATGCCCCAAGGTCATTTAAGGACATATTTTTTCCGAACCCATTGAATGTATAGAAAATCAACATGTATAACGGTGTTAAATTATCTAAAATCTCTTTTAAATAACATGTTGCATTCTGGGAGAAATTGCTTTGCTTCCATTGATATTTACACAATGCAGAGTATTTTTCACATCTGTTCATATTTTCATTGCCTGTTTACAGACAATGACCAGATTCGACAGGAGCGGTTGCGGAAAGGAGGTCGTCCTCAGTCAGCACACTCCCTCTCTCAGAGGGATAGCAGAGCCTCCTGCTCCTCAGCCCAGGTAAGAAGGCATGACAAATGTGTTTCTCATTGCCTTATATATCTGATGCAGCCTGCCGTGAGCTGTCAAAAAAAGGCTGCTTTAGTTTTAGTTCAGAATTTTTCTGTGTACAATATCTGACTCAATACATGTTTGCCTTTTAGAGCACATCATCCGTGCAGTATGATGAAAGCCCCTACCTCTTCTCAAGGAGTTCCATGGTCTCCAGCCCAAGATTCAACACTTCCTTTCATGCCAAGGAAACGGTTTATCCATCATTTAAAGTCGGCCCACAGAGCCACTCTCATCACACTCGCCCAGCGTCAGAGATTAAGTACCGCAGCCCCGAGGCAACTTTACGCAGAAGGCAGTCTGCGTGTTCACTGGCAGCTATGGGAGATCACAGTTGCTACAAGACCTTCCAGGATCCTGTTCAGAAGACGTACAGCGGAGACTTGCTTCAGAAACATTCACAGCGCTTTACCTCAGACAAACCTTTCACCCCTAAGACCCTGAAATCAGATAAGAGTTCGTACCTGTCAAAATATCGCTACTACAGAGCACCACCGGGAAAACCTACTCAGGATTGCACTAAGTCAAGATTGATGCGACAAGAGACGTATCATGGAAGGTACTTAGAAACATCTTGTTAAATCTCAAAGGAGAGCAGAAGATCTTCAAAACAGTTCACTTAACTTGAATTCTATCTTTTCAATGCAGCACAAAAACCAAGGACTACACACATGAGCTTTATGAGCCATCTCAGGTAACTTCAATGATCTTATTAAGAAACATGATCAAATGCATCTACTTTTCCTGTTTAAGTCATCACAAATGTCCATCACATCTCAAAGTGATGTCTTAATGTGTGATGTAGCAATTACAGTTTTAATGTTGTAGAGTTGATGTTGCTTAATTATTTAATGGAAGATGACTGCAGCAAGTGCAGCATTACCCAGACTAATGTGAAATACCAGAGGACATACAGTTTCCAAGTATGAAACTAGCAGGGTGATTGTACTTGCTGCTGCAGTGACTTATCTGGAAATGTTTTCTTTATTGCCATGTAATAAGGGATTTAATACAGAGCACGAGTGGTCTGAGGAGGAGTTCAACGGCACATCTTTCACAGCATCTACACATCAGAGTCGAGCAAACAGGAGCAGAGACGGTGATTTCTTTCACTCATCCAGGTAAAACCTTGAAATTAAAGTACTGACTTGCACTTCAAATCTAGTGTTATACTTTATGTATTTTCTGTTTAGATATCTAAAATAATTGAAGTGTCGTCTTTCAGGGTTTCACCAAGCGGAAAGTCTCCCATAATGAAGAGTATATCTACAGAGTGAGTTCTCTTCCATAATGTCTAATACATATTGCACGGTTGGTAAGGATTTGACAGTGTGATAATTCATCTTAAGAGCTATCTTAAATCATTTGTCTCAAATTTTTTCTCTGGTTTTCAACAGGGAGGAAGAATTAATGTACCTCGAATTCATCTCTGCTGTAACGGGGGATATCTTGTCCAGGGCGCACATTTCTGACAGGTTTCACTGTTTTCTACTACTTGAGATGTTGAAATGTCTATGCTTTATGTTAGCTTACAGATATTTACAGAAGACATGCATCATGTGTCTCCAAATTGATTACATTGTTAAACATTGGCTCATGTCTTTATCTGTGTCTGTATCCTCTGCAAGGGTCCTAGACCAGGTGATGAAGCGACATATTGACATGAATCGGCGTCGGCTTGATGAAGTGAGTATGCAACTGCAGAATTCAAAATATGTTGATAGCTATAAATGAATGAAAAGGTTCTTCAACATTTTCTCATGCATGTGATTACATTGTTTGTTTGTAGGGTAAAATGCGCCACCTTCTGGAAGTTCTGCGTAAGGATTTTGAAGAGCCAACTGAAATATCAACCTCCGGCACAGAGCCTGAAAACAATGAGAATGGTCTGCTTGATACTTTCCTACCACATCTGGAATCACGTAGAGAAAAAGGAAAGACCAAAGAAAACAAGGACCTGTTCTCCTATACTTCACTAATTAAAAACTCTGATGCGCAAGATTATGCTGATCAAATATCAGTGTCTACACCCTTATGCTCTTCTGAAAGGACTGCTTCACCAACAAAAACCATTGAAAACAATGGAGAGGATGACAATCTGGAAAAGGGCATTACCTCTCCTTGGCTCAGTGAGCATGTTCCCGATAATACAGGAGTCAGTGAAGAGGACTTCAATCAAAATCAAATAGACACAACTGCATCAAACAAAGAAGTCAGCAATGACAGCCAAGAATGCAGCACTGTAAGCAGTGACAAAGCATTTCATGAAGACAAGGCTGAGGACAGCTATGACGGACAATCTGAAGAGCTTGCGGATTTGGGGAAAAGTTTCTCAGAGTCGCTTCGTGTGTCCAACAATACACAATACAACAATGTGGAGACCACTGAGCAACATGCAAACACAGTTTCTTCTGTCAGTGATGATGAGTTCTAAGTTTAGTTGTACTCAGGGATTTAATGATGTTTACTGTTTTGGTTAGTGTGAGTGTTTTTGCAGAGACATTTCTAAAAGTATAGTTTTTAAATTGTGATTTTATTCTCATGGTGTTCCTCATAGTTTTTATAAGTTTACCCAAGTTGGTGTGTGCAAAAACGGTTTTGCAAGAGCATCAGAGACTTGATTGTCTTATCTGAGATGTAAACTTAGCAGATAGCAGTAGAAGTGGAGCTTCATTTGGCCTCAAAGGTTATACTCTAAACATTTTTAAAATGTGTGACCCGTGGTAACTAGTATTATTAGCAAATTTGCAAAGGATAATCCATAGCACTGCATTGATATCAGATATGTGGAATTAGTAGCACCCTTTTTCATGAGTTAATTTCAGGGTATGTATCTGCAGTTTTCTTTGCTACATTTTCATTACTATAAAGAAACTTGCCAGTTGTTTGAATGTTTGACATATGCCTGATATGTAGCTACAATAAGTTGTCTGTCACCAGAAAGTGTCTTTACTACTGCAATAAATTTTCTATTCTTCTTTTTCTTGTATTTTTGCACAGATAAATAACACTGCGTTATGCCTATAAACTTACTCAGCCTGCAAATAGCAGCAGAACTTGTGCAGATATTGTTACTACATTTATTGACTTTGGCCATCTAAAAGTTGCAGGGGAAAAAACTTTAATAATAACACAGCATTCTGTTTAGGCGGTTACAGCTGTCAGCCGATGTAAAAAGGTAAACAGACAGGTCAGCGGCCAGCAGCTCCAGGCAGCTGTTCCATTTCTGGCATTTTCACTGCTCGGCATTCCAGCTGTCTGATGTCATGAGCTCTGAAAACCTCCATGTATTCCTCCGCCACGGAGGGACTACAATGCTTTTTTGAAGAGTATGCTAAAGAAAGTACGGCAAACCATATATTTTGCATTAATTTATTAGACCGACGGGATGAATTTCGATGTAATTTGATGATTCATTCATTGCTGAAGCAGAGTTGTTAGAGTTATAGAACCGCGGATGTAGACACTTGTTGCTCCTCCAATCCCAGGAAGCGAAACACGCTTGGAACTGAAGTGAACTGTCGGACCAAGAGGCATGGAGTGCTACGTTAGTTTGGATCCAAAAAACAAACTACAGACAAATTAGCAGTCTTTATTCCCGATAAACATCTAAAAATTGGTTATCCCTTGACCTTGCTGGCGGAATCCATGTGGAGCGAAACCTAGCTGGACTACTGAATTGCAGCCGGTGGCTAACGGTAATGTTAATGTTTTGCCCAAAATATTTACCGGCGACGTCAGCTTCCCGAGGGTGTCGTCTATTTGCTGGAACATAAGTTAGCATGCTAGCCTTTGAGCTAATTAACGTCAGTTGTAGTTAGCGAATAATGTTAAAGGGGATATTTGAACTACCAATAAAAAGAAAGCAGTTACTCAAGTAACTGTCAAACATTTTGACCCAACTTCTTTAACCATAGTTCTTAAGTAAGTCAAGTTATATGGTTGATAATTCGTAATAAAATGGATGGATTGATGACGTGAAAACCAGTAGGGATTTTGCAGTGCACTTGTCACTTTTTGGATCGGACTATTCACCGGAAAGGGATTAATCCACAAGCTTGGAAAAATGGCTACAAGGAAATGTTATGATGGACAGCCTTTATTACACAAGTCAGGTAGTTTACTCCAAATAGGCGTGTGTTTATGTGTTATAAACCATCATACTTGAACTTTAAACAAAATGCCGCATTTAAATGGATTATTTCATGATAAATCTTGTTTTACACTGGAGTGCAATCTGTTTTAAGGTGACAGACCAGGTATCAGACTTTAATATAGGCAAAGGTATTATAGAATTCTTGAATAACGTGTGTGATCATTGTATTTATACTCTGTTTTGCATCCCCCTTTAGCCATTGTTAAGTGTTGTAGTATGTTGTTGATGCTGCATTTAAGTGGATTACTTTATGATACATCTTGTATTCTGGGGTGCAATCTGTTTTAAGGTGACAGACCAGGTATGAGACTTTGATATTGTCAAATCTAGGGATGGGACAAAATATCGATTTCGCAATTGCCTATATTGTCCTCCCGACTGGTAGATGGACTGTACTCATAAAGCACTGTTCTTATCTTCCAACCACTCAAAGCTGCTTTTACACTACATGTCACATTCACCCATTCACACACTCATTCACACACTGATGGCAAAGGCCTAAGTGCCAATCTTTAATCAGATCTATGTACATTCATACCCGATGGTTATGCCACTGGGAGCAATTTGGGGTTCAGTGTCTTGCCCAAGGACACTTCGACATGGGACTGTTACAGTCAGGGATTGAACCACCAACCTTCCGATTGAGAGATGACTGACTCATTCGCTGTGTCATGATATTATTGTTATCGTGGGCCACGTATCACGTATCGTATGGTATCCTGAGTTACCCTGCGATTCCCACCCCTAGTCAAAATTCAAAAGTATAATAGAATTCTTTTAGAATGTGTGTGATCAGTGTATTTTTCTCTCTTTGCATCCCTCTGTAGCTTTTGTTGTGTGTTGTAGCATGTTGTTGATTTTTGTTGTTGTTTTTTTTGTGTGTCCCGTCTATTTTTTAGATCTGTCTGTTGATGATGAACCTCCTGACTTGGAGCATTCACACTACTTTTGAGGGGACAGCGAGGAGGATAAGTTCTCTGGACTAAGTGAAGACCTTCCTCCAGAAGTAGTGTGAAACATGCCCTTGCCATTTGGCTTGAAACTCAAAAGGACTCGAAGGTATACAGTTTCAAGCAAGAGCTGTCTTGTCACTCGGATTCAGCTGCTCAATGGAGAGTTTGTTGAGTTTACGCTTTCAGTGGAGAGCACCGGGCAGGAATGTTTGGAGGCAGTTGCTCAGAGACTCGAGTTAAGAGAGGTATGTATGTCTTTTCGCGCGATACAAATGCTGATTGTTCTCTCTAATATACCTGTTTGAGACTCTCAACATCAGCAAGAAAGTGTTTGTGTTCAGCTGACCTCTGGGGACATTGGGCCTCATTCACTTATATCTGCGCAGAAATGTTCTTACTCTCCGCAAAAAATAAGTACTTGCGCAAAATCACCGTCGGATTTATGACACCTGCGTACCGGCCAATTTTGTTCTCACCACCGTGCGTATGTTAGTAAATCAGAACCATTCTAAATTGACAGGCGTGTGTCCGCTATCTGCAATCAGCATACTGCCACGCCTCTATTTCTCTATATAAGGACATCTGTTTGGTGCCGCATGAAGATAGCGGTGTTAGGGAGAAGCTGAAAGAACGTGAAAGATGGCCTCTAAAGGAAAAAAGAAAAATTTCACATCAGCAGAAATAGAAACAATTATAACAAAAGTGTTACATTTCAATATGAACATTTTCATATGGTCTACTCTGTTGTAAACTTAATAAACTAACTCAACTGCTATAATTGAAGATTTTAATTATATGACAATAAATTATGAGGATGACACGGCATATACGTTTGGTCCATACATTAGTAAATTCAATTATTGTCTATTAAAGCCTTTTTTTCAATAAATGAAGTTTTAATATATCAGCATTTAGTTCAAAGGGTGTGTGTTAACATTTCCTAGGACATTTCTTTCATCATTTGTGCGTACGCATGGTCTGAGGGAGTTCTACATTTGAGTATGAAGAAATTTAGGTAAGAACAAATTGATGAATCCAAGATTTGTGCGTCAAACGTGCGTACACACAGTTCAAGCACAGATTCTTGCGTACGTACTGTTCGTAAATGAGGCCCATTGTTATTTGGAAATGTAAGCAGGACTACAGAAACTACACATGTATGTATTTACACCAGTAACAGGCTCATTACACAGATTAGCAAACACAATTTTGTGTGTTGATTTTCATTTGAACTTGCCAGCTCTCACAAAATGCTATTTTAAAAAACAGAAGTTGTGAGTCAGGATTGAATAATGCACCGTCTGTAGTGTCATGTCTGCATTTGGTCACTATAGTCACACAGTGACAACACCTGTTAATCATCAACTGAAAGAGATGTAAGCCTGAATGCTGTGCTGTCATCCCCAGTTGCACCTCAATCCAACAGTAGAGACTGCTGAGTGTGCAGGCGATCTGGCATAGGAACTTGCACTATGTGACAGCGTCTGTTATTTCGCTGCATTATGTAGCACAGCTTTATTTGTCATTGGTATGGCTCGCAGCGCAAGTGCAAATGACAGGCCTCCACCCTTATTCAGAGTTTTTCTAGTGTGCAGCGAGTGATCGAATATTGTTTGTTTTTGCTTTCAATAATGTTGTTTGTATAATTATTTAGGTCACAGATGTCCCTCCTTGACTCACATGTTTTGCAGCACATTTCAGTGTCACATGAAGCACTGCTCACTGCATTATTGTGCCACATGAGTCCTTCATAAGTCCTGTGTTTGAAAATGTATGTTAATTAACCCTTAGTTAGTTAACTATAATGAGGGGCAAACAAATTAGATGCCTGTGTCTTATTTTTCTCTGCTTCAATAAATGGAATATTAATTGATATTAATTTTGACCTCCCACGATTAAATAATTTATTGATGGCGATATTGACGTTTAAAATGTGTGCTTCGCCCGTATAGAACTGGCAGTTTAGAGTGGAAGTGGAGATCGGTGTTTCGGTTCAACGAGTGACCATGTTAAGTTGGGACTTTCAGCCCAATGCGTCTGTGGTTGTCGTAGTTACAGCACGGGAAACGGGACGGGGATACCTCTTTAGTGCTTTTCATTACAGGCACAAAATATACTCATCTGTTTTGTCTTTGAAGTACTGTGTGTGCGAATGTGTCATGTAGGCTACTAACGCTTTGAACGCTGCTAGTTGTTACACTAAAACAGGAAGAGAGCAAGTCACTCGTTTAACCGAAACACGGGTACCCCGAATCGACTTGTCATCGGTTGTTTGGAGGTATTTCGGGTTTGGGGCGAGTGATGCACACAATTGAACTGATAGTATTGCTTGCTTTGTTGATTTAAATGTGAAAGTACCTAAAAAAAAGTTGACCCTAAAATTAATAAATAATCGGGATCTCAATCTTGATCAAAATAATCGGGATTATCATTTTGGCCACAATCATGCAGCCCTGCTTCAGGTCATGATTAGTTCACTAAAAGAAAAACATCTGCTCATAGTCACTAACGATCTTGTGTAACACTGCTATGTTGGAAAGTCATTTTGAACTTGTGATTTGACAGAGGCTGCAAATCACAATAGATCTCTTTCAGCTACAATGTGTGTTAATCGTGAGATATTCAGACAGTCACAAGGCTGAACAGGGAGTTCCCTCAGCACCAGAGAAGTTTGCAACCTAAAGGTCTTCATGTGTTTTAAATATCATGTGGCTGATTCAGGGACGGCCTGCAGATTTATTCATGTAAAATACATGACTAAACATCAGGAATGTTTGATACTCAAATCAAGCATAATATGTCTTTGAAGTATAAAGGTGAATATAAGTTTTGGTAAATATGCAGTTTACTACTAAATTGTGGTGCATTTGTCTTATAATTTCCTTAAACAAAGAGTAATGCATGTGCTTGATGTCTTGTCTTGTCAGATAACGTACTTCAGCCTGTGGTACTTCAACAAGCAGAACCAGCAGAGATGGATCGACTTGGAGAAGCCGCTGAAAAAGCAGCTGGACAAGTATGGGCTGGAGCCCACCGTTTACTTTGGAGTCGTGTTTTACATACCCAGTGTCACCCAGCTGCAACAGGAGATCACAAGGTGAGGTTCCAACAGAGACATGAGGTGTCTTGTCTAAGTCCATTAAGTGTTTGGTTTTTTCAGATGGCAGTTTTTAGTGATCATTTAGTGAGGTCTTACTTTTTTGAATATGTCACAAGTTATTTTTATAATGATGTATTTGTGAGTTGCCCCATCAGCTGCTTCTGCAGGCCTGAGCAAAGTATTTTGTTGTTGGCTGCTTGTCTATTCTCCAATTTTAAGTAACCTTTTCCTTCTCCACAGATATCAGTACTACCTCCAGCTAAAGAAGGATGTTCTGGACGGCAGGATCTCATGCTCACTAGAACAAGCTGTTCGGTTAGCTAGCCTGGCAGTGCAAGGTAATGCGAATGTTTCACACTAGCCATGTAACAGAAACTTAAGTTGGACAAACCCGGTGTTTCTTACTTTAAATCTTGTTGGTCCCATGTAGAGTATTTGCTGCTGCAGTTAGAGATAAACATAAACAATGTCAGACAAGAGCTAACATCTAAAGAAACATGCTGTAAAAAAAACAAGCATAATCTTCTGTGATTGCTGGTCAGGAGGCTTGTGCCAGTTCATTAAGGTTTTCTGCAAGTTTGCAAGGGTTAGGGTGTTTGTAATCTGCTATAAGCCTATTGCTTCTTACACAGTTGTTAATTCTGGTGTCTTCTCAAAGCACAGCCCAAGAAAAAAGGACCTAAGCATGAATTATCGTGAGCCACATTATGTTGTTTTTTGTTGCAGCCTTGTTTTAAGTATCAGCTGACCACACTGTGTCAGGATCGTTGTGATATAGAGCACTGAAGCCCCTTTAAACCTAAACCAGCATATTACTTGTGTCACCGATGTGTGTTTGTGTGTGAATGTGAAGTCCACTTGTATCAGCTATAGCCCTGACATGTCCTCTAACTCTTGCCCAGCCAGAAGAATCTCAAACACTGTTGGCAAAGTTATATCAGGCTGCGCAACTTACTGGCTTGGGTGTTAGCATAGCTGAGCTGCTGAGATCACTTACTGCTGCAGCCATGTTCAAATGACTGACCAGGATGCAATATGCGTCTCAAAGAAACACCTTCAACCCTCTTCTTGTTCCTGTAGTGAGGGCAGAAGTTGTCATGCAGATTTGGCATTTGTGCTGTAAATAAATGTCCCGTTTTGTCTCCCTGGCTACGATATTTAAGTGAAGGGCAGTTGCAGCTTCTGAGCAGTGCTGATGCCTGGGATACCCCACATTGTTGTAAGAGTTGCCAGCGGGCAGACTGCAGCTGGTACCAGTTTTGGACCTCAACGTTGTCAGACACTGAAGCAATTCCTTTTCATAACAAACGGCCCCTCCTCTCCTAAAATTAGTCTTTCTGCTGCTTCACTGCTGCTTTTTGAAAGTCATTACACCATTCTGCAATTCTTGGATGTCTACTTTGCCCTTAAGCATACATGGACATGTAACAGAGACAGAGAGCAGTGTTATTCAGAGCATGCCTTTCTTTGTTTTCTCATGCCGCGTCTTTTTTAATGTCCACAGCTGACTTTGGAGACTTTAACCGATATGATTCCCAGGAGTTCCTCCAGAAGTTTGTCTTGTTTCCTATTGTAAGCATTTTATTTTCTATTCCTGAGATGATAAATGTGCCGCTACAATTTGTTAACTTCTGTCTGAAACCAGAAGTGTAGCACTCCTGACCCTGTTTAATTTTGCAGGACTGGATCCAGGATGAGCGAGTGCTGGAGGAGGCCACTCAGAAAGTGGCTCTTCTTTATCAGACCTTCAGGTGAGCAATTGTTTTGACCAACAGCCTGCCTTTTCTCTGTGTGGATCAACAAACCGCAGTACATATTGCAAAATGCAGCTCCTTTGCATCTATTTGGGCAATATGTATTGTCTGGATAATTAGGGTTTGACAGTTTTTTTTGTGTGTGTCTTTTTCAGAGGCTTATCAGCCCCGGAGGCAGAGATGTTGTACATGCAGGAGGTGGAGAAAATGGAAGGCTACGGACAGGAAAGCTATCAAGCCAAGGTAGATTAACTAGAGCCAAGATGGATTGTGATTTCCAGCAACCCATATGTCCACAAAGCGTGACATTGGCTCTCTAGAATCTGTAGGCAACATATTATTGCTACTACTGCACAGCTTCTTGAAAGAACTGCTGGGTAACCAGTGGTGTTTATTCTTTCCCCTAAAAGACTCCTCTGATTATCTTCCCTCGTTTCATGTAAATAGGACAGCACAGGCACAGATGTTACCCTTGGATCCTGCCTGGATGGCATCTTTGTGAAGCATAAAAATGGCAGGCCTCTTCTGTTATTTAGGTAAGTCTCCAAACAAAGAACGTCTGTTTTACTGTCCCAGCAAATACGTAAGAGTCCTGAGTTTTGTGGCACAGCTCAGTTATTAAGTGAGGTTGTCTCTTGTAATGTTCCTGAATGCTATTTAAACATGAATGTGGCCTTAAAGGAAATGAGTCAACATGACTGTGATAGCTGAAAAGAACTGTGGGCGTCTTATCTGTCAGTCTAACAATCTTGATCTCAGCTGAACTGCACCTCTCTCCATCCTATTATAAGCACCCACAAGTGTATGGTATTTTATTATGCATTGTTAACGCACTGCCACAGCCCCTTTAAAAAAAAATGCTGTGAGGTTTTGTGACCACCATGACATCATGTCTTTTTTCCCCCCTTTTTTCTTTTGGCCACTGCGCTTAAATTGGCTGTGTAGGTGGAATGAAATTAACAACATGAGTCACAACAGGTCCTTCTTTGCGCTGGAGCTCACCAACAGAGAGGAGAGTGTTCAGTTTCAGACTGTAAGTCTCTTCCACCCTTTCCCCTGGGACATTTCACTCTCTTATTGAATTTTGTAAATTGCCTTCATTGTGGAGCATACCATCACCTAGTCTAAACAATGTACCTATGATTGTGTGTGTGGATGGGACATTAAGTCACATACTATTAGCTGAAACTCGATGTAGAAGTAAACGCCACCTCTTGCCACACCATCTAATGTATTTTCTCTCCTCTCTTTGTGTAGGAAGACATGGAAACCTCCAAATATGTGTGCCGGATGTGTCTGGCCAGACTCAAGTTTTATAAGATTAACAAGAGTAGCCTGTAAGTGTGCTTTTTAACACGTCTAGCCTAGTTCCTGTCTCTTTGTTCTTTGTCATCTCATGCATGCGTCTCCTCTTTGGTAGAGCCTCACTTCCATCCTCCTCTCCTCCTCTCTCTTCAGAGAGGAGTGTGACCCCCTGCCTTCTGAGGGCTCCCAGAAGTCCCTTCTCACTCTATCCTTTCCTCGCTTTCCAATGCTCTTACGTCCCTCTCTGCCTTCTAATAAGGGGTGAGCAACACTTGTCGGCCACCACCTGCATCATGCCCACCAAGCAGGTGCCAACACTGAGCTCGGGCTTGGAGTCATTTAGCGTCAAGTGATTTTTATTCCTTGCAAGTATAAGGATTTATATATTAGGTTTATTATTTATTTTGGTGTGTGATTGGACCAGAGGAAGACAAGCCCCTGTTTTTCATGGAGTTAATAATCCATTAAATTCAATTAAACATTATAAAACAATTAGGGATTTTATTCTCAGCACTATTTTGTTCTACTACTTTTATTCAGTATTTGTTATTGTTCTGTATCTTTGTTAAGTCTTGGCCATAGTCGGCCTATCCCTAGGACTGGATATCAAACCTCAGCGCTGACTGAAATGGGTCCATAATTCAAGCATCGTATGTTAGCACTGATCGCTGCTCAGATACTTTTGTTCCTTTTCTTTGATCAAATGTTTCCAGATCTAAATTAACTAAGTTAAAGCTGTATTACATTTAGGCTGAGTTTCTGTTCATCTAACAGCAAGTTTGTGGTATTCTGTTTAATGCTAGTCAAACATAATAGAGTGTTGTATGACATAATGGAGAAGATTAGAGTAAATATAGTAAGTTTAATGGACTTGGTCTGCACCTTGCTGTGTGGGTTTCCTCAAACTTTAACGACAAATTAAGCTGTTGGAAAAAAAGATTATGATTAGTACTTTTGAGTTCGGTCATCTTTTTTGTTTTCCCACCAGCCAAAGCCAGCCCACAGTTGTCAACCCAGTCAGACGGAGATCCTCCACAAGAATATCTCTGGTAATGTCTTTGCTAAATTATTTCCTGCTCCCATCGCAGCACATAATATGTATTAAAACGTAGCCGCACAGTTCTATTTAATTCTTTGCTCTTGGGGCGGCATTTAGATCACATGAGCCGTAACTGAACGTCTCTCTCTCGTTGATTTACAGCCAAAGCCTCAGGGCTACATGATGCCTCCTCCGCAAATGCACTACAATGGCCATTTCACAGAGCCTTACACGTCATCACAAGGTAAGTTTAAAAAAAGTGGTTCCCAAACTCTTGTCAGTAAGGTACGCCATTTAAAAAATGTAGTTTGACCAGTGCTAAATCTTTTTGGTTGAGAAAAAAAAGGCTTTGTTTTTCACTTGTCCCTCCATTGCTGCTACGTTTCAGCCACAGGTCCATTATCTTGATTTGTTTCGGTCAACCAATACTGAAACTGGCAAACAAACATAAACAACATAGCAGACAGATAGCAGTTTTGTAACATTTGCAACACTTAACACCCTACACACCCTAAAACTAATGAGTTTGCTCTCTCACAGACAACCTGTACATGAACAATCAGAATGGCTATTACTACCACTCCCAGACCAGCCTGGACTGCTCTCCTCTGGAATACAGCAGCGGAGGACGTTTGCGTAACGGCAGCGTGTACAGCGCCCACAGCACCAGCTCTCTAACCAATCCCCAGCACTACCTCCAGCCCTCACCCATGTCCTCCAACCCCTCCATCACCAGCGACATCACCAGGCCGGACTACGTCCCCTCGCACCGCCACAGCGCTCTCATCCCACCTTCCTACCGCGCCACTCCTGATTATGAGACGGTGATGCGTCAGAAGACCCGCGGAGCAGGAGGAGGGATGCTTTTGTCTCAGGAGCACCGGCAGAGCCACTCAATGAGGAACCTGAACATTGGGAACTCGTATGCCTACAGCAGACCGGACCCTCTGGTTTACAGCCAGCCAGAGATCAGAGGGGAGCATGGGGGAGCAGCACAACACCACCACTATCCCTTCCAACTGGGCTCCAGCTTCCACAGCCCCTCTCCATACCCCTACCCGACTGAGAGGAGGCCTGTGGTGGGGGCGGTGAGTGTCCCGGAGCTCACTAATGTCCAGTTACAGCAGGCACAGGAGTATCCAGCCCCTAACATCATGAGAACACAAGTGTACCGACCACCGCCACCGTACCCATACGCCCATCCCCGGCCCGCTAACAGCACCCCTGACCTGTCCCGTCACCTGTACGTCAGCAGCAGCAACCCAGACCTGATCATCACAAGGCGTGTCCACCACTCAGTCCAGACTTTCCAGGAAGACAGCCTGCCTGTCGCCCACTCTTTACAAGAAGTGTCAGAGCCTCTCTTCAGCGGACCTCCGCACAGACACCCATACCACGCCCAGAAGCGTAACTCCATTGAGATTGCCGGATTAGCTCACAGTCTCGAGGGGATGAGGGTCAAAGAGAGGACTGTATCTTCCTCTGCAGCTGAAACTTCCACGCCCCCTCCTGTCATGCGTGGAGGCCGCTCTCAGGGCTCTCAGCTCAACGTGTTTCTGGAACGTACTAAGACAGAGGACAGAGGGGACATCAAGGAGGATGTACAGTACGGACACAAAAAGTCCCTTTCAGATGCCACCATGCTGGTTCACAGCAGCGGCGAAGAAGAGGAGTTTGAGGAGGACAGCGGACGCCACACTCCACTTTCTCAGGATGCGGCACCTCTTCCCGAGCAGCCGCCACAAACGCATCACAGCTTGACGTCTCTCTCTTCTCTGACGACTCAGCAACAGACTCCTATCGAACCGCCTCCCGCGTATCCCATAGGCTCCACCCTTGACCCCTCCATAACCAGCTCCATGTCCTACAAGGTTCACCCCTTGATCCAGGAGGACGAGCCTCTGTACCTGCTGTCGGATTTAAGACAGCCCAGGATAATGCCCTCGGTCTCTGAGGGAGACCTGAGTGGGCAGAACAAGCAGAAGAGTAAGAAAGACTTCAAGAAGAGGCCTGTGTCTGACGTGCCTTCTGGGAAGAAAATGGTGGAGGGTTTGCCTCCTCCGGTGAGTCCTCTTCTTGATCTCCTCCTAAGTTTAGAGTCGTACAGTTAATCTTTTTTAACCCAACCTACATCCACTGATATAGCCATATAGTTGTTCATATTATTAGCATAGTGATGTAGTTAATCAACAGTGTGAAATTGAGAAATCGAAATATATACCATAAATGTTTTAAGCATGTTTAGCTTTACATTGCTCTGTAGGTGGACTCTAATACCAAGAGTCTTGTCCTGCGTCCTTAAGTAGTAGACTGTAAACACTTTCTTTTTCAATTTCATAACATGTCTAAACCTCATGTCAAGATCACATGAGTATGACGACACCTGCAGACAGTCTCAGTTTGACACATATTGAAAAAATGTAGTCGGACGTCCTTCGCAAAACCGGACAGGCGACATTCTCCCACACAGCAGCCAATGAGGCTGCGCTGTCCCTCCCCTCCTGTGTACCTACTATCTCCCTGTGAGGCTCGCACACAATCACACTGACTTTTTCTTCTCTGTCTCAACTCCGTTGTCATACCAGGGCATGAAGAAAGGAGGTAGGTCAGAGGTGAAGAAGATGGGCCCTCTGAAAGTGGCCCACCTCAATGGGCTGTCAGTGTCCAGGCAGCCGCTGCACGACGAGATCAAGGATGAGCCTGAACGAGCCTCTAATGATGAGAGGGTAGGCCACGAAAGAGTTTTTGACTTTGTCAGAAGTTTTAAAAATTGTTTTGTAAAGCTAAAACAAATGTAAAGGTTAATTTAGGCTTAATTTAAGAGTTTGTTACACATTTCTTATGTATTGTTAATGATATGTCTTGAAGAAACCTTACTTTAGATAGTATAAAGGCTCATTACCAGAAGCAGCTGGTTCCCTTTATATTAGTAACCTCCTGGTAGATGAGGCTTTGTAATGAAAACTACATGAGGAACAAAGTCTCTGTCAGCATATAGTTAATGCGTAGCTCGACTGTTCAGCCTTGTTAATGTTGATGCTTGCTATGTCGACAGTGCGGGTAAATTCCAGACACTTTTTCATTTGCTTTCTAGCTCAGCAAGTTGTCACCGTCTGTGACATAAACACTAAGGCTGTCAAGACATTGACTTGACGTTGGTTCTTACAGTACAAACTTAAAAGGGTTCACTTCTACACACGTTTGCATGCTTCTTCATTTGTTGTGCACATCGATCTATTCATCGCACTCAAATTGTCACTACTGCAAATACAGTTTTGGATAAGTCATCTCACTTCTGTGTTTTATGTAGTAACACTCCTGTGATTGTTTTATGGTTATTTCAAGGAGGAGATCATTTAGACGGATTTTATGTAAGCTGTTATGTCAGGCTTTCAGAATATGGTGCATCGTTCTGCGACGCACTCCATTCACCACAGTTTACAGTAAACTTTGTCCTCATGCTGCAAGCAACACTACCTCTACAGAAACAGAAACTTAAGCACAAATACACTGATGACTGTGCATCACTCCCTTGTAGTAATCAATAAAAATATTGAACATGTAATTTTCACCTGTAAACAATCAGAATATTTTTAGTCATTTGTATGTGTCTGAATTTAAACATCTACGAGTCAGGGTTGCTATAATACTGACAGTGATGTACTTACTGTTTGCCTCTTTTTGTGTGTGTTAGTGTAAAGCTCTGGAGCAGCACATGGAGAGGGGAGAGCTGTTGAAAGAGTACGAGAGCATCCCGAAGCGACGTCCATCGGGGGAATGCACCATCGCCATGCAGCCAGAGAGCAGCGACAAGAACCGCTTCCAAGACGTCATGCCTTACGACGACACCCGAGTGGAGCTGGTTCCCACTAAGGAGAACAACACAGGATACATCAACGCATCACATGTCAGAGTAAGTCGGAGAGATAATTAATTACAATGACAGTGGTTATGAGTTCATAATCATTAAAGCTAAAAGGGCTATTTTTCTCTTGTGAACTGTTAGTTAAACACACTGACATGCTGCTTTAAAGGGGACATATCTTTTGAATGGATATTCTCATATTTTCATGGGTTTCACATTTTTTTGTGTTTATTGTTCACAGTGAAAAAGTGAGAACTGCATAATTTTGTGTTTTTCCAGAATAACATTTTTTAAAAGGTCGCCTCTGAAATGTGCCGTTCAGAACAGCTGCTGGTTCCTACATAGAACCTTGCTTTTGCTGAAATCAACCAATCATCATTCACCGTCATTCATCTCAGGCTGCCTTCTTGCTCTAGCTTGTAGTCAAGTAGTCGTCAAGATTTCAACTTATCATTCCGATACCTCCGGTCAATTCTGGCTCGTTCATATAAGGCCAAATAACGATCCTAGAGCGGCCATGTTTTCTACGACTTTGGGGTGACAGTGCAGTGTAGTGCAGCAGTCACTCCAAATACTGTCAGCCAATCGTGGCTAAGGTCTAACCTTTGAATGGCAAAACACCTTGTTGGTTTCAGGAGGAAGGAGAGGCTCTGAAAAATTATTAAATTAAAATATGCATACAATTTTTAGAACGAAACAAAGTTTATCAACGTGACTCACGAAACACGTTGTTAGCTAAAATTTGTCCCCTGTAAGGAAGGGAATTGTGTATGCAGAAATGTTTTAAAACTCTTCTTTTTAAATTTACATTAACAAACCAAGCCGTATTTAAGAGCACTTACAATGCAGCCAGATATACATACATGCAGATAGTATGAGTTAAATTTTAGATACTTGACTGAACTGTTCCCACAATGCATTTAAAGCTGTGCATAAGAGCTAGTAGTGTCTGTTCTTAATCCTCTCCATGTCTCATTAGATAACAGTCAGTGGACAGGAGTGGAGCTATATTGCCACGCAGGGTCCCCTCTCAAACACCTGTCAGGACTTCTGGCAGATGGTGTGGGAACAGGGTGTCTCTATCATCGCCATGGTAACTGCCGAGGAGGTGCGTTGTCGTTTCATATTTATAACTCTACGATTTTATCATTACTCATCACTGCCCGTACTGACCCGTTTTATATGTCACGCGCTTCCCCCAGGAGAGCGGCCGAGAAAAGAGCCACAGGTATTGGCCCCGACTCGGCTCGCGTCACAACACGGTGACATACGGCCGCTTCAAGATCACGACGCGGTTCCGCACAGAGTCCGGCTGCTACGCCACAACGGGGCTGAAGATCAAACACCTCCTGACGGGCCAAGAGAGGACCGTCTGGCACCTGCAGTACACAGACTGGCCTGACCACGGCTGTCCTGAGGACTTCAAAGGCTTCCTCAGTGAGTGGGATCAGAGCCCTTATACTTTTATGCTCTTCATTTTAAGTCTCTTAAACTCTGTGCCAAATCTTCTGTAATCATTTATCGTGGACCTAATTGAATCTAAAGTGAGTGTTGTGTTTTTCCAGCCTACCTGGAGGAGATCCAGTCTGTGAGGAGACACACAAACAGCATCAGTGACCCAAAGAACACCAACCTACCTGTGCTGGTGCACTGCAGTGCTGGAGTGGGACGGACCGGAGTGGTCATCCTGTCTGAGATCATGATCGCCTGTCTGGAGCACAATGAGGTAACTTCTCTAAAAATAAGACCTGTGTATACAGCAGATTTTTCCTGTTTTCTTCTCACACTAAACGTCCGTCTGTTTCAGGCGCTGGATGTCCCAAAATTCCTGTTGAAGCTGCGCGCTCAGAGGATGATGATGGTTCAGACTTTGTCTCAGTACACCTTCATCTACAAGGTCCTCATCGAATACCTCCGCAACTCCAGGCTCATATAAACATCATGTGTGCTGCAGGTTCATGCCGAGCCGCACTGCGACGATGCAGCTGAATGAACCTGTCGGATGCAGCGGTCAGTATTTGACGGTATCAAACCTGGAAAGGCTGAAGGAATGATTGTGGATATTTAAGAATGAAGTGATACTACATGAAGGAGCTAAACAGTATTATATATATTATTTTTTACATACATTATTGCTTGAAAAAGCTCAGCACTTTGACAGTACTTTGCTGTACATAATGAACCAATGTTAAGCTGCGTTAAAAAGAATCTTATTGTATTTTCAATTGATGAAGGTTGCTTTTAAGTAAATATTGGATTGCTGTTTGACAACTTCTGGTTCTGATTATATAGAAGGAATGCGGGCTTAGATTGTCTCATGAAGGTTACAGGAAGGAGGTGATTAATCGTGTGGTACAGATGGGGTGTGTCTGCATTTAACTTAATAAGCTTAATGCTATCATACACCCTGTGATAAGGCTGTCCTCAAAGGTGTGAGATTATTGATGAATCGTGTAAAACACTGGATTGATGGGAAGTAGGAATGAACAGTGAAGGATGAAGGAATAATTATTGAAGGACATTGAAGGTTTTTAGGTTGCGAGTTAAACTGGAAAAGTTATTTTATACCCATTTTTTTCATCACTTTGTTTTTATCATGAAGTCCGTATAATTTAAAATATTTCGTCAAGACAAAGTGCCTGAGTATCTGCATTGTAAAGTGTATTTTTGCATCAAATGAAGGATTTTTTTTCTCATTCAGTGTCACGTTTTGCTTGTTTGATTGCAGTGATTTGTGTTTATAAAAAGCCAATCAATATATTTGAGACCAATCCCTGCATAAAGGATTGCAAACAGAAGTGATGATAATTCTCCGGTTTCATTTAGACTTAAAGTTGTGACAGTTTTATTGTGTACATAATTGAACAAGGCCGTTTGACAGTATTGATATTTAACAGTGCTGGCTGTGGTGCTCAGTGTTGGTGTGAAGCAGAGCGCGAGGGACAGACCATCTCTAGTTACAGTGTTCTGCCGGCTTCCAAATGTTACAAACGGCCTCCTGACTTTTTTTCTGAACGCCTCCACAATCATGTTTGACTGGAGCTCGGCACAGTACGTGCCCGCTTCCTGTTCCTGCTGCAGCTCTGGGTTATATAAAGAGCTCTCTTAGTACGTGTGCCTGTGCAGAAACGATGCTTACTGGCATGAAAAGTTTACATGAAGTCTAATATCTTTATATAATCAAATCAAAGAGCCAACTTAATTTATAATGTGGCCAAAGTGAAGTGATTGTTTATCCCTCATTTGTCTTACCCTGTTTCTTTTTGTGTCACACACACGGGCAGCGATCCGAAATAACTGGAGGAAAAAAGCATCTGAACTGATGTAAAGATGTTTTAACTGGATCGTTGGTTTTATTCGCTTCAGCTGTTGTGTTTTTGGTTTGAATACTGATTGAGTCTTATTGTAGAGAGTGAAAAGAGGGATTTTTGTGGCCAAGGTGCAACCGTTTGTCCCTGTACAGGTATGTTGTTCATAATGTAAACAGTGTAAAATTCTGCTTTTATGAATATTGGTTGTTGTACAAACTCTGTATAAACTGTATCTATTGAACAAACGATTGTTTGCCATTGGAAAAAAAACAAGTGTACAAAATCTCAGCCAAGAATAAATGATTGGAAATAACTGATTTCTTCTTTTTCATTCAGTTAGATCACCTTCTTTTCCCATTTGTGTCCATTGTGCCACCTTGTGGTTGGATTTAGTCAGTGTCCCTGGTGTCACTATATCTGTGTATGACTTAAATGCAACAGGAGTAATTATTGGAAGACACCTTTATTAAATAATTTAAGAGGTGAAAACGATCAGTCATGACAGCTGGTACAGAGTCTTTAAGATGTTGCAGGAGCTGAAGTATTCAAATGTAAAGCTCAACTGAAAAAAGTCTTTAACCTGTGACAGGGAAGCAAAGGACGCATGCGAGGATCACAAGGTGGAACAACGTAGAAGTTGAACGTCCCTGGATTTTCGTCTTATGTTCTTACAGTATCTTCAGTTTGTTCTCCAACAGGTTGCTGCGGTTTCAGTCTTCAGGATGCACAGTAACACAAGTTTACATAAGGCAACACTGTTTAGGGTAATGAGCTTTTATTCCATGCTTGTGTAGTGTCATGGTGCCTCTTTTTCCAGAGTCCAGTTAGCCTGCGCATTTGGACAAGATTGTAGCTCCAGACTACATACCTATAGCATACGGCTTAGGGCTGCATAATTCTTAAAAATATTAAGGAAACTGCAATATGGCCAAGTGCTATAAGAAAATCACTGATGCTGCAGTTTTTATGTTAAAGGTGTCCTATGTGGCAAAACAGCATTCTAGTGAGGTACGGTGGAGATGCAGACACCCTGGCCTACAAATGTTGCTTTCATGATTAAAGAAATCATCAGGGCCCAAAAGGTCACATTATCATGATTATAACACTTTCATCGAAATTCAAAATAATGTTATTTCAGTATCCATACCAACTATTTTAACATTTCTACATCACCTCACTTTTACAGTGTGAACAAACAACCTCCTTAGGTGTTTCATACAAAAAGAAAACGCTGGTGAGGATATTAAAAAAGCTAAATTAAAAACTAACACAAAAAAAGGAAGATTTTTCAATACTGTTACATAAAAGTGTTTCTGCCTCCATAGAAAACACAATGCAGTTCATATGAAACAGCACATCAGGAACACTTTAAATAAGTCCCAACACAACTGCACATCAGTGGAAATTAATACTGGTACCGTCCTCTCTTTCCTCCATGTCCTCCATAGTTTCCGTGTCCTCCATGTCCACCATAGCCTCCATGTCCACTGTGTCCTCCTTGGTTCCATCTACCACCTCCTCCTCCTCCTCCTCCCCAACCTCCTCCTCCTCCACCTCTTCCTCCGCCACGGCCTCCCCAGCCACCGCCATCTTGTCTTTTTTGCCAGGGCGGCATCTCTGGGGGCGGGGCATGTATCTCCGACGGACGTCCTCCGCGGTCCGGGACTCTCCCCATCAGGATCTATTGGAGAAGAGAGAGGAGACGAGAAAATGATGTCAGAAACACACTAACGATTGAAGACTTATGGACAGAGAAAAGAAACATTCTGCACCTTGTTGACAGCACAGGTCGTGTTCTCCCTGCTGGAGCCGCTGCTGGTCTTCACCACGTTGCAGATGTCTTCTCTGGCAGCCAGCAGCTCGGCCATGTCCACGCTGGACTGTGGCCTCAGAGAGTGTCTCTTAGGCTGGTAGGCCTTCGCCATGGCGTCCACCTTTACCTGAAAAACCACAGAAACATATAGTATGAGAAAATGTGCTTTTCAAGCAAAGATGTAAAATGTGGCTGTTTTGCTCCATCATTGCTCAATCAAAGCTTTTAGCATCAGTAATAATCATGCCGTCAATCATTAGTCATAGCATGTTCTCTTGACGTGTTTAGATCCTTCCAGTAATGGAGAAGGAGGTTAAAAACTACAATTATTATTGATGTGAGATTATTATATGAACGTGCCTTTGCTCTGTCCGACCACCCAAACGACTGAACTGTGACGTCCAGCCGTTTGATCAACATCCTGCGGCGACACTCGTACTCTGAGCACAGAACCGTGTTTATGTTTTGCAGCTTCTCCTGCAGAGATAAAGAGAGCCACAATGTGTTAAATTCAAATATACTTCAGTAACTAATAAACAGATTATGTGAATTATTTTAGATGTTTATCTACTCACCCATAGTTCAGTTGACAGTGAATTCTTTAGCACCGGATTTCCAACGGAGCTGTCTGGAAGATCCTTGAGTAGCTGATCAACCTACATTGACACACATTGTTTAATGCAAAGTTTAATGCGGCTAAAGATTATATTCAAGGATGTTTATTTACAGATTTGAACATGCAATGTACCTACTGCACTAAATCATTTTATAATTAAGATGTCAATTATCATTATTTCACTTTAAACACATTTTTGAACAACCATCAAACTTAAGGGGAACGGTGCAAAAATAATGCGGCTGCCATATCTGAAATAGCACAATATGTCACACCAACAGCTTCAGTTCAGTGTATGCCAACATGTTAAAGAGTACTGGCAATTAAATTAAACTAAGTGCTTAAAAAGTAGCTAGTCAATTTTGTAACCCAACAGGAATCCAATGCAAATAGGGGTAGCCATGTTTTTGCCATACAATGTTTTTATCCTCCGTTGTCACCTGACAGCATGACAACAAATACAATGTTGGTGTCCCAGCATTAAAGAGTCCCACCTTGTCTTGGACTTGAGATAAAACTCCCCCTGCGTCCTGTCCTCTGGGCTCTGGTAGGTCCAGCGTTTCGCATATTGCCAGGAGCTCACGACAAACTGGATTCTCTTCTTGTTGTTTATCCGAGACTCCTCTGCTCCTCATAATCTGAGCTGCCTGGAGCTCAGAGCTAAGGAACACTTCAGAAGAGGCAAACATCCTATTTTTTAATTACTTTAATAACCAAATAGAGTGCAATTATGATTTAAGTAATGCGCATGAGTGATTACATACAGACAAACTTGAGATGATCTTTTGTGTTTAAAACACTGCCCTTGAGGATCCCTGAAACAACGTCTTCATGAGGGCAGTGCAGCTCCTTCAGCAAACCACTCATCTCCACCTGAAGACTGTCCATGTCGTCTAGATGGAGGACATAAAGAAAGAACAGGTTCAATAGGAGGGAAGACGTAAGTGACAGTTTAATGATCAGAATCGGGTTTGGTTGGATGTGGCTAACCTGGACCGGAAGTAATGCTCTCCTCCAGATCACACAGCGGTTTTAACAGAGATGCCAGCCACCTGCACAGGTCCACATACTCAGTGGAGGACAGGCCTTCTTCTGCGGCTCTGAGCAGCGCCTTTTCCTCCAGCAGGGGGCCGCCATAGCTGGATCCGTTAACGTCGTAGAGAGTCAAATTAGCATCGACACACAGAAATAAAACGTTTTTTCACCCAGATATTAAACGCCCAGCTCTTGTATCCACTATACCTTTTAAAACACAAAGACTAGGGACATGACGGTGATTGTAAAGCTATTATCCATAGAAGCCCTTTGGGAAGCTAAACAACAACTGCAACAAGCTAACAGTAATGTTAACAGTAAAATAGCTTACCCAAGCTGCTCCAGCGAGTCCAAAATGTCACACTCCATTGTTGCAACTGCGACCTTTTAACGCGTGTTAGTTTACTTTAAGCATGATAACGTAAAATGGTACAACAACGTAATAAATTCATCCCTGCGTCCATTCATTTTTGCGGCGCTAACATGTTGCACGCCTCCTTGCTGTTCCGGTTACGTAAGTGAACCGGAGAGAAATGTGGTAGCAATACGTAGTTCCGCTGTAATGGTTCCGCTCAACTACTCGTTATATAGAAGATACACCATAGTAGAAAACTGCCGAATTTGACATAAATTTGAGCAGTTAAGTATTTATCAACATGGTATTTATTTTTTAAAAGAATAATTGGTATGAGGAGTTGCTGAGTGTATCTCTAAATTCGTGCACACTTATTTAAAAGTTGGGAACATTTCCAAAAATGTTTCATCTTTATTGCATGGATTTTAAGACATTTTGACACAATCGACATTTCACAATTCTCTCTCATGGTGAAATGTAAATTAATAATCAGCAAATTATTTAGTTAAATGTTGAATATGAGCTAGTGGATACAAGCATGAAGTCACAGAAAATGAAAATACATAAAATAGTGCCTTATCTAAATCTAAAAGTTACTTGAGTACATAGTTGTCATTGTAAATTATTATTTTAGTTGGTATGTTATATATTATATATACAGATAGCATACAATAGTCTATCAGGATCAGAATATGAATTAAATAAATAAAAAGTATAACTAGTGTTGTTATGGGATACAAATGTTTTTGATTCAGGAAAGACGTTTCTCTGCTACCTTATGCCAATTTAAATCACATTATCTTTATTCATATTCACAAATATAATACAGTCCTTTATCCCCCTCTTGAAGCCTTTTGACTCCAGATACGTATTATTTTCCTTGTACATTGATATCTGTATTTTATTCAATTAATCATTAATAAATAGAGAACAAAGTCATCACGATTTCATGGAGCCCCAGGGGACATGTTCAGTGTCTCAATTTTCTGCTGAGTGACACTTTCACGTATGTTTTTGATATAACTGGTTGAATTTAGCTGTCTGGATTTTGCACACATTAGAAACTGGCTATCTTTGAAATGGAGAAGTACTGTAGATTTTACTCCCGAGAGCTGAATCTATAAAAGAAAAGGGTTATTTAAATCTCCACGTCACCGCTGACTTGAGCATATGTTTGTCTTCATGTCCTCGAGCTCCAGTTTCCAGCCTGCTTTTTACCTGGATGAAGGAGAAACAATGAAGCCTTCGCAGCAAAAGATTAAAACTCACCATTTTATTATGATAATGTTATTTGATATGTCAAATTACAAGTGTATGATGTAACATAAAAACAGTTACAAACATATGTATGCATATTTACATTATATATTTATGAAAAGTAACGAGCTACATCTGTATAAAGAAAATACAACTATGACATGAGTTATTGGGACTATAAATTTTACATCATATACTTGGTATTCTCGAACCATGAGAGGAAATACCTAGACGTGTAGAAACCAATAGAACCAGAACGAGAAGCATTAAATTATAAAATGGAAACTAGGATGGACGTGAGGCACTTTTTTGAGGTTGTCAGGATGTGAAAGCCGATGGCACTAAGAAAAAAAAAAAAAGAAAGATGCACAGGAAAGAAATATGCACAAAGAGAGAGTGAAAGAAAGAAAAAGAAAACAGGCAGTGTTTACAGAATAGTTAAGAGTAGTACCATTTATACTGCAAGTTTCAAAACACAAATGTCTTCCACTATTTAGAACTAATCACATAAATGTTACATCAAGCGCTGTAAGATGAAAAAAAGCTTACATATAGTATCATCAGTGCACCAAAGCATCGGAAAAATCGAAACATAACCACTCAACTGCTGTGAAAAGTAACCTTTTTAAAACAATACACTGAAGAGAAACAGGTTTATATAGCTTTTTTTCTTTTTTAATCTACACAATGTCAAGAATGTACACTTGTATGCATTCCCAAAGATATGCACAATTTCCAAGATTGAAAGAGGATAAAAGACTAGCAGCAAAGTGGTTAAAACTGAAGTCTTATATAATGCAGGTCAAAAAAATATATATATTAAAGCAGACAGACACATGTTGCATATATAATACAGTACATGACAGGAAGTTGCACTGTGCTGGTTAATGCAGAATGAGAAGTGTTATTTCAGCATTCTCTACACTTTGTATAAATGCACGTCCTACATTTTTGCTTCTCAGCCAGCAAGTTTTAATCAGGTTCATCAAACCTTGGTTCAGCTTGCAATAATGCAGAGTAATCCAATTACAATGGGAGAATATGACAAGCAACCAAACATTTGGTTACACACACCAACCCCGCACGCACACACATACAACTTACACGCTTCATCACGCAGAGCAATCAGACATTTAAAAACTCGTCATGGTTATATGCTGTTGGAGAATTCGGGTTTAACAGTCGTTCATAGCTGATTTTCTCTGTCAACACAATAAAATTAGTGATTGTATCTAGCAGCTTTATATGTATGTATATTTATATATATATTTATATATATCAAACTTTTGAAACAAGTGGACTGCCACTACTGTACCGTGTTAGCACTATCCTTCTGTCTACCGTACAAAACTAGAGAGAAACTCTATTAGAAGCTCAATAGTCGTCTCCATCACAAACGCCCTCTACTTTTCAATGTGAAATAATACTAAAAGGTGACCTATGTACATAATGCTGTCAATTGAAGCTACAGTATATGCTGACAGCAACGATAAATACAGCTCTATCTTTCAAATTTCAAAGACAAAAAAAACAAAAACAAAAAAAGCTGGGATTATTATCAGAACTTAAATATAGTGTTAAGTATTTACAGGTGTTTTGGAGTTTGGTACCAGGGGTCTGTCGTCTACCTCTACATAGAACGTTAAAGTGTCCTGTCCCGTCACTGACTCAGTCTGCAGAGAGGTCAATGTGTTTCCCATGTTAGAAAGTTTGCATAGAAAGTAAAGGGAGCGTTGGTCGGGGCGGAATTAGGAGAATAAATGTTTGTCCTGTAATCAAGTCGTCGAGACACAGAGGTGCCACTAAATTGTTTGTTTGTTTACCAGGAGTGACATTAGCAGAGAAGAGATGCATATCTGTTAGCAACAGCAACTGGATGTTGGACGAAATCTGCTATTAAATATTGACGTGAATCACTATTAGCATTAATTTCCAATAGTTTAAGATAATCTCAGTTATTGCAGCCGGACGTCCAAACAGAACTGTTATCACTGTTGGGACTTCATCCAAATATCAGTGTTATTGTTTAGACTAGTTGGTTTTGTGATTAAGACATGTTACATTAAACATCCCTTCTCTTTAAGAGTGGGAAATGGGATTGAAACACAGCTAGGCTCTGGAGTAAAGTCGGCCTAGCTCCTGTTTCCCAAAGGAACTTCAAGGAGTACTTTTGACATGTTGGGAGATATTCCTTCCTTCCTTCCTGACAGTCAGACGAGAAGATTGATGCCACTCTCATATCTATACGTTTAATACATAGACTGTATAAAAAGATGGACGACATGACAGCTCCCTAAAAGTGAAGCCAAAACATCTCTATCGCCCCCTGCTGACTGGCTGCAGTATAGGTCATAAAGCCCGCCTCCTCCATGTTAACAGATGGGACATGAGTCAAACTATAAAATCTAAATTCACGGCAAATAAATATTTCTCAAACATGGTTTCTGCCATCATAGTTAGTTCTTATCATGCTGATTTACGTCCAGGGGTTAATTTTTCTGACAAGTTTAGTTTAAATTAGTTATTTGATGCTGTCATAATGATGATTGACAGCTCTGATGACGAATCCGGCTCCTGCAGCCGATCTGTTTTGGTTAGCAGAAGTGGCTACTGCGACTCCACCCGCCGATCTCTACTGCGCAACTCTGGCTCCAAATGACGTCACCCGCAATGGGGTCTATTTTGGCTTCAATGAGAGCAGATGGAGACATGTCGTCCATCTACATATACAGTCAGTGGTTAAATATAAAGCTAGAGACGGCAGCTGGTTACCTTAGCTTAGCATTAGCACTGGCAATAGGAGGACACAGCTAGAGCCAGGCTTGGTAACAAAGACATCCGCCTAACACTGCTAAAGCTCACTTATTAACATGCTATATGTTGTTTGTATGATCTGCACAAAAAGCAAGTGTAAAAGATGACATGTAGTGGTTTTACAGGATGCTATGTGTGGGAGAAGAAATAGTCCCACACATAACCTCCAGTAAAACCACAAACTGTCACGATACCACACAACAAACAATATATAACATTGTAACAAGTGAGCTATAATGCCAGTCAGACAGTTAACAGACAGATATGACATACATCTTCTCATCTAACTTTAAAAACTAATAAGTTAATTTCCCAAAATGTCAGAGTAGTCCTTCAACAGTTTGATCTTCTCACTTTGGAGCCAATAAAAAAAGGACACTTCAGAGACAGGACATCTGTTTGCACTGTTAAGAGTCAAAGCCGTAATTACATAGTCAGTGGTGACGTTACAAGACTTCAGATTGACAGTGCATATTAAGACCTATGCACACACACACTCACGCACAACCACACACACACACACACACACACACACACACATCTGTATGTTTTATAATAGCTAAGATACTCAGCATTCCTGAAACAATGCATTCACTCATTCAGGGCCTGTTAAATGGAGACATGAGGAAGGAGTGGAGGTCTGAGGAACATTTAAACAGCATTTGAGGGGACGATAAAAACACAAAGAAAAGAACTGAATCGTGGGACAAACATAGAAATTTGGAGAGGGTGCTGCAACCAAAGCTTGGAGAGCAGTGCTTTCAGGACGGGGGGGTGCCCCCCCAATGCCAAATTAGATAAAGTTTCTGTACAGACTAACTTTTGAGGGAGTCTCAAAGAAAAGAATAGCCTAATTTAAGTGCCTCATCATTTCACCAAGGAGCACTGAAACCCCTTCACTCACCAAAACAAAACTTGCTGGTTGAGCAACATTTCAGCCTTTGTTTCAAAAAATAAAAGAAGAGAAAAAAAACAATGATGGAACAGAAACACCAATTTCACTACAGCAGTAAATAACTGAACTCAAACTGAAATTCACTGGGGTCGATGAAATTGTAATGTGTTGGTTTCAATTTTAGCGCTTCAAGAGGTTCTGATGCTGGATGTGGAAAACTTTCGGGGGAACTTATAGCATGATAACGTTACCATTTTTTCCCTTCTAAATCATGGAGTCGATCCCTTTATTTTGGAATGCAATCAAATGGTCTGAGTCACCTCGGGGGAAGCAAGGTAATCGTCTTAACATCTCCTAAATCAATGTCAGTAGCTGTACCAAGCTGTACCTTCAAAACCGAGCTCTTACTTAATGATTCTTTTTCAACATTCGATGGAAAGGAAAACAAGGAATTGGCCTTACATCCGCCGTAGCAACGTCTCTCGACTGTTAGAATTACTCTAAATGTGGTAGTTAATGTACCACAAGAATCTGAGAGGGTTATCTTACTCCAGGGGGGGGAAATACCATTTTCTAGTGCACTTTTCTCTGTCTAATAATTACATTGTCAGCAAATGCTTAAGCCATGAAGGAAAGGCCACTGTTACCCAACTGCAAATTCACAAAAAAGCAAGAACATATCCCTTTTAGCATACTCAAACAGCAAGTATTTTCTCAACGCAGAATAGTTTTGTTTTCTTTTTTAAGTTGTCGCTCTCTGTACAAAAGATTTTCCTTCATAAAGATACACATGACTTGTAGTAGAGTTCTGACATTTGTGGCCTGGCTTCGTCAATGCATGAGTGTGAATGTGAGAGAGAGGTGTGTGTTTGTGTGTGCGTTTGTGTGTACAGGTGTGTTTAGTAACATCTCCAAGTCTATTAATCTTGACGCCTCGTCTTCTCCACAGATTAAGCTCCTGAACTTAGCTTGTTGCTCGGAGCCCCCACAAAGCATATGGTTTGTCCTCCACCGCTGCTTGTCGGCGACAAACGCGAACTGAAATCTCCAAAAGCCCTCAGAGCTGGGGATCAACAACATATCACCCCGTCTGAGAGGGAATGAAAAAAGGATGCCGGCTTTTTAATTTTCCGCTTTTATCCACTTCCTGTGTTAGCTAGCTTTGAGGGTGTCCCAGAGTCCGGCATCGGGTCACCCCGCGGCCTTGTGCTTGCCCCCGCAGCATCGGCAGGCCTCGCCACAGTGGTGGCAGGCGCGCAGAGGCAGGTAGCAGCACATGCAGGGCGCGATGAAAGACAGCGCCACGAGAGCCAGCCAGCGCAGGCAGAACTGCTCGTCCGACGTGTCACAAGAGCAGGGGTCCGAGAAGTCGCCCTCAGAGTCGGACATGCAGTGGTAGAGCATGCTCTCGGCGCACAGCATGCAGCTGACTTTGTAGATGCACTGCTTGATGGGGTCGGGGGCGTCTTGGCACTGCCCCCGCCAGTTGTCTTCGTGGTTGAACATCTCCCGACAGTAAATGCAGCGCGAGCGCTCGCCGTCCTCTCGCCGCCGCCTGCCCTTCTTTGACTTCAACACGGGCGAAGGCTGAGTCTTGATGGCCGTGTCCTTGCCCAGACTCAGCCCCATACCTGTTCCAATGCCCATCCCGGGGCCAGAGTGGGAGTCCCCACCGGGGCCGTCGGGGAAGAGGTACTCACACTTCTTACTGTCCAGTTTGTGGAAGGTGGAGGGAAAGTCCAGGTCCTCGCGGTCGGCCTCTTGTTTCCACATGAAAGGGTGGCGGTAGTCCCCATAGCCACGGATGAGCACGTCTTTGCGTGGGTTGATGCGGACAATCTCCTCTTCGTCCATGTGAAAGCTGACATGACGAGCCGATTTAAAGGAGACCTTAAAAAGAGAGGAGAGTAAGAATTAGGATACGAACGCTTTATTCATATTTTTACGTCATTTAATAAAACTTGTGATTCAATGTGACTGCTTGTATGAAGGAGAGGCAGACCTGTGGAGGCAGGTAGCGCCGGTTGCTTGAGGGGAACTCGTCGAAGGGTTGCGCACGGACGTAGCAGCCCCTGAATGGCTCGGAGGAGACGACGTTGTTCAGGGGAGAGAAGGGCTCCTTCATTGGCGTGCAGATGGAGGGCGGCTCGTCACACACCTGGAAATACAGGAAAAAAACAGCTTAGTTTAAAAGATAATTTGTTGAACTTTATTGTCTAAAGCTGTGGTCAACTCAGCCCATGTTTTGACACAGGGTGTGTAGGCTGTGTGTGTGTGTTCCACTCGCATCCACCAGGGGGCATCCTGCACCCGCGCCTGGTTTCAAACGACTCCGTGGTGATGACTCAAGGCCCCTTCTGTTGAGAACTCAGAGTTCCCATCAGCCTTGCATGTGTTCCCACAAACATTTTAACTGATGCAAAATCTACAAACACGGGCTGTCTAAAAAAAGAGGCACTTGAAACACGCAAAAAAAAAAAAAGGAAAAACAGCAGAGAGAGTGCGAACAAATATTTATCTCATCTCATGATTACAAAAGGGAAGCGTTTGCAACAATCGGAATAAGATGGCTATAAATAACCTCCGTCTACATCAAACACATTTTAAACTATGAACAGAAGCCTCTCCTGGCATTGGCAGAAATAAAGTAAATACTTCTTCAGTTCTTCAGTGTTCACAGCAACAAAAAAACAGTGATGGCTACTCATGATTCATGCGTGCAGAGGTGATGAGAGATGGGGGAGGATAGTGAGTTATTACATCAAGAGCTGTGTGATGTTATTTCATGTCCAGCTTTATTTTAGCACCATCTGAACAACATCACATCACAAATTACATAAGAATTAAAGTTGATTTCATTCAATTAGAAACAGCTGATCGTCGTTCTCGAGAGTCTTTACGGGGAAAAAAACAGTGCCTGAAAATCATTCAAAGAAACGGCTGAGTGAAAGGTCTTCAAGGTTAGAAGTCCCACTCAGAAACACACAACAAACACGGACACGCGCTCCGCTTTCTCGACACAATCCGACCACATTGAAGCCTTGTACACACTGACTAGCTGTCCCTCTTTTCCCACACACACCCCGACCTCATCAAGGCAGGGTTAGTCCTCTTCTCCTCTCCTTCTCTCTCTCTCTTCCTCCCTCTCTCTGCTCTGCGTGTGGAGGAGGCTGCTGGCTCTGGTTAGTCAGTGCCGTGTGTAAAGTAGCCCACGCCAGTGCTTTAACGCACAGCGGAAATCTGGTTTGCTCCCAGCTGCTGCTACAGTAATTACTGTCCTGTGGTTGCTAAGAGATGCTTCCTTTGACTTCTTTTTTTTCCCCTCTCTTTCTCTTCTTTTTTTCCCCTCTCTCTCCTCCGCTTGCCCCCCCCTCACCCTCACCCTCAGACTGCTAACACATGGTGCATGTGTGTGTGTGTGTGTGTGACTTTGCTCCTTCTTTGCCTCCAAACATACCAAGTGGTGTAACACACGTCCAGAGCGTCTGCAGGGGAATGTGAGGAACAGGAGACAGTGGAGGGAGAGAAGAGAAAGAACAGAACAGGAAAAAATGACTTTGTGTTGTATTCGTGTGTGTGTGTGTGTGTGTGTGTGTGTGTGTGTGTGTGTGAGAGAGAAAGAGAGAGAGCGAGAGGCCAAAGAGTCTGCCGAGGGAATGTCATAAACCAGCTCCAGCTGGAGAAATGCAGCACAGAACTTAAAAAGCCAGATGACAGCTGTGTGTGTATGTGAGAGAAAGAAAGAAAGGAGCGAGGGGTGGGGAGGTGGAGGGGGTTGAAATGGGAAACAGACTTGGGCTTCCTTTTAAAGCGCTTGCCTAAGCCCCACCATTCAAAGGCATGCGTGGGGGCCAATCTGGAGCTGAGCTGACCCTAGAGATGTGGCTGAGTGAAGAGAGGAGGGGAGATGAGGGGATGGAGGTGGTGGGAGCCAGGGGCAACCTGGCACCGCACCAACATCAGGGATCCATGCACTTCCGCCCTCAAAAAGGCACAGGGGCTCCGGACAGGGAAGGCTGGGGTCGGCCCACATACTGAAAACGTACAGAACATGCTGGATCTCTGAGACGATGTGCATGTGCAGGCGTTTGATCCTTTATGTCTGCATACATTTGTTGCTCACACTCTGGAAACGGGGCTTGGCTTAAATAAGGAATATTGTAGCGCTCATCTCTTTGTGTTAACTTGAAAACACAGAATAACAGCCAAGTTCAAGGCTAATCCTCTTGTGTATATAATTTTACAATGTTGGATGTCCAGACTAAACGTGGGTGAAGTTTCAAATCTGTAGGGAAAAGTATGTTGGAGTAATCCCCAGGCTTCTCAGCTCAGTCTGCTGTGAACGCCAGGTTTCACACAGTTTTGTGATGTCACAAAGTGCGGCCTCAGCAGGCTTTGGAGAGCCGGCCAATCAGAAGAAAGCGGGCTTGTAGGGGCGGGGTTTCCTAAAGGGACAGAGCTGACAGAGTCGTTTCAGGCAGGGCTTGCGCAGAGCACCAGTGTGAGAAAAGAGAGTAAATTTATGCTAAGCTAGAGTGAAATTTATGCTAAGCTAGAGTGAAACATGAAACTTTAAATTAGCATCATACCCCCCCCTTTAAAAATTGTTTGACATTTTGGGAAATAAGGAGTTTGCTTAGCAATCAACGTCACTCTTTATAGGTTATAGGCTAACCACAGCTAGCAGCTTGTTAGCTTAGCTTAGCATAAAGGCTGGAAACTGGGGGACACAGCTAGCTTGACTCTTTCCTAAGGTGACAAAACCCACCTATAGCATTTCACATCTTGTTTGTTTAATATGAACAAAAACACAAAGCATAAAGCTACAAGCTATGTTGTCTTCTGCTAGCTAACAATATTTCCAAACCTAATCCACAATGTGTCGTTTTATATCTTTGGTTGATAAAAAAAAGAGTAATAACTCTAATGTGTGAGTCAGCTTGTATGCGTTTATTGTTACCTTAAGCTAGCTGTGGCTTCTGTGTTTCTATTCTTTATGCTAAGCTATGCTAACCAGCCATCGCTGCAGCCTCCCTTTGGATAGAAACATGCCAGAGTGCTGTAAATCTTCTCATCTAACTCCTAGCAACAAAGCTAATAAACACATTTCCAAAAACTGTCTATTCAATTATACTTCCTTGCTTAAAGGCGTTTTATGGAGCTCTATTGTGACACACCAAACCACCCTGAGCATTTCTGCTCTATAAGCGAGGCTGTAAAAGTCAGCCGGCCAACAAAACCTCTGTGTACTAAATTGATAAGAGAAAACTTCCTGCCAGTGCTAAATTAGATGCGGATGTTTTCCTGTGGCATTCAGGGAGGGGGGGAGAAAAATCACTTTGTACTAGCGGAAGATCTGCGGTGGTACGGGATAATTCCTGGCAGTGGGTCATCACAGCTGACAGGGGTGTTTGTGCAACCACGTTTTTTTATACGGGTGAAATAAGTTGCATGTGCGCGAAACGTGTGTGTGTGTGTGAGAGGAAGAATGTGGTAAGCTTGTGAAGAGCATACAAGAGGGTGCTGAGCCTCGGTGGGCAGGATGTGGGTGGAGAAGTCCGTCTTGAATGCATGTACATTGACACACACACAAATATGTGTGGACAGGCCTAATCAAACACGTTAAAATGCGTGTAACAATGCAAGGCTGTCATGAATTCCATGAATAGATGGTATTTAGAGTCTTGATGGCGACCTTACATGATGATAAACAGAGGAATCTCAACAAGGTCAAGGCCACTCAAGGAAGATCTCCTGCTTCTAAAGAGGCCTGTTAATAACAAACTAACACCACATCACCGTACATGCTATCTGTGTTACAGCGGTGACGTTATGATGGAGTCTAACACAAGACGGCGTGTATCACACCTTGCTGTGTGTTGGTATCTGCTACTTCTCCGGCTGCAGCGCTCGCCACTGGTTCACTTCTCTTTCTATGTAGCCCAGGTCTTCGACCGCAACATTCGGATGCCAAATCACCATGGTGACACCCTCGGTGGCTCACTCACTGAACCTTGTGAACACCCCCTTCAACCCCCCCCCCCCCCCCCCCCCTCTCCTATTGCACCCCCCCCCCTGCTGCCTAGCAACAGTGGTGCCATTGGATTTCCTGTATGTTCAGACTGATTCCTTAAAGAGGAACTTCGCCACAGGAAGAGGAACGCAGCTCTCCCTCCTTCGCTCTTCGCCTTGTGCACAACGCACAGGATGCTAAGCAGGTCAAAGGAGATGACGATCCTTTTGGAAAGTGCAGTGAGCACTGCAAAGTACAGCGTGAAAAAAAAAAAAGTTGAATCCACACCTCTCTGACAGCGTCAACAGTAATCAATCACACGTTTCACAAAGGCAGCACCTGTAGCAGGCCTGTAAGTATTGGAATGCACGGCCAGGTGAAGCTCTTTCTGTATTTCCTTTCACTCAGTGCAAGTGTGCATTACAAGCACTGCCCTCCCTCCCACAAAGGTGTCTTTTCACCTACTTTGCAATCAGAAGTAGAACAGGTGACATTCTTGTAACAGGCCTGATATCTTAAACAAATTTACATGGGTGTGTAGGCTGGAGCTCTATACCTGCTGCCGCTCTCTGCTAAAGAGAACCAGGCACTCTTAATCACATGTTAACAGTAAATAGATTTATAAGATCCATAACCGCGCGTCTCAACCTGTCAACAAAAAGAGGCCCAGCTCATGAGGAGAAGTTTGGATAACATCGAAATCAAAGCATTCTCACCAGGCTCCCTTTGCACAAGCACCTCCTGAGGCAACGGTTATTCTACCGGCATCAATTGCAGCGAGAGTGACAGCTACCAACTTAGATTGATAGCGACGGCTAAGCCTGCTCTGGCACATTTCGCTGGCCAACACCCAGCTTCACCTCAGGGTCTGGCTGGCACTGGTGTAAACACCTGTAAGTCTCCAAGAACAACTGTTAGAAAACAAAGGCAGGTGTCAGCGCCTGGGTGGGACACATCAGCGCCTCAGACATATGGCTCATGTTCTCGCTGCGACCTGCCTCCTATTTAATAGGGCAGGGAGAGTTGAGTGATGAATCCATCCTGTAAAACCAACACTAGGCGTGCTTTGATATTACAATCATCCATTGCCCGTTCTTTATTTGTGTTAGCACTTCAACAGACACTCGTCAAAGTCAGGTAAAGATACACGAGCTCATGTGCACACACAGCTTTTATCTCACTCACCGGTAGTCCATCCTCGGGAATATCCCCGTCCCCAAACGACCGACAACCTGGAAGAGACAGAAGAAAACAGAAAGGAAGAATTAAGGCCTGACTTGATCACCAAAGCCAAAACAGTAAATGTTGCAGTTAAATAAACGTCTCATTTTAAGTGTCTTGGATGGCTGGAACTGATTGACAAATATATGGAAAGACTTGCCCACTAGGGGGCAAAACCTCATGGAACCCCAGTGATGCCTTTCACCAGACCTGTCCACTTCTTTGTACTATTTTTAAACCTTAGAAAGAAATCTAAGAGTGTGTGAATTTATTATTATATTTCTCAAAACTCACTCTAAACGAATGACATCTCTACAAACACGTCTAAGCCAACTGAATAGCAGTCATACAGACTTCTGTTTTCCTCTCACTGTAGCCTCATGGGGAAATGAAAGCTGCCTCGTGTCAGCGGGGCACGCCGAAGTTAATAAAACGTCTAGTATAATGCAACCACGACCTCAGCTTAAGTGCACATGTGCAATTTCTGCATCCAAAACAGCTCATCTGCTGATGCTAGAAACGGGGTTTGTGTTTCAGGTATCAGTCCGACCGTGTTACAGCTTTTCATTAGCACCGAGAATGAAAGTGTGGGCGGTGTAACCCGAGGAAGACGTGAATATTACTGAGACAAAAATGCTTTTCTACGAATAAAAAGGAGGCCGACCTTGTCACATTAAGAACCCAATTGTTTATTAGGTATTGTTGTCCAACATTGGAGAATAATTGTCCTTAAAAATGAATGTAATGTTGACAATTTTAATCATAATGTGTCAACAATTCAAAGGCAAATGGTCCACAACTTAAAGGAGCAATTCAGTCAAAGCTGGTGTTCTCTGTAATCGATAGAAGCAATAATATTTGAAATTGGCGCCATAGCTGTGGAGGAAGTTGTACAAACAGCATGTGGTTTCGCCTATTCTACATTCCTACAACACCCAGCATGCATTGCGCCCCTCCCTCTGAAAGGAACGACGAATACTACCTTTCACGCCGCTACAGAATCCGAAATGCGACGAGAATAAACCGGTGGATCGTCTAAAAAATCTTCAGGTCTGCAGTCTACATTTCAAACCTCCTAGATTGAGGAAGTGTAGTTTAGCGAGCTCCCTGGCCTCTGCCAGACGACGTGTTTTACGTAGTCTAGGCAGAGGTTTTCCAGGGCCCATTGGAGAAGCGGATAGCGTCCTCCAAAGGCACAGAGTGAAATCGCATTTATTTTTTCTACCATAATGGCATTAGCTCCCCATAATAGCATGAAAGGACTAAGGTTGAAAATCGGCAAACTGGCCCTTTAAGTCTTAAAGGTTCTCTGGTTTTCTTTTCTTTGCCACAAATGGTTGGAAATGAAGTCCAACAATAAAAGTGAAGAAAAAAATTAAACCCTGCAACACGCTATAAACGCAGCAGTAACACATCTAGCTTCAAATCTGGCTTCAATAAATGGCATTTCATTGCTTTAAGTCGACCTGCATTACACCCTGTGCACTTCCACTTGCATGATTGAGATTAAAATAAAGTACTGTTTACTATAACTATCACTCTACAGGCTATTATTATAATTCCACCCAGCCTTGGTAAACACACAACACGAGCACGTGTCTTTTGATAGCAAACCAAGCATGTGATTTTCCGAGCAACAGCAGCAGCAAGAATATTCACGATTCATGAAAACACCACAAGAAACTTCACCGAAGACGGAACGGTTGGGGCTGCGGGGTTGTCAATCTTTCTGAAAACAGGAATTGAACAATTTGAGACGGATGAAGGAGGAACTGTAACGTGAACGAGTTCTTTTTTAAACTGAGGACGACTGAGGCCTCATGTGAAGCACCGAGGCGTCAGTCAGTGTGTGGGCATTCAGGGAGGGACTACAGCTGTACATGGCAGCGCAGACTCCACCGTACAGGGGACGGAAGAACTCACTGGGCTTGTGTCGGACCCAGTTAGTCCATCAGCCCGTCTCTCTGTCTGAATCCCGTGGTGAAAGGTGTGCGTGTGCGCGTGTGTATGCATTTCTCCACTACAGAAGAGGAAGAGGCTTCCTGCAGCACGACTCTGGCAGAGCTGGGCCGCGAAGCTGCCTGAGCCATGTGCCAGGCGTTGCCATGGCAACAGAGGACTGCAAGACTGCTACACACACGTGCGCTCACACACATACACAAGCGCACTCAAACACACACAGAGGCAAAACATATTCTCTCTCTGCCTCTTCTCTCTCTCTCTCTCTCCCCACACACACACACACACACACACACACTCACGCAGCAGTCCAGCAGCAGAACGATGCAACAGGAATACAGAAGAACCTGCCCGAGCTGAAGAGAGGCATTACACAACAACACCGGCAGCATACAGAAGATGCCAGGAGAGAGAGAGAGGAGAGAGGCAGGAGAGGACAGCAGGAAGGAAAGAGAGAGAAGTGCAGGCGATGGGGAGGTGAAACTCACCATCACCTTCTGTAGCCGACACTCACAGGAAATAGTTTAAGCATTTAGGAGCGCACAGACTACTCTCCAGCCTCTGAACACAACAGCTTTCAAAGATGTTTATAGCGATCCACGATTCTTTGCTCTCCATGTCCCACTGAAATTGGCAGGCAGAGCTCTTTGCAAAGCCAGGCGTTGTTACCTTTAACCTACACTATCAGTGGACTTGTGCCCAGGAAGTTCAAATCTCAGATAGAGCAAGAAGCGACCGATGCCTCGCAGTGATAAAGCCTTTACGATATGTTCTGCGGTGTCTCCTTTGTGCTCCCCAGAGTTCCCAGGTCTAGAGAGTAAAAAGAGATTACAGCTCCCGAGCCAGCCAGCCAGCCGGCCGGCCAGCCAGCTTCTTGTGTAACATGGGGCTGGGTGGCAGATTGCTGAGCTGGCGATTCTCCTGCTAATTGGATGACTTTGCAACCTCTGGCACTGTACTGAAAAATAATGCTTATCCGGACCCAAAGCTGCTAACTAAACTCAGAGCCTGAGCTCCAACCAAGTGTGATATCTAGATTAGCTTAACGCCGAACACAACCAGAAAAACACAACCTCAATCTTATTTCCCAAAGTATGAGCAGCACAAAAGCTGGTCAAGTTTCATCTCAAGTTGCCACCCCCAGCCCCCCCATCTCTCTCTTACCAACCCCTCCCTCCCCCTGTCCTGTATCACCCACTGTCTGGGCGCAGCGCTGCGCTGCCAGTCTCTACAGGAAGTGGAGAGTTTATCTGGGCAGCTGGGCGCTGCTAAGATAACGCAGGAGGGGTCATGCATGGTTGAGTGAGCAGGTAGCAGTGGGGGGAAAGTCATCAACGCTAATCAACGCTATGCATCTGTCCTAGAACAGATGCTAGGTCAGCCATTACATGTCAATGACAAACAGGCAGGCATACAGGTGGTAGGCACACGCTAACAGAATGCTCGCCATGTTCATACACACCAGGGTTTTCCCCAGGCTTAGGCGCTTACTAGTCTCACGTGGTTTTCACCCATTATCCTTGAATGAATGAAAATATATGTGGGTTACCTTAACATGTACAGATAGGAAGAACAAACAGGCTGAAATAGATATAAAGGGCTGGACATAAGCACTGGCCCATTGCACGTTAACGCTGGGGCTACATAAATGGACCGTTCACAGAGTGCAGCAGACAGTTTAACGGCTACACCTGCAGCGCACACACAGCAGGAGGTTGCCTAAAACTTTATATGGTAGGAGAAAACCCTGCACACCTATTATTTTAAACCCACTGAATGGCTGCCAACATATATGGTATAGCACAACCTCTTCCAAGGCCGAACAGAGCTGGTGTATCCTTGTTTGAAACTTCAAAAACACACACCTTGGTTTATGTCCTCAATGGCCCGACGAATGCCCCGGTCGAAGGCTCTGGCGTCTGCGGGGCTCTGGAAAGTCAGTCCGAACTTCTTGTCGTTGATCCTCCAGTGGTGGAAGATGGGGGTGACCTTGTTGTATACGAGGTCTTTCTGGAGGACACACTCCAGCACCACCTGGAAACACAAAGGAGTTTGAAAGTGAAACAAGGCTCACGACATTATAAAAGTTACATTCAGTCAAAAGAAGCCGGATTTTGTCGAGATGCAAACGGTGCCTTTAGTCCCTTTCCCACTGGTCAGACCCGGGTCACATGACTCTGCAGTAGACCCGGGTAATTATAACCTCGGCTCCGATCTGCATTGACGGGAACTCCGTCAGTAACTTCTGCGACTCCTCGTCATCTCAGCTACAAATTCCGTCCGTGTCCGCCCAAGCAGCGCTCAAACATCGTTCCAAATTTGTCACCGCCGAGTTGGATAAACAGACTGAATGAGTAATAGATACAATAAAGATCTAACCACCGTAACATCTTCACTGTTTACTAACTCTCTGGCATGTTTGTGACGTCAGACAGTGACGCAGCAGGAAAGAGACCGTAGGGAGGATACTCCACTGGCAATGGGAACAGAGACAATCGGCATTTATAAGCGGGTCTTCCCGTGTCTGAAAAACCCGTGTCAACACGCGAATTTCGACGGGAGAGGGGTTTTAAAAGGTATGAGAAACTTGCATGTGAATCCTCCATCTTCCTCCTCACCCTAAGCTGTTTAAAGGTGTCGCTTTCAATCATTCAACAGCAACACAAGTCAGGGAATAAAGAGGCAGAGAGTCTGCATCTGGAAGTACACACAACTCTAGAGTTTCATGTCCTAAAATGTGACATACCTCTTTGGATAATTTGTAAAACACATTCTAAATGGTTGGGTTTTCATTACAGATGATGGGGAAGTTGGAGAGCAGTGGTGGCAGAAGAAGAAGAAGGCGGGGGGGAGGGGGGGTATGTGTATGTTTTGGAGCCCAAGTGTGTGGCAGCGAGAGAGGGACTGCGTTTCCAAAGCCTATTATTAATCAGGGCTACTGGGCCGCCTCCCGGCCTTCCTCTAGGCAGATTAAATGAAATGAGAGACGGCCATTACAGTCTTTGAGGTTTTTTAACCGACGTGCACGAGAAGGTGGCTTAATGGGGTGTGAACGTGTGAGCGTGTGCAGGCGGGAACGTGTGAGGGAAAAGCTCAATGACCCCAGCGCCACAAGTGTGCGATCGCAAACAGATACGAGCCGGCTCAAAGCAGGTGGCACCGTTCCCCCCAGTCGATGTGGACAAGAGGAGACATGCACGCTTTGAGAGGACGATGCGTGGCGGCTGTATACGAGGAGGATGATATGTGATACGTGTGTCAGAGAGGGCGCGCACAGGTATACGTTTCATCTTGAGTGTCTGTGTGAGAGCTTGTTGATTACAAGTGCACAGCAAAATGTTTCTGCCCGAATGTCCACTATCACACATAGAGAGATGAGGGGTTAAAGGTTTAGCCTGTGAGTTTAGTCAGAGCCAGAAGGATGAGGGGACAGGAAGAGGAGAGAATTGGATGTTAGGAGGATGGTGTGCAAAAAGGGGGTAAGTGCGGAGGGGGGGGTTTGCTGTGCCTCTGGGGCTGATTGTGGAGGCGAGACTGAATGGAGCCGGAGCAGGTAAGGTGAGCGCGCAGCGAGGCCGACGGGAGGAGGAAGTATCACGGTTGCATGGAAAGGACGACACTTAACACCGCATTCCACGCCGCGCTCGGAGACAAGAGAGGAGGAGGAGCCAGGAAGCAGGAGAAGAGATAGGAAGGAATACAGACGCTAAGGGAGGAGAATGATGCGGGCGGAGGTAGCATACAGGGAGGCTATGCTAACATGCAAGATATTTCAATGAGTGTTTTTTCATCATACAAAAGTCAGTCAAAAATAGAGATACGAGTTATGCAACAACATCAGCACTGCGTTTGAAAGGCTTAGTAGGATGCACATGTTTCAACTGAGCTACAGAGAGAGCCAGCGTGGTTTAGAAATCATCAACCAATTATATGTGTAGTTTTTAAGAGAGTAAGTGAATCAGATTGAAGAAAAAAGAAAGAGAGAGAGAGAGAGGAAGGGGGGGGAGGCAACAACGAGAGTGATTGGTAGCTATATGGAGAGCCAGCTGAGTCATCACCAGTACACTCTGTGCCGCATCACTGCGCTTATAGACAGATCCCCTCCACCTCTTCCGTCTCCCGTCTCTCTCTGGCTCCACCTCTGTTTCCTGCTCTTTGACTATCTCTTTCCCTGATTCATCTCATTTCTTATGCGTCCCGAACACCTCTCCTCTACCGGCCAAAATCGTGCCTTTTGTGATTTCGCAACCTGTTTCTCCTCTGTCTCGCTTCCTGTTGGGGTTTAGAAGAGGGGAATTATATTTGTGTCCATTTGTAACTGAATTAAAACTGAAATTCTCTCCTTTGAAAAGACAAAAACTGCGCTTTCCCTCTGTTTCAGACATCCTCTTGAAACATTCAGAATGTCTTCCCTCTGTCTGTTTTCTTCCTGTTTTTAACATCACTCATACAACATAATTATGGTCTTTCATTTACCTCTGAAATCAAAACACTGGCGCTACTGTTTTAGAAAACACTGCGGTAACAAGCGCAGATATTGCTCCATGTTTTCTTCCGACTCCGGCTAACATATTCTTATGTGGTTGTGTCTGTTTCGGTTGTTTTCATGGATTCATCACTCTGCCTCTCCTCCTCCTGATGCCCTCAGACTGTCGGTAGCGCTGCGGTTCGACGCCAGCACCATGGCACTGGGTGGCATCCCCGGCAGACCTACATATGGCGGGGTGTTTGTTGTGGCGGCTGAGGGGTAGACTCTGGCGGCGATAGGGGTGTTTTACCACATCCCCAGAAGAGATGCCGGGGTCTCTGAGCAATGTCTGTGAGCCCGTCTGAGCAACAGCATTCCCGTCACGCCCTTTTCCTGAGCCACACACACGCTTGGATAGCAACGCACGAAAAAACAAACACGCCGTAAACACGCTTAAAACGTGATCAGTCAGAAATAGATTAAACGCCCTCCTTAAACAAGCCTCTAATGTGCATCACGGTGGCCTGCGCGGTCTCCTGACATCTGACAGACAGCTCTCACCCTCCCTCAAACACGCAGATTTACACTCTCATTACCGCAGACCAGGATTATCCCAGTGCATCTACTGGATCTGTTTTACATCTCCAACACAGAATGAGTCTGTGACAAGAAGGTCATGAGCTTGCCACGAGGATTAGAAGTACAGAAACAGAAAGACTGTGTATTTTGCAGGTTATGAGCTCGTATGTGTGCATGCTGTACACGCTGACAAAACTAGGTGTCACAGCTCAAAATAAAATCACCTTTTAATGCTGTAACTAGCCACACTGTTGTCGTCATGATCGCCAGTGCAGCCGCCACCCTCACGACAATCAATGTTACCGTTGGCTGCCAGCTACTGTACTGGTAGCTAGCAGGACTACAAACTCGACAGATTTTAGGCTGTAATTTATGTGTTTTGAATGTGTTTCAAATGAAAATACATTGAAATAATCTTGAAATAACTTTCTAATAAATAGCTGTAGAAAACCTTTTTTCCCCTCTGGGATACCCCCAAAAACAGACTGCGTCTTATGGGCGGCTGTGGCCCAGTGGTAGAGTCGGTCGTCTTTCAATCGGAAGGTCGGAGGTTCGATCCCCAGCTCCGTCAGGCTACATGTCGAAGTGTCCTTGGGCAAGACACTGAACCCCAAATTGCTCCCGCTGGCATAGCCAACGGGTATGAATGTGATATCTGATTGACAGTTGGGCACTTTACGTAGCAGCCTCTGCCATCAGTGTGTGAATGGGTGAATGTGATATGTAGTGTAAAAGCAGCTTTGAGTGGTCGCAAAGACTAGAAAAGCGCTATATAAGTACAGTCCATTTATGTTCCGGTGTGACTTATATTCCACATTTTACGGTACATTGAGTAGTGCTTGAGCTCCATATGCTACAGTGCATGCTGTATCTAATGTACAGCCTGTATACAAGTCTGAAACCATGCAGATGATGATTCAGCCCATTAATAGCGTTTCACTACAATATTGTGCAGCTACAGAACCAGTTTCATCCACATAAAAATACAGTGACTGCAAAGCTACGATGCATTCAGAGTATGGTAAGTGTACACCTAGTTTTGGGGCATACACTAGAGCTAAATGAGTAGTTTGATAGAAATGTAATCAGGATGATTTTTATCTTTTTTTTTTTTTGCCTTTATCATATAGGACAGCTGAAGATAGACAGGAAATGTTGGGAGTAGAGAGTGGAGGATGACATGCACCAAATGATCGGCAGAATAGGGTCGAACAGTGCGACGAGGACTACAGCCTCTGTTCATGGGGCGCCTGCTCTACCAACCGAGCAAAACCAGCGCCCCGAGTTCAGGATGATTAACCTTGTTTCTTTCAAGGTGAAAATCCAACTATATGCTAGTTTCAGCGAGGGCTGTCACGGTAACCGCATGACGGCAATGCCGCGGTTATGTGACACCAACCGCGGATTGGACCCTGTGACCGTTTTTTTTTTTGTCATATCATAGACCCAGTCATGTTATCGGTACGCGTCCATCGTGTCTGATGCATTAAAATCTAAATGGACGCCGCAAAGTAAACCATGCGTCCCAGGGAAGCACCTCATCTTTCCCGTACAGAGCGATACATTGTCAACAACAACGTCGTTTTAAAAATCACAGTCACGGGCGCAGGTTTAGCTCAGTGGTTAAATCGGCGGCCATAAACAGAGGCTTCAGTCCTCGATGCGGTGGCCCCGGGTTCGGCTCCTGCCCTCGGCCCTTTGCCGCGTGTCATCCTCGCTCTCTTCCCCTGTTTCCAGCGCTATCCACTGTCCTCTCAATAAAGGCATGAAAGGCCAGAAAAATAATCTTAAAAATAAATAAATCATAGTCATCAGCAAAAGAAACCTGGCAGTCGGAGCACCGCTGTCTCAACTCTCTGCGCATCTAACAGGCGCTGGCGAGCCCGTGTGCAGTCTCACGACGTGCTAGTTTAGCCGCTACAACAACAACTAGCCCGTCACCACGGATTTTATTTTAACAATTAAGGATACAAACTTATTAGTGATAATAAACTCCTGTTTCCACCACTCATGCTGTGTTCACTCATGATAATGTTTCACCATCTGGGGGACATGCTGCAAAACATACTGACTGCCGTACGTATGATAATCAACCAATCATCACCGGCTTTCTAACTGTTGGTCAGACAAACAAGCGATGCATTAATGTCACTTTGGGCTCCAGAAATGTGTCTTTTCTGTCAGTATTTTACGAAAGAAAAATGTACAAAGAAATGAATTACTATATTTCTTTCACCGTCTTAAAGCCATGTCTCTCACAGTTTGATTATATTAAGTACAGGGCGCTTTATGCAAGTTGACATGTGGGATTTCTTTAACCGTGAAATAATCAGGAACATATTTCCCTGGCTTAATTTACTGACTCACACACTCTTTACATCACACATCAACAAAGAGGAAATGCTTATGTAAAAAGGTGGGCACACACTTGTGTACTCATGGAAAATCCAAGTCAGTGTGAATTTCCAGCCGCTATTCCATCATTTGTGTCCCTTCGAAGCTCTTTGTGTGTTTCCCACATCCCTCATCCCACATTCTTTGCTCCTGAGTAATCTGCCCTTCTCTTTAATGATATCATCATGCATCACAGCATCACGCAGCTCGCTCCTATTTTCAGATACCTGCGCTATGGAGGAAAGCCAAATACTCACTTCCTGTGTGAGTGAGCGTGTCAGTGAGACACAGAGAGGGGAGTCTAGGAAAGAGGGTGGGGGTCAGGGTGACCTCATAGGAGAGAATGCACCATCTCTGGCGTGTGCACCTGCATTTGCGTTAAAGAATTTGTGCAGCGCAGCAGAACCTGAAACAAAATGAGCTAAAGAGTTCCCTTACCAGTTTGTCTTTGAGCCTCTCGCCCTTGATGTGGAACTCCACCGAGGTGGGACTGGGACTGGGGCTTGGGCTGGGGCTGGGACTAGGACTGGAGCTACAGGGGCTGAGGTTGGTGCTGCTTCCTCCGCTGCCTCCGCTGTGGGTGCTGCCGCTGTCCTCCGCCCGGCTGACCTTATAGACGGTGACACAGCTAAGGCCTCCGCCCCCCAGGGGAAGCCACCCAGAGTCATCCCGAGTCATGACCACTGCTCTCACGCGCGCATAACTGTCACTGTGGAGGAGGAGAGGAGAGGAGAGGACGGGAGGAAGGTGAGGAGATTGGGAGGAAGGAGAGAGGAAAAGAAAACAAGGCTTTTAATGGACATAATCAATAGTGATCAGCATCTAAAATAACCTTATCCCCTGAGTAACTTGGATAACCAAACATCATCCAAAGCAAACAGCCTACGTGAAACATCAGCCCACATACAGCTGAGTTGTAGTACAGTACATGTAGCCTACACAAAAAGGTTATCTGTATCGAGGAACACTATACAGTCATAGAGATAGCGTTTAAACACAATCCACCAGATGCCACATTACAGTACTTTGATGCCAGAGATTACAGAAGCCATGATGGACGTTTAGGTGTTCTTAAAACACAATTACCAGTAAAAAGCCAGTCTCAAATCTGCATCAAGGGTCAAGGGTTCAACTGTGGTTTAATGTATATTTAGCGCATGATTTAATAGATTAGTGGCTACGATTTGTGAAGTCTGAAGGCGTCATCATGTGTTTAACCACGGCCAGAGGGTGACCGACCATGTGGCCGAGTTCACCTCTGGACCATAGGCTGTATAAACAGACTGCCCCCTTCTGACTGGCTGCAGTATAGTCATAAAGCCCGCCTCCTCCATGCTAACAGATGGGACATGAGTCAAACTATAAAATCTAAATACACAACAAATAAATGTTTCTCTAACATGGTTTCTGTCATTATAGTTAGTTCTTATCATGCTGATTTACGTCCAAGTGTTCATTTTTCTGACAAGTTTATTTTTTACATTTGATGCTGTAAAAAGGATGATTGACAGCTCTGTTGACAAATACGGCTCCTGCAGCCGATCTGTTCCTGATTAGCAGAGCAGAGGAGGAACGGCGAGAGGAGACGTAACTAAAACAATCACTACAGTCATTGAAGTTTCCATATCTGTGAACGTCTGCTTCAGACCAACACAAGAAGCTGTTCTGCTGTTAAATACGCCGACGTGCGGGATCCAGTTTTTTACGCTAAGTTAAGTGTGTGTGTGTTTTGGTTAGCGGAAGTGGCTACGGCGGCTCCACCTGCCGATTTTTACTGCACAACTCTTGGCACTCTTGGCTTCAATTTCGTACAGTGAGAGCAGATGGAGATGCGTCGTCCATCTACAACATATATACAGTCATTGCTCTGGACACTGCGTATGCAACTTATTTATCATTCACACATTTATCTATGTAACTGGAGGAAAATATACCAATTACATTTTTCAGTGCAGGAATAAACCATGACGAACCATGAAAGATTATTATAAAAGGCTATAAGTTTGAGAGATTGATAGACAGCTGACATGAGACGGTGAGTATAAAAACGTATGAAGCTTCAGGGGTTTTTTTTTTTAGACCTACAGCAACATAAAAACATGCGTCATCATTCAAATGTCAAACAGCCACAAACTGGAAAAAGGCTGTCCTGCCATACAATATTATAATATACAAATGTAAAAGAAAAAGCTCCACGACTGTATTGCCACACTGTTCCAGGTGTTATCAGCAGACTGTATCACACCACACTTTGACACACACTTTTAATCACACATCATAATTCTACATCTACTGCCTCTCTGTGCCTTCTCCCGGAGTCAGATGTTTCCCTGATTAGATAACACAGCCTGCACTGGGCCACCGGAAACGACAAAGGTAAGGGTGTGCTGAGGGCAGCGTTTTGCAGCGACTCCGGGTAAAACATTAAATGCTGGGAAAGATCTGAGAGCTGACAGAAACGGGCAAAGGAGTAAAGACTGTGCGGCCGGATGTCTTCCTGTGACACGTTGCACTCTGGCCGACGTCCTGGTTGACCGATGAAGGTGACGTCGCATGTCCTGAAACATTTGTAAAGAACTCTCATAACATTTAATATATTATACAGTTAACTAGTAGTGCAACTGTTAAAGATAAAGCTGGCTGTGTACTCCCACTCTCTAAATCTTCCCCTGCTCTGTACGGCTAACCTTTGGCCTCCTGCCTTCCACACCCTGGGCAAACGTCAGTTCCCTGGTTATTGGTTAGTAATTAATCTAAGAGCAAGAGAGCTTTAAATCTGAACGCGTTGATATCCTGGAACCTGGAAATAGTTGACCAAAGTTCCCAGAAAAGGATTGATGAGCATTATAAACAAATCTGAAAATAAACCAACCGACAAAACAGTTTGAAAACACAAATCTTCACAGAGTAAAGATTAACACCCCCCCCTCCCCAACAACTACCTCAAGCCTATGTGACTGTGTCTTTAAAGAAGCTATGATTATTATTTTAATAAAAGCTCTAATTATCTACCAAATGACAATGTGACAGAGGACGCTCAAGGCTGTGAAGCAACATAAGAATCCTTGCCCAGATCTGCAACTTCACTTCGCTTTAGAGCAAGTTTAGCTGATCGGCTGCTTTGCTTAACTCCCAACGCGTCATTTTTTTAGCCTTGGCATTCAGCTCTGAAAAGTCACTGTATTGTACACCTGCTTGGCGCCGAACAGCAGACGGACAGTTAATGACTAGCTGGTGAACAAAGTGTAAAACGACTTCTCTCAGCAGTTGGTGGAGACCAAAAATAGAGCTAAAACAGAGTGAACGTTGAACTCAAATTAGTTAGTAGCCAAATAGTAGTGTTGGATGTATATAAGGGCCTGTGTCCACCAATAGCGTTTTTTGCCTTGGCAGCGCCCATGACCTCATTTCAGAGCACTTCTCACTGGTGCTTACTGTTACTAGGTAACGAAAGCTGTCACAAGGCACTTCCGCCTCCCTTATAAGTGACCGTTTCTCTGTTTTAAATTGCTCTGTATGCTTAAAATTTGCTTTTATACAAAGAAATTTCCACAAATAAAACATCGATAATAGAAAGGAATCACGTCCTGGCAAAGTTGATATCAGTAGTCCCGCCCCTTCTTCTTTTGATTGGTCGGTGAGGAGAAGTGACACTGAGCAAAATAGGTAAAGAGAAAATAGGCGCTGCTAGCACAAAAGACCACCTTTAGTGGACACAGGCCCTTATGGCTTCACAACATCTGCACACTCTTTGGTTTCCTTTAAGTTCCCATAAACTGAATATAAAGGTTTTTTTTATCAAACATGTCTTTTGTTAATCTACACATTAGGGGAATATACTTGTTTTGCGTTAGACTTTAAACTTTGTCTCCCTCCCCAATGACTTACAGGAACGACAAACTAGCTAGCAGTTAGGCCTATTGGTAGTCACTATGTTTTTGCTTGAATGTTCTTCCATTCAGTGCTATTGGATACTGTATGTCCATCCACATCCCTGACGAGTCCCTCCTTATCTTTCTCTTTTTAAAGGAAACAAATATGCAAAATCAAATAGCACTATGTTAGAACTTTAAAGACTTATTTCTGGCATTATTGCAGGAATGCCTCTGTCAATAAAAAAAGCCACATCTGTTCATTTTATTTAGTTTTATCAATGGTATTACATTTGGTAGAGCTGTGCGCAACTTTCCAGTACTTCCGTCACAGTGCAGCTAAAGTGGACAACACTGGACGTCTGTTGATTGTTTTTAAAGTCATAATAACTCCATTATTTTGTGACTTTTTATAAGCAAACTGATCCCAAAATAAGCAACTATTGTGCCAATAAAATAAATGTGCCCAAAGGACAGCGAGGCAGAATTTAACCAAAACTATAAATCAAGCTAAAAGCACTCATATCACAGTTGTCAGCTCTTTGTCGAATGTCCTCCCCCCCAAGTTTAAACAGTAACTGATCGTGGGAGACCGTCAGAAAAACAACCACAACTAACTTCCCCTTGCATCCTCCCAGCAACACCCTTATGGTTACACTTCTTAACAGCGCCACAGACGCAGTGCTCAACCTTACATGAGAACCTCTGCCACAGCAGAAAAATGCATTTTTGAGCAGGCAGTAAAAGAAGGAAATACTGCCGCTTGTTACACCCCTCTATGGCCCCCAATAAAAGGATGCGGGTGATGGGTGCAGGAGGGGCTGTCAATCAGGAAGGGGGTCCCTGGGGTGAACAGAAGGCAGGCGGTGGTGTCGCTCAGCCATGACCAGGGCACAATGACCAGGGCCTGACCCTTCAGACCTACCATCACACACATGCCAGCAACCATGACACTCACAGGGAGGGGGGCCGGGCCCAGAGAGGAAGTGAAGTGGACTGTGTGTGTGTGAAGTTTGGAAACACCCATTGAAACCTTGTTGTAGGAAAAAGAGAAATGTCTCTTAAGTTCAGTTCTGAAACCTGCAGAAAGACGACGACTCAACCAATCGCAAAAACAGGGGATTAAAGGTTCAATCCGCTCGTCTTCTTCTCCCTCATACAAGAAATATTTGAGTGCAACCTGCTGCAACACACACACTCACACAGACGCACAGTTCAGAGTGGGATAGTGGAGACAAAGGCCGGCCTCCACGCCCCTTGCTGGGAGCACACAGTCGACTGGACACACAATTGAGAGCGGAAGCAGATCAGCTGGCCTGGGCCTGCGAGCAAGGGGGGGGAGGTAGCGAGGGGGAGTGAGGGAGGGAGAGAGATAGAGAGAAAGGAGCCCCCCATTCCAAATTATTCCAAGTTATTCTGCTGGATGACTGACTTCATTTCCGACCGAAAGCAGGAGAGACGCACAGGAGGGAGGGGTGAGAGTGTAACGGAGGACTGTGCGGGGGAAGGAGGAGGAGGGGGGATGGTGGATGGGAACAGGGTGGAGACCAAGGTGACAGTCAACAGCGTTTGAATGTGGCCTTTTCTATTCATAAAAAGGATGTCATTGGGCTTTTATGGCATTTACGCAATAAGGAAGTGGGCTACATCTTAGTGTTTCTAACCTCATTTACAGTAAGGGCAAACAAAGCAAACACTGTGATTTAAATTGGAATTAAAAAGGGAAGAAGGAGAGGAGGTGTGATGGGGGAAGCACGTGCAAAGCAAGCAGGCCCGGGCCTCGAGGCCGGCTGCTCCAGCGTACGGTGGAGAAGGGGGATCCTGGGACAACCATTTCCTTAGCTGACAAAGTGGCCGTTTGTCTGCTGCTCCGGCCCATGGCTCACTGGGCTCCAGCATGCCATCATGCTTTGCTCCTGTCTCAGCCTTGGGCTTCCCACCCCCAGAGCGGAGCGGTGGAGGGCAGGGGTATGGATGAGGGGGATATTGAGAGAAAGACAGGAGAGGGGGGGAGCAGAAGAAGGGAAGGGAGGAGAAGGAAGAGGAGGAGAGGAGAGGAGAGGAGAGAGAGAAAGGATGTGGCCTGAGCCCTGGGAGCTCGCCAAGTCACCCTCCCTTTCCTCCGCTCCGTCTCCCCCCCCTCCCTCCTCTACCCAACCCCTCCCCGGCTGCCTCTCTCTACACAATGGCCGCTTCTCTGCTGAAATTTCACGTTATTGGATCCCGGGCCTGGAGTTTTGTCCTCCCACAATGTCCAGGCAGCGGAGCATGCTGCAGGGGAGACACACTCTGCAAGCTAAAAGCTGGAAAACCATTCCTCCTTTCATTAGCATCAGAAAAGGGGAGAAAAAGCTCCCCCCTTTGCCTCTTTTTTTTTTTTTTTCCATCGCCCCCTTTTCCTCCCCATATCTCCCCTGTATCAAAACCGGAGGAAGGCTGTCAAGCTCGGTCAGGCTCCACTGGACCACTTTGGCTTGTAGAACTTTAAAAGGGGGAGGGGAGAAAAATCATTAAAATATCATTGGGAGAATAAACACAAGCTACTTATCCCAATCCGATTCTATAGATTATCCTCGGAAAGGAAAGCAATCACTAGGAAAGGAGGAATGGAAGACGTCGTGAAAGGCTAGTCTGGGGGTGACTCATTCGCTAGGATGTGGCAGCTGCTAAAACACACTTATCTTACCTTCCATTAACAGATTTATCTTTAGCTACAATGAGCCCGCAGATCTACATCAAACCAAAGATTGCAGATATTAATACTTGGATTAATAAAACTTATAATCCACCCTAAACAAACATCCTAAAGTTGAAGCTGTAAGAGGATAAACTGCAGCCGTTTCCTTCGCTGCGATCACGCCTCATTGAAGAAATGAATAACACGCAATCTGGGACTCGACCGTCGATTCCAGCAGTGCATCTAATCTGAACGGTGCGAACTAGCCGGCCAATTAGCCACGGTTCAAGTCCCCTAAATAACCAGTGGCAAACTCAAGGGCACAGACATACCCACAACAAACAGCAACATGACCCAACATGGATGCAGAGCAAATTATGACATAAGGCCCGAACAAGACACTTATAAAAGGGACCGTCTGTAGGCCATTAATAAAACCGGGCCTAATAATGGGACAATGTCTACAGAAGCACCAACAGGCGGCCGGCATCACAGGCCCCGCTACTTCAGCTGCAGTGAAAACTAATACGTTGGCTATAGAAAGAGAAGTGAAAGAGAAATTTGCCCTATCTCCTCTCAACACCTCAGGCTGCTGGTGAGTCATCTCCCTCACAAGAACATTCAGCTTAGCTACCAACTGACTCAGGGAAAAAAAAAAAAAAAAGAGAGAACAAGCCATCTCTGCTGCACCACACTTCAAATTTTACCACCATCCTTTCACAGAGACGCCGCCTAATATGACGACAAACTCACAGATCAGAGTCACTTCTGGTCGCATCCGTCACAGGCGGCCGTGTGAGTGTAGCCGACCTACACCAGCACATGAATGTCAAAACTGCTCACTCAAACATTGATTTTCTAACCAAACCCTCTATTACTGGATCGGGCCTGCAACCCCAACAACAATGTTTTAGGTGCTGCTGCGCTGTGGCTCTATAAATCAAAAGACTCCCATATGTGCATCGAATGCCAGAAAACTATTCCCAAACATCAATCACAGCCACATATTGAGATGATCTTAATTTGAACCGCAAGCATTCGGAAAATTAAAACCTTGCGCTTGCCATTACCAAAAAACGAGGGGGTTGGACCACAAATTTCGACTGCTGCGGCGTCTCTGGTCGTCTTTGATGTAAAAGTAGTCCCCAGGGACCCAAGCGCCGACTCGAGAGTTGCGCTGAATCCGAGCAGGGAAGACTGGGAAGAACAGACGATTAGCTGAGGGAGAAACCATCAGAGCATCTCAGGAGCAACTTGGGAAGGATAAACCACCAAACCAACATGTTAGCCCGTTGATGTAAAGTTATAAACCATCACTGTTGTTGGGAGTAACATAAAATCATCATCATCACCACCAGAAACACAGAAACTAGTCCGTGCTGAAAATCATTCAGATTCACGTTCAATTACGTCTGGAGGATTTGGAGGAATCAAGAAACACTTTAACCAACCAATAAAAGTCTGTTCCAGAAGCTAAATGTAGCCACTAGTCAGGACTAAATATGATCAAAGTTACTGAGCAGATAAAAGTATATGTTCTAACAGGCCTTCAATTGAAACCCTGTTTTAAACTTCACTCGTTAATGCATTTATTTGATTATACAAAGCTATCTTCTAGGAACTGGGCCCATCTCTACCAGAAACACATACACATGCCAAATGTTCCCAAGTGTGCGTGCGTGTGTGTGTGCGCGCACACACAGAACCCTCTTCCTGTTTTCAAAGTGTTTGGAAACTCAATCAAAGACACAAGGTTCAGGATTTACATCTGCACCCTTTTATGTCTGCGGCCTCGCAGGGAAGAACCATCTCAGCCCAGCTGCAGCAAAGATCCACAACAAGGCCCAGCCTTCATGCTCCCGCATGCTGCACAACTGAAAACAATATCCACAATTCAGACACTTTGCGCTAAAAGCACTTCTTAGAGGCATTCGGATATGGCCTGTGAAGATCAGAGGCCCTTCTCGACAAAGAAATAAAAGACAAGCCCCGCTATGTGGATGGTGTGAGGAAGAGATAAAAAGTTTTAACAGGCTTCATATGTTTGTCTTACTAAATAATCAAACATTTGTTTGGAATATGCTACAAATACACTGCTGACATTTATGCCAGTTCATGCCTCCTCCTAAAATACTTGAAGAGGAAATGAAAATTATAAGAGGGAAGTGGCTTGGGTTTAAAATACACAAAATCCAGGCCTAAATCTGGCCATGGGAATGGAACAGTCCACCGCTATACAAGGCCTGTTCAGTCTGTTGGCTTGTCTTGGTTACAGACAGTCCGAGCCCTCTGGTTACACAGAGGATCTTTGTCATTAATCACGCAAACAATAAGACAGCTTCTAATAGAACAGGCAGACAGTGGGACGGAAATATTCTTCTGACTTTTAGGATTATGCAACGGTTCACCTTAAGTAAATGAGGTGACTGAGAAAGAGGACAAATGAACAGAACTTCTACATCTTACAAAAAGAGAGATTATGCCTCGTAACCAGTAAAGTGAAATAACTTACACGTCTATTTATGTATATTTGTCAAAAAAAAACATTTCATGTGTCTTTTAACCGCTGTAGTCACAAGCAACACTTCCCTAAAAGAATACAGAAGCAAAACCAAACATGTGTTCAGCTCAGGAGACCTTAGCAAAAGGTACTCAGCTTAGACTTGTTCAGCTAATAAAGCTAAGTTCACGGAGGTCACACCCAACAACTGGCAATAACCCCTAATAAGAGCATCTATAAAAAATAGGTCCAGGAAATTATTTAGCTTAACATAAGGGCCACAGGATGTAGGCAATTACCCCGGCCGTAAAGCAGTGGGCCTAACAACTGAAGTAGCTGTCTCCCTTTGTCGTTTCAGGACATGATGGGGGTTGTTTGGGGAGGAATGTGTTTGGAAAAGCTCCGCAACAGGATTGGGAGTGCAAAACAGCCCTCAGGTGATAAGATCACGACACCCACATTGGCAGATAAAACGCTGAGCTGTCAAATCAATCACGTAGATAGGAAGAGGACACAGAGAGAGGAGTCACCTGACTGGCAAACGACAATAACCACAAGAGTGCAGGAATCTGAAACAATGAGTGTGTAGCCTACACATGTTGAATGCAACAGAGGCAACTGAACTTCAATGATAAAAACAGATGGTACACTTTAAAAAGTGCATTTAACAGATAGAAGCTACACTCAATATAAGCTGGTTGCACACACTTCCACCAGCATGGCAGTAATCCTTGTCTGCAGAAATGCCCGTAATCCTTACGTCACACCACACAAAGAGCAAACCAAAATATGATGAGGCTGTATGTGCCTTCTTGTCATGTCAGCCTTGTGAACATACTTGCACCAAGGCCAAGTAACATGTTCTCAGCAAAGGGTGTGCTGTGTGTGTACATCAGCTTGGCTTACCACCCATCAGTCAGACTAAACCACTTCAGGACTGTGTCTTCACACATTTTGGGGCGATATTTTAAATGATGCGTTTACACTGCAGGCTACAGGAGAGCAAATATTTTTTTAAGCTACGCTTCAGACGAATCTGTCAAGATAACCGAAGACAATTTCCATCTGTTAGAGAAAAGTAGGGATGCACGATATTGTTTTGTTTTTGCCGATATCCGATATGCCGATATTTTCTAACCCTTTTTGCAGATTTCAATACTGATACATTAGGCACATGTTTTTTACCACCTAATTGCAGAGAACATCAAGTCTCCCCTATAGTGGAATTGATATCATGCCTGCTCTTATTGTAGCAGCCAACTGGCGGATGCAGAAATAACATAATACAGGGCTTAAGTACTTAAACGTAGGTTATGAACAAAATGCCGTATTCATTTGTAGCATTATCTTTTCTTTTTTTAGGGAATCATAGAGCATTCCGGCATTATTAAAGCGTTGTTTTATTGGCGGAAAGTATCGGCAGAAATATGACATATCTGTCATTTTCAAGCCATAATCTGCAGATACCGATAACGTGCCGATAATATCATGCATCCCTAGAGAAAAGGCTCTTTTTTTTTTAAGATGTAGCGAATGACTCATCAAATATCTAAATTTATCTTATCAATGGAAGAAAGCACAATGTCATAATGACACCCAACTGTGATTAAAATTTTCATTACTCTATAAAAAACAGCTTCAATCGGATATTTTCAGCAGAAAGAGCATTTCTTGAGAAAATAAGCAGCTCTGGCTACACTCTGTATTCTTTCCACTCCATTACTATGAATCATACAACAGCCAGAAAGGTGGTGGAATCATAGCAACAATGTTTGGATCCCTTCGCCATCTTAGCTGCTGCCATCCTGCAGTGTTGAACAAACCCAGCATATACATTAGCTCGCACAACCACTGCTGATTTGTAGCCGGTGGCAGTTGTTCCCAAAGTGGGGCCTGAGGGCCCTGAGGTGTCCCTGAGGTTACCTAAGGGAGTCCCAAAACTCAGGAAAGCTTTACTGTATTTTCTGTCACTAGAGGCTATCAGAGTGGGGAAATGTAACCATATGACTGCCTCCAACTAGCATCAAACATGCTATGTTATGTCACAATTTATGCTAAACTTCACTAATATCAAAAATCAGCTTTTACCTAAAGCAAAATGTGATCGACTGAGGTAAGTGCTTTAAACGTAATCTATTCTATGAGTCTAAATGTGAGGGAAAAGCACTCCATGACATGTGTTACATAAAAAAGATAAGTGTAGTTCAAGGACAAAGCCTCCATGCATTAAATCGAGCAACCTCACAGAGGCCGGATAGATGGAATGGGGAAAACCATGGGTGTGTTTGGAGCATTAAACCATGACACTGTAAATGGCTGAAAGGGGCATATGACTTCCTCTGTGACAAATACATTATCTAAAAAAAATTCTCAGATAAAATTGTGAAAAAAAACGACGCTTAAATGGAACATTTGCGGCCCTTTTGTTTAATACGCGACTATTAATAGACGAGATGTTGCGTTTAAGTGCGATGCATTGTGCAGTAAAACACAGGAAATGTGATCATTGTGTGATCGTCGGTGCAATGCGAAACAGTGTACAGTGCTGTGAATGGGCAGGCAGGTACTTTATGAATGGAGGGGATCATGTGACCGCAGCACCTCCCGAAGCAGATATTTCTCACTGACTGTCAACAAGCGCACACAAGGGATCAGCCCATTAAAACAATAGCAAAATGCGACTGGAAATGGGCGCGACGTGTACAAAAACACCTCACGTTCACATTACAAATATAGTCTGCGGGTTGTGGGGTTTTGGGCGTGCGCGTGACGCCTTTTTAAAGCGTTTTTATGAATGGAGATTGTGATATGTAAATGAGTGCGATTGAGAAAAAAAAATGGCATCTTCAGAGCTTCAACGTTAACATTGCCGCAATAAGCTCGAATGGTTTTCATGAAAGAAAGGCTGTACGGCAATACAACACGATGTATGCGATATTAATAGATGATTATGTTAGAACAAAAATGTCGGCGAAGAGTAAAACACGGATCTAGGTTGTCAGTAAAACGCTTTCTGACGGTGGTGTATACTGAACGGACATGTATATAAAATCATATTTTATACTCGATTAATGATTGTTCCTGTCTACAACGACTGACCCCTCATATAACTGCCAATCTATACAGCAATAACACATTTCCTAGCCATATAGTTAAACAAAATATATCAACAACCATGTATACATTGTTACCTACATATTATGTTAGCTTTATAAATACATAGCATATGTGTGAGCTGGTGGAGTTATACAATAATTAAGAGGACATGGATTTTTTACTACGGGCCTCACGTTATGACATTACTTGTCAGACTCTGCTCATCATGACTAATTTTGTAATCCATATAACACCTTTCAAAAAGCCTGAAAATCCACCCAAACAAAAAGATTGTACATCTGTGTGTCTAACAGATGATGAAATAGCAGCGTCGCTCAGTTTGAAATGTCATTTTGAACTGATTAGTCGACTATAGCGTGTGTTAATATCTGACAGATATGTGATTACACATGTTGTATGTGTTACTAAGTGGATACGATGTATCAATAGTACTCACTCGTTGTTTGGATTTGTTGAATCTTCACTCATTTTTTTCCTCACGGGGATCCAAATCCTAGCAATAGCATCGACGACGCAGTGACGGCGGGATAAAATACCACAAATATCACCATTTTCCCTTCACATGTAGAAATCACCCCCTATTTCTGATAAGTGAGTAAACGATGTTACAATGGGGCATGCCTAACAAACTAAGCGTCCCTGTGAAACCAAGTGAGGCTAGCTCAGCGTTAGCTCTGCAGGCTGGAGCTGACGTTAAATCGCGAGGAGGAATGACAATCGTTGATTCATTTTATCCTCCCTGGAAGTAAAATCCGACCACAACAAATGGGCCATCGGCATCATCCTCTTCAACAAGCGCAAATCCCCCGTGTGCAAAAATGTGAATAGATCCTCAAAAAACGTAGAAATTGTTGCAGACTGTATCGTTTGGCAGGTTATTTATGGCTGGCTGTCGAGCATCCATTCGCCAACTTCAGGTCCTGGACAACACTTGAAAAAGCGCTGTGGAGCGCTGCTCCGTCAACGTGTCCGAGTAATCTGCAGTAAAGGCATCCAAAGCCGTAAAAGGGTCCAAATGTTTTCAATATGAACACAGGCGGGTTAAGTAAAAGCATATAGACTTGAAATCTCCTCTAGAAGTTGGTGGACATCTGCTTTAATCGAACTCCATTTTCAACTCGGGGGGAATGAAACATCGGAAAACTGGGCGGATGTGTCGACCCTCGCTTGAGAAAATTAGATCCTTCCGCGACGTAGTAAAAACACAACACTCTTAAGATCTAATACGCTCAACCACCACACGATTTACTGTCTCTCATTGAAGAGTAGCTTATATTCTACTAATCAACACTCTCCGGTAGCCTTGTGCGGGCTATAAGGAGCATTTCCTTCCAAAGTTGACCTAAAGTAGTCCCCGCACTTCCCAAAAGAAGTTTCCCTTCAATCACGCATTGATACAAGAGGGAAGCGTCTGTGTGATAGCACGCAAAGTAGAAAATAATCTGGAGGAAGGACTTGGGCTGACACACACAGACTCGGCCATTAACAATTTCTGTTGTTTTCTTTCATTAAGCAGCTTTACAGTGATCCACCGCCCCCGAACCACCATTTAAAATCTTGATGTAAGATTGTGGGAAACTGCTTTAAATGCGCACAGCAACGACTGCTGCAGCACGTGGAATTAAATAAGATCCCCTTCATGTTTCATGTGTGTATGAACCGATGCAGTACATTTATCTTTCTGACAGTTTTATTAATTAATGTCATTGATAATATTACAGTTATAACGCATAGCTTTAAACCGAAAGCAAAAGTTAAAAGCTGATCAGAAAATGTGGATATTTTGTAAAACATAACTCATTTATTTTGAAAGGACAGTTGAAATGACTTTGTGTGCTATTATTTCCGTAATGCAATTGCCTCTTATGGTAAATGAAATATTCATCACTTCTGAGCCACAAACTGGGGTTTGGGGGGGACTAAGAAGATCCAGTCATAAGGTGCCCACACATTGCATCCCAAACTCTCTCCAGGCAACTGGAGCACCCTCCAAAATAAAACAGCCACTTAGAAGTAACCAGAAAACTCCATGTATGCACCTTTGAATCTTATTTGCAAATGTGATGATAAAAAAAAAGCCTTGCAGAGTGAATCGGTGGCCTGGTTGCGTAAGACTTAAATGCTATTGGATTTCTGTGCTGTGTGGAATGGCAAGAGATCAGGCTAAATGATTCTGCCTGGTTGTCATAGTGACAGCATGTTGTGTGAGAAGTTTCTTTGTATTGCTCTGGCTTTCATACAGCTTGCGCCACTGCCTTATGTTGCAGCCATAAAAAAACATCCATCTGGGTTACTGTATATAGACAGCCTATGCATACAGTCCAATCACGTGCAGCCCTGACACATATTGTACACTTCTGTTGGGATTTGATTTTCTGTCTGAGGTGTGTACGATTATCCTGAGAGCAAAGGTAGCTGCCTCCTGTGAGTGGGTTAAATCAGACAGATATGAATGTTCTGTGAGTTTATTTACACACACAATCCGCATCTTTTAAAAGTCTCACATTGTGTAATCAAGTTACAGAAGGCCGTCTCTGTCTGCATTTCCCTAAATGTAACCACTTGTCATGATCAAGCCCAAATAAAGTGCCTCTTGTTTGAAATAGAGCAGAGAAACGCAGTGACCATGAATTTTCCCACTAGCATGCTTGTATCCTTTAGAGTATTCAGAGTTCAGGAAGTCAGCCTTCTTTCTCATCTCACATTCGTGGATGGCCCGAGCGCATTTCCTGTGTTTTTCACACACTGAGCACAACACACTGTAGTGTGCTTAAACAAGGCAACAGGATGTTTAACTAACAGAGGCATCCCTTGGCTTCCCTTTGCGAAGTGCAATCAGGGTCATCACAATTCTCTTTAAGACGGTAAACAAGCTGACATTCCTATATTGCCAACAAGCAACCGCTGAATAAAGGATGTGTTTAGCTTGACACAAACCGCATTCAGCAGAGTCCAACTCAAGCAGACTTGGCTTTCAGGAAGACGGCTGAAATTATTTAGTTAAAAGACTCTGATTTGATTTGACCTTGTCATGAAAACAAAACGTGACAAATTGAGATGAGGGTATGAGGGATTTAAGTCAAAGCAGCACGGGACTTTCATTCCCAATATGTGCACCATGATGAATCAAATCAGAAGACGTCCTTAGAGCACAGGTGATGTGTGCAGCCTCTGGTCACAAGAGAGGAGAAGTGAAGGCCTTTCTTTGTGCAGCAACTGCGGAAAAGGAAATTCAGTGTCTGTGTAGTTGCCGCCATACAGTCTGCTGAGACCTCAGGGCATTCAGTGAGAAAGACCGGAGATGGCTAATAACAGCTCTTGCTAAATAACCTCCTCTGCCTTATTTTTGTCGTACCTCTCTACTTTTTCCTCCTTTATTGACATGCAAAAAAAAGCGTATTGCATGTTTTGTCAATGTTTGCTCTCCATTCTTAAAACACACACCTGTAAAGTTTCTCCGGTTTTGTCCGTGGGACTCCTCAGACAACAACTCTGCACTCACGGCAACCCGGGCCAAGAGGCGTGGCTTAAACAAGAGGTGCTGATTTTTAAAGACCTGGCAGCTGAACACAACAATGCATACCTATGATTAGTGTGGGCCTGGCCTCGGAAGCCTGCAACTTTTAGGCACGCTAATTGCAGGGTGGTGAGCAAAAAAGGTGTAGCGGCTAGAGGGGAAGGAAGTGTGAGGGCCTTCAGGCATGTTTGACTATGTGCTGTGTACTCTCCTTCTCACTCTGTCTCTCTTTCTGGCTCTGCGTGTGTACATGCATATGAATAGTCTATTTATAATATTGCTTAATCGTACCGAGATACTGGTTGAGAAATCTTTGATGTTATTTAAGGAGCATGAAGGGACTTTCTTTTTCAATGTTTTGTTTCAAGAATGTTTTAGAAGTGAGATGGATAACTAGATGAGTAATGTGTGTCAAGCTTAAAGAGCCGGTCTTGTGACTGCGCACAAAGATGTTGGTTCAGATGGAAGGTTGCAAAGCCCTGGACGGACACACATCTCTGGGATTGTATAAGTACTGTAAACAGTTAAAATTTGAAGTATGTTAGCATTCGAAACACTCAGTGTAATGTGTTGCTTAGAAAGAACGAAAACCAAGAGTGTAACATTAGGAAGTAAGTCTTGTTTTATACTATAGCTTCTATACATTGTACATTACATGTGGCAAGAGGGTGAGATAGACCGTCACTCTTATGCAGATTGTTGGTACAGATTTACTGCTTGAATCGAGGCCTGATTAGCATCTGCTTTATCGTAAATTTGTACCAGCCTCTAACGTCTTAACTACAAAAATGGAGAACTAAATTGGTTTCAGCCGCAGTTAGCTTTTTCACTACTCGAGACTCTGTTACTTCCTATTGTTTGCATGTTGTGCGTGGGCTTGATTGAAACCTGATCTAGCCGGGGAAGCTGTGTTTAGGGTGAGGTGGACAGGCCTTTGTTGCTGCCTGAGGGGTGTTTATTTGGGCGGCTTCACTTGGCTTCCCTGTAATCATCATCCAGCCCCACAGGATAGAAGGGATTAATGAATATGTTGGAGGGGAAGTTACAGATGACTATTTACCATTCTCATGGGGATGAGAGGGAACAGCAGGAGAGACGCTGGAGAAGAAGTCTGCGTGCATGTGTGTATGCGCCGGCACGTGTATGCTTATGTGTGCGCATTTAAGAAAGAAAAACAATGAGAGAGCGACAGAGACAAAAGTTCTCTATTATCAGGATCTCTTATTGCTATTTCTATGATAAAAGGCTTTCATGCTAGCAGCATGTTAGCTTAGCATAGCACAAAAACTTGAAATAGGAGGTTAAGAGCTAGCTAAACATGCAAATTCAGGCCATACTTTCCCACAATTTCCGGTCCTTGTGCTAAGCTAAGCTAACTATTGCTATTTCTTCAGTGAGCCTTAGAGGTGCTGCTAGGCAAGTTTTTGATAACTTTGGACACTTTGCTCTGTCTGTTACCACAGTTTCAAGTCTTTGTGCTAAGCTAAGCTAACTATTAGTATTTCTGTTAAGACATGTAAAGGAACACTTAAAATTTAGAGAAATAAAGTGACACGCTTTCATGCAGAGAGTCAGCAGCTTGTTAGCTTAGCTCAAAGGAAACAGGGAGGAACAGTTAGCTAAAAGTGATGTTTTTGCAGTTCAGTTTTTGCTAAACAAACGCATCATAATGTTTAAGTGAGCTTTAGAAGTGCTGCTATTCTGATTTTTGTTAACTTTGGACAAACTCAGGCCATCCTTTGCCACAGTTTCCAGTTTTTGTGCTAAGCTAAGCTAAGAATTGGTATTTCTATTAAGACATGTAAATGAAAAGTTAAAAATGTTGAGATATATGCTCATATACTTTCATGCAGAAATTTTGATGCTAAAATTGACACCATTTTAATGTCAGCAGCCTGTTAGCTTAACTTAGCTCAAAGACCGGAAACAGGGGGGAACAGCTAGCTAAAAGTGTTGGTTTTGCAGTTCAGTTTTTGTTAAACAAACGCATTATAATGTGTTCAACTGAGCTTTAGAGGTGCATCTTGGCAAGTTTTTGTTAACTTTGGACAAAGTCAGGCTATCCTTTACCACAGTTTCAAGTCTTTGTGCTAAGCTAAGCTAAGCTAAGCTAACTATTGGTATTTCTATTCTGACATGTAAAGTAAAAGTTAAAATTTTGAGAAATATAAGCTTTCATGCAGACATTTTGATGATAACATCGATACCATTCTCATGTGAGCAGCCTGTTAGCTTAGCTTAGTTTAAAGACTGGAAACAGGTGGAAACAGCTAGCTAAACGTGTTGTTTCCCATTTCATTTTTAAAAAACAAGTGTATCACGATTTGTTTAAGTGAGTGTTAAAGGTGCTGCTAGGCAGAATTTGTTAACATTAACTTCAACCTGCTCCCTCAGTTCCCGGTCTTTTGTGCAAAGCTAAGCTAAGCTAACCAACTGCTAGTTCCACTCATCTAACTCTCAGCAACAAAACAGAAACTATACCTTAAAGTCACTAACCGCAAGTATGCAGAGGTCATACAGTTAGTTTGACTCCATGAAACAAGCTGTAAATATATTAATGCATTAATTGTCCAACAACTAAGAATGAACACGAGGCTCTAATGTTTCTGTGACAAAAAGATGAAAATACAACGATTCATTTTCACTGCGTGGTTTCCATCTGCATCCAACAAGAAGGAATCAATGACTGTTAAACCTCTGAGTCAGACATGACTCCTCATATTACTCTTTGGAAGGGTGTTCGGATGTCATCCCTCTTCCCAAAACATCCCTTCGCGAAAAAACGTCCTACACACACATACACACAGTTTGCTATGAACGTTTAGTAACAATAGCTGTGTAGCCCCCTCAGCTGTGTAGCCCCCATCCCTCTCTAGCTCTCCCCTATGGCCTCCTCCGCTTAATCCTCCCGCTCATCTGGGAACCACCAGCACCCCTCCATGAAGAGACGCATTGTGCCCAGATTATTTGATTGTTTTCAGATGTTGAAGCTTTCCTACACAAAAGGGGAAGAACAGGGTTTGTCCAAAAGCCCTGGGCTACATGGCCAATAGATGGACACACAGGGAGGAGGGTAGGTGGGGAGGGGGGGGGGGGAGGGGGGGGATCGGCGCGGGGCTCAGGGAGCGGACACACGAGTCAGGAAGTGACCCCTGCAATGCCAGATTACAAACAATGTGCTCTCTCAACTTCTGCAGTCCTTGCTGTGGAACGTACCACTTCTGCGACAGCCAAAGGGGTGGCGCTTGTAGGAGGAAGGAAGGACGGTTTCAGCCCTCTCTCGCTCCCTCTCTCTCTCTCTTTAATGCTGCATCCATTCAGCATGTGGCGGAGGAGGAGGGAGTAGGTGGGTTGGGGGTAGTCGGGCCAGGAAGGCACTTCACTGATGAAAAGTCGCCACATGGAAATGGATGAGAAGTGGGCTGAGGAGGGGGTAGGGGGTGAGTGGGAGAAGGGCGGGAATTGGCTCACGCTGCCAGCAGACATGAACAGGGATGTGAAGGGGGGAGAAATGGAGGGAGGTTAAAGGATGAGAGACGAGGAAAGGAGGGAGAAAAGGGATAAGGATAGTGATGGGGAATGCAAGAATAGAGGAAGTAAGCGGAACGGTGAGGGAGGAATGCCAAGGAGTAATGGTCTGATTCACGGCTTGTCAAGCATGGAGTCCCGTGCCTGTCAAATAGCATGTAACCAACAACCCTTTTCTCTGTCTGATGCTGGAAGAGTATGGAAGGGAAGCAGCGCGTTAACTCTGAATGGAGCTTTTGTTCTGGGGTTGTTTTGCCCTTACATTTGCCCGAGCTTGCAGATAAAACTGACTTTGCATGCAGGCATCAATGTGAGGTCCTTTTTTACTCTCTCATCAATCCATTTATCTCGCCATCCAATTTTCCAGCAGTTGTCTATTAGGAATCGCTTTTACGCCCTGAACTCCTCGACCTCACCCTCGAAAAAGATTTGATTATTCATGTTCTTCAAATCCGTGCTGGGGTTTGTTCACATTAAAAACTACCTGCGATTATTTCACTTAATTCTTGTCGAGTCTAAAGAGAAAAGAACCTCAGCAGATCTCTTGATAAATGAAAGAAAACGACCCGGATGGACACACACACACGCGCACACACTCTCCACCCCCGTCTGCACTGTCATGTGTGACTCACAGCGCATCGCAGCAGCACTGTATGAACTTCAAAAAGAGGCTGGCTGTACATTCACAGTGTATTCAACCCCCTGCTCTTTAAATAGCTCAGCCTCTTCCAAACAGAAAAAAAATCCATGCATTAAAAATGACTGAATCATACAGGAATTAAAGAGACAGAGGACATCTAGTAGCGCACAGACAACTTGAATACATATCTTCATGTGTGTATGGTAGCAAATGTATGCATGTATATTATATGTGTGTATTAGGCAGATTAATGTGAGTATGTGATGTTAATGTGCTAATAAGTTTATGTTATATTTGGTTTTCATGCAAATTTTTTATAAACGTTAGCATAAATGAGCACCTAGCACACATGGCTACAAATGTACATGTCTGCACATGTCGTACTTATGATGTAGCGTAAATGTGTGTTGCCGATATGTATGTTGTTTTTGTCTAGAAATGTGTGTGTTCGTTCTGGAATGCACCTGGCCTGATAGGCAGGCAGAGGAATGCTGAATACTGTCTCTCGCCCAGGGAGGCAGGGCTGGAATGTGGCCCAGGCCCTATTCTTCTCTCCACTGCACAGCACAGGGGAGCTGCAGGTTCACACACACACACACACACACACACATGGTTGCACATCCAGTCCTAAGGCCCTGGTAGTGCTTGCAGCCAAGGTTCCACGTGCACCTGTGTGTCTGTGTGCAATATGTGAGTGTGGTTGGCTGGGGGTGTAAAGGGCTTCCTGCCTGCTCGTCAATGTCTGTGTGCGTGCGTGCACATATGCGAATGACCAAACCTTCTAGAGTGCAACCTGAGAGCAATTAATTTTTCCTTTCGAGCAGGCGCTGTGTAATTTTCATTGCTTCACGCATTGTTATTAAGTCGTTCCATGGTGCTGCAAATTCCAACCAACAAAGTGAGCTTGCTGCTCCTTTTAGAACTTGCCAGATCCACTGCCCCCTTCTCTTCAACCCCATCAAATCCCAAAACACTCCAGCGACGGTCAAGTCCTCAACACACAGCATCTGAGCAACCCAGTTGTATCGCAGAGAAATGTAGATTTTAGATGTCTTTTTTTGGATCAAAACAGGAGTATTTCGGTATTTTCCTCTCTCCCTGCTGTGGTGTGCTGTGGCCTGAGCACACAACGTAGCACTCACATCAAAGAGTTAATTAAAGAGCCTGGGAAGTATGGGGGAAGTTGGCCTCCATAGTTTATATGTCTGTCACCCGCCAGCACACATGCAGGCCGGAAAACTAGGTCTCTTAATTGATCCTGAGTAATTAGTCTGTTTCCTACAGGCCTATCAGGGTCCTGCCAAATGTGACTATCGTGATGTTCAGCTCTACAAGGAGCCAAATGTTTAATTTAACAATTATTCTTTTAAGCATTATCAAAAAAAAACAAAAAAAATAGCAGAAGCTTGGTTTCTGTAAGTCTGACCACTTGGGACTGACAATACCACAAAACCAATCACATGCTTTCAGTCAAAAGTCCCTTGACTTGATTTTGGGGGAGAGGCAGCAACAGTCGTGTGCTCCGACTTCACCAAAGTTTGTTTTTATTTCTTTTTAAAAAGAGGAACTAGGAAAAAAGAAGGTCCACATAGTGCCGTCATTCAGAGCCAATTTCCTGCATGGCAGTCTTGAGACTTGCAGAGCCAATTGATTTTTGCATTGCTTTTTTGATGTCGTACACAGCGCCAGGATCTCTTGACTATTTCCTGAAATGGGACAAATAAACAGGATCTGCGTGTTTATTTGGAATGGGGAGAGGGGAAGGAGACTTTGGGGGATACAGAAGGGAAGGGAGGAGACAGAAAGAACGCAGGCGAGGGTGAATAGAGGAAAGTGGAAGACAAAAGGGTAAAAGTGGCGGGAGTAATTCTACTATTAGAGCTTGTTACATTGACTCTGGCCCTGGCCTAAAAGCCAAATCAAAGTGTTTCCATTCACAGTGAAAGAGGCTTTATGTGGGCTGGCAGTTGCACTGGGCTGTATGACAGAGACCAGGTGTCACATGACACATCTTCTTGGCATTGCAGCCCGCTCTATCTGTCAATAATAGTAGTCACTTGTTAAAATCAGAGGGACACCATTTATCTGCATACATATGTTAGTATTTCCAGATGATTAAGGTTTTATGTAATAATAATCTGACTATATGCAATTGTTGCTTGTGTGTGCTTGCGATGGATTGTTTGTACATGTGAAAGTGGAAGGGCATCACGTGTAACCATGTAGGTGTGTGAATGAACAAGCAGCAGCCCTGTTGCTAGGTGAAATCTGAACGGTTTCATTGTCAGTACCATTATTTAGTCTATACTGCCCTCAAGTGGTCAAGTGTGGCACTGTACATATTGCTCATCGTGCAACAAAATGTAATACTTGAGTCATGTCTGAGATCCAAAATATTTAAGGTTTTTTTATATAAAAGATGGCCAAGAAGAGACAAAGAACATAGAAAGGTTATGGCAAGAATCAGGTAGTACAATTTATTGTAAGCCTGTACTGCAACTATAATGCTTGCTCTTCAGATTAATTTGAATTGGTATTGGGGGTCAAGTGCAAATTTGAGACAAAAATATTCTTGCTAAAAACATGGCCCAAGCAGAGGACAAATGTCATACACAACAAACCCTTTAAATAAAGGTTATCTAAATTCAAAAACAACACAGAGCTGACAGTTCAGTGAAATTATTGAGGTTGTTAGCACCCCCTTGTGGTTAAGGATGCAAAGTTCAAGGAACTGATCTCTCTCCAAGACATGAGTATGGAAAGCCTTTTGAGCATTTATTCCACTAAGAACACAAGTTAGGGTCTGTTTGACTTCAATAGTAAACTAGTGAGGTTCAAAAGGAGTCAGTAGTTAAGTAGTAGGGGCAAAAATTTCCGCTAGTTACACTAGTGAGGGCATGTTTGACCTTACAAGGTAACTTGTGAGGCTTCAAATGTTTACTACTCAATTAGTAAAAGCCAAAATATCTGCAAGTAACACTAGTGAGGATGTTTTTGACCTGACTAGTTCCCTAGTCATTGAGGAAAATCATGACTAGTCACACAAAATGATAATAAGGAGGTGGGGCAGAAGTATGCATCGAGGCTTTCTATTGGTTCTCATGTTAAAAATAAAGAATGGCATCGAAATAAGACTCAGGATTTTGTTATTATCCCACCCGCTTCATATATATATGCGCACTAGTAAACATGTTGGACAGAGAGAATGCAAATAGTAAACTAGTTGGAGTTACTTTTTTGGTTACTAATTAACCAGTTAAGGCCAAAATGTCAACTATTTACACTAGTGAGGAAGTTTTAGACCTTACTATTTAACTAGTAAGAAGTCCAAGTGTTCATTAGTAACACTAGTGAGGGTGTTTTTTTTTTTCTTTTAATCTTACTAGTTAACTAGTGAGCCTTGAAACTTTTACTAGTTAACTAGTTGGAGCCAAGATGTCCTGATCTGTTTTTTTTGTCTGTTTTTTTTGTTTAATAACATTAAAGATACAAAGGGCACATTTAAGGAGGACTTGTCATTGCCAACAGAATCTAAAAGGCAATACAATAATCCAGCAACACTTTGGATAATATCAAACACAATGAAAGATAATTACTACATCTATTAGGACATCAAAGGTTTTGCTGCAAGTCCCCAATAACATAGACCATTTTTAATATATAAAATGTATGAAAATAAAATAAATCCTATACTCAAATCCAACACTAGAGGTCAACAATATGCCACCTACCATCTTTGCTCATTTCATTGATCTTATGTTCAAAGCTGAACAGAAACACCCTTTCATCTTGTTCGCATTTCTTGTTTTTGACATCTTACAAAATGCAAAAATATTGTTATTCTGTGTTTGATTATTGCATGCAGGGAAGAACATTTTGGACACTATCTATATTCTTTACAAAATACACATGTGACCTATAATATTATATACCTACAGTAAATAGGATGTACACATATTTGTACATTTCTCCTGCGTGACCATTACTTACCAGTTGAGAGTGAGTCTCACATTAAGTCTTTGCCAGCACTAGCTCCTCTTCATCTTCTGTCTCTTTTGATTACTTGGATATGGTCAATTGCTTTATTTACTTTTTCAAGTTTTCCTTTCTGACGGTACAATTGCAGATAATGGTGGTAATTTATGAGTATCCCAATGCAGACACTTACTTCGTATAATTCTGTTTAGGATTTTGTTTGGAGATGCTGTTCTTCGGCCGTGACATCATCCATAAATAGGCCACTGCACCGCCCGGCGACCACGTAAAGAAACACAAATCAAACACGTCTCTAGGCAACCGCGCGTCCAACAAGTTCATGCAATGAAACCTCCTTATAAATATCCAAAAAATACCATTATTTATCACAATGCGAAAGCGTTATTAGCACTTTACAGTGGCATTCAAAGCAGGAACATGAAGACACATTTTGGGGAAAGAAGTTTCCAAACTATAGAAACAGTTTTTTGTTTCCTGAATCGTCGTTTGCGAGGGAAAAAGACGATGCTACTAAGCTAGCAAGAGGATTCGCCTGCTAGCGGTGAGTTTATATTTACGCGAGCTGTATCTGCTGTTGTGTTTATTGTGTGCAGTTTTTTGAGTGCCTTGGTTGTACTTTGCTGTTGAGAGTACAAAAAGTGTGCCGTATAAAAATGCATGTTGCACCCGCCGTGGTGTCCACTATCTTGGCTCGGCTCTATGAAAACGAGCTAATCTCAGTCAGTGTTGAGAGGTTAACTGAAGTCAGGCTTTACATAGGAGCCATGAGCAACATCTATGTTTGGAGAGTGAACTGTTATTTAGCTTAGTAAAGCATTTTAGGATTGTATCTCAACTTAGACAGCACAGTGTTCTAGTATTAACTTCTTCAAAGCCAGGGAAGGCAATTTATTTTAGAAGCTTTTTGTGTCATAATTTATGGTTGCCTACAAGGGCAAGCAAGTTACAACAGGCCCACAATTTCCATTAGGGGAAAATAAACTGCAACTTCAGAAACCCGGCCAATCAAAACACTACTAAAGTCAAAGACCACTATAACAACATGTATTCATTAACAGCAAATGCTCTGCAAATACACACAAGCCCAGAAAACAAATGCAAGGCCTTAGGACTGGCATCGAATTATATCTAGTTGAATGGCGATGCTGTCTGTTTTCACATGGGTGTTGTTACCTCTTGTCATTTAAAGATATCTAAATAATAATAATTATTACTCTTCACCTCATAGGATTGTAGGATTATTCCTATAAAGTTATGGTAAATTGGGTTATAATGCACCTCTTTACTGTATGCTTATGTTTTTTAAAATAAAACTTAATTTTTGGATAGTGACATTTTTGCAGCTGCTTTATTGTGGCCTGGCCCTATATGTACATACACAGATACAAATGAGAGAGGGGATAAAAATGACCTTATCAGAAAAAAACACATGTTTATTGATGTTTACAGAAACTTTGTTTGAATTGTTTTATGGATACCAAACCCCCACCCTAACACGTAAAGCACACGTCTGTCTCCTCAAGGCGTGTCACCAATGCTTTGATCACTGCGACGCGTTCATCCTGCCACCATGAAGGGATGAGTGTCACTGTCATTTAACACACCAACTTGGAAATAGACGGAGCAGTGTGTACCCCAGATATTCACACATGCATCTACACGTACGTATGCACAGTGCACACACAGGATCTATGAATCAAGCATCCACTCTGTCAGTTTGAAGGTTCTTGGCAAAACATTTATCCATCCCATCAACATCTGGCATCAAAAGTATGGCAAACAAGTACTTGGTAAGAACAAACTTCCCACATAGAGTGTCGAGCATGTTTGTTCCAAGTTTACTTTGTCAGCGTGATGAGTGAAATTCTTTTGAGGTTGTTAACTTTGGCGTAAAGCAAGGCGAGGAGTGGCATGCCAGCAAGCTATCATTACCATGCAGTGAAGATGTTGAGAGAAATGTAACCAGGTGAACTATTTATAGAGGAGGTGCTGAAAGAACCTTTAATTGCTTCCTGTTATCTGTGAGTCCTCTTAGTTGATTGAGTCATCCAACATCAACATCATTCTATTTTTATCCTCAGGCTTTCTTTTGGTCTTTGCTCGAGCTGGAGGTTACAAAGGTTAAAACGCTGCAGAATTCTTCTTCTGACTTTTGTTTTTAGTAGTGTTGCATCGTAGCCCTTGATGATAGTGGAAATGGAAATATTTGTTTTTAGGAGTAAAGAAAAAGGATTGTTTGCTTTTTTAAAGAAGAATTCTTTATTTGTGCAGCTGCTAAAGCTTCATTCTCCCTGTACAGCATTTCAGTCCACTATTAAGTAGACTAGATTAACAAATCAGTCCCACTGATTTATCGGTTGGTCACAAATATTTTTATTGATGTAAAATGGGCTGATAAGAAACAGTTTAAGGGAGTGTAGATGTTTTCATTACATAGTTTGTCCACCAGGGAGCACTGGCAAATTCATTTCTCATCTGTAACATGTCTTAGCTCAGTATATTTGTTGGTCACGGTTAATATAAAAATCTATATTGTTGCTCAAGTTCCATGTTTGTTTAACTGTGGCATATTTAAAAGTTCCAATATCAATATCAATACCTGCTTCAAAAATATCCAGTTTTAAGTGAGGTATCGTATACCCCTTTCCCACCTAAACTTAGCGTGTTCACGAGGGGTTTTCAGACCCGGGAAGACCCGCTTATAGCTGCGGATTGTCTCCGAGTATACTCCTCTTTTCTGCTACGTCACTGTCTGACATCACAAACGCGCCCTAAACAGGGTTAGTAAACAGTTAAGATGTTACGGTGGTTAGGTCTTTATGGTATCTATTACTCATTCAGTCTGTTTATCAAACTAGGCGCTGACAAATTTGGAATGATGTTCAAGTGCTGCTTGGAAGGAGACGGGTTGCATTTGTAGCAGAGGTGACAAGGAGCATAACATTGCGCTGGAAAGGGGGCGGAGATAAGCGTGTCGACGTGGGTTTTTTGTTCCCATCAATGCCGATCGGAGCCGAGGCGATAATTACCCGGGTCTACTGCAGAGTCATTTGAGCTGAGTGCTGATTGTAGCCTTTCCCATTAAGCAAAAAGCTGGATGTTAGTGGGTTTTTTGACCAATGGGAAAGCGGCTATAGTGAGTTTCTTTTCACTGACAGGATTTTTTCCCAGATCTTTTTTATATAGAGTTTGTCAACTTTGTCTTTTTCTTTGTTCCAATTTTAGAAAAACAGTAGCTCCTGGAACATATACTATTATTCAATTTGCTGTAATTTTTGCTGCAGACAGCAGGCTGTGGTAGCCTATGGTACCATAATTACGGCTGTGGCTCAGTGGTAGAGTCGGTCGTCTTTCAATTGGAAGGTTGGTGGTTCAATCCCCACCTCCCTCAGTCTACATCGAAGACCCTGAACCCCAAATTGCTCCCGCTGGCATAGCCTGGTGTGTGAATGTGATGATGGATTGACAGTTGGGCACTTTATGTAGCTGCCTCTGCCATCAGTGTATGAATGTGTGTGTGAATGGATGAATGTGACATACAGTGTAAAAGCAGCTTTGAGTGGTCGCAAGACTAGAAAAGCACTATATAAGTACAGTCCATTTACCATTTAATTCACCCACAGAGGTGTTTTTACTTAGTTTTATTGAACTTGTTTGGGTGGGACATCTTTCACTTAAATAAAACCAAACTTATCAGTTCACAGATATCCGTGACATATGTGGCTGCAGCAATCAGTAATTTTATTTTTTTTTTAAATATTATTCTTTTTGTCTTTTTGTCTTTATTCGATAGGACAGCTGAAGAGAGACAGGAACTGTGGGGAGGTGAGAGTGGGGGACGATGTGCACCAAATGATCACAGACTGGGAGTTGAACCTGCGATCGGTGCGTCCAGGACTGTAGCCTCTGTATACGGGGCGCCTGTGCTACCAACTGAGCTATACCAGCGCCCGGCAATCAGTAATTTTAGATATTGTTTAATCCGAAGATGTATTATTTATTAATAGTTTGATCTATAAACTATTACTTGTTCAACTAATAAAACCCAAAGTTCAGATAAGATGATATAAAAAAGCAAAACCTTTTTCCTTCCACCTGTGTGCCTCCACTGAGCCTTTAAAATAAAGAGCAACTGAGAAACTGGTCAGCTGATGGTGTTACCGGTGACCGATGTTGAAAAGCAAATATTGTTGCAGTGGGTGGAATCACCATCGGCCTTTGGCACATTAACCTGCACAGGTTAAATTTGTTTATTTTGTCACTTTACTTTCTTATGACTGCGTTCAGCAATGTTCGCCGCTGACCATGCAAAACCATTTGTGACTGACACAAAGCAAACGTGATGTCAGTTTATACACAACAATGAAGTCTTAATCATGAGTGGGAGGGATTAAATTCAACATCTGCCAATTTGTGTAGTAGGAGTGGTTGTGATTTCAGTTAAATTATGCTGGATAATTTGTTTGCCAAAAAATATGCAAATATGGAACTTGGCCTGGCAGTGGTTTGGCTTCATTGTTGTGACAGCTTCTCTTTATGGGCAAGTATTTGTTTACTTAAAGAGGGATTAGATCTTTATGAGGCCTTAATCTTGCTTTGTTTACCCCTGGGGCATCAAGGGCTCAAAGGCTGACGTACGATAATAGATCTGCAATTTGGTACAGACTAATTATTTTTGTTTAGTTTAAAACCTTTAAAATGATGCTGGCAAAGTTGCTTTATAATGTTTTCCCTCTTTGTTTCAAACGTTTCAAATGTTTTTCTGCGTCAGTTGTGTGCTTGTACATACAAACCTTTCTGTCTCATAGTGCTTATGTCCAGTTAAATATCTGGTTATGTTTTAATAGTGCCTCTGGAGGAATATAAGCTCTTTGTTGGACTTGCTCTCACTACCTGGCAGGCTGTGAACCATGAGATCAACACAATAGCAATGTTAAAAGTCAGCATGCGGTAGGTAGAACATGACCTCTGGTCAAATTTCTAGCACCTCTTAACCCAGAGGTTTCTGTAATCTGGTGCTACCCACCAGTACACTTACCTGTAACAAGCTTTGGAACGGAAATATCCATACTGGCTGATCTTCGCCGCTCACAGAGATCAGTTGAGTTTAAAGGGACATTCAAATGTGGCAGGGGGTCAAAAGGGCAGGTGCCTCGGAACGGTAGGTAGAGGCTTTCACACTGCGCTCCTCACACTTTGCATTTTCAGCTTTCATGTTCTGGCCAACAAAATACACACACAGGCCCTGTGGTTTTGCAGCAATGAAGACCATTGTGAGCGCTGTAGTTGTCTTTTCTTGTTCAGGGTTGCCATGCTGGTTATATGTCATAAGCTTTGGCTGTTGAAACAGAAAATATGGTTAGGTTAGGCCCATGCTGATATTCAGTAGTGCAGCAGTTGTCATGTCATTCAGAGATCACTTAAAAAGACAATATGAAATATGTTGCAAAGTGGTTGCCAATAATGTCCAGCTAGGGCAAGAATTGGTTGCCAGGTTAAAAAAAAAGTTGCCAATAGATCATCATCTCATCGTTCTTCAGCCAGGCCTCACGATCCAAAACGTCCTGTGCCGATCATGAAAATCCAGCCCATTTTAATGGATCGGTATCAGCTACAATAAAGCTGTCAGATCCTTTATTTACTGAAGTCTTCTGTTCTATCCACCTTAGCTTCCTGCTTAGCAGCTTACTGCAGCCAGGGTTTACACTGCGAGTAGTGTACAGTGCATGTCTGAATTAGCTAAGGGCAATTAAGTCATTTCCTTATTTGAGTACTTTCATTCAATTTATATTTTGAGTACATTAGTTTTTGCTAAAATAGACCCAGGTTTGCCAACACCATTTTACTGGCGTTGTCGTGGATACGAGCACTAACTTCTTCAACGTGCTTCCCTCGTAAGCAGCTGCTCCAGTGTGGGCTGCTGTGCTATGTGGTAGGCTATGCCAATATCAGTACAGTGGTCTTCATCTCCTACTGAATAACATAATGAGTGATGGTTAGCCTATATGTGGCACTGTAGTCTCTGTATATGCACGATTTAAACGCTGAGATTTGGCGCCTCTCACTAGATCATATCACATTTGAAATTGAATTTATTAGGTTGAAACTGAATTCCAATATAACTTGAAACTGAATGTAATTATCTGAAACTGAATTCAGATTATTTGAAAATTCAAAGTTTTTACAATTCAAATTCAGTTCTTGAAATTCAATTTCAGTTTGCTGACACACATCCAGTTGATGAGGAAGAGCGATCGAGTGCAGATTCACCGCACTCCTGTTCGGTGCGGCCAATCAGCAGCACCTTCTGGTACCTACCAGAGCTAATAATAGCTAGTTAATGTATAGTTATATCATTGGTAATAGTTATATTATTACTTTTGGTGACTACTGAGACCTGCCAGTGGAACTACTGGTCGCTACAGAGACCTGCCAGAGCTTCCGAGGACTGTTAGGCTCTTAGTTAATGATAGCTAGTTTATTAGCTGTTTGCGCTACGGTAGCTTTGCTCGGGGAGCTCTGGGAGACAGCTAATATTCTATAGTTTGGACTGAACATTTATTTTTTATTATCCTTAAAATATTTCCGGACGTCACATCATTCTGCTGGTCATCATTGTTCCAGTCATGTTAGACGAAGGTAAAAATCACATCACACTGTAACAGAACAAAATGACTGTTCTTGTATTCAATCACCAACACCAACAGAGTAATGCATCTAATCTGTAGCGATAGTATCAATAATTTAAGATGATTACCTTTATAGTTTTAAAACAGTGCCTTCAGTTTTCGGATCAAGAAAAAAAGCGTGAAAAATAACATTTGCCACATGAAGAAGGCTACACATGTTATTTCATGGTAATATACATATTTAATCAACATTTAAGCAGATACATTAGATGTGGTATCAGAGCGACCCATTAGACTCAGATTGCGTTCAAAAAATTAATCAGGGAATTTCACTTCTGGAATCTGAATGTTAAGTGAAAGTCAATTTGCTGTTGCATCCTCCACATGCATGAGTTCATAAAGACCACAATAAGCACAGTTAGTTCTTTACAGGAACATTTGGTTAACATGGTATCATTGTGTCAGTGATACAAATTGTCCACAAGAGGGAGCCATTGATAATGGATTGAATAGCAAAGATAAAACCTATTGTTTTGTTTTACCCTCCAAAAGACATTTGTAGTAACTCAGCACTGTTTTACTGTACATTTAGTTATTGTATTGTTCTAATATGTTTTACTTATTGCTTGATTGAATAAGGACAATAGATGCTTTATAACTGAATGATATTTGAATATCGAAGGTTTTACAGTGTTTTAACTCTTTAAATAACCCCATTATGTTGGAGGAAATGTAAATTAAATGTGTGACATCCATACAGAAGTTGTTTTTAAAGTGTCATAAGGAGTTGAAAAAGGATCAGGAGTAATTTAGGTAGTTAAAGATGAGGTTTTTTGAGGTGAAAATAATCAAAGCAATTCCAAGTTACCATTGTGATATTCTGTAGTTGAGTTGCTAAACAGAGATACTATGTAGGCCACGCTCTTATAAACCATACATTCAAGCATCGTATAATCTCTCTACTGTAAGTGTGCCACAGCGCCGTCTACACAGGGACAAAACCCTGCGCTCCCAAAGTGCAGAGTTCTGTGCGACTGAGGCGACGACTGCTCCTCTTGCTCTCTGAACTCGGCTGTTTCACCTTCAACTACAGTCTGAGAGCGGAGGGAGGGAGGGAGAGAGGGAGGGAAAGGAAGGAAATAGGAAAGGAGCGAGGAGAGAACAGGGAAAAACGTGCCAGATTATAAGAGGAAGTTCATCCTCTGATAAACACATAGCTACACATCCCACTGGACCCACTGTCTGAGATGGCAGCCGATGCTAAATGTGAGCTTGTCTGAGCTGCAGCACTACAAGGGGAGAAACCGCATGGAATTCATGTTTTGTCCCTAGGTTGTTCGTTTGAGAGCTTTAGAGGATTTTAATGTGCCTCTCTGTACCTCAGGGTTTCCATTCATGGGGCTCTCCAGACGCGGCGCAGCTCTTCACAGAAGACATGCATAATCACGGCGGAGGGGAGGGGATGAAACAAAGAAGAGATGTGTAAAGCATCATATACATATGGCACTTTATATTGTACCCCTTTCAGGTATTCTTATGGGTGTTTTGGTTTTAGGTTTGATTTTTTGCGTTGTTACACACAAAGGAAACAGCCACAGCTCAGTACTTCAAAGAGGCCCCGGCAATTCCACACAGACAGACCACATTTTAGCGGAGCATGCTGTGCCGTGCTGCACCGAGCCTCAGACAGACAGGAGCTGTTATGAAGAAGAGGAGACCATGGCTTCTCATTAAAAAACACTACTGTTTCCTCCACAGATTACACTGCTACGGGAAAAACTACACAGGGAAGACACCCCCTTGCCACATCCGCGGCTGAAAGATGCAGTGTTACATGATTGGAACTGTCAAATAAAGCATACAGTCGGAGAAGTCTCAAAACAAGTGTTCACCAAAAAATGACAAAACATTTTTAATGGAAATGATTGACAGGTTGTTTACAGAGAAATCTCATCTCTTCTTGATGTTCAGAAATGTCTGGGCTTTTTTTGTGAGGCTTGCTGGCTTGCTTGAGGTTGGGCCTTACACCTGGGCAAGACACTTTTATGTACCTGGTTAAAAGGCAAGGAAACTCCACAGTGGTCTACATACCAGATACCACATATAAACAAAGGCTGAGTGACAAAAACAGTTGTATTTTTAGACCCCGGTTGGATTGCTAATTCTAATTATCTGCACATGTATTTGCCACATCTTACAAGTATGGATGACCTCTGACCTCAAAATCAGCATGCTCTGTGATTCATTAGGCTTACCGTACTTGTTTTAAGGCCCATAACTCTACCAGCAGTTTCGTTGTTGCGAGCGCCGTCACATTCCTTTTTCCTCGGGGAGTGCATATACTCAGGGGATGTAGATATTCCAACAGCCTAAAAAGTGTGTGAGGGATCTCTCTACACGAAACAGTTTTTGGTCTGATGGGGAAGATCAGACCTAAGATGGTCAGGGTGTGTGTTGTACCTCCAGCAAGGGGGTTCTGTGGAAAGTGCGGAGACATTTATTAGTGAAGCCGGGGGTGGTGCACTTTCATTTCCTGGTTTTAATGGAGAGAGTCTCTCGGCCCTCGCATGGGCCAAAATGAGACTTTATTTCATGTTTTTTTTCCTCCAGCTTTTGAGGACAGCGCAAACAGAAACTTGAATCTATTCATCACACATTCCTTCTTATTTCAAGTTGCTTTTGTTTGAAGCAGTTTAGAAGTAGAACTGGTAGTTTTTTGTCAGTCTTTGTCGTCTGATGGAGCTTACATTCATCCTTAGTTAAAGGCGACAGATATCAGACAGCAGCCGAATCCATTTGGTCATAGTGCGAGTTCTCTCTATATGGGTTACTAATCACAGTTTTTCCTTCTACTCAGATAACTGAACGAGTAAGGGTTGTCTCCTACGACTCTAGGCTGAGTCGCCTGCATAGAAAACATCCTGTGCCATACCGTGACATTATCTAGGGCAGCTCTACTCTACAGCCAATGTCCTTTTACAGTTACTGTGGCGCCTATGACTCGCTGTCGCACGGTGACCTCAATTGGAGGACTGCGTGTGACAGTGAGGTTGGCACTCAGGCATGAAATCACAGTTACAATTAAGGAGGACACACACCTGAGAGCCCGCACGCACAACTGGTGTGTGTGGCCTTTTCTATAGAAGACCAAAAGTCAGCTGTTTGTTTATTATTATTCTTTAGTTTCAAGCTTTCCCTAAGTGCATTTTCTGTGATAATCTGTAAGCAGCGCAATTGAGCACACCGTCAAAGGATCACAGACGCGGAACAAGTGTAAACAAGGTAACTGAGCACCACACCAAAGCTGCGTTACCCACAGCGGCCTCTGGATGGCAGTGTCAGGCTGTGCTACCCGGCGTCAGCCTCGGCTTTCTCATTAGTGAGGTCTAGCAGGCCCCCTCCGACATGTCTCATAAATGTCAACACCAATACAGCAGGGGACAGTGGGCCTGGATGTTACAAACACAGACGCCATGAAAGTCCACTCTGTCTGTCAAATCAATCACCGAGGCAAGCCACAAGCTGCATGTTCACACCTCGCATACATGGAATCTAGGAAACTACCTGCAAGTTGGCGTTGGGTTAGTTTAAAGGCACAAAGAAGAAATCCCTGTGGGCTTATTGGGGATGATTTTGATCTGGAATATAAGGTGGCACTTTTAGCATACAGCGTACAAACTTTGGCATTGGTCTTTGTAAATTCCTTTATGCGTACGTGTGTGTATACCTGCAGTGTGTCTCTTGAAGTTATTGTCACCTTGCTGTGGTCAGTAAGTCCCCTTCACTATGCCCTCCATCCCACCCTCTCCCCTCTCACCCCCACCTCTTCTTTCTCCTTTCCATTCTCTTTCCCATTATCAAGCCATGTGCTGCCCGCACTCTTTTCCATTCTCTTCCAATCGGGCCACAGGAGCAGGTGGATTGGAGATAACTTGCGCTGTGCTTTGTTTTCGCCCTGACACTGTCATTAATCATTGCCCAAGCCACACTTCAACATATAATAATAAGGACTGGCTGCTGTGTGGGGGCTGCCGCCCAATTGCCTTTCATTGTGCGGATGCCAAATTGGAGGTGAACGGCCATAGCCAGACACTACTCCCCTGTCCCCAGACTGTCTCATCATTTAGGTATTTATCCATCTCAGCCTTGTCTGTGGAGCTTCTCTCTGCCCTCCCAAGAGGCCCAAGATTGTTAGGGGGAGGATCAGATTTGTTGCTCAGGCTTTTTGGCTTTGATTCTGTGCCTATAAGTTAGGGATTAGAAGCAAATTTCCCACAGGGCAGTGCTGGATTTGCTGGTGTTTAACTATTTAACCTGTCTTAGTCTTGTGTGGCAAAGGGGTGAGGGCAGTCGTGGGAGGGAGAGGAAGCAGGGTTTAGGAGAGAGACTGGTCAACAGGCCCGGAGAGACCCAGGTGGGCTAAGCCAGAGCCAGGCCAGCATTGATAAGAGAGGCTTCCTTATCCGCCACATCTCCAGTCGAGTTGTTAGAGTACCGAAGTGTGTGTGTGTGTGTGTGTGTGTGTGTGTGTGTGTGTGTGTGTGAGGGACTGAGAATGCATCAGAGGCTGTGTGTGTGTTTGTGAATGGCCTCCCCTGGGTACCTCAGACTAATAAATCAGAATCATATTGGTCCTCCTTCGGTTACAGCCCTCATGTCTTGCATATAATCCACAACGCGTGAGAATCAGTAGCTACAGTGTATTTTGTAAATGGGGCCAGTGAATTATCAATTATATGAGGGATCCAGGCATACTTACAGAAACCTGATGTTTGGATCAAGTTTCACATAAATATTGATACCTAAGCTAAAAATAAACTCCTGCACACACTTATCAATTATTTCTTTTTGCTGTTGTATTGTATGTTAATTGACATAGTGTGCACACATGCTCTTTAACTTTTGAAACCTCTTCGAATTTTAGCTTCAAATATAAAAATATTTGGTTTTCAATTGAAACAAATTTCTAATATTTTTAGCTACCTACTTTTCGGTCCATGTAACCGCCAGAAAATATTATGGATTTGGGTTTTTTAATGAAAAAAAGGTAATGCTCAGACACAAGATGGCAAGCGGTTGAAGATACTCAAAATCACAAAATTGCTGAGTTTTTTAAAAGACAACAATAAATGCTGCATGCTCTACAATGTGAGGGTTTGGAACCAGTTTAAAAGGTTCATGCTCTCAAGCGTCGGAGGCAGGTTGGGGCTTGATTTGGGTTTGGGGTTATAGTTTCGGCTGTAGCCACCCTTTGTGGGCTGTACTCTGGAATGGACAGCGGTTTTGAGACCAGCAGGAGCATCCCTGTTCTGTCAAACATAATCCGGGCGGATTAGGATGATCTGAGGGGAACTTTGGAGCCTCGAGCGTGAAGGTGCGCTCTTTGGGCCCTGCCATCTTTACTTTTACAAACAAGGACTAAGCCTAAGGTGTACACATGTGGATGACAGTAGAGAGAATGGTCCGGGCTTTGATCACAACCATCACCATGGCTGCTGACCTCCTTTGCACACAGCACAGGTGTATCTTTAAGGGATGTTGGACAGGCGAATGTCAACAAAGACTGGAAGGTGGGTTGGACATTGTTACTGATCCATTATCTCTGATATTAATAGGTTTGTGTGTTTGGGATCAAGCTCAGACCTGCAGAAAGGTGAACTTCTACATCATTCTGACACGTAGACAGTAAAGAGCTCCATGTCTCCTTTGGTGCTGTAGAAATATACTGCAAAAGCGTATTGATCTTTAATTAAAGAAGCTCTTAACCTTGGCTGGGCAGAGGACCCCCAGGCCAGCGAGTTAATTAATGTACTAATAGTCATAATATTTGTGCTGTGCACGGGAGGTACATAAAAGATTATCTATTGTGCGAGCAGTTTATCAGCCCAATGATGCTGGAGCCCCGTGCTGTGCGTATATCAATATTATGGGCGAAAATCTGCAATACAGACAGAAGAAGAGGGAGAGTCGGTCTTTTAATATCTCCCTCGGTTCATCAGCAGTTTAGCAAGGCCCCGTTTTACCTCCTGGGATTCTCCTCTGATCGTAACCAGGCGGCATCGATGGGCCTTTACAGGCACTAATGCTTCGCTACCTTGACAACACACAGCGGCTATAAGCCCCTTAAAGGATCCACTTCTTCTCCAGATGAGTCAGGGGTCCCACTCCACCGTTTACCACACACTCCCAAGGAGGGCGTCTCATCCCTGGATCAAAAACCCTCATAGTACTGACCTCTCAGTTGCTCCCACCAACCACCAGACCCCCTCATAAACAGGTCCCACTGAGGGAGGGAGGGAGAGGGGGGGAGAATGTGTGCGTGGCGGCCCAGACACACTGTGATATCACCCTTTATAGCTTTATTGATTTCCTCTCAGGATGCAACTATTAACATTGAGCTGCTATGGTGGCTGCTGCTGTGTTGTTCTCTGCAGGTAAGAGCGCTGGCTCACACCCCCGGCCTTGAGGGGTTGTATATAGAGGGGTTGTGGGGGGTTGTGTGTGGGGGGGGTGGAGCACAGGGGAGGCACATGCTTTTATAATTAAGGTCAGCTGGGATGCATTACAGCATTTGGAGGTGTTAAAACGGGCCCTCCTCAGAGAGTATGTTGGCATTGCCCACGCTCGTAAATTAGCCACGCTCCCCGCTGATGTTAGGAGCAGGAGATTGGGGAGGGGAGGGAGGAGGGGGGGGGTTTAGGTAGATGACTGGATGGAGACACGCGGCTGGATTTGATTGTATTGAGTTTTTAACCTTTTTTTTCTCAATCAATGCTTTTTTGTGTGTTAAAAAGGAGACCTAAACAGCATGTTGCAATTTCAACAAGTGAAGCCCAATGAGGTCTTGTTTGATTCATGCAACCTATAAATTTGAATTAACTATGCATATGGATGACTTTAGGCTTGTAGCCTTTTCTCGAGGAACTCAAATAACTATTCTATTATATGATTAGTTGATTGATTGTTGAAATAGTTGAAACAATTGATAGCTGCGCCCCTGGTTGGCTTGTGGTTAAATCTGAAATGTGGAGTTAAAACCCCATTTTTGTGATAAATATTACTTTAAAAACAATTAACTCGCTTTATTAAATAGGGAGTTAGCAGCACAATAGAAACTATATTATATGAAGTTCCCATTACAGCCCACAGAACCTTCCAGAAAAGTTAATAAACAGGCAGAAAAAAGCAGAATAATGGGCAGGTAAGTCAACAGATGCAGAGGTGTGTGCTCGCTCTCCTCGGACCAACACTGGCTCCAATGAGGCGGGCGAAACAAAGCAGGGCCCTTCACAGTCACAATGGGGACACTGTCAGCAAGGACAAGGGAGGGGAGAGGGAACAAACAGAACACAAGCGTTTCACAAACAACCTGTCATAAGGCATTCAGCGGGACAGGTCTGACTGGGACACCCGGCTCACACCCTGAGCCAGGGGTGAGGCAGGGGTCACCTCTCTGATGCATGGGAGAAGTATGACAAGCAGCGGGAGCGGGGGAGATGGAGACGAGGAGGAACTATGAGGCCGCGTTACGTGGCTTCATAATATTGCTGATATGTGAGCTGTATTGTCTGAGGTCGGGTTTATGTAACATACTATTATAGCAAGACACGACATGTTTGGTAACAGTGTCTGAAGTGATTCTCCTAAAAGACACTGTGTGTCTGTTTCTAATAAGGCATACGGTTTTAAAGGTGGAACTAATGGCTTTATTATTGGTTGATATAAGTAATGCTTTATAAATTAACATAATTAAGGGTGCATGTAAAAAATCCATTCAATTGGTATATCTTTTATGTAGCTCTTAAATGCTTCAGGAAGACCTCTATAGGGCTACAACTAATGATTATATTTATGTCCATCAATGTGCCAATAATTACATCTCCAGAGACAAATTTAACATCTTCAAATGTCTGATTTTGTTTGAGCAAATATTCACATTTTTAGAAGCCGTAACCACATTGTTTATGAAGAAATAATGCAACGCATTTGGACTAGGGCTGTCAACGAATATTCTTAATTTGAATATATAACCAAATTGCAATTTAAAAAAACGGATTCGGATATTAAAATTAATATTCGATGTGAATATCTCACGTGTTCTCGTAGATCCTCGCGCTCTCTTGGTTACGGAGCATCTTTGAATGCATCACATCACTTTATACTATTATACATTAATAATTTACTGTAGTCTCGCTGAAAGGAGCTAAAACAACCAACCAAAACAGACAGGCATAGTTATGTAGATTTCTTTTAAAGACATGTTAATGTTTAAATAAATATAGCTGTGAAAGCGCAGCTCGCTCTGCGCGCTGAATGTCCATTCTACCACAACCTAATTATTATTCATTCATTTCGCAAGGTGTAAGAAGCCTATGTTGATCTTTTGAAAGGCAAGTTTATATATCTATAGTCTCTCGTAGTGTCGGTTTGTCCTCTTGTGGACATATTGCGCAAAAATAGATAAAGTTTCGAATAGTTTGAACCTATGTTTTTTTTAGAAGAAATAATCGGATTTCTGGCCAATTTGGAGAGCACTAATTAGGACCGTATAAAGCATAAATAGAGAATATATTGATGCTTAATGGAAGTATTTGAAGTTACCGTTGAGCAGCATTTGAAATACTGCTGGACGGTTCAGTGATCTTAAAAAGACAACGTCCTGTAGCAATGCTTATACATTTGTGTATGCATGCTGTCTCATTTTAATGACACAGCCATTATTGCCATTTTGATTTTTGTCCTATTGATTTGAGCTTTTAGCTGATATTTGTGGCCTGATTTGACAGCCTGCAGATACCAGTCATCACTGTGACCCTCCCGAGACTGAGCTGAGTGCCAGAAACCTGACAGAAAGCGAGTAATCAGAGCCCGTGCCGCTGACCGATGTTTATGTGTGCTGAACAGAATTGACCCACTCTCTTGAGTGTTGCTTCTTATTTAATCAACTCACTCTTTGCTGACAATCGGAAAACACCTTTAAAAAACAGAATGTAGGAATAATTCAATATATAGGCAAAGTGTTGAAGGGGAAATTCATGCTGAATCACACGGGGCACTGTGCCAAAGTCATGTACTTTGACAGTTACTGTAATTACCCATGTGAGCATTCACCTTGTAATTATGACGCTGACTTTGTTGTTGTTGTTCCCAAGCAGGGTTTGACTTAAACTTCTGAACCTACTTGTGCACGCAGCAGTTCAGGGCTTGGTGATTGATCACATTTTATTTTGAATTATAATAATTAGAAACAAAGATCCGGTGCATCCTTTTTCTTTAACAGCCGCGTGCTTCCTCCCCGCCATTCACATTGATTCAGGTAGATAATAGACGGCAACACCTTTCGGAGCAAACAAAAGTCCTACATCTTCCACCTAAACACTAAAACGACATCCCGCAGAGTAATCCTCTTCAATAACTGCCTTAATATAATCTTAACTATGATTTCCGCCATAATCAAGCAGCCCTAGCCTGCTGTTGTTCTTCCTTAGTTGATTCTTAAATTAAAACTTTGCTCAGATATCATCAAGTGCTAATAGATACTCCTCCGGAGAGTAATGACTACGAGAATAATTAGAGAGTATAATGAGGAACTAAGACTAGACGGTCTCATTATTTTCCCAGATCATTGCATTTCTCGTTGCATCCTTACCTTGCCAGGTTCACTGAGCTGTACTTGCGCTGCAAGCCGCCATATAAAACCCTCTGCTTTAGCGAAATGGAATGAAATCTGTTGTACACCGCTGAACTGTCACACAAAAAATATAGTAATGGGCCTCAACCTGCCACCGCCGTTCACAGGTGTTTTTTTACAACAGTATTTATTTGACCATTATGTTAAATTGTCCCCATAAAGCCGCACTTGGCAGCACCATCCTCTGAATCTCTTTGTGAGCCACTTAAGTATACCACTGGGGGTTAGTGTGTAACATGCACCCAATATGGCCGCTTTAAACTGAATAAATAAAGCTAGTTAAGTTGGGCTGTGGCCCCTATTTGGTGAGGTAGTGTTAGGGAAACAGCTCCCAAATTTAGTGGGTTTCTCATGCAGGTTGTAAGTAGTGTTATAAAGTTGCTTGGCATTGGTGTCAGTATGTTTAATGTATTATGTACTTATCTCCTGTCTTCTAAAAGTAGATAATATTGATTACATTCATGAGGTCAGGTTTTGACCTTAAGATTTAAAGCAGATTAAGTATTGTATTTTGCACTAATTTGTAGCCACTCTTGATGTGGATTTCTGGTATGCTGACAAGTTGAATAAGCATCACACAGCATAGGAGATCACTATTCAACAAAGTATGAGTGTATATCTTGATGCTTTAAATTTATGGTTCAAGTGTCCGATCCGTAGTTCTCCTCTTTGTGGCGCTGATGTGATCGAGAGGACCGTGCACCAGCCGTAAAACGAAGGGGCCTGACTCTGTTGAGACCACCTCTATTCATGGCCCCCCGAAGCCACTGGATGCTAAGTGGCAGCCGGAAAATCACAGCTGTGGGATCAAGCACGCCACATTAGGAGAGAGAGTCCGGCCCCAAACAAGAGTACAGTACAGCACAAACTAAATATCGCAGTATCTCCTCACTGATGCCGAGTATGTATGCTTCTCTCGACAACGTTTACAGGTTGAAACAGGAAACTTAAAGAAGCGGTAGATTGTAAAAAATCAGCTGGGATTTCTGTTTTTATTTTGCACTTACAAATTACACCGACAAGCTTTTGAAATATGACTTTTGGAAAGCTAAAGACTTTGATTATGTTTAGCTGCTAGCAAAACCATGCCAAATAAGTTTCCTGACTTACTTTTCTGCTTACACAAAGAGACACTCGGCCCTTCATTAAACCCTTTGGACAGAGCCTCACCATGCATTTTCACTGAATTTCAGAGACGGGGCATTTTTTCTACTGCAATTTACACTCCTACAATTACAGCGTTCTGGTGCAGATATGGTGTCGGCCCCTCCTCCTTGACCTCTGCCCTTTTGCGAAGCAGGCGAAAGTGTGTTTCCTGATTAACGGCTGGCTGAGGTACATGGCTCCGGCTCCGGCTCCGGCACCTCGTCCTCCCAAACTGAGGTGACAGTCTCCAAGGCTCTTTATGGAAATTAACTGCAAAACACAGCCAATTAGACCTGCGTTATTTAGAACGACTCAGCTTTTCACCCTGAATAAAAGCAGGCCCGGGTAAGACCTGTACACTCAGACACCGCTGCAAATTAATGTGAAGCTGGTGCTCTGCCAGTAGGCCAGTCCATCTCAAAATGGGGACGTTAAAAGCATGAAGGCCAGTTTTTGTATAGCTGTAAATTATAACTAAAGAGGGAACACAGGATGATTAAAGAGCCGGGGTTTGGGAAGATCTCTAGAGACAATTTTAAATGGAACACATTACAAGTTGGAAATGGTGATGTAAGATGTTTTATTTGGGCAACAAATTCAAACGCTTCACAATGATTGGTTTGTTTTAAGCTTTTGTTTACAGCTTGGGTTCTGGACAAAAATTTTCCCAGGTTCTGCACCTTTTATTCTAGAAGTGTAACTGGGAATTAAGCATCTGTATAACGTCTTTTCACTCCACCAACTAAAGATAGGGCTCTTAGCCTGATACGCTGTCTTAATTTTCCCTTTCTCAGGTCACCGCGGAGAGCGACGGCATTAGAGTGAGGAGGAGGGTCCTTACTCTATGTGCAAGAATACACTGTGGAAGTTGCAAAGGGCAGAGTCTCTAGGAAATCTACTCTTTCTTTGAAAAAATGTCACGGGAGAGATAGGAGATTGGCACCACAAAGAGCCCAAAATAGCACGGGCTGCTACGCGTTGTCAGACGAGATTTGGGCTGAGACATTGACTTTTGTTCTGCAAAGTCCTGGCCCCTGAAAGGGAGATGGGAGGTGTAAAAATTGTGATTTCTCCTCTTCCCCTGGTTATGTGCAATACATTACCCTCCTGATAATGAATGCTGCTGGGACGGAGGTTTGTAACGTCACAATTATTCCTTGTCTGCAACAAAAGAGGTGTGCTTAGGAGAGGGAAGGAGTTTGGAAATGGGTAAATATGGACACTAGTTGCTGAATTTTAACTGAGTGGAATTACAGAGGCAGTTATTTATCAAAGGCATAGGGCCTTATCCAGAAGATTAGGACAAGATCCTTCACCCTTCTGCTTTCCCATAACTCCACTGCACCCACATTTAAACTTTCTTCCTTCTCCCTTCCCTTTCATAACAAAGGCCTCATATATTTTATGCAGGTTTGCCCCCTCGGCTACATAATAGGATTATGAATAATTTCTACAAATTTACAAAAACAAATCACATGGCACGGCTTAGAGTTTGCTAATAATTTCTCCATAGCTGATAGATCAAAGCAAAGCGCAGCGACTGCAGAGCCAGGCAGTAGATTGACCCCGGTCAGGCATTTTTAATGAAAGGGTTAATCTCCTCAGAGGTGACTATTCAGGAGCAAGCAGTGTGACCAAATGAAGAATTCAGGTCTGGGATAAGAAGGAGAATAGTGGTCTTGAGGGTGCTGTTGGGTGACAGCGAGGAAGCCTTGAGGTAAAACTGTGTGATGCTGTGTTTGAGCCCTTCTGACCAGACCCCTTCCCCAGTTTAAAGAAAGAGAAAGGTGGGAAACATTTAGGGTGTTTGAAGACCCTGTGGCATGCAGGCCCAAGGCTACTTTTTGGACAACCACAAACAAAAAAAACAGCTTTATATTGGCTCCATAATGCACAAAAACACAGATGCATTATGGGAGCTTTCTGCATACTCATACATAGAATGGGAACATGCACAAACAGAGAAACACACTTTCCCATTAGGGCAACCGCTGCACCTCTCAAAAAGTACCCGAGTCTACTCAAGAGTCCCGGCTGTTTGGGATGAACTTTGTCGTCAAGCACCTCTTGTGCTACAGTAAGCACACATGCCCTCTTGTGAGTAATTAGACTTGAATACATTCCAAAAGTAGAGAGGTTATAAAAAAAAAAAGATGCTTTTATATATTCTATAAGCCTTGGCTGGTTAAGGAGGTTGAGAAATCTCATCGTGACAGTGGCAAAATGGGCCTCTTAGTAATTAGGAACAAATGAAATTGCTTATCACTTATGGAGTCACCGTGCCAGCCAATTGGCCGCGTTCAGAGGGATTAATCAGAAGGCTATTGACATTACATTGTTCCACAATTATCATTCATACGTTTTATGGTAATTGGGCTTTTTTTTCCCACTGAGGAATTAAGGTGTGTAATTCCAGACAGAATGAACATGCGCAAATACAAACATTAATCAAGTCACTGAAATAACGCAACATTTCAGCTGCTGATGACATTAAATAATTAAATCATATGAATCCTCTGGAATGAGTCGACGATTAAAGGTATCGCAAGGTGTATACAGAATCATATTAATGGTTGTGCTTTGGAAGTATGATCCGTTAAACTGATGTATAACCTCTTTAACTCTAGCTGTGGCTATAAAAGTAACAATTCATTCATTTAAGATTCTTTCATAAGGCTGGTTGCCGTCTTGCATTGAGCCCTCTTATTAGAGAACCACAAACCCCAACTTGACATCCGGCTAAGAAAACCAATAAAAAACACTTTGTCCTGAATGCAATCAAAACTTAGACATGTTTCTCCTCCCCTGTGCCCCTTTTCCAATACCTTCCAAACAGCACCTACATGTGAAAATTACATGTCATTGGCCTAATGGCCTGCGGGGGAGGCTTGATAAAGGAAGACTTTGCCTAACACGTTTATGGAAGCATTAGGCAAAGTCCAGCAGGATGTAATTGCATCTAATATATTTACAGAGATTGATTTCCCTCCTACGTCCCCACCCACCAGGCAGCAACAAGCTGCGGTCAGTTCACCCAGGTCGCCGAGGATGAGTCCTGCGTCCACCCTGTCCTCTTTAGACTGAGCGACCCGGCTGAGCCACAGAGACCATGGAAAGTATTGGAGTGCAGCTTAATGAGGTAATTAGTCAAAGGCCATGACGATCCTAGGAGGCTTATACCTGTGACCTCTTGATCCTGGATTCCTGACACCTCTCTCTCTGGAGACTGTACAGGAAGGACTGCCGCAAACACTCTCGCCACGGTCAGACGCTCCAGGAGAACAGAGAATGCGCGATATTACACTTCAAGAAAGAAGAATTAGCAGTCAAGCTTCTTTTTTTGTCTAATTACTCCCACTATGCAGTAATGGGCCTGCCCCCTTTCCCTTCCCTGAAGAAAAATAAACCTCAGCGAACTTACTTCACCTGTTTACTTCGAGAAAGAACTTCCAGAGAATTGACAAAGGCAGTGAAAAAGCACAAGAAAGGAAAAAGGATGAAGAACACAAAGCAGGTTGATATTTTTTCCCCTCTCCCATCCTTTTCTTTTCTTTTTTATCAGGTTACGTGACTGGAGGCTTCATTAATCACCACCTCGACAGCCTCTGCCAGGGGGAACTAACTGCATTTGGCCCAATTAGGCACTGTAGAGACAATAGGAACAGCGCAAGTTGTGCCTCGATGCCAGGAGCCAAGCGTTGCCTCCCTGTCATTACCTACAGAAAGGGAAAAATTAACCCCTACCAGCTTCCCTGCTTTCCTCCATTGATCCGAGGCTTTTGTGGTGTCCCTGGAGCGTGGCAGACAATTACAGATATTATTACATCTGCATTGATTTTTTTAAAGAGAGCAGAGTGTCTCCAAGCAATTAAAAAAATTACAGTTCGGAAGTGGGCCAATTAAAATGCCCCCAGCCCTGGAGGGTGGCGGTGGTGTTGGTGGGAGTGGAGGGATGGACTTCACTGTCAGAATGTTGCAGTTTTTTTTCTCGAGACAATAATGAGCAAATTCATGAAAATAATGAAGTCTGAAACGTGGATAAAAAAATACACGTCATTTTCAAAGAGGTCCTCAAACATTGGCTCATTGGCCTGCGCTGCCCACAGAGACTTTAATTAGCCCAGAAATAGCCAATCGTCTGTTTATTTTTGTCCAAATTCAGCCTCAGATAGATGTTTGTTTTAATCCCTAGAGCTATTTCGGATACTTGACCATAAGTTTACTTTGAAAATACAAAAAATGACTTTGCATAGAAGATATAGAACCCCTTCCCCTTTCAACTAAAGCACTTACTGATGGCATTTTTCCATTTCCATTTAGGATAGTAGCTGTATTTCCATCCAAACACCTCTTTCTTCATACAGCTGAATCATATTCAACTGCAGCCTTTTCTGATTCATGCTCTTAAAGTATCATACCTTTAAGAAATCAGCTCCTCCGTCCGACCAAACCACCTGGAACTCATGCAAAATTTCTCACGCTTAGTCCCCATTTCTCTCCATCTCTCTCTCCCTCGCTTCATTTCTTCTCACTTCCTCTCTCCCTCATTCGGCGCACGCAAACTTCCTCCTCTCCATCTTTCACTTTGGGCCTTGGCGGTGCTTTCCCCCCGCGGAGCAAAGTTGGCTTTAAACGTGGCCTTCTGACCACACTTCCTGAAACCACAAAGAAAGGGAGAGTGCTAATTGGAATTACGGGAAGATGGAAGACTGGCAGTGTAGAGATAAGAGATCAATGATGCACATAAAGCCTTGCATCCAGTGGCTGCAGAGGGCCTATTGTTTTCCTGCTCTGCAATTAGAGCTGGTTCACAAAAGCACACATTCTTGCACACGCAAACACCCACCTTGCCTTATTTCGGAGCTGTTTGAGTGGAGCAGGTGGGCTCTGGGATTATTCAAACCAGCTTTTGAGTGAGGAGGTAAACAATAGCTGCAAATAGAAAAAGACATTTATACGGAGACATTTGGAAACCAAAAAAGAGGCTACAGTGCGCAGGAGAAAAAAGGACAATGTACCTGTGTTTCTGAGCTGCCGTCGTTTTATCACCCGGCGCGCTGCATGTGTTTGAAGTGTAAAATCGCGGTTTCTTTAATCCATGGAGAATTCAAATAAGTTTATTTCTCTGGGATTAAAAACAGTAACAATAGCAGGCGGTTAAAAAACAAACAGCTCCAAACAAATGGCGGCGATGCCGAGGCGCTCGGCACCGGGTAAGCTCCGCATCCGCCGTGGTCTGTTTCATTAGCTGAAATGTATTATTATTGTTTATCTATTGAGCTTCCTGATAAAAAAAAAAAAAAACGAGCCATGCTTCCCCTTTTGGATTACAGAGTTAGAAAGGTTCAGGGGTGGCTTGCCAGTGTAATCCACAGAATTATTTTCCAACAACAACAACCTCCGGAAGATGGGAGAAAAAAGGAGTTTTCAACACATGAACACTGTGGTGCGTTTGATTAAAGAGGGTTAATTTCAGAATATCATCAAAGGGGAAAGAGCTTGGTCTCTGTGTGTGTGCGTGTGTGTGTTAGCACATGTGGGGTTTTTTGTAAGGGACCTATTCATTGTGAACTTCTGGCAGCTGTTAAAAGAAGTGAATTGCTGGAAATATGGGAACACTGGACAATACGTTCTCATTGACTGGCATGCAGACTGTTAGGTCATACGTTTGTTCACTGTTCATTGTGTCTATGTAGAAATTTGGCCTTTTTACATTTACTAATACTGGTGCATTATCTGTCAGGTAACTGAGTGTTTGGTATAGTATTTATTAGGGATGCACCATATTATCGGCACGTTATTGGTATCGGCCGATATTGGCTTAAAAACGAACTATCGGATATCGGCCAACACGCTGATATCCGCCGATATAATTAACCGATAAAATAATGGGCTGCTGCATACTTGCTTAAATGCCCGGCCTCTGCGCAATGTCCCCGGCGCGAAGAAGACCTGCGCAGCGCAGCGTGATGTCGTCACGTGTGTCTACCTGCAGCATGAGAGAGTTAGAAGCCAAAATGTCCGTGGTGTGGAAGTTTTTCAAAGTGTCCGAAATAGAAAGCAAAACTGCTATTTGCAATGACTGCTCAGCTTCAGTGATGCGAGGAGGAGCCAAGGCAAAGTCTTTCAACACTACAAACTTGATTAACCATCTCAAGACCCGCCACCCCGACTGTTGTAACAAATGTGATAAGAGTATCACCATTATACTGTACGCTAATTCCAATACAGAAGAGAGTTGATGATCTCTGCTATTAGGTGTGCGGGAAAAAAATATCGGTATCGGTATCGGTAATCGGCTAAATGAGTTGTAAAATATCAGCATATCGGATATCAGCAAAAAATCCAATATCGTGCATCCCTAGTATTTATATCAAGATCTTTGCGTGTGTCATGTAAACTTGTCTTGTAGGGTCGCAAATTTCATTCACTTTGTGCAAAGACATCACGTTTCCAAGGGTTTCGTCATTGATTCTTTTTTACCTGAGATCTTCACCCAAATGTTCCATATTGCTGTCCAACAATCAAAAGTTGCAGCTCAGCAGCAGTGGACAGAGAAGCAGATCAGACAGGCCTCGCATCCCACCGGGGGCGATGCAATCGTCGGGGAGGGCTGGGAGTGAATAAATGAGACAGTCGGCTCGTTTTCATTGTGAAATATCAAAAATCCACCTGGAATCGTCGCATTGGGCCCTTTTTACGTGGCCGACTTTGAAAGCTATTGGTTACAACTCAGCAGTTATAGATTTACGACGAAGGAAGTGATTTTAAGAGCGCCTAACTAAAACTGTGCAGAATATCCCTTTGGGTTTTATTCCCACTGTGAGATGTTATCAGACAGCTATGATTCACATTTACACTCAGAGCCCACAATCATCCAAAACAGTCACCTCTGAGAGAGCTGAACAAAAAACATGAACATTTAAATGAAATCACGGGGACCTGCTTCTCCTGACGGTCAGTGTGATGACACGCTTTCAGATCCTATTTGGGAAGGTTTGAATGTGCTGAAATGTAAATAGGCTGGACGCATGGAGGCCCAAATGGGAAGCCAGATTCTACATGGGTCAAAGACAGGAAGACTATAGAAGGGAGATAAGCGGGAGGGGAGAAGGAGGGAGAGATTCTCAGGCGAAGCGTTTAACAGCGGACACACGGTGCCACTTGCATTATGGTGACTGTTGCATCAAGGGGCAACGCAAAGGGGCCCCTTTATTTTGCAATGCACCCTGGGGTTTTTAGTCTTCCCTGAAAGGAGAAACCAACCAGATTCAGGAGCGAGCTGCTGACTCATGTTATGGAATCAAACATCAGATTGCTGAGCGAGTTTTTGCGCAGAAGTGAGCTGAATTTGGAACATTTTAAGATGATATAAAGAATATATTGAGAACAGAGCAAAGTGTAAATATAGTATAATATTAAGCATTAGTATTAAAGTTCTGTGCTATACAAAGTCTCTGATTGATGCCTGCAGCTCATGTTTATGTCACGCACCTCACCATTTTACTGCCTGTCAATGTCATTACATCTCCATGTGCGGTTCATTCAAGTTGTCTGGCGTGCCTTCCTCTATCACTCCGTTGAAACGCACACTCTGCGCTCCCTGGAAGCTCAAAGCAGCCTTTTAATAGCAGCGATGCCTTCTTGTTAGCCAGAAAAGAAGGTCATACAATTGGATTTCCGAGCTGTGGAAATCCCTGGATATTTACCTCAAACGCGGTGCGGCGCCTCGCCCTCTCCGCTCACCTTTCATCCTCTCTAACTGCTCTCAAGCTGATTTGTCAACCATAGATAGGATCAATTAATCTATTGAGTCTGAACAGCATGGAAGATTTAAATTGTCCATACACGCAGCCATGTGGCCGGCAAGCCTGTTTTCGCTATTTATAGTCCTCGTCAGTTCGTGCTGCGGGTGCTATAGACAAAAGCCTGTCAATTAAAAATAAATCCTCCAGTGTTTTTCTTTGTTTTTTTGTTTGGGAGAAATGTGTAGCATGTACCATGAATCGCAAAGTCTTTGCTACAATGATTAATTTTGTTTCTGTCAGAGAAAGAGATGCGCCTTAATCTTACAAAGAAGCTCATTTAACCAGGCGTGCGTTTCAAGATTCATCCCATTTTTACATATCAGCAATAAACAAGTTACACTGTACATCTTGGCTGCTTTGAATATTCAGTCTTATGTTTAAAAGGAAGTCGTTTCCTTCCATCTCGGTAGATGAAAGCGGAATCAGTTGTTCTCGACTTCCTCCTTTCTTCGCCCTAGAAACAGGCAGGTACTGCAGCAAGACATTCATGTCGAAGTTTCCCCTGCAGCCACTAAGTGCCAAGCCGTGTCAAAAATGACATGCATCTCCTGTTTCCATGTCATGCCATGCATGTGATGTGATGGGCGAATGAAGGCAGTTCCTGCAGAGAATAGTAGGGGGTCATTATTAAGCCTCTTAAATTAGCGCCCCCTCTCACACAGAGCCTTTGCAATTTGCCGAGGACCCACAACCAAACACACACCGGCTGAACTCCACACGTTCGACTTGACAAAGAACATGATTTCACAAGTTTACTCGCAGCAAACTCATTTCATATGTGATTGAATTGTACCTGTGCGGCACAAGCCATTTAAACTCAAAGTCACACATGGGCGCTTTGAGGAGCTATTTAAGCAGAACCATGCTGTTAGTTAGCTATAGAATGTGCCAATTGCACATCCTATGCAGTGCAATTTACATGTCTCTCCATCATACTCACTTATATGGTTCAACTCACAAGAGCTACCATTTAGATCGCTTGTGGGGGGAGGGGAAGCTAGCTGCATCCACATCACTGGTGTAATACCATATGTAATGTACTGCAGGGGTATAAGGTGGGTGGCAACAGCAGCAGAAAGCTTAACCTCCACTGCCCCCGGACTCCATCCTCGCTGAAATACAAATGACACAGTGACAAACCCGGCCCGTGCCCCAGCCGTGGAAACAGCCTGCTTCTGATGCATCTCCTCCCATTTTGATAGGCAGGTCCCACCACTCCTGCATCCGCCCGGCCCGGTCTAAAGGCCCTTAATATCCCCAGATTAAAGAGACCCCAGCCCCAAGGTCAGCCTCCGAGGGAACGACCGCCTCCTCTCCAGAGCGAAAAACCCGCACTCTTTGTCTCACTTTTATGCCACTCTCTTTCACTCGTCTTCTCCCTCCTCCGTCTCCGTCTGTCTCCCGATCTATGCATCACCGTCTTTTCCTCCTTCTCTCCCGCCGTCGCGTATATGTATATTTACAAGAGTGCACATAACCGGTGTCTGGGGAAGAGTAAGGAGCAGTGGGGAAGGGAAGCCATTAGGGGAATAAAGAGAGGTGCTGCCTCACAGCCGAGCTTCACAGGCCAGTGGAGCAAATCAAATTGGGTCTTGTTCTGCGGCAGGACACACACACGGACACACACATACACACGCATACGTACACTCAGTGACAGTGGTGGAGGCACACAGCTGACAGGAGGGCCTTTGGGACACAGCAGGTCTGGGCATGTCTGCGGCTGGCCCACTAAGGGATGCATTCATGACCCCAACTCTCCTGAGCAAACAAACATTACAATGATTTTATGATTAGTTATTGTTGCTATTATGTACAAAAGATTTTTGCAATGTGTGAATTTAAATGTACGATTGTACAAAAACACGAGCAAGAGATGGAATAAAGTTTGGAAAGAAAGGTAAACAAATGGGCTTTCTAGAAAAACTCATCATACATTGTTGATGACATCCCCTGTGACAGTTTTTATGGCACGTAGCAATATCCATCCACCCTCTCTGCACTAATACCTCATTTATAACAGCTCAAATCCTCTATTCCCATAATGTTCTGAATGAAGTTATTAGCAGGCTCGTAGCAGAGCTGAAGAATCGGCTGAGGACTCCAGGTAAAGGGCACTAAAGCTAATGAAAAATGAGACAGAGAGTCATTCTTAAGGCTTTAGTTTTATTAGAAATACATGGTAATCGCACCAAAACCTTAGTCAACATAATGTTCGCTGCCATCTATATGATACCAATGCCTGTGGGGCACTATTCATCCACAGAGAAATAAAGGGAGATGGGTAAGAAATACATGCAATGCTTACACTTCATTCAGCTTCTCTAAAGGATTACCTCCACAAATCACTTTTGCTCAATTCATTACACGCCTGCAGAGAGGGGGCAGATGTCTGATGGATGGTTGTCTGCAAATGGACTTGTCGGTAACAGAAAAATGCACACGCTTTAATTAAAGAGGGGCCGGACAAGTGGATCGGGAGTGGGTTTGGGGGGTCTCTACACGTCTGCGAAGGCGAGGGGTCATGTATCAGCGGGTTCTCGAGGGATGGGGTGGTTAGCACGAGCTGAATGCTCATTCTGATGGAAATATTCATCATATTAAAGTTTAGTAAGCACACAGACAAGAATGGAACCTTCCTTAACAATGGTTGGTTTGGCCACTTGGTTATTTAACTGCACATTTTTGTTTTGGTTGCTTCTTAGGATTACTTTGTACTCTAGTAAGGGGGTCTTATATTGTGCATGGGTTTCACCTTTTTGGGTGTTTATTGTTCACAATGAAAAAGTGAAAACTGCATAATTCTGTGTTTTTCCAGAAATACATTTTTAAAAAGGTAGCCCCTGAAACGGGCCGTTCAGAACAGCTGCAGGTTCCCAAGTAGAACCTAACCAACCAATCGTCATTCACCTCAGTTACCAGTCCGATACCTCCTGGGAACTCCTGGGTTGCTGCACTTGTACCAGTGTATCGTCCTCCCACTCAGGGTCCGATTCTGGGTAAGGCCGATATAAGGCCGGATAATCGATCCTAGAGCAGCAATGTTTTCTTAGAGTTACAGCGCAGTGCGGCCGTTCCCCCACGTGGGGAGGGGCTACAAATACCGTCAGCCAATCGTGGCTAACGGCTAACCTTTGAATGGGAAAACGGCTTGTTCGTTTGCGGAGGAAGGGGGGAAAAAGGCTCTGAAAAATAATGAAATTAAAATATGTATACAATTTTTAAAACTAAACTAACTTTACCAGCGTGATTCAAAAACACATTAGAACGATACAAACTTGACTGCATTGCTAAAATATGTCCCCTTTAACGATATTCTAATGATACCCAGTTGCTGGAATGAGAGAAAAACTGAAAATCAGATTAGATAAACAGCTTTGGAAATGTTTTACAAGTAAGGAGTCATTTTACTCACGTACATCTGAATGTATGACAGTATGCCATACGGTAAGTCTAAGTTAGGACTATGAGGAAGCATGTATAGATGTTTATTTAAATATGGTTTAAAGAGGCTTGTTGAAAGCTGAAAATGCTTTTGCAAAGAAATTCTACATGGCTAATAACAGAATAGGAAAAAGAACAGAACTGGATAAGCAACAGAAACGGCAGTGGCACAGAGGTAAGACAAAAAACATTCCCCCCATGTTCTCCGTCTGTCATCCACTACAGTCCTCTGCATTTCACTCCAGTGACACAAATCCTATGCAGCTACTTTTGTTTAAAGCAGGCCATTAATGAAGAGCTCTTCAGCTAAATACATCTTTATTCTGCGATTAACGATGGTGCTTGAAGTAAGCACTGGTGTGAAAGGAGGCAGAGGCCCTTCAAGCAGCCAAGTCTTTACAGCCACTCTGCCATCAATCAGGCCTTGTGTCCAGTAAGTGCTGCCAACATTTATGAAATATTCATCAGCCATTCACTTTTGCTTTCCACTCACCCTAATCATTGCGTTTAGGCAGCATTGTGTCACCTCTCGTCTTTAAGAGAAAAAAAGAGGCTACAATCATGTTGCTGAGGGGAGGTGAATTAGGAGACGTGTTTTTTTCTTTTTAGCCAGGCGTGCCTCGCATGGACGTTTTGGTTGTGGTATAAAAGTGTCAGTCAAAGGTCTTCCCCTCCCTTCTACGGTTTTCTCTCATGTAAATATATTTTAATGACTTCAAACACATTATTTTTGTGTTGATTCAAGACTAGTATTGTTATTACGGATGGGCATTTCAAGCTAAAATACTATACGACATTCACTGGGAACTATTTGACTATTATTAAAAGCCCAGTGCGCGCAAACACGCTGACATAAGGAGAGAGGGAGACCGATTTATTTTTTTACAACTCTGTTGGTTTTATTTTCATGTCAAAGTGTGTCTCGATAAAACTCCTACAAAACATGTGAGAATCAGCCTGTTATATTGAGCATAGCTGTTGTAAACTTATGATATGCTAGTTTTATCTGGTCACAGCGCCACACCCGTTGGAGATTAGCGAACAGCTTTCAGATGCGCTACAGCCACCATCTGGCAGTAGTACCACATTACCACCAGCCGGCAGTAAAAACTTTCTATTCTAAATCTATTTTTAAGATGAGATGACAGATGCATATTTTTGACGCACTATTTGAAATTCCTGACCCATCCCTAATTGGTATGGGCCTCTGATAATGCCTTAAAGGCGGTATCGGGTATTGGTGGGTATGTTGATCAACACACTGCAACCTTACCGATACTATTACCAACTAGCCTCGCAAAAAATCAACTGGTTTCAGGTACATTATTGCGTGAGGATAGCAATCAACAGTGTGGTGCTAGCAGGGAACGTAATGTTCGTCGAAGTTAGCCGAATATTCGGCATATTTTTATATTGCACTATTATCGGAAGGGTACCCGGCATCGGTGTTTACTCAAATCTTGGTATCCGAATCGTTATAAGGGAAGGAAAAAATGGCTTCGGGTCATCTCTAATAATTTTTGTGAAAATATTGCTTTTGCCTGGGTGCAAACCAATAAGCATGTTGAAATATAGAGCATGTCTGTGAGACATGCAACCAACTGCTTCACATTACATACAAAGTTGCACTCAAGGAAAGTAGCTGAATGATCTACTTTGGCTCTTCCTCTTTAATCAGTTTCTAATACGAGCCACTAACACAAACTAATCTCCGATTTTGCTGTTAACCTCTGTCTCTTTGTCTTTCTTCCTCTGCGCCTCACTTACCTCTGACTGTGATTAATGTCATTATAATACAATGAGCATGATATTTCCATCACTCATGTTCTACCGATCCAAGACCCAGCCGATGAAAGGTTGTGATATTCATCACCGTCCACCGACTGCAGTCAAACTCGCGTCTCAGATTACAATAGCAAAGGGAAATTCCACCTTCCTCTTCAGCCATTTGCAATTCTTATTGCAGGGAGAAAGTTAATCTATCCGCAGCAATAACTCATTGGATGTAACAGCTTAAGCGAAGATGTCCTCAGTTGCCCATCTTGCATGTTAAACAGGGGGCAAAGAGCCTTGGTACAATTTTCCAAACACAACTGAGCTAACACTGATTTATTGCTCCAGTTTATATAACTCGTATTAGGAATTCATGGACCTGGCAAAAGGGATTAGAGCGTTTATTTCAGGCAGGGAGATGATCCTGTCATTAATGGTCGATACTTTCATCATCGTTTAAACCAGAGGAATTTGCCCGGTGACGAATCGTGGCGGACACAGCTATCAGAGTTGTGCAGCTGTACTCGTTATCTGCCGACGACCCGCTCTGCTCGGGGAACGTGGACCCGCGCCCATCAAACTTGGATTAGGCTGTCAATCAAGCGTCGGCCGCGTATATTGTGTTACAATTTCTCCCCAAATGTCACCAAGATCAGAGTAATTTCTTGGCTAATTGCATTTCGTCTCCCTTTAATGCTGCACGTTTAATGGTTTTGTTACATTGCGTGACAAGATGGTGTTTCTCTCACACTGGCACGGTGATGAGCATAAAGAGGGCCGCGCTTTTGTTTAGAGAAGGAAATGAAAGAATAAATGACTGTTAAAGTTCAGAGGGCGTATTTCTGAAATGGCAGCAAATAAAGAGAGGAAACTGAGAAATGATCCCAATCTTCTCATAGCGTGACATCAATTACACCAAATTCTCATTAGAAAGGGCTGCTGTGTAAGTCTGCTGGCTCTGCCTGGGTTGTTTCATTCTGAAAGTGGAGGCATGTTATGTTGAAGATCTGTGTCAGACAGCTCGGAGTCACACTGAGGATTTTCTCTCCTCTGACACCTTCTTCCTTACGTGCCGCTGACTTGGTTTAAACATGACAAATACAATCTTACTATATCCATGTGCTAACAATAGTAGCCACAATACACCCATTAAATTCCTCCTGGCAGAAGTTGCTGCTATGGGGAAATTAACCACGTTAAATAAAATACTGAAATACTAATTCCACTGCACATCGTGATATTACATTAACACTGCATGTCAAGTTATACTGAAAGGAGCCGCATAAATGAGTCCTACAAACCATTAAGATAGTGCTGGCTCTGTGTTGCAATATTAAAGGGATAGTTTGGTTTGTTTGAAGTGGGGTTTTATGACGTACTTATCGATAGTAAGTAGGGATGCACCGATTGAGAAAATCAGGGCAGATACAGATGCTTTTTTCAATAACTGTAATTATTTTGAAGTTTTGTAATTATCATTGCCTTCGTCTGGACAAGGGGCCAAAATTTACTTTATAAAAAATAATTATTTAGGCCTTCATCACTCTTTGAGAAAGCATGAATTCAATCAATTCCCATTATTTCTTTTAGTTTGAACTTCTTTCACATAAAAAAATATATTTTCAAAAAGTAACTGGCTGAAAATCGAAGATTCTGATGTTCAGCCGATGCATCCCTAATAGTAAGTGCACTAAGTACAGTAGATAGCAGTCAGTACGGAGCCGTTGCTAGGTTACTAAAGTTGTCTGGCGGCACTTCCCTTGGTAGTGATTAGGAATGCATGATATTATCAGCACGTTATGAAAAATGTGAAAATGTCCGTGGTGTGGAAGTTTTTCAAAGTGTCCGAAATAGATAGCAAAGCTGCTATTTGCAATGACTGCTCAGCTTCGGTGATGCGCGGAGGAGCCAAGGCAAAGTCTTTCAACACCGCAAACTTGATTCACCATCTCAAGACCCGTCACCCCGACCGTTGTAACAAATGTGATAAGAGTATCACCATTATACTGTACGCTAATTCCAATACAGAAGAGAGTTGATGATCTCTGCAATTAGGTGTGCGTGAAAAAAATATCGGTATCGGTAATCGGCTAAATGAGTTGTAAAATATCGGCATATAGGATATCGGCAAAAAATCCAATATTGTGCATCCCTAGAATTCAATCTTTCAAATTCCCAATACTTCTTTTTTGTTTGAATTTCTTTCACATAAAAATAATCTTTTTTCAAAAAGTAGCTGGCTGAAAATTGAAGATTCTGATGTTCAGCCGATGCATCCGTAATAGTAAGTGCACTATGTACAGTAGCTAACAGTCAGTACGGAGCCGTTGCTAGGTTACTAAAGTTGTCTGGCGGCACTTCCGCTTCCCTATGTAGTGATGGTTAAGTGTGTTTTAAATTGCTCTGTACACTTAATATTTGATTTGATTCAATGAAATTTTACAAAGAAAACTTTAAAACAATGGCAGTGAATTGTGTCCTGGTATTAGCAGCAGCTCTAGACCTTGAAAATTGTAGCTTCTCCCCCGTCATCGTTGTTGACAAAGGCGATATCAGAACTCCCGCCCCTTCTTGATTTTGATTGGTCTGTGAGGAAGAAGTGACGTTGACGAGTGTTGCAAAACTTGAACTATTTTCAACTGAGAGCGTTGTGAGCGCAACGACAAAATGTCGAGGGCTTTGTGTGCTAAAGACACTGAGCACTGAAAACGCTGAACTGCTTTGCAGACGCTGCTAGCTCAAAAAACACCGTTAACGGACACAGGCCCTAAAGATTCTACTTACAGATATTGAGCTCACATAGGGACCATGTTATACAATTTTTATCCTTTCTCCTTTTTTAATTTAACAGATATCACGTTAGATCTGATGTACTGTGCCACCTTAACACGACTTAGATTAATTGTCCACTCTATAATGGCACCAAACCAAAGCATTACAAGGTCGAGACAATGAAGTGCACTCACCACAAACTCCCCGACCCATTTATTATGCCGCTGATGAATTAAAGAATTTCCATTAAAAACATTCAGAAAAATTTACATCTTCCAAAAACTATAAATACAGAAGAGAAAAGAAATCACAGAGCAACAATAACAAACACTTAACTGCTTTCCATTAGTGCACTTAACCTCCTCTTCATGGTGAGCAATCCCACTTTACATTTCCTGTGGCTAAATGCGTGTCTCTAATTCACAAATGAGGGGACGTTTTGAGTGGCCTTCTGTCTCCCCAATGAGCAAATGCTGCAATTAACTTTTCCTCCTCTTTGTGTTTTTTTTTTTCGAGCTGAAGGTGTTTTTAAGACATTATCTTACAGTCAACAGCATCTTCTGGCTGCTGCTACATTTCAGCTTTTCCCCCCACATTTTTTCTGTGCTTTGTAATGTTACAGTTGGAGATAATAGCCCATTTATGGCGTATTATTCAAGGTTGATTTAATGGAAAAACCTGAAGTATCGTCATTACACATAATTACTGTCATCGATTGATAACTTTAACCAACTTTTCTATGAAAAAAAGGTTTAAACGTGCACTTTAAACTTTCAGCTATTTTATTACACTATTCTTAAAGTATAAGTGTGAATGTTGGAATTAATCTCAGGTGTACACAGAGTGTACAGGGCAGCACCCGGGGAGGGATTATTGGTCCAAATAACAATAATAAGCAACACCACATCTTCTATGTGTTACTGCTGACATGACACTCTGGTAAATAATAAGCATATGTCAGGATTAAACCTGATTTAGTCCTGTAATGATCTCATTGTATCCCACATGTGCATGTGTGTCCATGCGCGCCCGTGGATGTGTACGCGTGTGTGTCATTACAACAAGAGCTGGTTGCATCCATGAGCAAAATGGCTGCATAATTGGCGATGTCCATGACACCGTGCTCTCTGTAGGTGTTTTTTTTTCTGCATGTTGCCCAGACTCTAATTACTGGGGTTTCAGCGGGGAGGTAAGGCAGGCGATGAGGAGATTCTGTCAACTGACGGGTTGTTCTGTCTGCGGCACAGCCAGGCAGCCCAGAATCCCTGGAGTGCGTTTGGGAGAGACCCAGAGACTGGTCATATCAACAAATCTTAATCAAAAGCCTGAAATTGTCAGCTGTCATACACTTTTTGTGATCTTTGATTCCTCGCCCCTCCTCTGACCCAGACCGCTGAATAATACCTGCCTGCACGCGCGCGCGGATGCAGACGCCCGCATGCACGGGGAAGCACATAAACAGAGCGTATATTCACACAGGGCTTACGCATGCACTCGCTCTCTATTCTATTACAAGCTTGTGCACACGCAGAACAGATGCAACCTGCAGTATTTTGAAACAGGCAGACAGGAAGTCAGCTTTAACTTATTAATATTTTATTTATTAAAGCACTTATGGCTCAACTTATAACCTTTATGTTTAGATATACTTCTTGTAAAAAAATACATAATATTGTTTTGCTAACCCAACCTTATTAATCCCACTGAGGGCAATTTGTTTGGAGCATTGTGTACATTAAAAACCATATAAAACCATAGCATCCAGCAGAGAACAATATGTTCTACATAAGATACAACACATTTTTATTGATAATTAAGCAGCCTGATGGAGAAACAAAGTCTAAAAAGTAGCTTTTTTACCATGAAGGCGACACAGTAACACCAACAGCTCTGTGATCCCTGACTTCAATACAACACAATTATACTGCCGCATTTTGGATGAAGTCCAACACTTTGAAAACCCAAACCCTTTTAATATAATGAACAAAAACCGGCACTTCTAAGTTCCAACGTGACGCGCTTCGGTTTAACCACGGCACATTTCGGTCAGCGGCAAACAATGCCATTTTATTTAGCCCCAAGTCCCCTTTCAGACAATCTTAAACTTGTGCTTCAGTTCAGGAGAGGACGGAAAGGCTCCGGTGGCTTTGATCGACCGACTGTTACTAAGAAGCTTTGAGGGGGTTTAAAGGACCTAAAATGTATAAAATGGACGGATCAGGAGCGAGCAAGAAATTTGACGGTTCAGAGGCAGGTTAAAAAAGTAAGAGCATTCCCATACAATATATATCCAGTTAGTGCATATTAGGGGACGGCAGATGACAAAGGTGGAATCTGAGAGCCGATTAGCACCGCGGTTAAACCTTCACATGAGCAGGGGGTAAATACAGCTACGTACGCTGTGCTGCTCTGCCTTTGAAGGTTAAAATTGAGGCCGCCAGGAGTCAAAATACAACTGAACAAATAATACTATGAAGCAGATTGCTACTTTTAACTAGGAGAGATAAAACGAAAAGATTTGCACGCTTAATGCTTAACTTTGCCCCAGATCCTTCGCTAAATCACCGAACCGTGCGCAGTGTTGTAAGAAGGGAAGTGTGAAAGTGTGAAACAGAGTGCAGTGTTATAAGTAACAGGCTAATCCCGTCCTGAGCACTGTTAACCAGTCGACTTCACTTTAAGACTGAAGGGTAACAAACTTCCTTTATAATTCAGGCGAGTCATAAAAATAAACAAACAAAACAAAGACAAATGTTTGATTGAAATTGATATGAATGTAAATATATTGGATGGAAGAATTTAAGTTCAAGTATGAAACAAAATATTTGTAGTAGACTGCCTTCAACTTGTCAATCGTAAGCGCACACCACTTTTCTGCCACTAGGGGTCTCTCCATCAAAACAATACCAGAAGACGTAGTTTGATGGCATTGTGAAATACAGTGTCTTCATTGTTAACCAATCAGCGTTGCCAGTGGCAAACTATCTTTCATTTATTTATACACCGAGTTGCTTTTATTCACCTTATGTCATCGTATCGGTCTGTTTTTCCCTGAAGGAAAGGCGACCGAATGAAATGCAACGTTGACTTAAGCACTTTTTTGCTCCATCATCTTGGTCTGAGTTACAGAGTCACCGTAATCTGGAGCATTTTATTAGCATGACAGTTTATAAAAACAGGATTATTTGAACAGTGACAGCACCTGTCTTCTTGCTTAACGCTGTTCATTTATTGTTTGATGACATTTCTGCTCGTTTTAGTCGGTTGTTTGCTCTTTATGTGAAACTTTTTTATGCCGCTGTCTTGGCCAGGACTCCCTTGTAAGAGATTTTATATCTCAATGGGATTATTCCTGATAAAATAAAGGTTAACTAAAATGAAAAATCAGTACAAAATGTGACATATTATCCCTCAAGTCTAATCTTTAAAGTAAAAATCTCTAATAAATGTCTGTTGAGTCACTATCTATCACTGAATGAGGTAACACAATAGTGATTGAGCCTATGGCCCACTGATGACAGCCTTTGCATTTGCAGTATATAGTGTTATTATAGACTGGGTGTCTGTGGCGAATTTCGCAGAAAAAATAACAAGCAGCGCCCAGTTAGTGACGCGTTTTCCATCACCCAGCAGTGGTTGGTCTGCCAGAGAGGGTAGGCGGAGCTAAGCCGCTGCTTTTCTGGTCTCTGCAAGTGTTGCGAGTAAACAGTAATCTACTATGGCTGAACAAACAAAGAAAAGATGGATGACTACAGATACAACTTCAAAAATAAGTGAAAATCCAAAGAAAAAGAAACAAATTCGACGCTCAGATGAAGGCAAACAGTCGAAAAAGGAAAGCGACCGTCAGCGAGGAAAATCAAGAGTTACAACCGTACCGCTCTGTTTAAGTTTTGAACGCACATTGCTTGTTGTTGCTGTATCAGAAAACACATTTAATGGGCAATTTCCATCATTGTTTGGGACATTGGTTTAACTCAGCGGCTAAACGGCACACCCCATGTTTGTAGGCCTCGACCTCAACGAGCAGATTTAACTCCAACCGTGGCCCTTTGCTGCAAGCCATCTTCCTTCCCTTATTTCCGACTCTATCCACGTCCTGTCTTGTCAAATAAAGGCAAAAGGCCATAAAAATAATCTTTATTAAAAAATTTGCTTATTAGCTTTTACATTTTTGATGTCAGGACGTGTATGCAAGTGCAACATCACCTGATAAAGTTAGAATGTTTTACATTTTCATTGTGTAGTGGAGTTTCATTGCAGTCAATTGTTCAACTTTCTTGCCTAGAATGCATGCACGATTATATAATTAAAGGAACAAGTATAAAAGACAATGTTATTAATGGTGTCAAAAATACTATCATCACTTAATTGGCAATTAATTGATTAAGAAATGAGAGAAAAACATTTCTCTTTTGTTAATAAGGCCACATCAGCAGAGGTCCTGCCCTCCGTAATGAAACAGGCTTGGACTGCTAATGATAACTGTTATTTATTCCAGCACTACCCAGGTTTATTTGGGCCAACGTGGCTCCATGAACCTCTCTCACTTTGGTAATTAAGTGTGTTGATACTGCAGGATGCTTACCTGCAATTATGCCATTTTAATGAGCAGCAGCGGATGGAATAAGGGCACAGCGAGGTCAGACAGAGGCAGCAAAGCATTGGTGTTTTAATAGATACTTAAATGCTGTTAATTTAGCTGGCGGTAATGGAGAAGCCTGCACGTAGGAGAATATCTACAGTTTCAGGCGGGGTAAGTTACGGGAAGGAGGCTGAGGGGCTTTCAGAGGGTTTCAACTATTCAGAGACTTCCGCTCCTGCCCAGAGGAGCTTCTCCACATCTTCTGCTTGTTATCGAAGGCAGCGTTGGCATGTTTTCAGCTTGAGGACTGTTGATGGGTTTTCGGCGAAGGTTTGGCAGGCCCTCACCTGTTCTCGCCTGCGAAAATGTGTCAGTGTCAGACTGAGTGCTGGATTTTTGCAGAACAGATCCTAGGTCTAAGGAAAGAGGGGAAACATGAAATTAAGAATGTATTATAAGGTATATCGTGCGTATAGAAGAGGAAAAATAGGCATGAAAATCCTCAGTATGTGTCTAGTTTTATGTGTCAGCGTTAGTCCCACTCTGACATACATTACATTTTCATGGATCTGCCGCTTTGCCCTCCCTCCTCCTCGCATGGCTCGTGTATCACATGTGCGCCTGTGTGAGCGCACACACACACAGCAGTGCTACAGTACGCAGGTTATTATAACTCCCGCGCTGCGTTCCGCGAAGCTGGTGTGATAACAGTCATTAGGGTAGCCGTGGGAGGAAACTGAGTCTTATTAGAGGAGCATGGAGATTCATTGGAAAAACAAGCGCTTTCATTAACAGGTGTGAAGCTATGCAAATACACAAACACACCCCGATAGCCCACCGTCCTCGCACCTGCATGTGAGAAACGGCTGCTTATTAACACAACAACCCTGCAATTAGTTTGGAAGAATCTGATTCAATTAAAGTGGACCAGAGAGATTGTGTAAATGTCCAGATGCTTCTGCACATGCATTGACGTCCAGTGGAAAAAAAGATGCCAAGTTGATGAGTTTCAAAATAAAAGTTGCAAGATATAGATTCTGAATATTCATGCAGCTTTGCAGGAATTTGATTGGCTGAAACTTGACTGGAAGAAAATTATTTTGGCCAATGTTTTTTTGTAATTTAAGAGCCAAAGATACCCGAACAAAATGGTAAGAACATTATAAATGGGGATGTTCCAATCTGTCGATACCAAGTGCCGATCCAAGACTTGTATATGTCTAGATAATAGAGCTGTACACCAAAGTAAACAAATTAACTTAAAGATGTCTTCAGTTTATTCCATTTAACTTAGTCCAGCTAGCATTGTTGTAAAACTTGTGTGTCGTAGCTAAGTTTAACTTTAATATTCAGTCACAAAAATAAATCACAAATCCACTTAGCAACAAAAAAACCCAAGTATACTCGAATAGAAATCTTACATCCACTTGTGCCTTGAATAGTCACAACAAAAAATGAATTCAAGGCGCTGTCTGAAATGTTGTGCCAAGACGGCAGGACGTACCGTGGTTTCAAAAGCTCCAAGAGACGGCAAAAACCTGCATTCTCTACCACGGAGATATGCCGGTTGTCCAAAGTGACGAATTCAACCACCTTCATTGTAAACTTTTTGGCCTTTTCGCTCTCTTGTTTTTCCTTTTAAAGTCCAGAGTTTGTTGCTTCGGCGCAGCAGCCTTTTCCTCTGTTGCTTTAGTGAACGCGCCATATTCCGTTGCATATTTAGGTCTTATCAAATTGGTAGTATTAAACGCAGCTCTGCTGCTACCGCCTCGCGAAACGATCATATTGTGTATGTTCCAAGTGGCTGTTGGACTTTTTTGGCTTTCTAGTTTAAAATATTTCCACACTGCTGAATTTTTAGCCACGGGGTTGCTAATGCTAAGTTACTTGCGCGTTTGCGATCTGCCGCAAATTGTGCTCAGTTTACAGCTGACATAAAACATCGGGGTGAGATGATCAAATTGTTGATCCCAGTTGGCGCCGATCAGATGGTTGAGATCAGGATCGGGACATCCCTAACTATAATTTAGTTTAGCATTTTGTGGCGCCTTAAATTAAATTAATGGACGTTTTAGTTATGGTGATGACTGAGTGAAAAATGTTTTTAGTGAAAATCACACGGCAGAAAATGCTTCGAATAATCCTAAAAGTGAACATAATAAGAAGTTAACAGCTAATAGTATGCATTTTCTATTCAACCTATTTGTTATGCTGCAATTTTCCAGTCTCTGTTTACGCTATTGTTTGTTCTACCCTCATTCCTTTTTCTTTTTTCTTCAATGAAACTAGAACGACTACACAGCAGCAGCAGCAGCAGTGAGGTTTGCAATCAGATGGCTCAGACGACACTTGCCTGTGCGACTCATTTAATGCATAACATGCTTCCAGTGAGAGCTCTTGAATGGGTAGATTTTTGAAATGTGCCAGAGTGGCTCCCCACTGAGCAGTAAGCTAGGTCTTTGATGTATCGCGCTGTAATGTGGTTGTTATCCATAATCGGCTTGAATTCAGGAGGGCCACGGCTGAAAGAGAGGTACAACGGTAACATGTTCTCGTGGTACATTAAAAATCCACCACCCCGGCCCACTGTGACCAGAACTAAACACCCTGAAAACCCCCATTACCCAAACATAAGCATTAACACTAAAAACAAAGTGTAATATTACCAACACAACATTGTGTATCATTTAAATCCCGTGAGCCCGTAAGATGATGCTTAAACGGAGTTTCTTGATGCTTATGCAAATTCCCCATTTCTGCACGTTTGTGATACCATAAGTTTAAACAAGAAATAATCCCGACGCTATCGCATTAAGCCGCCGTGTGAAAGGTGGCAGGCGGACTCTGTGATACGCATCGGCGTCGGGCTCGCGAGGAATACGGAGATGATATTTAGCGTTGTATGAATAACAGTCAACAGATGAGGGAAACAAAGAAGTGTTGTGAAATATGAAACCTATTACGCACTAAAATGAGACCCTTAGTAATGGAGTTTTAATGTTGCAGCACGGAGCGGGGAAAACAAAGATGAAACACTTGGACCTGAGAAATCTTAACATGTAATAATCACGACTTGTCGTGCCCAAATAATATGGATGCTTTCCGAACTCGAGAGCTGTAACACATTCGTGCTCATCCGTTCGGTTCAACAGATTCTTAGCTACATTATGTGTTAATAAAGACATTTTGATGAGCTCCTAAAACAGTCTCCCTGCCTGCCTAGTAAAAAATAAATAAAGTTAAGCACCCAGGTTATGACTGTTGCTCTAGAGATCTACAGTGTTATTATTACCACCTAGCCTGTGCTTAGGGTTTTAATTTAGCAGTGATAATTTGCTTATGCAGGCCGCATCTGATTAGACTTCTTTGTTGCACCAACTGTTTTTAATATAGTGCGAATTACCCACTGTGCTTGTTTATACCGCCCGAACAGGACTGAAAATCAGCGGCGAGTCGGCGTTTGAAATTAAAGATGGCAGAGAGACAGACAGCGAGAGAGACAGACGGAGGGAAATGGATGAGATTGTGGGCGTGGTTGCAGGGGGGCGGGGGTGGGGGGGGTTGAGTGTTTGTAAAGGAGAGTAATCAAACTGCAAAACAGAGCAAAATATAATATTGAATGCGGCTGACTCTCTGACATTAGCCGGGCTATAATAGTTAGGTTTGAGAGGCCGTCCTCATTGAGGCTCCTAGGAGTGAATGGAAGTGTCCTAGTTATGCATCATTACAGGGGGAAGAGCTGTCCACTTCCTGCTGAGCAGAGATGCCCTCTGCTTTCACACTAAGCGGAATAGTTCACAAAATAACAGCATACCAAGTGTTCGTCCCCCACTCTCTTTGACAGAGGGCTAATATGAAGAGCCGGCAGGAAAAGGATACGCCTCCATTTCAACTTAAAAGCACGCATCTAATTCACAGCTTACAAGAGAGAAGTCATAATAGCGCGGCAGTTAAAAGATGGCAGAGGAGGAAGAGGTGTCTGCATAAAAATGCACAATTACAATGGTAAAACATGCAATTTGATGTTTTGCAACAGCGAAATGGCACATGTGTACGATTTTAAATTCAATTGTGAGACGGATAAAAAAAAGAAAAGAAGAAGAATTTGGCTCCCTTCTGTGTGTGCGCAGGCACAAGGTCGCCCTCCGCATCATCAATCTGTATTGTGAAGAGCTCCTGAGGTTTTTTTCATCAAGGTCTTATCCACTTCAGAGGTTCAACAGATTAGCGATCCGCCGGGCTGCGATGGCTTTTCAGCGCCGTGCTTTACGTCCAATTTGAAGTGTCTAAGAGCATTCTTGTCATTAGTGTTTACTCGAGACTGTTTTTCAGAGAGCCCAGACTGAGTGTGACATTAAAGACAAATAAAACCACATCAGCCGTGTTGATCTTTTTCGAAGGCTCCGGAGAAACAGGGCCCAACATTTTATCTTGGCAGACAGCAGTTTCAGAGGTTATAGATAGGCCAGCTTGCCGACGCTATTATTTACCAATGGAGCAGAATGTCAGCGCTCCTATATACCTCTTTGCTTTTCTCTCTGTATTGTTTGCTCCCTGCCTTTGTGAAAGGGGGCACTTTATGGAGGTGAGCGGCGAGAGAAAATATTTCTATCTTGCCATCAATGGATCAATGGAGATGTGTTTACCTGTCTCGGGGCGCCGTGCTCACTCCATAATAATGGATATTAAACAGCTTGTTGACTGAGTGCTTTTGTCCCGGTCACTTGTCAATCCCTTAAACACTGCTGGCCAGTGGAGGGACACACACTACCACTGTTCGGGTTACCACAGCCACCTCTGTCAAAGTGACGCCCCTCCCTCGCTTTGCTGGACAAAAAAAGGACATGTCGGGTCAATGAGATTCTCGGTAATTAAACTGAAAGGGGTCATTTTCAGTGCAAACTCTGGAGGCCTTTCCGTTTAAATGGTAGGTTGGAAGGTGCTGGCCTCTGCACACGCTCACTCTGAGTGAGCACAAGTTTCTGAAAGGGGAGATTGATCGGCGCTGAATGTATATTTAAAACAATATATAATAAAACGGCTCTTCTCTTTGGAGTAGAACTTTTGATAAATAGTGCAAAGATTTCAGTAGCCACCAATTACACCTCACATAAACTCAACTTTATGAATGTGAAGCTGTAGGGAAAGTATTAATATGTTGCCAGAATCATGATCAATGACAGATACCTGCTGAATATTAGCGCACTCAGCTAAATCCTCGACCCCCTCCAGTTAGACAGAGCTCAGGATGAACCTCTCTGCTCTCAATCTCGACTCCTTGTCTTCTTTACAATCCAAACTGTTCTTCCCCGTGTAATAACTGTCTCTCACGCGGAGCAGATTTTAAGCTCGTGCCTCAATAAAACGGGAACCCGTGGTCATTTTTGTGGCTACTTTGGGGAATGCAGAGTCTTGCTTTTTTTTTTCTAGCCGCTGCAAAGTGGTGCGATGGGAGCAGCAGAATGAAAAGGCCGGGTTTGTTTTACATAAAGGCTGCAGCCATCAGGACTCAGCAGGACAGGCGGAGAGTGGCTCTCCGGGCCCGATAAATCATGACCTGCATTCATTCATTCAGCACATTCAGACCCAGACGCACATTTCTCTCCCAGCCAGCTCTGCTGACTCCTCATTTCTGCTCCTGTTTAATATGTGACCTTATGCTAGGATTTTACTTTCACCGTTCTTGGAAGAAATGAGACGGCTGACAGCGGAGCGTTGCTAGTTCTGTATCGTCAATTCATTAGCGACGGGAACAGCTTTACTTTTATTTAGAAATAAAAAGACAAACTACTCATTTTAAGTGATTTGAACCACAGACGCTCGCAAACTCTTGGTGTGTATTTTTCCTTTCTTTCAGGTGAATGCACGGCGCCCTTTAGGTTTAATGGAATTCATGGTAGTGAGTGACAGGGTTTGAATAGGCTGGAGAAAATGGGGAGGTAAAAGGGGCATTAGGAGTCGCTAAAGAGGTGGGGATCGGCTAAAGACTGACACCATCCTCTGCCTGTGACACGAGCGCACAAACACACACACACATATATTCAATAAAGGGTCAAGGTAGAATAATTTGAATATGTTTGTGCTGTGCGTGTATGCACTGTGCAGACCCTTTTCACTCTTTGTTTCAGTGGATGCAAAGCTAACTTAGCGTCCTCACAGCAGCACAATTTGGTGTAACTACTGAATAAAATACATTTGGTTGGTTGGACATCTCTAGTTTCAGAGCTTGATACTTCCTCTGTATTGATGGAACATGGGTAAAGAGGTCAGGGCAGAGGTTTGTGATGGTAATTGTTTGTTGGTTTAATGCTCAGTGAGCTGTATTTACCTCCCACACAACATTGGTTAATTATGTCCTCCAACTGAAGGCAGAGCTGATTACCACATGACAACCAGACTTATACTTCCTCCCTTGTCATTAGCATGGCGCGATGGCAGAGAGAACATGTGAGCGCACTCGCCTTTGTCTCACTTTGACCAGGGATAATTGTGCCACAGAAATTACCTCTGCTGCAGATTAATGATGCCAGTGAGACAAACAGAGGGGCGGAAATAAAAAAACTTCTGGCAGATGTTTCTTTTAAAAATGCTCAGAAGATACAAACACTTCCTTGGATAGAGCTCGTAACCATGGTCGTCTTAAATAAACATGTTACGTGTAGACGTCTGGATTCCTCGCACATTAAACAGACAGCAGTCTGTGATAAGCAAAGGCTTCCATTGTTATTAATTTGTTATTTCTCCTCTGTTTGGTTCCTGGCCGGATTATCGTGTTGAGCACACAGTCCAAATTCCACTGTAAACATTAGCAATTAATCTTCTCACCGGCTGTCTCCCCTCAAACGACTGTTTTACATAAAGCTGATCAAATTAAGTTGTTTGCAGTGGACAAATTCTGTTGTCACTTTGTCTGGAAACGCTACAACTGAGAGACGGTTGCGCATTTCTTTGTTACAGTAACCAACCACCGTCATCCTCTTGCGTGTCTCAAGCCCCGGTCGACATTCTCAGTAGGAGCTCTGAACCAGAATGGGTGTGCACAACAGAAAACAGCCAGTGCGATTTATATTCGAGTAATCCTTTAATTGCTTCATGGCAAAATGTCTATACCATATTAAGTAATTCAATACAGCCAGTTAATGGAAAGGCAGGGAGAGACATCATGTTTTGCATAAAACCTTTAAAGCCACTGCTCCCCAACGCGGTCTGCCTCGCTCATTTTGATCACATTGACATATTCACATCCGAGGTAATCCCCCAATCTATTTTGGGGCGAGGACAGAAGATGATCAGAGTCTCTGGGAAGGCTTGAACATGTTAATACACAAAAACCCTGATACATCACATCATTTTTATACGAAATACCACTTTTGTTGATGAAAATAAAGGATACATAACTCCTTTTTAAAAACCACCACCATTCAAGCGACCACTGAGCATTGGAAACTGCATGTCTGTCTTGTTCAGCTTTGCATGTGTGAATTAATACAATCACTACATAATGACATCATCAAATATGATAAATCAGCGAGGATTTGGTGACAGAATTTGGAATATTCTAACATGTGATGATTGGTAAAATTATATATCGTCAATATTTTGTTTTGAAAATCTGTCAGAGATTCATTTGCAGGCCCCTTGTGATGGCCTGAGGGACGTTCTGAATACATGAAGACATCAGGAACCCTACCCACTAATGCCTGCCGTAGCATCTCTACCCAGCAGCCTTTCTCCGAGGATGACTGACAAAAACAAAGAATCTATGGGCGGAACGCCTTTAAAAAGCATCTGACCTGCATCTGCATCGCACACCCTGTCATGTCGTAATGAAAGTTTTGACAATATTCAAAGCGGACATGATGGAAAGCAGTAAACCATGGATGCCGTTTGAAGATGTGTAATGCTCTCCTGGGAGAAGGCTGTCTTAGCGGTGGACCTTTCTTTGCTAACATCATTCAGACGCACTGGTGGGCCTGGATGTTTTGGAATCATCAGCTTTTCAAATGTATGCGTGCGTGGTGCATAATGAGCTCCAATTAAATTCTTTCTTCACTTAACATAGAGCCCAGTTTGTCTCGCATCGTGGGAGGATGAATTAAGTGTGGAACTGGCGTACTATATTTAGAGTGTATTTATGAAAGTGTACTCATAGAGAACACAAAATTTACCAGGACGCTATGCCTGTGTTTGCTGGATTTAGAAGAGAGCAATCAAACACAAGACAATGGCATGTTTGATCAAGGCTTTAAAAAAGGACACCGACAATGGCTTGTTGACACCATTTGACTGTTGGCACATAAACCGGCCATTGTCAAGGCCAACATGCAGCCATTGGCTGCACTGATCACCATGTGAAACAAGCTTAGATCCAAAGTCCAGCCAAGCTTTACCATCAATGGAACTACTCGGGTCCCTGCAGGACTTGGGGTCTCAGGGGTCGCAACTTCGGGCGCCCTGGTCCAAAGGGAAGGTCACCGCAGCTGACTCGGGTTTATACTCCAACAATAGGGTGCAGACGCAGAGAGAGAGACTCATGGGTCAGATGGATTACCAAAGAGAGCTCAGTTCATTTGTTGTTCGTGTCTGATCCTCTGGGAAGAGAAAATGGTCAGCGTTGCCCTTCATAAAGAAAGCCGAGCTAGCAACAGAGTCAGAACTGAGTTACAGAGGAATCAAACTGGTCAACAAGAGAAGCACGATATTAGAGTTTTGCAGATTCCCGGTATGCAGATGCTTTCAAACTCATTTTGATCAATTTCCTAGGTAATGCTAACAAAAAAAGGTAGCATTATCTAACAAATTATCAAAACCAATGACGTGCCAATAGTTCCTTGCAGGACTACTGTCGACCGGTCTGTGGGAGTTGAGATACTTAGCGCAAGGCGTTAACTGCAATTGATTGAAAACCAAATGCGAGGCTCCTGCCATGCCATCACCGTGTTTATGTTCCATTATTCGTGGCAAAGCAAAAAGAGATGGCTTTGCTATGTTAGCTTAACTCGCTTAACGTGGTCTTCAACGTCTACAGTTTCCATCAGCATCAGGAACTTGTTGGGGGGAAACGATGCACCCAAAGCCATCCGATCAAAGTTTTAGTGGTCTCCATGTGATATGCGAATGGCTGCTGTAGCCTTGATGTGTAGTTACGTCCCTCTGGCTTAGCTTTTGAGCTAACCCTTTAACTAACTTTAAACCCTCTGATTATATAGGCCATGTTTCAGGATGCAAAGGCGACATATTTTCATTGTAAGAAAATACAACATTTTCTCTTCATAGTAACAGTACTAAATGCTTACCAAAGAGCAGATTTTTCTGTCTGTCTTGCACAATTTCTGTAGCTCAAAGGTAGAGATCTCAATCCGCAGTGGATGAGTAAGGACAGGGAAGGCCAAGAAGACAATGGATACAGGCCAGGGGACAGGGATCTCATATTTAGCTCGTGATTGCACTCAGGGTAGACAATAAGTAAGATTCATTAGGTCATTTTTTACTTGCGTCTGCCAAGATCTGGAATGAAATGTTAAATGTTTCATGGGCTAAGAAAAGGGCAGAATTTGTCTTTGTGTTTGCCATCAGGGAGAGAGCAAGAGAGAGGGAGCGAGGAGGGGAAAGCGGAGAGCGGGAATATGATAGACAGAAAGATATAAAGCGCTGAAAATAAAGAGCGATTGGAGGAAACAGAATGCAAGGGGGAAACTGCAAGAGAAAGTCTGGGAAGGAGGACAAAAAAAAGGAGTAAAGAGGTAGAGTTAAATGGGAAAGGGAGTCAGGGGGAGCAAGGAAAGGAGGGAGCGTGGCTGGGTGTTTTGGGCTGTCTGATGGATGAGGGTGTAGCGGGGTTGGTGGGGGCGGTGTCTCCTGAATGATGATGGCCTAATATCATCATCCCCCTGTCAGGCCTAATAGGCTTTCCTTGGTAGAAATCACTCACACAGAGCCGCCATAATGCCCAGGCCCCCTGACAGCATCATCCATCCACTCAAGCCAAGCGAACGTCTCCAAACTAATAAGGAAATATATGGTTCAAGGAGATCTGAAAAATTAAACAGGTAGCTTATGAACAATTTGTTTCACAGGGATGTTTATTATATTTATCGAATGTAGTAGCGGGTGAGGGTGTCTCTCTCGCTTCGTGTTCGAGACATTGGCTCCGAGCATGATTTGCTGACAAGGCAGGTCTGTAAAGTGGGAAATAAACACCGTCTCCAGCACCTCCTCTACCTCAGGGCCGGCCTTGTCCTCCAGTAATGCCTGGCCTTACTTTTGTCGTTCCTAAGCAAGACAGAACAGCTCCTTCATCTTGGTAAAGCTATATTTTCCACCACTGTTGAATTCACAATTTGCGCAAGCAAGGGAGGGTCATTATCAGTTGGAATAAAAATACTCTTTTGAATCCTTAATCCCCTGATCTAACAGTCCATTGTTCTCATCTTCTAAAATATTCTAAATTTAGCAGCAGAGCTTTGGAGGAGTCACCCATTCCTTGTTTTCCTCGCAGCGAGCCTATCTGCAGCACACCTGTCATTGCTTTCCCTCATGCAATGGCTGATCACAGCACACTTTAAACATGGTTACTCTCCTCTTATCTCTTCCCATACCCTACCGATCCTGCTATCTCCAATCGCAGCTTTAATCATGTGACACCTTCTCAGCAACCAACCCCCCACCACCACCACCACTTCCTCTCCTCCTCCACCAGCATCCACAAGAGAGAACTGCCGCCATCAATAACGGCGAGAACTTTTTCAAAGTCTGCTCTTAAAAGCCCCCGTCCCATCAAAACGGTCAGATTTCATTATCGATGGTGCGCCATGAAAAAGAGACTCTCTCGCACATTAGGCAATCATTGTTTAGGCTTCACTTTGAGAAGCTATACATACATCCCTAACATGCCGGTGATACATTTACATCACAAGTCTGCCACTGTTTTCCTTATGCATATAAAGTAATGACTTGAATACTCTGCACTGTTTCTGACAGTCAATATTTGAAGTTGGAGGGGGGATGGAGTGGCGCTTGTACACATCCACAAACATACACATATTCTCAGAGATAGACTTTAAATTTGACGATAATCTGCAGTGCTATAATAACTAAAAGATAAGGAAGTCAGTAGCTATTTAGTGAACAAGGTTTGATACTCTTGTATTTATAGGTCCCTTTTTTGGGAATGTGGTTTGGATGTAGTTTTTAGGGCCGCAGCTACAATTCTTGAATTGATTAATCTGTCCACTACTTTTCCATTGAATGTAAACAAAGCCCAAAGTGACGTCTTCAAAATATTTCTTTATCCAACCAACAGTCCAAAACCCCAACACATTTACTGCTCTAAATCGTCACATTCAGGAAGCTGGAACCAACAAATGTTAAAAAATGACCGAAGGATGAATCAAATATCAAAATAGTTGGCGATTAATTTTATTTCAATCGATTAATCGATGCAGCTCTAGTTGTTTTTTAAGTGTTTATGGCGACTGATGTTCCCTGTAAAACATGACCGTAGCTTCATGAACAGCCAGGCCCCTGCTTTTTGGTCAGCATTTCTTTCAAAGAAACTCTGTGTATTCAGCTGCATCTCAATTGTGGTCAGCTTTAATGCTAACACACACTCATCTGCAGCCGTGTTATCATTGTGCACGTGGCAAACAGTCCACCCTCCCATACGCCCCCTCTCCAGTTGTTGGTTGAACCTGTAGCACGAAGGGTGTGTGTTAATAAGAGAGGGCTTTGGTGAGGTGCGTTGTCGGGCCATTGTGGTCTCCACGCTCGCTGGTTTCCTTTGTGCCATGAAAGCCCGGTGATACAGTAACAGCCAGAGGCAGAAAGGAGCTGTCTGTCGTCGCGGCGGCTGGTAACACTTGTTTCACCCACCCTTCCAGGGGGCCGTGGAGAATAGAGGAGAGGCAGCTGGTAGGCTTAACAGGAAATGCAGTGGTAACAGTGTCAACAGCTGCCCTCATGGCCACGCGGGCCAAACGGTCGGCAACAAAAAAGCTACGTGTTTGTATAGCTGCGGGGATTTGGTCCATACTGTATCTCTGTGTAATGCTGCAATGCCAAATGAGGGCCTTTGTGTGTTTTCTCATTAGTGCTTTATACTCTGAGCTTAGTCATTTCACAGGTGATGACAACATGGAGGCCAGTCAATGTTGAGTAAACAAGGCAAAAACAACAGCTGAAGGGGAGCAGACCTCTGCTGAAGTGAGAGGCACTGCTGCTCTGGAACCTTTAAGCCACTGGATACCCAACTCCACAAAGCTTCTGAACTATGTAATTAAGAGTTTATGTACATAAAGTAAGCGTAAAAAGTAAGTTAAATCTATATTAGAAATGTTGAGATATTGGGTTTGAATTGGGGGTGGTTAAGCTCGGGTATTTGTCACAAAAATGACACCGCCAATCCTTCCACCAATAGACTAGCGTCGTCCACAGGCCAAGTAAATTAGCTAGCACTAGCTAACGCTACAGAGACATCATTAAGCATTGCATCCATAGCTTTGAGGAAGCTAACGTTGCATGTGTATGCTATCTGCTGAATATGATACGGATAGCAAAACATTTTATAAGTTGTCGTTCAGTGACATTAATATCATGACATGGTATTTCCTGTTGGCTATCCAAGATTATCAGTTTATTCCATTGTTTATTTAGGAAAGCAAGTGTAAAATGAGTTTTGAATGATGTCATGAGTCCTTGTATGTATTTGCATGCTGCAGTTTGTAAAAGTGAAGATAAGGGCAGGAAAATTCCCATTACCCGTGGCTGTTACAGTGACCTCCAACTCGGGTCAAGATGACCCCCCGAGGAGTCAATAAATCACGATGTCACCTCTGCTGCCCAATCCCCTCTTGCTATCACTAACTTTGAGTGTCCTTAGCATTCTTTCACTTCCCCTGCTCCTTGCTTGACCCCCCCCGTCCAAACAAACCGCCTGTCAGCGCCGCAGCGACAGGTACGACAGCTCCGGCTCGACGTGAGGAGTGATCTCCCCCCCCCAAAAAGTAACACTCTCCGCTGTCCTCGACTTTCTGTCTCCAGCGCCGGCCTGTCTCTCCTTCCTCTGCCTCCTCTTTCTCTCAGGCGCAACTCAAGCCTCACTTTTTGGCGTCTTTTCCCTTCCTCTAAATCATAGTTGAGCTGTGAAAATATGTAATTACCACATGTACACTGAGCTATTTGAAGATGGAATTTGTTTTTAGTCCGTATCCAAATTCCATGTGAGAGTTTTCAAATAAGGAGCAGAAGTATAAATTTCAGTCTACAATATCAGAGTCTTTATTTAAGTCTTAGTTACATCCAATTTGCTGGGAGCTTTAATTCACCCTCACAGGATCATTGTTGGACATACATCTTTGAATCTGGTGGTATTATCTACCATTTGCTAACTTTAATACCTTGCTGGGATTTCTCTGCAGCAGAGCTTATTCTCCGTCTGACTTGAAGATTTGAAGCTCCTTTTATGTACTATTCATTACTTTAATATGGACGACTCATTGGGGTCATCTTGGAATGAATGCAGCCATCAGTTTACATTCTTAGTCGTCATTAGACGAATAAATATCAATGAGATTACCTCATAAGCCCTCGGAAGTTCCCCCTGCGACCCCTCCGCTGCCGAGTCTTTTCAGACGTGGAGGAAGTATTAAAGGGCTATTTCAGTTAGCGTGTAAAATCTTAGCTTCCATTTTTTGAGCCAGGGCGAACATCTTTTTCATGTTGCAAGAGAGACCAAGTCGCTTTCTCGTCTGCAGAGAAACATGGCTCTGATAATAGGAAAGACCAACAGACGGCGGGATCTGCTTTCAATGACCTTAAATACCTTATCTGCACCTTTGAAGCCAGGGCGAGGTGATTGGCAGGTCAATTTGTGATAGTATCGGTCGATGTACTTGGCGCTCTTAATGCTCTTTGCAGCAGATAAGTCTGCTTAATATGAAAACTGTCATAATTCATCCGCCTTTTCAGCAATATACATTTTCTTGTGGAATCATCAATCCGGTCACCTGTCAGAAAGGACGTGTCAGGATTCCCATTCCGCCGCCCGCCCTTGTGTGATTTCACTTTATGGAGCTTATCCCGCACTATGAAGCAGTTGGGATTATTCCTCTGGTATGTTGAATCAAAGTTTTCCCTCTCTGAACGCAGAGATAGGCAGAGCGGGAGAGGCGTCGTTCCCCCTGCAGCGTGGATGTTTTCACTGCGTCCGCTCTTTGTCCAGTCTCCTGTCAAACCCATCACAGCCCCGTCCCCCCTCTCAGCCGGTAGTTTCCTGTGCAAATTAACAGACTCAGTGGTGAAGTAGAGTCCAATTTTGAAGCAAAGTAGAGTGTGCAAATTAGCCATGTTTTTTAATTAAGCCCGGTGCACAGTGCGAACGCAGAGGGCCATTGTTCCGGATGGGCCAGGTGCAAATTTATTCTCTGGGGAAGCGCAGCGATGTCCGTCCTCCAGCCGAGTCCCATCCTCGGCCTAATCAGTCCCCAGCTTGAGAAACGTCCACGTTTTGGCACCCTCTCGCTGAGAGACACCGCTGAGAGTGGTCAGAAATTATTCATTATTCAAGGGCCTCATTTGTAACATTTCCATTAAAAGTTGCCACCACGCAGACAGGCTCAACATTTGATTTTTGGTAATTATAGTTGCTGGACAAATGTATCATTCAGTCTTTTCAAGTCAATTGCCTTTCTGTGCGTCTCCCTGCGGAGGCCCTTCAGGGGTGGCGTCTTTTTAGGAGTCCTATGTCCTGCCAGTTTCTGTCAGGTCCCTCAGGTACGCTGTCCTAAGGTGCTGTCAAAGTCTCACAGTAGGACAAGTATGCTGGAAATGTCTAATTTGTCAATTTTTTGTGTTTTTTTTTAACTCCTGGTAAGTTTGATTTGTCTTTGAAACGTCATAAAATAGCAACAAAAAAATACTCACTCAAAAAACGACTTACTGCTCTTATTATTTGACGAATGTATTTGTTTGCGTCTACCATAAGAAAGAACCTCATTTATTATAAATAATTAAGATATTATAAAAGACTATATTATGGCTTAAATGAGCACTGAAATCCTGAAGGCAGATCCTCTTTTGGGTGACAATCTTGCTTCTCTTCGGGTTGCACACGTTGCTCTGTGGGGGCTTGAATCAGACGGAGAATAGCCACAGATAATGAGCTGCCTTTAATCATGGGAGACAGTACTTTGAGATGCTTTGCATCGCATTTGCAGGAAGAAAAAAGGGTGGGGTGGGGTGTGGGGGGTCTAATTACTGTAGTGCAGAAAAAATCACGCAGCTTCCTGTCCGTCGGAACTGATGCTGAGTCCTAACCAACCCTGACAGGAAGTGACAACAAAGAGCGTCTGTGTTCAGAACACGGCAAAACAAAGAAAAGTAAAAAGCAACAAAACTGAAGTCATTCATGATTGGAGGATGTAGATTAATGAATCCTTTTCTGTTTCCGAGTGGAGGCCCAGTGATCCTAATTTGAGCTTTCCTTTTGAAATACAGATACATCTCTATGCAGATAAGATACAGTGCACTGCTTATAGCTGACAGCATATACCATATACTTTATTGATGTTTTTAAAATGCAATTTTTGACAGCTTGTGCGGACGTTTCCAATGCATATCAGCGATACGCCCCTTTCTGCTGACAGACCAAAGATGAAACAGTGCACATCAAAATGGAAATGCGTCAGAGTGCGAGCTGAAGTTGACTTTGACTCAAACCAGGTTCTGACTGAAAGTGGCAGGAGAGGATTCTTGTCAAAACCGCTCAAACGCAGTGAAGAGGCAGTGCATAAATTTCTGGATGGGTGACACAAAAACAAAGCACACGTCCTGTACTCACTCAGTGTCTCAAACGCTAATTGCAAACGACACCTTAAGATGTTTGAAAAAAATGAAACATGACTCGTATCGTTCCTGTGAGGTCTTTTAAACTGAAATCCAAATTTTCATCCGGCCAGACACACATTCGCACAACACAATGGTTGAATCCTGCTTTCTTCCTCACCACCATGTACATTCCATTAAACCAAAATAGCCGCAGAAGATAAGTCCTCCAATCCCACCACTATTTCATCCTTGTCCATATCCATAAGCGGCAAAAAAGATTTGTCCCATAACCCTGTGTGATCATTTGCATCTAAAACGATATTCGACATTTGTTATTCCATCAATCAATACCATCTCTCCCTTTCTCTGTGTGCATAATCTCAGAGCCTGCATGCAAAACGCTTAACAATAACATGTATGTTATACAAGAAGCCATATATCATCCCTGGACGCATTTACATCCTGTTAACAATTTCTCAGGGCAGATTAGAGGGCGCTGAGACAGCAGCCCAGATCCCATGAGAGCTGGGCTTTGGGAGCTGATAAGGCCAGCCATAGGAAAGGCAGGATTAATACGTATGACCAGGACACATGGAGACCCTCTGATTATTCCAGCAGAAAAACGGCCCCTATCCCATCGGCCCCCCGCGTGATTAGATACAGCCCCGAGTGCGGACAGGGAAGCAAAAGGGATGGGGAGATAACCGGTTTTATTTATGCAAGCCGGTTAGCCTGGCAGATCACGTCTGAGGATTGTTCACGCTACAGGGGTGAGGGATCGCACCGGGGGAGCTCACCCCCGATCACACACAGGGCTGCTTTAGCTGTCACTTTTCCACCTCGCTTTCTTCCCTCTGTAGAATACAGATCAAGCATTCCCAAAATATTTCATGATAAGGAAGGGGAAATGTGTAAAGCCACGGAGCTTAAATTTTTGCTGCAAATTTGATTTATAATTGTTGTTTAATTGTAGAATTAACATTAGAACTTGTATTTTTCTTTCCTGATACCAATTCCAATCCTGATGCTCAGACTGGAGTATTGGCCTATACGAAGTACCCCTCGGACACCGGTGTGACTGAAACATAGACATAAATATTGGTGGGAAAACAGTGATTGCCAACATCTTGCTAGCTTTGCCATACTTTACACTATCTGCTAGCACCAAGCTGTAGTTTGTTATTGTCAAACAATAATTTACCTGAAACCAGTTGATTTGGCCAAATGATTATGGTACTGGATCGGTGAATTGAATGGCATAATCGCCGATACCTAATACCACATTTAACATAGTATCGGAGGCTGATACCGATACTGGTATCAGTATCAGAGGTCAATACTGATACTTTTATCGGTATCAATATTGGAGGCTAGTACTGTTACTGCTATCTGTATCAGTACTGGTGTTGGTATCTGTATTGGTATTAGTATCAGTATTGGAGGCCGATACTGTTACTGATATCGGTATCAGTATCGGTATCTGACACTGGTATTGGTATCAGTATCAGTGTTGGAGGCAGATACTGTTACTGATATCGGTATCAGTATCGGTATCTGTTACTGGTATTGGTATCTGTATCAGTATCAGTGTTGGAGGCAGATACTGTTACTGGTATCGGTATCAGTATCAGTATTGGAAGCCAACACTGTTACTGGTAACAGTATGAATATCGGTATTGGTATCCCATACTGGTATCGGTATCAGTATCAGTATTTATATTGAAACAACCCCAAGTCAAACTTAATAATATCATGTCATGATAAATCTCAGATAAAGTCTCTTTTTGTCATAAAATGTCTCCAACTTTCTGGGAAGACATTCCTAAAGAAACTAACCTCATTTAAACTCCCTGTGTTCACGTTAACACACATTCTTTTCCCACATTAAGGAGTCAAACCATTCACGCTACACCCTTGACGAGAACTTCAGCAAGTTTTAGCAGTAATTGTAGTTCACATTAGATTCTGTACACAAGACTTTATGGGAGCGGGGATTACCTAATTAACTTCTTCAAAAACATGTACTCATTATAAATTGAATTCCTTTTTGTAGTTAGAGGGTGCTTAATTAATTAATTGTGTTAATGACCCATTAATGGTAGTGCACCAGAAATTCTAATGAGCCACCTTAATTAAATATTATCTCACTGTTTAATCAATGCCTTTAATTATTCACATGATATTTTCTGTGGAATCAATTTGGTGCGGGCTCGCAGGAGCAAAATGCTGATTGTGTGTGCCCCTCGCTCACTGATTCATCACTGAATTGGTCGTTTGGTTCAAAATCCTCTTTTAATCACCGGGAATATGAGCCATTTGGCTCAGATCCATACATTTTTGTGTAAGAGAGTAATTCTGATCATTTTGATATCAATTTTAATTGGCCCCAGGTCACATTTTACATCTGTTTGAGAGACGTGTTTTAATTAGAGATATGAGATGTTGCAATTACATCGCTGTGGTCGCAGTGTGTTTCAAGCCATTAGGGAAGATCAATGGTGGGATTCCATATATTTTCATGGTAATGGATAATCTACCTGTAATTTTCTCATTGTACAGCCTTGCAATGTTATCTTAATGACAGCATCATGTGGACCCAAAAGTAAAATCTTTATCCTCCTTCACAGAGAAGCCGAGGACAGTGTCCTTCCCTACACTTTTGCACGCACAGTCAAAGGACAACAATGTGTTATTTTTAGGCGGAAACGCATCTGTGTAAGAGAATGCATGCTCTCTAAATTGGGATTCATTGCCGTGTCATCGCCAAGTTTCTCTCCATCTCGAGTCCATGAACCTCTGCTCTTCCTCCCCCTCCCCCCTCCTTCTCCTCAGAGCAAACTGGAAGACCTCAGTCATCATCCTCGTTTTAGCTCAAATTTGGTGGGATCAAAGGTGGCCAGCTGGGTGTGGGCGGGGAGCAGATGGTTGCATGCTCAGGGGGGACCAGGCAAAGGCCCTTCAGGTTTTAACACCTCCTCTCCCCTGGGTGCCCCGCGTGGGGGGGATCCGGCTCGGGAAACCTACCTGAGCTCGGTGGCATGACTAGCAGGCTTCCACTGCACCACCCCCTGCTTGGCTCGCATATGGCGCCGGCCACAGGGGCCTTGAGCTGGGGCTCTGACCTGAGGAAAATAACCGGTGGAAGGGCAGGGGAAGGTAAGCCTTAGTCATTAGGATGAGTGCATGAAAATGAATCCATTCATTTACAAACCGACGATGAACTCGTGCATAATTTGTCGTTTTCATACAGTAAAACTTTTGCACACACACCCCTCCGTATCTGATTCCGAAACAAAAATATATTACCGTGTTAAATTTGATGAAACTTTTTTAAATGTATTGGTTAACTTTTTTGTGTTACCTCTTGTAACCCGCTGTTGTTTGGTCTCTACGAGCCAGGCAATGGCTGGTTTCAGAGACTGCAGGTGCTCGGGCAGATTAATCCCTCTGCAAATCAGCTCCGCCTCAGCAATCTCAAAGTTCCAGGAAAGAGCCTGCTGGGAACGTGAAGTGGTACTTGTGGTCTGGGATTATGACTTTCAGACTTGTTGGCCTTGAGAACACAAACGTAGCCTCTTGAATCGGAATAAGTTCTGCGGGGGGGGGGGGGGGTTTGGATTCATCCACCGACCAATGTTTTTTTGGGGATAACTATTTTTCCATAAATCCATCTTAAGTAGTCACATTCTCCCTGTGGCTAATAGGATCATGATGGGAATAATCTTTACAAATCTGACAGAAAAAAAGAATGTCCTGGCCTTCAACTTCTTCCTCTCGGTAAATGAACAATTTCAAGAGTCTTTCCTGTGGGACAAGGAGGGAGGGGGGGGGACGTACATTGGCAATGAGACAAAAAAGGAAGAGAAAAACAACATCATTTTCTCAGGAGAAGGTTTGGCTACTATTCCTGAAGCTTTAATGCAGAAAATCACTGTGCGACTGCAATCTAATTTAACACAAAGGAAAAGAAGATGAAAAAATACACCGTAGACATGCTTGAACCATAAAGAAGCATTTCCTGTTTCTGCCTGCAGACGCACTGAAAGGTTTCCTCGAATCTGATAGAATCATAGAAAATTATAACCAGGAAAAAATACAGGCGACCTATAGCTGTCCGGTGAAAACCCCTTTTAAAATACAAACGGCATCCTGTTCATACTGGATTGAAATTGAAATGGTGCCCAATCAGACATTTGCTCCCCATTCTCACCTTGTCACTCACACCCGCCCCGCAACAGCCTCAGACTCGCACAATATGACCAAGCAAACCTCTTATTGTCATATCAAACTCTGACAGCGCGGGGATACGGGTCTGCTCTCTTTTCGCCCACCTGCTGCGATGTACAAACATATCATTTATAGCCTTTGCTGTTTCAAACAAATCTATAATATACAGCTGATATGGTTGTTCCATTACAGGCCTGTATGGCCTTCTGAAGACACTTTTCATAATAAAAAAAATCTATTTTTCTTTTCGACAAATGTTTAGGAAACTAGTTTTTACAATAGCTCAAACATTCAGTGCAAAACATGCGAAACATTCTCTGCTTTCAGATTATTTAATGGGATTATTTTCTCACTTTAATTTAAGTAAAAATTACAATCCAGCTAAGAATATCTTGTAATCAATTGATCAAAGGTTTTTTCTTCTTGGTTTATCTCTTACATTATGTCTTTATTGTCCAACCAATGACCTAAAAACCAAAGAAATTAGGTTGTGAAAGACACACGGTGGAGAAATGGTGCAAATCCTGACATTTGAGAAACTAGAATCAGATTATTTGGCATTTTTTGCTTTAATAAAGTCTATTTTTTTATACATGTTTTAAATAATCTTGGATTAATCTCCTGATTTCCGTTAGTATTGACTCTATTGTAAACTGAGTATCTTTATCAGGTACCTTTTTTCTATTATGCCATAGCTAAACAATGAACTTACTATTTTAAATACTTTAACTATACTACATAAAAAAAACATTAATGACTTAATATGTAGTTAATAAAAGTAAATCCTTCATCATTGATCCGGCATGTTGTTTACAGTGAAGGTATCGGCTGTGTTGTATCTCAGATCCACAACTTAACAAAGAGCCTCATGCTGCCGGGCCTATTGCATTCTGGGACAAAGGTGCCATGCAGGACCCATCTATCTTAAAGGATCCCAATGAAAGCTGGGAGTTGATTTAGCTGGCATGTGTGTTTTCTGTGTCTTTTGTTTGTGTGTGTGTGTGTGTGTGTGTGTGTGTGTGTGTGTGTGTGTATATCTGAGTGACCCATTGTGACCAGACACCTGCCCACAGGCTGCTTGTCTGACTGATGAATCAGTGTCTTCAAGGTGTCTTTGAAGAAGTCTATTGTCTGCCTTTGTTCTACCGTCTTAAGCATCCTGTCCTGCGTCTCCCTCCGCACACTAAAGAGAAAATAAATCCACTGCTGACACCGCCACAATGAATGGCCCGGGCCACCGTCCCATCAGCCATCTCTTCCAGCTCAGAACAGAGGCAGAAAAGGATAATGGACGTTGGATCAGAGAAAAGGAGGAATAAAAAAAAAAAACCTGACAATACACCTCCATCCTTTTCCCATCATTTCTATGAAAGAGTGAATTTAGAAAAAAACTCCCCAAAAAGTTTTTCCTCATTTTTATTCAGTTTTCTCTTTCTTCCCATCATTTGATTCCTCTCTTATTTGTGATGTCACACCTGCTATCATTCATGTGCCGCGTGGTCTGTCAGGGCAGATTAGAAGCGAGGGGCTTGTGCCTCGACAGCCATCGTACAGTATCAATATTGTGACGGCTGAGGAGCCGCGCGTCCTCACATCTCCTCGCAGTGCAAAGACAATTGAAAAGAGGAAGCGTCACAAAGCTGACACCCGAGTCACTTCAAGGAATCCCTTTCAAGAAGAAATAAAAACCTCACCTGACAAAGCAAAGCTAGCCCAGGACAAGAGTAAATAGCATCATACAGCGAGGGTGTTTCCACTTTGAACAAAAGGAAACGCACACGCTGCAATCAATTAAGCTTCAGGAGGGGAAATTGATTATTTTCCTAAAAGTTTTGATAAATGAATTTTGATCAAGTTGCATGTTGCCTTTTGTGCGTTTGGTTTATTCAACAAACAAAACCAGACAAAAGAAATTCTGCTTGGCGGCAGAGGAGTCGAGGTGATTTCAATGGCAAACACCATCGAAATAAAGCATTTTCTATAAAGCCTAATGCATGTAAGGACATTTTTCAAGTCTTGTAACATTAGGCAGAGTTTCCTGTAATGTCTGCCGCTGAAATTTTTCATCCTCTGACCAAATGTAATAATTTCCTCTAATACAGCACCACTCATTAACCCCAATTACTCTTCCAGGAGGCTATCAAAATTACTCTTTTCTGCAGTGCTCTCATAACTCCAGCTGCTCTCCTCATCAACCGCCTTAATCTGTGCAAGTTAGACCGGGATGTAAGCCAAATGAAAAAATGTAACATGAGGTTAATCACCCTGAATACGTTCCCCAAGAAGTGTAATTTGTCAATTTTCTGCCTTTTCTCTTAGTTTACGCACACTCGGGCCTCCGCTGAGTGTGTCATTAAATGTTGCCGAATGCTTCCTTTGAAGCAGATTAGTGGAATTTGTGACCCAGTGACTTCTGGGAGTTACATTTACTGTGACAAAAACGTAAGCAGGGAGGAACTCACACTGATTTTAATGCTTCTTTTTTTGCTAGCTGCATGCGATCAGCCTGGTTTTAACCAAATTCCCTACTTCTCAATAGAAGATGGTGAAAATTACTGGAGGTTTGCAGAGCCTGTTATAGTTTGTGCATCACACTTAAGATCTCTGCAGAAAGCGGCAAAGGTCCAGATAAAAATCACACAAATACGGATAGAACATGACGGAGAAAATGGAAAAAATACCAAGCTAAAAAAAAAAAGAAATCCCAGGGTGATTACAAGATCAGCATGCCACGCTACAATTACCATCACTTTGAATTTGAAATGGCCATTTAAAGGGCAGTAGAGCATCCTGGAAAATTAAACTGGAGCCTAATTAGCACACTCCAACCTGACAACGGAGCAGCTTTCAGCCTGGCTGAGCAGCGCAGTCAAGCAGGAGGAAGTGACTGAGTGAAGGACTGAAGGACCACGGAGGCCCTGCCGCTCCTGCTCTGAACCCATCACACACCCAACTGTGAGACACACTCCTACAGACACACACATGCATGCACGCTGCACCAGCATACAATCAAGTTGCCTTTTTAGCAGACGCACCCATTTTTACAGCCACGCAAACACTTTTCTTCTTTTCTGTACACATCTGAAGGTTTCCTCCTTTATCTTCCTTTTCTAAAAGAGTGGTGGCGCTCAAGCACGTCTCATATTCCTCTCAGCCTGCCAGCAGCGGTGGAGTTCAGGCCCGCGACCCCTGACCCCTCGCTGTTAAATTAACTCTGCCCCCAGTTGGGTGTTGTGCCAAATGTCAGGAGCGGCCTCTAATCCTGTCTCGCTGTCTCGTTGGCCACTCAGCACCAGACTACCTTTCCTGTCCAGACCAATCTACCTACATGCTAACCTTAGCTCAACCCTGCTGCAGGGGGGACCACCTACCTACTCCACCTCAGTACTCGCTCCTTCAACTGAGATTTTCAACAACAAAATGATGCAGCAGGAGAGTTTTAGTTTGGAGCAGAAACTTTTTGGAGTCAAAGTCAGGCAAAAGTGGAATTGCAAAATCCTGCCGGAGGGATGGAAAAGTGCTGAGGGGAGGTGAAACTAGACACTGTCAAGACAGCTCTGTCTGTGCATAAGTGTGTGTGTGTGTGTGTTTCACCTCTGTCTTTCCTGAGCCCTGGGGTCTTTACTGAGGTCTGGTCAAAGAGAAGGAGAGAGCCCCTTGGCTATATCTGTCACAGAGCACAACAGGTCGACTTCAACTTCCCTGGAAACTTTGCACAGAACGTCTGAGTTTGATAGAAAAAGTTACAAACTAAATGAGGAATGGTTTCGACCCACAAGGAATATCACTGAACATGTACGTTGCCGTTGTGACGTTCCCTTTGCCGTATTGATCGCGGCCTGAGCAGGAGATCATTTCCTCCGGACAGATCAATCCAAACCAGTTCCAGAGACCCACGCGACCCCTCCGTACCACAGCCATGCAGCCGCGACATCGTCTGAAGGCACAGCTAATTTGATTTGAGTCAAATGTGGGGCTCAATCACTGCCTATTAGCTGAGATTTAATTAACCCAAATCGTGTTATTGTGTTTGATGACAAAGAGGTTTCTGTGCGGGAACCTCATTGTCAGATCATTGTTCTGTTGTCTCATTCAGCTCAGTCAAAGGTTGACAGAGAACGACCAGCTGCCAACAGGGACCACAGAGGGACAAAAAGGGCCTATATTGTTGTTAATGGAGGGCGGGTGCTTGAGACCTGGATGGAGGAACTATAGGCGGTAAATGAAGAGTGGGGTTGTATTTTCAATGTAATTAATCTGAGCATGATTCCTTCCATCATTTCATTTTCCCCTTCATCTTTTAAGTATCTCTACTTTACTTTCACTAAAGATGCTGTAATAAAGTAAAAGTAAAAAAAATCGTGAGACCAGACGATACAATATCACTGTGATACTTTTAGATACGATACATTACGGTACGATACGGTAAGGTACGGTATGGTACTTTGCGGTACGGTATGGTACGGTAAGGAACGATGCGGTACGGTACAGTACGGTATGGTACTTTACGGTATTGTATGGTACGGTAAGATACGGTACGGTATGGTACTTGGCGGTACGGTATGGTACGGTACGATGCGGTACGGTACAGTACGGTATGGTACTTTGCGGTACGGTATGGTACGGTATGGTACTTTGCAGTACGGTACGGTACGGTATGGTACTTTGCGGTACGGTACGGTACGTTATGTTACGATACGATACGGTACGGTACGGTATGGTACTTTGCGGTACGGTATGGTACGATGCGGGACAGTATGGTACAATGCGGGACAGTACGGGACAATGCGATACGATGCAGTACAATACGATATTGCAATTTTTGATTATTGAAATATGCTGACTATTTTGATTTATAACCTTCCTGAAATGATTTACTACACATTATGTCCCCAAAGGAAACACCTTTTATGTAGGTTTTATCCAATAAGATAAAATGTTCAATCAAACTGAAATGGACTTAAAATACTAACTGTTTTTATCTTTCTAGTACTAATTTGTATTTGTAATATAACCATAATAACTATCATTAAGAAGAAGAAGTAGATATACTTTATTAATCCCTGAAGGGAAATTCAATGTTTTCATTCTGTTGTTAAAGATGGATACTTAGCAGCATGTAGCCATACAACGCAAAATATTGCCATTCTAATGCCGTATGGATTTATTATATCCCCATCCCTAATATATATAACAGTAAGGCGGTTTTAACTGGTCCTGCTGTCTTATCTCAGAAGCGTCCTGCTTATGAAATCAAGTTTCTGTTACAAGTCAAATTAAGAAATCCTGACATTTAAAGAATGAAAAGTGCAAATCAATCACCTTCAAACTAAATGACATAAATACCATTAAATTCTATAAGATCTTATTTTACCTCACCCCTCTCTTAATGCCTTTCTCTCATCTGGAGTGACATGATATTTTTCCCGGTGACACGCGCTATAATTGACAAAGCCTGGCTGCACTTTCCCAAAGCGTATTGAGCTGCTATCTGGCTGAAGAATACAAATTCATCCCGAGTCTGAGGTGCTCAACAAAACTGCTGCCAATTATCTGAAGCCCTGTAAATGATAACTCTGTGGCCACTCGAGCGTAAAACAAGGAGATGAAGATGAATCTTACTCTTCCCCATCATTTCGTCCCATTTAATTGACAAGTTCTCACTCGCTGTTAAATTTAGAAGATTACAAATATGAGCTGAAACTCGAGCACCCAATCCAGCTGCTCTAATCACATGCAGAACCGGTCGCAAATTAATCTACATATTTTAATAAGGTGCCAGTAGCAGGGAAGGTGTGTGCAGACATTTAACGGATTATCATCCGCCGTCCCCCGAGTTCAGAAATTGAATAAATATCTTTCATATAAATACGTCCTCGGCTGATAGAGAGGAGCTTTCCAACTCGCTCATACTCTCGCCTCTCTTCCCTCTTCTTCTCTCGAACATGTGGACCAGGCTTTCGGAGGCTTTCACTTCACTTGTGGTCCATAGTCTAACACTCAGGCCGATTAACAGTCCAAGCACTTATTGAACAAAGAAGATGTAATTTCCCAGGCCCGCTAATACCAACAGCTCCTGGGTTTCTTACATCCAGTGTAATCTTTATGAGCACAGGAGAGAAATATGATGGCTTTTTCGGGAATTAAACCTGCTTTGGAGATGAGGAAGCCTTTGAGTATATGAATGTGTAAAACACTGCTATAACTCGCAGTTTTAAAAGTTAATAGGGAAGCTAAAAGCTTCTTGGGGTTGACTCATGCCGGTGTTGAGCAGAAGAAACAGCCTTATTAAGCTGAAGCCAACGATTTCCTTCCCTTTTTCCTACCCACCAAACCTCCATATTGGTCAAGACTACAGAAATATACTTTGATATACTCATTATTTTTTACACAAAAACATTTCCATAAAGACCCCCTCCAGTGAAAATCAAGTGTTTAACCTTGTATACATCTCCATGTGGTGTTCTTCATGTGCTACAAGACATATCAGGGACAACATAAGCGGTCATCTCCATGGCTGGGCCTGTCTGCTTTTAAACTGCAGTGTACCAAGGACAGGCTGAACAACACGTTTTCAGATTGGCAGGTTTGTGACGTCACAAACCTAAGTAGCCAATCCCGTTAATGGACGGGGTGACGCTATGCATATCATCATGTGCAACCTCTGGCAACCACTTCGGCGATGCACGAGCCAGCTGTAACCATTATTGTCATTTTTGCAAACTCACTACTGACTAATAATGTTAACGTTACTACTAATTTCTACATTTCAAGCTAGCTAAGTTTCAACAAGTTGCCGCTAAACGATGGCAGAGATGTGTTTTGTTTTCGGCTGTAATTTTATGAAAGGAGAAATGTAGTGAATAATGGGCGGGGACTATGCAGAAGTTTTAAGGAGGGAGAAGGAGGAGATGCCTTGGGAGGGTTTTTACAAGGTAATTAAACGTGTTTTGCAGAAACAATTTGTTATTTCAAGCAGAGCATTTTATATGTTTTAAAACGTGACTGGAGCTGCTCTTTGATTGTAAGGCCAGTAATATTCTAACTACTGTTAACAATTGCCATGAAAAACGACCAAACCAGTGTGTTACCAACTTTCCTTTCCCCATTATAGCCACCAGTTCCTACCAAAGATGTAAATCTAAAAAAAATATATGTACTTTTATTTTGAAAGAAGCCTCACCAATTTTTCAAGACTGCTGGGTACTGTAGTTTTAAGCAAATGTTAATCAAATAGGAATAAAGAGGGATTTAGTTTGGGACTATTTTAACCTGCGGATGAATACACATTTAGTCCATTTGTTGGTATTTGTGGTAGCCGGACAGTGTTTGTTGGATTGACTCAAAGTAAACTTACATGTTCATGATCGTATAGAATATGTTATCGGTTTGTTTTTATAGTTTTTTGACATGAATTAAAGTCTGCAACACGAAGAAAAACTCTGGTTTTATTTTCGTTAACAATAAGAAAAATGTAGAACGTCACCCAACATTTGCAGTTGAAAATGCAGACATGTTGACCTTTGTAGGTCACGTCTCCATGTTGTCATCCCATGTTTTCATTGTGCTGCATGACTCCAAACAAACAAAAACATGCACTCAAGAGCCTTAAGAACCCCACGCCTGAACCTGCAGCTTAACCTGCTATTCACCTCCTTAAACATACCTATTTCCTTCTGAAACAGTGAAATTACAAGCCTCCTCATTCACCGCAAATAAACTGGTGATGGGAGTCCTTAAGTGGCAGTACAAAGACTTATAAATTGTTTTTTTTTCCTCCACCTTTCCACAATGCCAGCAGGAATATAGCCCCATTACACTCCTGAGGGTCACTTTTAGTGTCTGAAGGTAGTGCTTACACAGACTTTACAACGTGTATCATTATAGCTCGCCATATAAGGAGGCGGCGGGGATGAGAAAGGGAAAGAGGAGGTCACCTGAGGCTGTCACTTTCAGAGGGAAGGGAGGACCAAAGATCAGCACTCAATTATCACCACTTAACTGAAGTGAGTCTTCCTTCTTATTCATGCCACCTGTTTGGGAAATCAGCTTATTGAACCATTAGCACGTCATAAAGTAGCCTTGCATGTTTCCTGTCAGCTTGCTTTGAAGTTCCTCTTTGTTGCGAGATTTTAAACCCAACTATCACACGAATATCACTCCGAACCAAACACATATTTATCCTCAATCAGTGATAGACGTATCTGCGCAAGACAAAACGGTGATAAACCAGCAGCACGACACTGATTTGTCATTTAGAAGTGATTCGTCTGGTGCTGTCCCATCTCCTGGCTGAGCAAGACATCACATGTCAGCGGTGATTGACAGTTCCCAGTTCTGTCAGTGAGCTGCGGGGGAGCTGCAGGGAAAGATAAGGACATCTATCTGTGTATAGTCCCTAATGGCAGGCTCGGGGTCACGTGAAGGTCCCCTCCAACCATGATGAGATGGGTATCTAGCAGGACTGGCTTTACTCCGACTGTAACACCTGTCCTCGGCCGACCTTTCAACCCTACACGACCCCTATCACTTTCCCGGATCAATCTGTTTAATCTCTTATTGATACGTTTAGTATGTGGATAAAGTAAACATGAAATTTTAGAGTGATTAGAATGAGAAATGTTTTGAATAATTTCATTTGCATGTTTTTTAATGTTTTTTTTCCGCCTTTCTTCACACTGCTTTCTTCACCTTTAGCCTTGCGAGTTTACCTGCATGTTACGTGTCCAATCCTCTTTGAGTCTTGTTCCATTGGTCATTCTTATCCTTGGAAATTATAAGGTTTTATAGGAACACTTAACCGATTTAACACCTGAAGTTCTGTTTACTTTGGCGGGGTTAAATTTGTTGGCGTGCCCCCTTTAAATGGTGAGATAATCCTGGTTCAGATGAGGTGATGTCTCTTTAAGCCGCAGCTTTCGTCCAAAAAGGAAAGACAAACCGCTCCACAGATACATTTCTAACCTTCTAAAACTACATGAATGAAATGAAATTATATGAATCCACTCATCCACTTTTTATTTTATTTATGGATTAGCACAAATATGGAAATGCAAAGTAATCAACCTCCACCCACCCATGAACCAAGATTGCCTAGCCAATGCTAAATGTACCTTAGGACTGTACATTGAGAGTTTTTGAGGAGGAAAACTTAGTCTTTTAAATGTGCAATATTTTGTCAGCCAAGATAAAGCCTTTGATGCACCGTTCTGTACCAGACTGCTCAATACCCTAAGTGTGTTAGCAGATTTAAATGCCCTTTACTTTTATCTCTTTAAATCTCCTTATTTGGGTTTATACAAAAGCAAATGCAGAATCAGACTTTGCAGGGGGTACCAGAGGGGGGAGGGGCGACCCTGCACCACTTAATCTTAAAGTACCTTGTATCCAAATCCCTCAACATATGTAGTCTGGTCCTCAGATCTGTGTCAGAGTTTGTTTAAGTGCATTTAACCGAGTAGCTGTTTGGTAATGCTATTAGCTTAGCTCCGCCATGTTGTAAGAGGTTTGGGCCTTGGGTGCTCTGCAGTACGTGCTATACGGATTCACACCCATCTCAGGTCAAAGGACTTTAGCGAAGCATTAGAAGGTGGATGGGCTTAGAGGCAAACGGGACGAACACCTCAAGAGGAACACATTTTAATTACAATATTGGTTTCACTGGGAATCTGTCACAACAACGTATGGAAAATCCCCTCTGACGAGGTAATGGAGTGTGCGTGAGTGGACATGTGGTGGCATGTCGGTTTCTTAACAGGAAGACCATCTGAGGTCGTCCAGCATACTTGTGTGAACTGGTTTACCCTTTCCTTCCCCTGCGTGTCACAGGTATTACCAGTGGCTAGACCAAAGCCGATAGGATTTTTTGTCATTTAAAGACAATGAAGTAGAATTTAGGATTAAAACTTGTAGATATAATTTGATTCATAACAAAAAGTATAAAAAAGGATTGATACAAAATACTAAAATCAGCAGCTCTGAGTCATAAATGACCTTGTCTGTGAAAGAAAAGAAGAAAAATGCAAATAGCAGCGGGAAATGACAGAGTGGAGCAACAGGACATTTAAAGGAGAAACGAGACAGAAAGAGTCGGGAGGAGGGGGGGTGCAAAGGGTGAGAGAGAAAGCCTTGCTTATTATCTCAATCATCGAGCGGAATAATAGGACAACAAAAAGCCTGAGTGTGCCCGAACCTACCAGCCTGCATGCGTGCGTGCCTGCCTTTCTGTCGGGCTTGATGTGGTTAAAAAGAGTTTGGCTAATCGACTAAGCTCTCGCCGTCCCCACCCCAGTGACCCAGAACAGCCATCTTCCTCTCCCCGCGAGACCCCTACAGAGCAAACACTGCAGGGACATTAAACACTCATACACATTTTTAACCATTAACCTAAATGGCAAGGACTGTTCTTTTCTCCCTCCATAAGGTTTGAGCCATTGAATAAACTCAAATGATAATCCATCAATTTATTTCTACTTAGGTTGGTGAATAATGGCGCAATATCGGTCCTGGACGGAGCATTGGGGAGTACAGATAAGTTGGTGAAAAATTGACATCATTTGTTTCAGTAGGGATCTGAATTTTCTTTTTAAACCTCTGCAAAAAAAAAAAATCCTTAAAATAGTCTGCCAACTACTTCTGCACTCCCCTTGTCCATTATGTCCCCGACACCCCATTTCACCCTCCTACTAAACACTCACACATGGCTGTGTGGCAGCAACATGGGCAGGTTGCCAGCCCCATTGTTACTGTAAATACTCCAGGGTTAGTGTTTCCCCAGAGGAATATCATTTGAATTGCAGCTATATCTTAACCACCTGTAACATGTGAACTAAGTTTGATCCCTCCAACATTTCCTGTCCCAGAAGAGAACATAAAGCCCTGTGGTGAAAGGAGGGTAAAATCCCTGTGTGTGGTTTCCTTTAATTACAATACCATTTGCAGTTAATTATGTACAAAGCATTTTAACAGCACAGGTTCCCTGACCTTATGGGGCTTATACTATTTAAGGACAAGAAACTAGATTAGAACAGTTTAATATGGAAAATAAACTAGCTAAATTAATAATATTACAAAATAAATCGAATTGATTAATTAATACTAATACTAATACTTTTTTTGGTTAATACACCAAATTGTTCAAAAATAAAGAATCGCACTTTTGGTTCTACTGCACATTTTGAGGTTGTATTTTACCTTACTGTACACCTAATAAGGTATTTACTTAGTTAAACATGCAAATTAAACTACCCAACAATATACCATTTTAAAGCAAAGTAAAAGTACTAATTCAATAATACTGCACCTTTTCCAACACAGGCTACAAGCTGCTTTATGCCAAACAACAGTACACATATACCAAGTGCAAAAAACATATAAGGGAAATACATTATAAAGCAATTAAAAATACATTGGCCTACCAGATATAAAATAAACACATGAACACTAAAAGCATATAACGACCCCTGATATTAAAAGAATGCCAACGTTAAGCGTAAGCTAAAAACTAAGCCAGTAGGTTTTTCATATTATAACCTCACTATAGTTTCAATTCCAATGGCTGCAAAACTGAAATGCTTCTTAGAAATTAAAATCACAATGATGATACTACATAAAGTATATCATAACAAAACACTAACAGGGGGTATTTTCCTCTATAACACACAACACAAGCTACTGTGTGGAGTTTTTGACCACTAGTAGCACTGTAGAACAATATTTTTTTGAGTGGACCCCTGTTTTGTTTGTATGTTGCATGTGCGTGAGTAACACTTTACACATTATGCACATGCGGTTTTCGAACTCTTACACTATTTGATAGTTAAAATAAAAAGACGCAAAGCCATGGCAAGGCAGAAAAATACTTCAAGCTAGAAAACATGGATTTAAAAGTATAAGATTGCAGACGTGGATGTAAACATATTAGCTAGCAGATGTGGATGTAAACATGTAAGCTATCAGATGTGGATGTAAACATAAGCTAGTAGACATGGATGTATACATATAGGCTAGCAGACATGGATGTAAACATATAAGCTAGCAGACGTGGATGTAATATAAGCTAGCAGACATGGATGTAAACGTATAAGCTAGCAGATATGGATAGAAACATATATGCTAGCAGACATGGATGTAAACGTATAAGCTAGCAGATATGGATAGAAACATATATGCTAGCAGACATGGATGTAAACTAATAAGTTAGCAGACATGGATAGAAACATATAAGCTCGCAGACGTGAATAGAAACATAAGCTAGCAGACGTGGACAGGAACATATAAGCTAGCAGATGTGGATGGAAACATGTAAGCTATAAGCTACGAAAATGTCTTCCACCTGTGGCTGCTTTTCAGATTTAACAGTTAGCACTTGAAGTAGCGGTAATTAAAAAGGTATACCAGGCAGCTAACAAAACAATGACTCACTTTTGTCAGATGCTCCGTTACTTCCCTTCTGGCTTGACAGGGACAAGTTGGCGTGTTAACTTCCTGCGCGTAGGTGTGTGAGAATAGAAGTTTGTAATAGCGAGGTGATTGTTAATTTACATCCGTTCATTGGTATCCCCTGGTTTTAATTCTGCCATTAGAGCATTGAAGGCGCTGCTGGCAGAGGCCCCATTACTCTGTTACTGCGGGATGTTGGAATGAAACAGTGTTATTATATAAATACAGTTGCACTTTTGACTCCAGGAAGCTACTTCCTGAGGTGTAACCCTAAGTCATCCAGAGACCTGATTTACAGTAACTAGCCAGGGGTGGACGTGCTTCTCTAACACTTTATTTCACCCCTCTGTGCTCCTTCCCTCCTCTCTCTCCTTCTCCTTCCCACCCTTCACAGACACCCAGGTTTTCTCGTCTAATTTTAGGACTGGAAATCTCACTCTTTGACATGTCCTGGGGTTGATTTTCACCTCGACCACCGGCACAGCTGTCCATCCCTGTGACGTCCAGAGGCGAGATGTTCTGCTTTATTAAAAAGTGTGAATTTGAAAAAAAAAGGAGAGAGGGAAAAAGGGAGTGAGACACGCACGCAGGAAAAGAGGTACGATGGCAGGGGCCTGTTAACATACATCTGTCCAATTTGTTCATGCAGAGATACAGCGTGGCACTAGCTGGGGCTGAGGTGTGTTTGCTTGGATTCTAACCGGCCTTCGTGCTTGTTGTGTAGCGTACAAAACCATAGGAAATAGAGGTGCTGTTGTGGATCCATTCATCTGACAAACTTCTCAGGCGATTTGAGGTAAAAGACAATAATAATTTACATGACACAGAGAGAGAGAGGGGGAGAAAAAAAGATGCAAACTCCCTGCCAATCAAAGATGCTTTTGTGTACAGCACAGCAGATAAAAAAGAACCTGACTTAGGAATCAAAAGATTAAAACAAAAGCTCTCTGTCGGGACTGTAATAGCACCGACTCTCCGGCTACTGATTATATAGGAAACAGCCGCAATTACAATTCTGAGCTCACAAGAGAAAGACGAAGAGGAGGAAGATCAGGCTCAGGAGACATGATTAATAATATAATTCTTATTCACATGCAGCGGTACCGTCTTACTGCTGCAAAGAATGGCCACTATTCTGGGAAAAAAAAGAAAGGAAATGTTTTTCTGACGCAGAATCTAAAAAAAACCACACTTCTTTTCTTCTAGCCTCACATTTGACGAGAGAGCAACTCTGGTGTTTTAATTTAAACGTGAAAATCCCAGTTCTCCGAGAGCGAACGATGCTATTTCCCCCCCAGTGAGTCTTCGGAGGAATCCTCGGCTCCCCTGTGCCTCCGTAACTCCTAATTTATTTCAAGAGTGTGTGTGATTAGAAAAACCCTCCTAAATTACTGTATCGCACAAAACGGTATAATTAAATTAATATTGGATGTAATAATTACTTTGTGGATTCTCATTTTTCATACACACAGCTGCTTTGTTGCCTGAACCATTAGCATTTGTCTGCCGCAATTAACAAAGGCTCTAATGAGATTTCGGCGCATGTATGTGTGTGTATGCGGGCGTGACTTTATGGGGGCCTTGTTTGAGTGTGTGTGTGCTTATGCATGCAGATTTCACTCATACTATCGTGTGGGTTAGCACGCACGCGCCTCACACTTCCAAATATATAACAGCTCTGCATTCCGCGACACGTTAAAAGGGTTTTGTCTTCGCCGGGTTTTTTACGAGTGTCTTTGGACGGAGTAATTTAGCTTCAATGAGAACGTGAACTTTAAGGAAAAGGTGGAAAAGTTCCCACTTCTTAACGACTAAAAGGTTGAAGAATCTCTGTGGTGCCAAGAAAGGTACATTACTCTCAATCTCAACTGTAATGTATTCCACTACTCGTGAAAAATAGCTACATTTGTCTAATGCATGTCATGGATCTGACTTAATTCTGAGGGATGATCCTGTTCACCGATTTCATTCACATTCTCACGCTTTCCAAGGACATGAGTCATTTTCTTTCCACTCCGATAGTTGGAATTTTATGGCTACAGAGAGTTTAACACTTGGGCTCGGTTTGGGGAATCCAATTCAGATCCAATTTCCATGTTTGCAACAAATAAATTCCATTACATTAATAACATGGTTAAATATGTCAGGTAGTCAGTAACTGTCACGTGCTGTCGGCAGGCTGTGGACCCGCTCAGCCTCCTCCAGTGCTCTCTGAGATAACCCCGTCCATTTGAAACGACTGCAGTGTGTGTCACCGTCGTCTCTGTGTACCCTGACTGGCAGGTGAACCTCTCTTTTCTTCAAACAGGACAACACTCTCCCTCTCTCTCTTTCTCCCTCCCTCTGTGTCCGTCTCTCTCTCTCTCTCTTCTTCTGTCTACAACAGACACACTTCTGTGCCAGTGCTGTCAGTGCGGATGAAAATGTCCCCTAGTTATCTGCCTGTGTAATTGCTGTCTTGTTTGGTTAGGAGATTAGAGGGCTGAAACTCTTTGTGTGGTCTTGCAGATTGAACAAACAGGCACCAGTAGGAACCTCCCTGTCCAAAAACCACAAGACAGACTCTTGTCTGTGTGACGATAGCGAGCCAGATGGACTGCAGGCGCAGGTGATAATTGTGCTGGTTGGCGCGTTGATGGGCCACGTTAGGATTCGACGACGTTGCCTCATTTGAAAGTCATTCCGCTCGCTGCTATCATGTTCGCAGATATGAGAGCTGAAGTTTCCCCTGCAGAGCGGACAACTCTGCTCATGAATACAAACACATTACACCTGAAGATGAGGCTTGAAGACCAGAAGAAATGAGTGTAGTTAAATTTCTCTTCACAGGGGCCACATTCTGTCGCTGTTAACTATCCAAGTGGTGAATTCTGCTTCGGCCTTCTGTCCCTGCTCAGAAGTGACAGCCTTTATTTCAGCAGCCCTGCACTTCTCCTACCCCGTCTCTCAGGGTGGTATCCCATCAACGACACTGCCTCAGCCTCAGCCTCACACAATACTACGCTCAGCTCCTCGCTATTAAGGCAAATTTCCATCCCAAACCCTCCAATCTCCGCTTTTATTTCCCCTTTTCTCGCTCCTTTTTTTCCGCATTTCCTTTCTGCTGTCCTCCCTCCCGTGAAAAGCGAAGAGAGAGAACGTCAGCCTCCTCTTGTCACGGTGCGTCCAATCAGCCGGGCAAAGCTCAGGGATCATGTTTGATACTGTCAGATGGCCTGGAAAATTAAAAACCCAATTAAAGTGGCAGTCCAGAGGTCAGCTCTTCTGCATATCAAAAGCTCTCCTCTGGCTATTCTACACAAATTATATCCGTTAACAGCTCACTTTGCTTAGGCTGCACCGGCGCAGCACTTAGGGAGTAATAAGTGCTTTCTCCTCGCTCTCGGTTCCATTTCGAATGTAAACCTGTGCGCCCGCTCAGCCACAAGAAATGCAGAGGAACAAATCATTACAAAATAATTTCTCGTTGTTTCCTCTTTTGAGCAAGACACACAGGTCTGCCGGGTGCGTGTTATTAATGCCGTGTTAGAAGGAGAAATACAACCGAGAGTTTATTTTTAGATTTGTTGCCACCTAACTCTTTTTCTCCGTCGTCCACACATGACATGCTACATTTCTGCCCGTATTTATCTTTTGAGAAATAGCCACCGACCGAGCCACCCATCCCTCTCCCTCACTTTCGCTATCTCTCTCCCGTTCTTTTGTGCTCCCTGTTTTACCCACGATTCATTAATTCCTGTACAGTGGTCGAGGGAAAGGACAGAGAGAAATGGCCAACCAGGCTTAATGGCATGCGTCTCGGGCCAGGCCATTAATATTCAGCTTAATGTTTCTGATAACAGGGCTGGGGGGCCATGAGGAGCCGCTGGCCCAGACAGCCTTATTAAGCAGCTGAAGTGGAATGATGCTCGCTCACGTCGGGGATCAAATGCAAGAGTAAACACACATATGCACGCACACACCCACTCACGGTCAAGACAATTGTGTGTTGGGACTTCAGACAGCATCAGGATCTTCCCACTAAATCGCTCCCACTGTCCGCCCTCTCTTTATCCGCAGGCTCTAAGTAAGTTGCAGAAGCTTCTAGTCCATTGCCACAGGTTGGACACCTTTTTTAACGCTTATGTTCCCACAAATGAACATAGCCTTTTCTTCTTTTCTTCCCCCCCCCCTCCACTTTTTTCCTGCAGCAAAGCCACAAGTCCTCCGCGTTGGCTCTTTTAGCTCCATCTCATTTACATTTAATGACATGATAATACACATTAGCAGACTATTTCAAATAATTACAGCCTTTCAATCGCTTTTACCCTCACCTCTCTCCCCAAATGTTCGTCTACATCCTACATGCTCCGTTCTTTTTTTCCCCCTCCTAAACTTTCATATTTTAAATGGCAATAATAGAAAATGCTTTTCCTCAGAAACAATGTATAATAATATGTCGCAGGGACAGGGCGAAAAAGAAAAGATTGAGCAATTTTCCGAAATGGTGCTGGGCAGAGGGGTGAATAGGACATTAAGTTCTTTTCTCCGCTAGAGGTGGTGGGTATTTTTTTGTATTTTTTTCTCGTCAAGTTGACAGGGCCTTATGTTAAAGCTAACAGCAGATGTGAAGGTGACAGCGCTCCTGTCAGGTCGGCCGTGGCCGAGGCTGAAAAAGAGCTGCTGTGATTCTACGGCGAGTTCAAAGAATCTATTCAGAAAACAGGCTGGGAATCCATTTTATTATGTTCTCTCATACTCCTTCCTTGTTATATGAGGAAAGTCTGACAGTCAGTGGATGATCTTCCATGGTGAAGTGAAAGGATGTATCTTGAGATGTTAGAATTATTTTTTTCCATCCAGATACCAATTCAGATGCCCTCGACTTAGCCACAGAGTACAGCTCCAATACCAGTGCGTGAAAGATACAATCTCGAATATTTCAATTTTTGTGCTCTTGATCGCCTCCCACTGGTGATAATCGGTAACTGTTCGACTTAATCTGAGCGCTTCTTTGGATGTTCACTTATTTTTGAAGTTGTATCTGTAGTCATGGATCTTTTCCTTGTTTGTTCAGCCATAGTAGTTTACCGTTTCCTCGCAATGCTTACAGAAACTGGAAAAGCAGCCGCTTAGCTCCGCCTACCCTCTCTGGCCGACCAACCACTGCTGGGTGATGAAAAACGCATCACTAAATGGGCGCCGCTTGTGATTTTTTCCGCAAATGTCACCACAGACACCCAGTCTGTAATAATACTATATACTGCAAATGCAAAAGCTCAGTGGGCTGAAGGCTCAATCACCGTTGTGTTACCTCATTCGGTGATAGATAGTGACTTAACAGACATTTATTTACATGAAAAAGTTGGAGAATGTTAGTTTAACATGCAGAATAAAAATCAACTGTATATTACTTACACTCTATGCATGTGATAAGATGGCCTGAATCAGCACACTGAAAGCACCCTAACCTAAAAACAAGCTAACCACTGAGAAACAAGCTAGGCTAACATTTGCAGCAGCTCTACTCACGACCCTTCCTTAAGTCCAGTGTTGGCAGAAGAGCGTCAGAGAAACACTGCTTTGTAACATTACTCATCCTTAGTCTGAATTGTAACTATTTTTTTCATCTTAACTTTGAATTAAAAAAAATACAGCCTTAAAAAAAACAGATTTCTTAGATTTAGCTAGCTAAAGTCAAGCTAGCTTTGACTAACGTTGCACTCTCTGCTAGTTCCCAATTGTCGTATGATAATAATACCTGAAACCAGCTCTTCTTTGCTTCTCTTAAACAGAAGATGCTAGTGGCAAGTATGATATCTGTTATTGCAGTGTAGGCTACTGATTTGGATAGGAAGAAACAAGTAGATTTTCGAGTCATTTTTCAGTTTCAGTGACTGACGCTTCAGCAATTTGGGCATCGAGTGTTTTCAGTCTTTGAAAAGTTGCATATCAAAGCGATGACACCAACACATCAATAACTGACAATCAGCGTAATATGGACCACCCATGAAGCTGCTTTTTGCTTGTGAGACTCGAGGTCTTAACCTGAACTTATTGGTCGTCGCCTCCTCTCTGTTTTTAATTTCTCAATATGTGTCTTTACGTTGAACACTGATCGAGGATTTTCAAGCGTTGTGAATGTTTCGCCAACATGCTGCCTGCATGAAAACCAATATAGATTTTATATCTGTGGCCTTAAGTTGTATGATTTTGTCAACTTCCTTGTTTCAGAATAACTTGTTTCTATTGTAGCCACCATTCAATCAATGAATGCTTCATAAGGAAAGCCACACAAAGCTTAAAGGAGAACCTGAAACACATTCAAGTAGCTTAATGTGTACATTGTCCTATTAGCATATGACAAACACACATAATGCTATCTTTGTATTAGCACATGCTTGTGCATGAATACATTTGCATGTGTATGTGCAAGTACATGTTCACGTGTGCATGCTTGTCTTAATGTGTCTCGGTGAGGGAGAAAGGGACTTGTAAGTGAAATCAAAGGTTCCTTTTCGTGTCTATTTTCTTCCATCATATCGTGTGAAAGAATTACCCACGTGGAAGAATAAGCAGAGCTCCCTGGTGGTGCCTGTACGAATCTATTCCTCGTAGTTGCACTGCACTGGTCAAACAAATTAAATTACTACACCAGTATGTAAGTAATTTTATGTAAATGATGGTGTTAATGTTCTGCGTCGTGCTGTTGATAATGGCCTGGTGTGCTCCTCCTCTGGTGGCTCTCGTGTGCGGAGCCCTGGCTGGAAATAAACGCAGACATTTGCCAAGAAGTCTGCCCTAATTCTTCCTCTCTACTGTCTGTACATTTAAAGGGATTTAGGATATCTTAGTTGGCTTTAGGCTACGACAGAAGTGGGACTTATAGGGATGAGGGTGGTTAAGATGCACAGGCCCGTTGCTGTCAGTACAGATACACATGTACATTTGGGAATTGTTTGGCCAGTAGATATGCGTAGAGACTCGCAGCAGGAAGGAATATTAGAGATGACATTAGACAATGAATATTACATGTAATGTGTCTTAATTTCTTGTTTCCAAAGCAATGTTAAGGGCCAGGAATGCTGCAACAAACACATTTCTTGACTCATGTACACCTATTTTTTCTCCTTCACCAAGAGTCTCTGCTGGCATCCTCCCTCCCTCGACTTCCCTCCTCTGCTACAATTTATACTCCCACAGAGGAGTGCAGGATTTACGCTGGATTTTTCTTTCAGCCATCTATGGAATTAAGAAGTCTATCCTTGCATTTCATTAAATCCTGCCTAATGAGATGACTGTCTCTCCCCAAAGAGCACATGATAAAGTACCCGATGCCATGGTGCATAAATTAGTATGGGGAGGTTAAATGCTGGAACTGACTCGTGTTTCACAAGAGGACCCTATCCAGCAGTTAAATGCACTCGCAGAAATACTGTCAACTGCTGGCCTCATTCACCTGTGTACTTAGAAAGCTGGCATCCAACCAGGAGGATCATTTGTTGGTTAGCAGTTATGTAGTTAAGTAGAAATTGACAACTTCGTGGGCGGCTTTCCAAACCTGCGGCAAGAGTTGCTTAATCTTTTCGTCTACAAAATGGGAAAAAATCTCATTACAATTTCCAAGAGGCCAAAGTGACGTCTACAATTTGCATCAATCAACGTCTACAACCAATCATGTACACTCATTCATGTACTGTTTTAAATGACAGAGAAAAGCAGCATACCCTTACATTAAAGGGTTTAACATTTCTGCCTTGAACATTCAATACATTATCAATGTTTTCCATTAATTTTGTGTTAACCCTAAAGTGCTAATCTTGAAGATCTCAGTTTCGTTCTCTTTGGCGGCACCTATGGCGATAAACAGTAATTGCGTGAGCACGCTTCCCAGATATCCAGACAGTGCTGCATGTGTGACGTCCAAGGTTGGCTCCGGTTGTAACTCTTGATTTTCCTCGCTGACGGTCGCTTTCCTTTTTAGACTGTTTGCCTTCATCTGAGCGTCGAAGTTGTTTCTTTTTCTTTGGAGTTTCACTTATTTTTGAAGTTGTATCTGTAGTCATCGATCTTTTCTTTGTTTGTTCGGCCATAGTAGATTACTGTTTACTCGCAACACTCGCAGAGACTGGAAAAGCAGCCGCTTAGCTCCGCCTCCACTCTCTGGCAGACCAACCACTGCTGGGTGATGGAAAACTCGTCACTAACTGGGCGGCACTTGCGATTTTGTCCTGCGAAAGTCGCACGAGACACCCAGTCTGTAATACTACTATATACTGCAAATGCAAAGGCTTTCATCAGTGGGCTGTAGGCTCAATCACCATTGTGTTACCTCATTCGGCGATAGATAGTGACTTAACAGACATTTATTTCAATGAAAAAAAGAGGAAACTGAATCAGCAGTAGCAGTACTACCACATTTTAAAATGCTAAAATACAAGTAATACAACTATTTCACTGCCGTCATGTGCACCACAGCTCACGCACTTTGAAGGAGCATTTCCGATGGATTAGTACGCTTACCAGTAATGAGAAGATGAACCAAATTTCCTTCCATGAGATCATCCGAGCCGGTTACAGCACACACGATCCAAATACCACAATCAATCACACACAAAATGTGAGCGGAAAAGAGAGAGCTTCAGGAACTGAAGAGTGGGGTTCATGCCTGATTTGATCATCACTTCTAATTGGAGGATAATTTTCATGAAGCCTTTCAAGAAGCTGACAGCTTCTGTCCTCCATTTCTGTCGGTCTCGACAACTCTTTCACCATATTCCTCCATGTTTTAAAAAGATGCCCACGGCAGGAGAAGGCGAGCGATCGGAAGGGATGCCGGGAGTTTGCTGATATTCCAGGTATTTTAAGCTTTTGGGCCCACATGGGTGTAATGGACTTATTCTCAAGCAGTTCTTGTCTCTCTAATTAGTGGTCCCCCCTCGAGCCGTAACAAGGGCACTGACGAGAGAGGCTTTTTCCCAATGATAATGTGAATGGATACCTGCAGGGGGAGATTTCTGCACTGTTCCTCATCCTGTCAGCCACTCTGGGTAACACTGGGGCTTAATGAACCTGAAAACAAGACACTGTGTGTGGTGAAGGGAGTGTGTGTGTGTGCAAGAGTGTGTGCGTAAATCCAGATGGGTACTGTGCTGTACCTTAGAGCTGGCTGTGGTATATTTAAAAAAAAAAATACAGTCTCTCTCTGGTGAGAAAAAGACAATGTGTGTTATGATGATGAAGTCAATTATTTTACTGTGTGTTTAAGATTCTTTGGAGGTGTTCGGTCAAACAGGAGTCTTCACCTCGCCACATTCACACAGGCACAGTTTGCCTTGTAACAAAGTAACAAAGATGTGCCCTCCAGGGATTGAAGAACTTTTTATTCTTAATGGCCAAAACTACCCTGATATTAAACATTCAATCCAAAATGGCGGACTTCCTGTTAGGTTTATGGTATGGCTCAGAGAGGCTTTTTTGTAGGTCTAGCAATGATATACGAGTCTACCAAATTTCATACATGTAGGTTAAATGTACTGCAGGGGCTAATTTTTTGAAAATGTTTAGCCTTCTAACTTTCATGACCCTTGGAGTGTCCTTCGGTCCTCAAAAACCAACTTCCGGTTTCCTGGCAAACAATGCATCACCACGGCAACAAAGTTCCATGTAGCCTTAAAATCTTTGTAAAGCAGCGCCATGAAGGTCTTCGGATGTTGCGGACCAAATCTCGTTAACAAGTCCAGCGACCGTTCAAGTAAAAAACTTGCTGTAGCCTTCGAAGAAAACTCTGATTTCACTACAGAGCTCCATCTAGGTCATAAGGATTTTTTTTTGGAGCGAGATGCTGAACATGATATGCGATATGTATCTCCTGCCTGCGAGATGCTCTGAGTGATGCGTTGACACCACGGAGATGCATATCTGGGATGCATGCAATGTCACAAGTGTCACGTGTGATCGATCGAACGCTGCACTGTCTGACTGAGAGGTCATCGCTCTCCATATACAGCCGGCGGGGGGAAGAGCGGGACAGAACGCCTGGTCAGCACATGGTCACATTTTGGACGCATCATTTTTCCCTCCCTCCCCCCTCCTCCCCTCCTGAGCGGGTAATGAGCTGAGTTGTTGTTGGTGGAGCACACTTCACTCCATGTGACATTCGACTCACACGGTGCTGCCAGAGCTCTCCCCGCGCTTCATCTCGGACACTTGGCCTTTCCAATGAGCGGCTGCAACTCCTTTTCTCAAGCTTGCTGACAGTGAATGATGTGTTTGTTTATTACGGCTGATAGGTGTCATGTTAGACATGCATTAAGTCCTTGCAAAGTGAGCTATGCACTTTTTTTTTCTTTCTCCAGTTGGTACCAAAGCTGGGAAGCACTTGCTTGTGGACACAGCAATGGAGAAAGTCTATGACAGACTAAACAAAGTGGAAAAAAACAGGATGGAATAAAGGATAAGCAGGAGAAATAAGGACAGGTTGTGTGCCGAAAGAGACAGATAAACAGAGATAGAAACAAGGAAAGACTGAGAGATGGAGGAAGGGAGCCACAGATGCGACGGGGCCTCGGGCGATACAAGTCATTATGGTGTAAACTGCTCCAGTGGTGATGTTGCGGGGAGAGCGGAGAGGTCACCGGCTCGGGGTGTGTCAAGCAATACATGCACGCATACACACACACGTAGAGGAAATTGAGAGAACATCTGGATATGTGCCACCTGCCTAGAGGAAGTCATCTAGTTTACACGCAGTACAGGAGGGGGGTTTGTCCCTTCCTGGATGTGCAACCTTCATGCTAGCCTGCACCACTGGGAGAGGATGGAGGACGGAGTGGAGAGTGAAGAGCGTGCAAACCGAATGACACACTTTTCAGGGATTAAGTGTTAAAGTAAACACGGATATCGTGAGTAAGGACAGGAAACGGGAGAAATACACACCACCGTATCCCATGCAGACCCCTATCATGTCACCACAGTTGCTTGTTTTACTCAGCTGCGAGGCCCTGGACCGAGGTGCCGGATGGATGCTTACTGGCACGGGTTGTTTCCATTGCAAACAAATTCCAAGGCATTAACATGAGGAAATAAAGATATTTAAGGGAGGAAACATTACAATCAGAATATGTTTTGTTCTTAGCTGTTTGACTTTTTTATGCCTCCTGGAAAGAGAGAAAGAACGGAGGAAAATAAGAGACAGGAGCCACAAAACTCAGCGCTAAGTATTGACCATCTGGCTCCAGCCCAAGCTAGCGTGCCACAAAACAATTGCATTCATTAGGTTAATTTATCATGGTGGTAAGCTCAATTTACTTTTGCTTGTGCGAGCGTGGCTCATTAAGATTCAGTCTGCCGTTTCCTCAGGGCCGTCTTGTGATCATTCACACAGGGTTAACGCATTTTGGGACCTGATAGGAAGCACTCCGGGGTTATCTGCCCGACCTAAACTGTTTAAATAAAGGCAGCAAAAGAAGAGGTGGAGAGAGGAATTATGGTGGCAAATGAGAGAATGAGAAAGAAGGGGGGGGGAGTGTCAGCGGTGGAGGAGTGATCTGACGAAGAATGCCGTTGAAGAGAAGTGGGGAGAGAAAGAAAGAAAAGGCTGAGCTCTGAGTTGACAGAATGGATGTTCCAGTGCGGGGCCGCGGTGGAAGAGGAGAAAGAGCGAAGGGGAAGGGAGGCACGTGACTAAATGTATTCTGATAACTGAACAGCAGATGTCTCGCATGGAGCTCCTTTGTTGCCTGAACAGCAGGACCCTGCAGTTCAGTGGGCTCACTTCACACCGCATTCATTTGCCTGCCAGCTGCCAATTTGGGGTAGAGAGAGTGAAAAAGCAGGAGAAAGAGAGAGAGAGACGGGAGAAGGGAGGGAGGCTCGCACCAGTCCGTCCCTCCCCTCTCCTCCCTCCCTCGGCATGTCTTGCAGAGAGGCTGCCATTCCGTTCCCTCTTCCCCCGGTGGCCTGTACAATTAGTGATCTGCATACCCACCCACACCTCCACGCACCGCTCTGGCGGAGCAGAGGGGGAGCTGCCTTTGTCTTTTGGCTGCTGCACAATGAGTTGCTTTAGATTTGGCTCGGAGCCAGGAGCGGTGGCACAAAACTGCATGTTCTTGATGGATGACGAATACTCCCAGAGTCTTGTTTCCTCATACAGCTGATGTGGCAGGTCAGAGATGAAGTGCACCAGCTTCCTCACCTCATAAACTGTGTAAAAAGAAGTTTTTTTGAATTGTGAACTCTCATTGTCCTCCCAGGTACCGTCGCTCAATAGAAGCAAGCTCTCATTAAGCCCCACAAAGCCCACAGTTCATTAACGCCCTGGTGAAAACAAATTCACACCCCTCTGCTAAGTGATGCGGGCCGAGGCGTGATGGCATTGAGGTTTCGACGGGGCTGGCTGTGTGAGGCGAGGCTCAGGTGATTGCGATCGTAACTTTACAGCTCACCTGATGCTTGTGACCTCTCTGTGAACAAAATCACATCTCACTTTGCGCTACAATTCTCCGGCTTAAGAGCAAGAGGAAGAAGAAGTATTTAGTTTAGATTCGTATTAAGTTTTGTGCGCTATTAACAAGAACGCGGGTGAATCCCTGATCCAATATCATAATTTATTAGCCCATCCAATAATCAGCTTTCTTCTTTTCCTCCTGAACAGTAGCCTACACACAGCTACAATATATATCATTGCTGCCACTACAAACTGCTGTTTCAGAGCGGCAAAGAAGAACAGCGCGCTGCTAGCAGGGGGTCGTTAGTTACAAGCTAGCCAAATGTCAGCAATCAGTGTTTTCCCATGACACATTAAAAAATTATCTAAACATATTTTAGATTTAAGGTCAATTAAAGCGGTAACAACTCAAAAAAGGAAGCTTAAATAATATATAATATAATGAAATATCAGGGTTTCTTTGGTGGTCACAGGACGTCATGAAGGCACTGCTAGCCGAGCTGCCGCTAACGTTAGCTTACGCCTCAAGATTTGCTCGTATTCAGGTAAGGCTTTCGGCATTACACCGAGGCAGTCCATCCAACAATGATAGCACTCATATCACATTCATATAGAGTTAGTGGTATAGCCTACAGCTGTTTAATGATATCAATAGTAGGTGGGGTTTTCCCCTACTAGTATCTGTTATACCCCTAGTGACCAATACTCAAGTGCAGGTATGGGACTGGGTATTGGGAAGGAATAAACAATATTAGGGATGCACGATATTATCGGCACGTTATCGGTATCGGACAATATTGGCTTAAAGATGATCGGATATTGGCCAACACGATAATTAACAGATAAAATAATGGGCTGCTGCATACTTGATTAAATGCCTGACCTTGGCGCAATGTCCCCGGTGCGAAGAAGACCTGCGCGGCGCAGCGTCATGACGTCACGTGTGTCTACCTGCAGTATGAGAGAGTTAGAAGCCAAAATGTCCGTGGTGTGGAAGTTTTTCAAAGTGTCGAAATTAGATAGCAAAACTGCAATTTGCAATGACTGCTCAACTTCAGTGATGCAAGGAGGAGCCAAGGCAAAGTCTTTCAGGACTACAAACTTGATTAAGACCCGTCACCCCGACCCTTGTAACAAATGTGATAAGAGTATCACCATTATACTGTACGCTAATTCCAATACAGAGAGAGTTGATGATCTCTGCAATTAGGTGTGCGGGAAAAAAATATCGGTATCGGTAATCGGCTAAATGAGTTGTAAAATATCGGCGCATCAGATATCGGCAAAAAATCCAATATCGTGCATCCCTAAATAATATCAGAACATTTGTAATTCTTATGTAATATTACAAGTAAACGTCTTTATTTTTCTGTAAACTCCATCATTGCATCTTCTGCTCTCTTTCACGTTCCCCATGTTATTATCTTAACTGGGAAGGCCATTTAGGGATGTGGATGCTTTGGAGGTTTGTAGCGAATGCTAACCCCATTATTAAGTCTTTTATGCAGTAACGTATGGGAGATAATACACGTATTGATCGACGACCACCAGCTCATCTAAATTGTGCTCCCTTGTTACAGCACAAAAGGCAGCAAGAGCAGATCCCTTTCATCGCCTTCCCCTATGTCAATTCACAGGACGAGCAATGGAACGAGCATTATCCCCACTTCCTGAGTTGGAGAGGGGGGGAGGGGGGGGATGATAAAAACTTTTTGATTAAGGGAAGGGAATGTTCTATTTCATTCTGATTCGGGAAGCAGGAGAAAGAGGGGAGGATTAATCTTAAGGCCGTCGTTTTACTGCCTATCCCCACTCCTGTCTCCGAGCTGAAGAAGCGCGAGTGAATAATGGGGTGTCCATCAGCCGTGGGCTCAAGCCCAGATTGGGATTTTCTCTGGGGATAATACAAAGCAGGGCGACAATTGATGATTCATAATGTACAGTTTTAGCCTGGCGATAGCGCCAGCTATTGTGCCGCTGTTGGCATTAGTGTTACAGTATTTCCCAGTGAGGTGTTCCCGCCTGACAGCAATCTTTTCGGTGGGTTCTTCTGCTGAGGATGGGAGAATCATGAGTTTATAAATATGGATACAGAAAATCATACATTCTGTAATTCAGATCTGTGACAAAGTGAACTTTAAAATCTTCTGAAGAAACATCCTCATTTAGTCATACATGCACAATATTTAAGAACCCTTTGAAAGGAGGGGAGGATCCAGCTGTGGCAGGAACCAGCGAGGAATAATGGCGCCGTGTTGCATTCACTTACTCGACTCCCTCATTTTGTGCACAGCAGCTTTTTACGCTGAACCGAGAACAATCCTGCTAACAAAGTTGTCTGGCTCTCCAGTCATGTGAGCAGCACCTGTCGTGTCACAGAGTGGAGGCAGAGGCGGCGCTGGGGATCCATGGAAGGGACGCTATCCATCAGTGGTTCCATTTGATATTTAATTTAGACTTTTATGAGCCTTAGAGGATGGGCCGTGTCATTTTTCTCTCCCAGGCTCTCTCTCTATAGGGATTGAGGATAAATTCCTTCCATCCGTGCAGCAGCCTAACCAAGGCTCCCTCAGATTTATAACTGTGTGTGATAGTGGTGATGCTGGTGGGCGATGACTGGCACACATGCAGGTCATAGAGTCTCTGTCCGGGTCAAACTGGCTCTATACCTGCTCAAACTTGGATAAAAGTTAAAGATGCATTGATTCACTGCAGATTTTAGTAGCTCCCATAAAAGTTGACCATGGACATTATTACTCTGGCATTTTATTAGTAAGAAAGGGCTGTTATGATGTTGTCATATTTGCCATCTTTAGAAAAAGCAGCAGAATAAAATCAATTAATTCGGCATTAATCAACAGAGTGTGATATTATGCATACATGTTTTTTATTTCCGTGAGTTATGGATGGAGTAAAATAGGCGATATTCTGAGAGGGTAATTTTAAGGAGCAGCAACGAGTTTTATAAACTAATCCTCTCCTAATGGTCTGTTTGAACGTAATTTATAGCTTCATTCATTACCCCTTTTGTATCAGTAATTATTTCTAAAATACCAAAGAGCCATCTTTTCTTTCCTGCTTCTTCTCCGGCTCTGATTTATCGCCCCGGCTCTGGCCTGATGCTGTCTTCCCAAGGTGTGACATTTCAAAATATTTATAGCTCTGGCACATTAAAGGCCTTCCTTTGAAGGTGACCGACCGCTCTTCCACACCAGTGTAATTAATGGAATCTCAGCTTGTTCGCCTTGTGTTTTTTATCCACTGCAGCCTGCTGGAACACTATATGGAAAACAGCAAGGTGTTGGCTTTGCTGCCTCATAAACATGCATTTTATACATGTCGCTCCCAGGATGCATTGCATGGAGGGGGGGGGGGGGCGACAGGGAGACCATTCCTCGTCAAAGCCCCAAAAGTTTAATATTTTATTGATTATATCTTAACCCTCTGTCCAAAGTGGCAATTAAAATTCAATTAAACTGACTGAAAGCATCATATTAAATTTCATCTCTTTATGAGCTTCGAGATAATGCTGGAGGACAAGACTTGAATATAATCACACCCTTTTTAGATTATATTATCCAGTTCATTCACTATAAAAGTGACACTTTTAGGTATACTTTCAATATTTCTTAACTGTAACCCTCTAATGAACACGTTTTATAGCCATTAAATCAACTTGTATTGGGCACTGTTATAAAGAGAGGTGGCTTTTTTTCTGCTGTCCACGTTAGAAAAAAAATAGTTGTGCCTCATTTTTTCAAAAAAGTAAAAGGAGCAACCACTTTGCATAAAACGTGTTGCATTTTTATTAAAATTTCCATTTTGCTAACCTACACACAATGGCAAAATACAACCTATGCAACCTAAAACTTCTGTTGTTGAAATGTTTGCATTATTATAACAAATAATGTTCTGTGTAGATCGATGCATAGCCAGGACAAATGCACGAAACATGGCCTAAAACAGCAGCCATGCTAGCGGCTCAGTGAGGCTCAACTTAGGCACAGCTAAAGCTTTAATATTAGCATGCTAACAAGAGCATGCAATGACAATATGCAGCTGTGAAGCGAGTTTTATGTTACCATGTCCACAATTATAGTGTAGCTAGTAGCATGCTAATATTTGCTAGTTGGCTTAATACACAGATGGGTAGTCATTGGTTTCGCTCATAGTTTGACAAACTAGAAATCAGTGTTCATTTTGGCAGCTTTTAGATTTAGTTCTAGTCTTAGAAAACGCTTATTAGTTTTAGTCAACTAGTCAAAAGTCAACTTTAGTCATTTTTACCCTTTGTAGTTATTATGTAGTTTAGTAGACGACAACTCACAACTTTTTTTAGTTAACTAGTTTTAGTCAACAAAAAGTGACGCCTGAAGCAGAAAGCCTGGGCTAACAGAGAAGTTCATAACCACCATTGTGATACCTGATATCTCCAACTGTTGCTTGAGGCTGTAAAATATCATGGATTTTGTCCGACAGCGCACAACAAACATTTTAGTCCCGTCTCGTCCCGCTAATGACTTTTTAACTATCAAAGATCTATTTTAGCTTGTCAAAGTCTCGTCTTCGTAGCGGAAAAAAGATTGTTGACGAACATTTTTCGTCATCATTATCGTTGACGAAATTAACATTGCTAGAAATTTGACATCATGTTGATTTCACACTAAATTCAGAGAAGCACTAAGAACCTTAAGGGGACATGAAAGTGTGTGCCAAATTTCCCGAGAAATGTCACTCTGAACCAAAAATGACCAAGTCATGGTGCTGCTACAAGACAGTCAGATGATCCTCAAAGTCACTCGACTTCAACCTCTCAAGAAAGCCTGTAAAAATGTAGCAAAACATTAGATGTTGAGATATTTCAACATTTCAACCTCATATTTGCACCAAAGGAAAGCCAATAGATTTACCAGTAGAGAACTTAGTAAAAGTAATGCTTAAAGTCTAACATGTCTCAATTCTAACAAAAACATTGACACATATTTTCTATTCATGCTGTTACTAAACCATCTCCTTCCATTTTTTTTCCTCTGGGCTCACCAAATGTCAAAGGTCAAAGCGCTAAGCCACAGCGAGGCCATTGATCCCGCCGCATGAAGCGCAAGCTCGTAAGCAGGCTATTTAGATGTTCACAGAGAGCAGTGTGGGAGACTGAGAGAGGCTGTTATTACTAGAGTGCCTCTCTGTTTCCCCGAGACTGTTTGCTCTGTGTGATTATTCTCTCCAGCTCCCCGAGCATCCCGGCTCCTGCCTCTGTGATAAAGATATTCATTTACCTGATATGAAAATCTTGTTCACGCTGATCCCAAATGACTCCAGATAGAAGAGGAAAGAACGCAAGGGGAGGTGGGAAACGGCGCAGAGGAGGTGATGGGACGGAAGAGGTGGAGAGAATGACATGAAATATTGATGTGATTTGAGCCGGTGTGACGCTAAAAGTTTGCATGATAACAAAATAAGGATCCAGGATTTTTTATTGATTTTTGGAGAAACCATTTCCAGGACTTGCACGACTATAAATCTCCAATAGGTTGGAATATGTTTGTCCAGAAGTGATTAATTAATGAATAAAGGGAGGCTGTGCATGAGCGGTTGCGTGTGTGCACGAGCTTATATCGTAGGTTGTTGTTTTTTTTAGTGTGTGCGTGTGTATTGTCAAGGAGTACACATCCTCCCCTTTGTGCTAATGATGAGCTTCATTTCTTTTTAACAGCTTCTGAATGAGGAGGCTTTGCATGCAGCGCTGGCATCCATCCACTAACTCTTCTACAGATATGAAGCAGAGAGAGAAAGAGAGAGAGAGAGAGAGGCGGATATTACGGGCGGGGAAAAAAAAAAACGTGTCCTCTCAAATGCATCCTCATGGTTAAAAGGGTAAAATGAGATGCAAGGGAGCGATAGTCACTCCCCCTCATCTCACATTTTCTTCTATTGCTTTATTTTGTTTGAGTATATGGCTCACTCCTCTCAGGTTTTATTGTCTCTATCTCGGGGAGCGCCGCGTCCCGCCATAACGCGTCGGCCGTGCGCGGCACATCAGGCAAGTTCTTGATTCTGTACTCAGTAATTTAAAGCCTTTATGGAATTGCAATTTCAGGGCTCAGTGCTTGTTTTTCTAAAATGTACTCAAGGAATTAGCTACTCCAGCCACAAATCAGTAGAATTTATGCACAGTTGTAATACACTTTATGGGCTCATGGTACATTGCTTCAAAAACAGCAGATGTGAAATTATGATAAATATAATGAGGGTTTTTTTTTTCTTCTCCTCCTCACTCCGTCCCTCGCCCTCCTTCGTTCTCTCTCTCAGCGGTGAGAGAGAGGGATGTGAAGCGTGTTTACTTACCCCATACAATACATTTAATGTCTTAGTAAGGGCCGCCAACAAAACCTGATTAATGTCCTCATCTCTTTTATTAAAGATAAGAGTGGCACTGCAGTCAGGAGATAGAGAGAGTGCCATAAATCTCCGGCAAAATGAGCAGTCAAATAATCACTCATCAGAAATGAAATCTACATACATTAACACTCGCCGACATTCTGCTGAGAATATAAACACAGGGCTACGGGCGATGAAGCCAGCTCCATTTATCCACATATTCCCAGTAAAGGGAGGGAGGGGGGGGGTTGAAGGTGTCTGGAGCTGGTGATGATGTCTCAGGGAGTCCTGTCCTGCTAAGCTGCAGTCCACCAGACTAACCATGTGTCCAAGGAAGCAGACGCACAATCATTAGGGCAATGGATGAGTCGGATGGCGGAGGCAATTAAGCATCACCCTGAATAGGACATAATGTTGATCCATCCCTACGATTAATCAAGGCATGCATTAGACAGTGATGGGCGACCCTGCGCCTTTGTGACAAAATGATTCTTCATCCCGTGTTTGGGGATTGGGATCCTGAGGTCCCTAATGCTCCTTAGAGGCGCCCCAATGAAACCCTGTCATTTATTCTGCTTCTGTCCCTGACAGCTATCAACCTGTCTTCTGCCAGCGGAGGAACATTATCTGAACTCCCAGGGCGCTCAGCGGCACGGACCAGGCTTATGAGTGGTGGTAGCAGACAGGCAGGTATGTAAAGCGATAATAATGCTGCCGTTCTTTTGTAGTTTCACCATCAGTGTCAGCCAAGGAGCATGGACACTTAAGCCGCTTTCCCACTGGTCCAAAAAACCCGCTTACACACGGCTTTTTTGGTGAATGGGAAAGGCTACAATCGGGTCAAATGACTCTGCAGTAGACCCGCCACAGCTCCAATCGGCATTGATGGCAACTCCGTCGGTAACTTCTGCGACTCTTTGTCATCTCAGCCACGAATTTCGGCCATCTCCATCCAAGCAGCGCTCGAACATTGTTCTAAAACAGACTGAATGAGTAATAGATACAATAAAGACCTAACCCCTGTAGCATCTTCACTGTTCACTAACCCTGTCTCTGGCGCGTTTTTGACGTCAGACGGTGACGCAGCAGAAAAGAGACCGACAGGAGTATACTCCACTGGCAATGGGAAAAGAGACAATTGGCATCTATACGCGGGTCTTCCCGGGGTCCGAAAAACCTGCGTCAACGCGCTAATTTCGGTGGGAAATTGGTATTAGTCGGCAGTTTATTAGGAAGCACAAAATAAATCTTGACGACTTGACTACAAGTTAGTGCAAGAGGTGAATGACGATGAATGGTCGATTTCAGCGAAAGCAAGGTTCTACGTAGAAACCTGCAGCTGTTCTTTTTAAATATGTTATTCTGGAAAAACACGAAATTATGCAGTTTTCACTTTTTCACTTTGAACAATAAACACCCAAAAATGTGAACACCCATGATAATATGAGAATATCCATTTAAAAGATATGGCCTCTTTAATGCACATATACAACTGCATGCAGTCATGTATTCACACATGCATAAAGCATAACATAAAGACTTGTCTTAAAATAGATCCACATGTGCTTCTTCCATGTTGCTCACATCAGAGGCCTCCCTGTGACATTCAGTCATTAAAAACTTTAATTATTTAAAGAAATGCACAGTTCACTCTGACTTATCTTTGTTTTGGTGTCCATCTTTATAATTTTGATAATAAAAACGACGGCAGGGACGGGCTGACGAGGTGTTTTTACTGCGGAAATTACAAGAAATGCTTTCTCCTTGCTTGATAGGAGTGTCAATCCACTTCATGTAGAGTTGTGCAAAGTACTGCAGCTTCACTCACAATATTGACAGGGATGTGTTGCGGCGTCGGTGGTCTCACTGTGATAATGGCTCCCTTGCAAGCTCATACTGTACGTATGCCTCATAGAGAAGATACTAAAGCCTATTTATGGTTGTTAATCTTTCAAAATAAGGCCGTCATTTAACTTTCTCATTTTATTTCATGTAGAAAATAATAAATGTATGTGCATTATTTCTAATCACAAAGTAATTTTACATGTTATTTAAATGTAAAAGATGTCCAGTTCCTCTCCTGCCTCTCTGCAGTCTCCCTTCGTCCATCTGCCTACCTATCCACCTGTACGGCTGGTTGATGACAATGTCATTACCTCCATCATTGAGCCCGGGCATCTGAGAGCCTGTTAACCTGGAAACAGGCCTGGCTGTGCAGCCTTGTGCTGATGGTACAATATGCTCCTTGTTATTCTAGGATCATTGACGCTGAAGCCCTGGCAATCAAGTCAGTTTTGTTGAAGCTCATTGGCTCAGCGGGGTCTCATCTCATCTGCCTGGAATGAGGAAAGGAGTGTTCGGGTTAGTTGGGTCGTTAGGTAGAAATTCTTTGATAATGGTGCATGTTACATTAGAGCCTTACAAACCAAGGAGAAGTGTTTCAGAGTCTGTGTAATGTAATTTACAGAATGGTTATGGTGGATAAGGAATTCTCTTGGGGTGTGAAGTATGGAGATGAATAGGTCCTTATTAAACCAGACTCATCACATGCTATACGGCCAAGACACACTAGTTACAATGTGAATAGATTCATACATAGCCCAGACACTTTTATTGCACATGAAATATGGCGAAATGTTCAAGTGGAGGGGCGCTATCATCTTACTTGTTTAAAACAATTGTCCATACAACAGCTAATTTCACATAGCATTAATAACACGTTCATTAGCTGTGAGCAATCTCTCAGCATCAACAGGAGCCCGATGAAATGTACACCCCTGATGAAATAAGGGTAACAGCTGAGGCCGGAGGTGACCCACTGCTACCAGACTTCCCTCCTGTGTGTGTTGGGACTGTTTCTCATTTGTCCCCATTAGGACCAGCATCGCACATGAAACCGTTTCTTGCAGCTTGGTGCAACCAAAGACGTGCCGCGTGTGATGTAATGCAGTCGTGGAGAGGGGTCTGATTTTGTGGTCCGTTGGTTGAGCTTGAAAGCTTTTGTTGAGGTTATTTCAGTTTCAAAATGTAAGGAGGAATATCTGTTTTTGTAACCCAAACAAATACATTAAAAATCAAAGTGTCACTTTGATGCTGTAAACATTAATATACGTTGCTATTCCAAAACAGGCCTGATCTTTGATTGACAGCATTTCTAACAATGGAACAGATTCTTTTAAGTGATTGTTTCAACCATATATCCGACTTGGCCTTGATAATCTCATGACGTAACCATGACAACTCTAAGATTAGGTCTGCAACCCAATTCTTGCAATACACTCTCAAAACACTACATCACATGATCTCCTCCAGTACTGATAAAGAGTGGGAGAAGCCGCTTATTCCAGAGACCGTACTGCCTGTTATGTGTCCCCTTCTACCTCAGTGTAACATAAAAACAGGACTGTCCTGTGTATTGGAATGATCACATAGGTTTCTTTAAGGTCCACCAGTTTTTTTATGATTTTAATTTGGAAGTCATGTTTTCTCAGAGACTTCAATTAGAGCAATCTGAGAACCCATCGGCTATAGTCTGATGATGATGCAGCCTCTGGGGATGACGGTGAACATGTGTCCGGTTTAGCCAGAGTTTAGTGATAAGGACTTTCAGCCAAAACTTCCTTTTCCGTGTGCTGCATTGTTTACCGTCCAGTTAGCAACTTGAGAAGCGACCGTGTGTTCAGATCAAAAGTGAAATTCGCCCCTCTAGGTGTGTCAGCAAAAGAATCGGCATCATTACTTGGTTCATTAAATCCCCTGGAGGAGCATCTGTTTCTGTTGAGTCTCAATTTCACTTTAAATAGTAAGTTACACAGAGGCTGCACTCTGGCTAACTGCTGCGGTATGAACCCGAAAAAGAAACCGATTTTCCTGTGATTTACTTTAATAAACGGGTCTTAAGTTTAAGCCTTTTCATCATGATGCAGATTAGTAAAAGGTTAAAATACAAGCTTTGTCTGGTGAAAAAACTACTTTTAAAATGCTTGTTTGTTGAACGGAGGTCGGATCGATCATTTCTGATGCATTCGAGGAAGTCGGGAAATCTAAACGGTGAATGGCTTTCCTGACACTGCATCAAGGGAATGCATCTCACGTTGAATTTTAGATCTAGAGCGGATTGCTAGCTGAACTTGCTGCTGATGTCTGTTTATAGGGATTACATTCTGGCTGCTTTTGCTCTCCACACAGACCTGCATACACCACAGCCTGCTGATACGTGATTGGTCAACACTTCTCTGACTACAAGCGTACTACAAATGGAAACAAGAACACTTCACATACTAAATATCCACACCCCTTTCATGTAGAACCTGTAAATAGAGATTACAATCAGAGTGACAACAAGTTCAACAGTCTTGCTGTAAACTTTGGTAACAAAACATGGCACCATAGTTTCTGAGTTTGTTCAAATTTACCCAGAATTCCCAAGTGAAAGATTTTAAAAGTAGTCTACACTGTAATCCTTCAGCGACTGCACTTTGGAATGTTAACCTCTGTGATTGGATGTTTTCTTTTCTATGTGCAGCTTGTGATTTGTAGTTCTCTCCTTGTGTTTTTATGTACACAGGTTTTCACCCTTTGACCAGTTTTTGAAGGACACGGATATTTTCAACTGCCAGTGTTACTTTTTGTACCAGTGTTACGACCAAGAGACGTCCTCAGACATCCTAATTATGTAAGTACTCCAACTGTAACCTGTGTATAGATAAGTATTCTTAAATGAATTATATTAAAAAAATCATGTTTAGAAAACTTTAGGCATGTAAAATGATCCTAAAATATAAACGTGTAACAGTTAACTTGCACAAACAGTACAAACAGTTCACCATCAGGCTGCAGGTTCACTAGTTTTTTCTCTACAACTTTAAGAAAAGTAAGGTAAGGATACATTTCTACCATCATACTCAAAGTGCTGAGTTGTGGTGAGCCCTTCCCCGGTTTCCTCCAGTTTCTCCCTCTCCCTGTGGGATGTCAGCCTCTCAGAGGGAGAGGGGGCATCTTTGAGGAGGTGGCGTCACACAGCTGCCATAGCCCTGCAAAGCTCCTCGAGGAAAGACATGTTGTCAGTGCGCATTAATCATCGGGCCCACCATCGGAAACAGATTCCCCTCATAAGCAATTTCGCTCATTAGAGTTACGGTGCTGATTTGCTGATTGGAGTTACGCTGAGGCTACTACACCGTGAGGGAGAGAGAAGGAAGAGGAGGAGGAGGGAGGGAGGAGAGAGAGGGTGTGACACATTTACAGTGATGTGAAAGCTGAGATGTTGATTAATGTGCATCGTTCCTGTCACATAAACTGAATAAATAAATATCAAACAAAAGCAGAGGGAGAGGCTCATTTACAAACCAGGAAATGAAAGTTCCATTTAGTTAGGGAGTGAGACGGGCTGGAATGACAGTCTGCAGACACGACTGTAAACAAGAAATCACCGCAGCGTAAGTCAAGGCCGCGTGCGCACGTGCACGCCGCTAAGGCCGCTTCAGACATTCCTTTAAGTGACTCACTTCAATTCTTTGTGGCATAGACAAAACATTAAGGCGTCTGAAGTCCAGCCCTGTGATAAAGTGGCCTTCCTGGTTTGAATGACACCTCGCAATCAGCACTTGAAAGCTCTCAGGCTGTGATTGCTTTTCGAAACAATCTCACAGAGCGCAATTCGAGCTGCGCATCAAAATCAGAATTTAAAAGCCACTCATGCAACACCCCCCCTCCTCGTTTGGAATCGCCTGTTTATATTGATCTTCATATCCCATTCACAAACACCCTTGTTTACATAAATAAACAATATTCTGTTTGCTGCCGTGGAAACGGGGTTTGCGCAGGCCGCAAAATCACCCTTTAATGGAGTAAGATGTTTACATGAGTGAGGATGCTGGCTAATAATGGCGTATCTCAGCTGTCAGACTCGGCTCTCTCATATGTGTTTATAAAGGCTGCTGGGAGATGGTGTTTACAAGCTGCTGCAGCTAAATGCAACACTAGTGTGCGCACGTTTTTTGATCATAAGTTTGCATTAGATTTAATGTATTTTTTACACTTTCTGACTTTGTGAACTCCACCGCAGACTGAACCCATTGTTAAGCAGTGCCAAACTCTGCGGCCTGTTTTGGTTTGATCCTATCCATTACATCCTCCCAGTCGGGTCCCTGCGTGACCCTGCCAGCCCCACCCCTCCCCCACCCAGCAACCCCCCCACCACCACCAGTCATTAGATCATTCCTTCCAGCAAACATCCGAGGCATGCTGAACTTTTCCCGTGGAGCGCAGCCAGCAACCACGTGACTTAGTAAACGGTGACAAACACGAGCCGGCGCTCACATCAGCAGCGTTGCATGTTAGAGCAAGTTCAACCAAACACGTGGTCACTGCCGCTTCTGTTGTCTTTACATGTATGCGTACGTGCTCGTGGCATCGTTGCCGCACTTTGATCACTTTCGGCGTGTGATTCTTCTCCGGCGACGTTACAGAAACACAGCGTGCGCTAATTAGGCCTTATTTTGTCAGGTGAGCGATGGCTACCGTTACACCCCTCTGTCATTTTCTTCAAGAGAAAACGCGCTCCTGCAGGAATCCCTCCGTCTGCCTCCCTCAGCTCCTTCTTTTTTTTCTCCCCCTGGTTTTTGCAGATTCCTCCTTCCGTCCGTCCGCCCGCCTGCGCAGCACCGGGAGAAGTCGTTTTACAGTTCAATCAGGAATTCTAATAAACTGACCTGTGCTTTAATGACTAATTCATTGTCTCCTTTACTACCTTCATGGATATAAAGCGGATTAATGACTCTAGCAAGGTTAAAAACAGTACCACTGTGCTTTTCCTCCGTCTATTATCAATCATCCTTTAGATTCTTGGGAGAGCAACGGAAATTGAAGGAAAATTAGTAATCCTTTTGATGGATGATAGCATAGGTAGGAGTGTATGCGTAAGTGGGGCTATAGCATTAAATGGAAATCGCCTGATAAGAAGCATCACACGGCGAGCTGGCGTTATAAGACGTGCCACATATATGGAACAAACTGTAATGCTGTATGACAGGGGAATTATAATCTGGAACAACAAAGCCACTTCAGTTTAAGACGATATGAGGAAGAGAAGTCGTATATTTGAGTTACCTGTTATCAAAACGGCCCAGAGACTTAATCTCTTATACTGCGCCGCACACTTTGTACAGTCTATTTCTTAAAGAGCTTTTAGGACAAATTTCTGGAGAGTTCTAAAACTTCTTTGACAGTTTCTTTACTTTCCCTCGCGCTGTACGTCTCTCTTGTTCCGAAATCCCAAAGAGCACGAGGAGAGGAACACAAAAACAAAAAGCGGAACGCCGCGTATAAAGGCTGCGTCTCTTTGTTTACCATTCCATATTCCCATCATACATACACACGCCTCTGCCGCATCTCTGGGCTCATCCCGTTCTTGGCCCAGTCATTTCTGACAATGTTAATGATTTAGCGGAGAGCCCTCCACGTCGGATGATTTGTGACATGTAGGACGGCTGGGAAACTGGGGGAGGACGAGGCAGGTTTCTGTGGGGAGTGTTTGGGATCCAGGGATGCCTTGAAGATAGTGATTCATTATATTTAAGACAAGTGTGACATCCTACTTCAAGGAAGCAGCACACATATGTACGGAGGGGGAGATTTCTTTTTTTTTTTTTTTTCGGGTGGCCAAAGTGGGGAGGGGGTAGGTAAGTACAAAGGAATGCCTTGGTGTTTTTTGAGATGACATAGGAATAGGAGGCAGGCATATGGAGACGGCAGACTGGAAAATAATGGGTAATGGAGGAATTTAGCCTGGGGCTATATGCCTGCTTTGCCTACTTCTGTATAACTAGTATATTTATAATTCAAATACATACCTTTAATAATTAACAACCAGTGAATATTAAAGGAGAATGCAGGAGATCTTTCCTGCAGATGGAGTCAGGTGAAAAATAGGATTAAATTTCAAATTTGACAACAACACGGAACAAAGGAGCGAAGAGGGAAAACAAAAAGTTGGCTGCCATTTTGGGCCCGTTTCTTATTTAGGGCTCATAGAATACGCACAAAGCGGCATTTTTATTACTGCTACATCCATCTTAGTGTCTTTGCGTGACTGATATCTTAATGTCTCTGGATTTTTAAAGCTGGTAGTGATTCAAACTAAAAGACATTACATCCTTCTTTCACAGCAGGCCGGTTGTTTCTTGTTTTTCTGAATCACACTCGAGTCAGTCGAGGGAGGGAAGGCGACTCCCGGGATCAAACTGTGCCGTTACGCAAGCAAACATCTTTGTGATTTTCCTCGAGCGTCTCGTTCGAAATCAGATTGTTGTCTGGAGTCATTGTGAACTTTTTGCTCTGCTCCAGACATCAGCAAAACAGCCACCCATGTAGCGTCGACACCCCTTTTTTGTCTGCGCTCTGACACACATCACACAGCAGCATGACATGTCACGTGACTCGCATTATACTCACCCTTCTACTTAAAATTATGTAATTGCCACATTTAGGCTGCAGCAGTTTGGAAATAAGAAACATGCATTGAAAATCGTATTTATGCGGCGCTCTGAGTGCGCCTTTTTAGAATGAAGCATCCCAGAGGACGGCGTGTTTTGTCGTCTGTGCACAAGTGGCACAGAAACGCTCTCGTACACCGTGTCAACCCAAGTTATGCAAACACCCGAGCTCAACAAAAAACCAACACATTTGCATATCGAGGATCTTGAAATGTGTTCTGCTTTTGTGCGGGCCCTCATTTTCTGTCTCCGGGCTTTGATGTGGCTCTCATGCATATTGACGACCTGCCGAAGAAACCGACCACGTTAACCAAAGCGTGCGCTCAATTTGTGCGTCCCCCTCTTTAAAAAAAAAAAATGCTGCATTAGTTTGTCCCATTTATATTTCCTGGGTTAATTAGCAAGTGAGAGATTGGACAATTAGCTCATCCGTGCTAATTGATTATAATATTACAACTTGGTGATGATGGGATGAACAGAGACTCCTCGCTCCGTATTCCTCTAAGGGGTTTTATAATATATACAATGCTTCTGTGTAATGAGGGCTTTAAAAGACCGAATCAGCTGGGGAAATTGTTAATTCAATTCCACTCACATGATACCGAGTTTTTTCCGGGGCACAAATGAATCGAAATTGAACTGCGGGGATCTTGCGGAATGGCAGTGTCCTTTTTGATTTTGACTCGTGTCAACACGGATGATGTGGATCACTGGTCCGCTTCTGTCACGGGCACAATAGGAAGTGAACTCCCAAAGACCCGATCGTATCTAGGTCACTTTGCTTGTGCGGATCGGGGTTGAGAAGGCGGTTCTGTTTCGTGTATCGGAAACTGACGCGGCCTCGGGAGAAGAGATGCACTGGAAATAGGTCTTTAAACACTCAGTATCCAAGTGTACACCTTTCGTACCCTTTGTTTAACTTTCCAAGATAACTCAGGTGTCAGATTTTTGGAGTGTAAAAGTTTGGACCTCACTGGTGGACCTGCTCCAGCTTCATCACACTACATTCATCTGGCGGGATGCTGTGCAGAAGCAAAGAGCTGCACAAAAAGCACTAGCATAAAAAAACAGTGCATGCTACTTTTGATATAATGTTAGCAGAAAAAAAATCATCTTAAACATGCCTTTTGGCTCACATCTTAATTATGCATATCACACATGTGAGTTTTTCCACTTTATTTATTAAAAGTCGTCATTATTAAGCACATCCGTATATTTTCAGCCTCAGAACGAGGCCCGTTCTGTGAGAGATGTCTCCTCTCGCCTCGGAAATGTTCCTCCTCAGGTGCAGCAAATAAAACACAAGATCGGCGCATTAAATGCCGAAGTATTACACTTCTTTACAGTGCTTAATAATTAATAGCCCATCCCATCTCCCTATGAATATTTACATGCAAAAGTGTCCCTGGGAGCCTTCAGCACGCCAGAGGGAGGGAAGTCTGTGTGTTTATTGCATTAAACACTCAAACATCGCCGCCGACCCTATTTCGCCTCCAACCACGAGAAACACTCACTAAAGCATTGTGAGCATTTTATTTGTTGTCGCACAATGTAACCCATTCAACTTCCATTTAGACGTGGCAAGTCAAATTACAGGTACTCTCTGTGTGCTCGGGCTGAAATCCCAGGACGCCGCTTGTCTGCTGCGAACGTGAAGGCGGCAGAAAACCGGGGTTTTTTCCTCGGCTGTTGTTTTTTTCCAGAGCGATGACATCGTTCATTTGAGATCACCTTTCCGATTACCGTGTCAAAGGTCGGTGCTGTCGGCGGAATCTGGGCCTCGTTACGCAGCAGAAATAAAATGCAGTTGTTAGATTATGTTGTGAAAGAAACAAGAAAGGAAAGGGTTGCATGCTGATTTAAAAAGTTTCACTTGAGCCAGTTCAGCAGGAGGAAAAAACATTGCAAATTAAAATGATTGCTGCGCTTATCGGAGCTAATTAGCTTGAGGACTTTGGACTTTTGCAATGCCAGGCATTAATGCGCTATTCACTTCTTCTTATCTGAGCTTGTCTTCGCTCCTCCCTTTGTATCTGATCCAAAAAAAATATAGCATAAACGTCACAACATTGCACTCTGCCTCTGACAGCTTTGGCTTCATGAATCTCCGACCTTTGACCTTTTGAGAGAGACACAGCAGGGCGCACGTGAGGACGATCAGGGAGCACAGAAAAGAAAAGCTTGTTAAAGTTGCGCTGCGGCTACTTTAAAAGGACAAACAAGCTAATAATGGCCAAGTAGGAGATGTTGTACAAATAAATCCGCTGTTCCAAGCTAACCCGGGCATGTTTGGCTCTGTTGCCTCCATTGGTGATATTTATCTATCCGGGAATGGGAAGGCTGAGTGTTGTTGTTGCCTCGCTGCAGGTCCCCGAGCTCTCAGATCTCCTCTCTCTCGTCTCCTGTGTGGATAAGTAGTGGCTGCAAAGGCATCGCTGCTCTTTGATATTTCACTCCTCATTTGAATCAGTGGTCGCTTTATTTGACAATGCCGGGTAATTACCTGGGTACCTTGCTTGATCATGTGAACTCCTGCAGAACCAGAGTCGAGGGAGGGAGAGGGGGGGAAAGAAAAAGAGAGAGGAGGGATGGAAGAGATGGAACAGGGAGAAGGACAAACAAACCATCTACATTTGTTTTCTGCAAGCGGAGGCATGAGTAAGACTCGCAGCGTGTTGTGTTAAGCATGTAAGAGCTGTTTTTGTCAGCTGGGACTGACCCATGCTGCGAAGGGAGGAAGCGAGAGGTCAGACACTGAGGGAAGATGAACTAAGTGCAACTTTATTACGAGTGTAATGAATAGTTTTTGTCTCTGGGGTTCAGTCATTTGATTAGCTTGTAGTGCCTGCTGCGTGTGTGTGTGTGTGTGTGTGTGAGAGAGAGAGAAACAAAAACACACATTTTATAAAACATAAAAAAAAGACGAGCAAACCGAAAGACTTGTTTTAAAACTGCTTTAATGCTTTCAGAAATATCATTTCCAGCACGACAAAAGAAAAACACACAATAAATTCAACTTTCATTATCAAATATAATAAATGCACTCACTCAAAAAGGGTCAGCGTTTAAAAATAGCTGGATATGGAAGCTTGTCGATGATGTTTATTGAACAGGAGAGCGGTGTTTACTCTGTTGTGTGACCAGAATATCAAAAGCCGTCCCCTCCCTGTGAATGCAGCTGCAGTTCAGGCTGACTGACTGAGCTCTCCTTGGAGAGAAGAGGCAGACAACTTCGGCTTGGCCCTGAAGTTTAACTCAAACACACCACCACCGCCACACACACAAAACAATCTTTCTTGTACCTAAATATAAAATAAAACTGAATTCGAGCAGCTTTAAACTCCTTCTATTTAAGCACAAAACACACTTTCAGGTTCAGCCGTTTTAATGGTCTCCCTGTGAAGGACGTGTAAGTCATTAAGGGCTATAAATAAAGGAGAAAGGCGGAAGTCACACAAGGAAGACTAAAAATATCCCAACTTTTCACACAGGAGTTTGGTCCTTTTTTCTCACCTTTAATTAATTGCAAGAATAAAGCAGCTTCCTTTTGTGAGATGGGCTAAAACATATGTCCTAAGACTCATCGCTGCGTGCGTTATTTCAGATGTGGACACGCAGGCTTCATGCTTGAACTCTTTTTACAATTTTGTTCACTTTCTAATCATATTGGAAGCGTGAAAACACCCGCACTCCACGTTCCCCCGCGCTTCCGCACCGGACAAACAACACAAGAGCGGAGTTTGTATTCCTTTCAAAGTGGAGAGCAGGGGAATTAAGACAATTTAATAAAGGCTTAAATCGCTGGGGTTGTCTGCGCAGCGCCTAAAGCCATATTTCCTGTGATCAGCGGAGGAGGGCGACTTTATTGGACATGTTTCTATTTCCAAATCCGCATAACAGGCAACGATGCATGTATTTCCTATAATGTAGATAAGGGAGAGAGGGTTTGATATGTAATAAAAGGTGGGTCTGCGCTGCCTGTTTAAGCCCCTTAAGCCTGATAAATGATGAGCGACAGAGGCACAGCAAGAGGGTCACCGCTATTAACTCCTCGCTTTCCCGGCCTGCACTTAAACTTCTCTCAATTACACGTGCTAATGTGGCTGGATACGGGCCTTATAGGCTTCGACCCGTTCAATCTAAGCGAAATAAAAAAGGGAATCATACTCAAATCTTCCATAAGAGCCTTTGTGCGCAGAGGTATATAGGCTCTCCCTTAAAGCCACGTGTTAAAGGGGGGAAACACGGGGATTACAGAGTGTGGCGCTCCTAACACATGCACACCAGGTATTCTGGGACAAACACCCAAAGCAAGCTCATTAAATCAGCATTTGGTGTTTCCGCACAGGCGTTAACGACGGGCTCTAATCTCGGCGGTGACCCGCTCGAAGTGTGTCACAGCCGAGCGGGGCTGCGGGCTGCACACAGGCTGAGGACACGGGGCACGCGGAGGGACTATTTCTTTTATTTAGCAGTATAAAAGGCGCAGTTAGACTTAAAATTCGTTGGGGAAGTTGTTTTAAATTTAAAGAAAGTTAATCGACAAAAATAGGAAGTTATTTTTAAAAATTTAGATTTGATAAAAAATGATGTTAATAAGCTCACGCGCTGATTCCCAAACTAAAATATGATAATAAAATATTATAAATATATATTTGTCTCTTTTAAATATGAAATCTTCGCTTGAGTGAATTGCGTTGAACTCTTAAGGCTTTTATTTGTTTGTTTTAACGTGCACTCAAAGCAGAAAATAAACGACGTCCACTTATTATAAAATGCTCTAATAATTATGTCAGTATGTGTTTTAGGTTAGACATACAGTACGTCTGTGTAATTAACATTTCTATCCAACAGATTTATATAAACACCGATAAAAAATAATCTGATAAATGACATTAAAACTAAAGTGAAGAGTATTTTTGCGGACGTATTTAAAGATAATAAAGGCCACACTTTACTCGTCTGTAAGACACACACCCTGTAAAAGCTGTAAACACACTTACACCGAATTTATTGTTAAAGCTGCAGCAAAAATAAATAAATACAAACATTAGGAGCAAATGCTCGGGACGTTTGATTCTGGTCAGTCTTAAATAAAATGTATAATATTCATGTTTTAGATTTAAATCCCTGTGTCGTTAGAAATTAATAATTTGATCGCACCTGCTTTGGTTTTAATTTTAAAGCAGCGTTTTATTGATATTAATGAAAATATTTGGTGTAAACCGAGAACATATTTTGACTTTTATGTTGCAGGCCTCCTCTCATGTGTCCCAAAGCTCTCCACAGCTCCGCGTCCGCTGCGGCCGCCAGGTGTCGCTACACGGCCGCTTATTCTCTAACGAGTCCACGAAGAGGGGGGGGAAAGCCACAGTTACATTTGGTGTTGGCCTCCTCTCTCTCTCTCTCTCTCTCTCTCCCCCTCCCCCCCCCCCCCCCCACTCTGACACCAGACTCTGAGAATCGGTGGAGGGGAAAATGAGGCTTTGGAGCTGAAGAATTTACAGTTAGTCGCGAAACTTTTACAAGTATTTGAGTTGCTCGCTCCACTTTCTGAAACCCTATAGTCACATTTCACTCCGAGGTCAGAAGGAGTTCACGTGGAGATGACTTAGGTGGTGCTTCCTGCGCGAGGAAAACACTGATGAGCCAAATTATTATACAGATTCTATGTGCACAAATGAGGAGATGAGTAAAACAACATTAAATCTTTTATTTTAAAATCAGCGCAGAACTTCTTCACTTTTATTTGGCGCAACTTTTCTTTAAAATGACGCCCACGCAGCAGCCCTATACTTTTATTTTGAAAGTATAAAAAATAAAAGACACGCTGCGAGGTTCCCCAATTTCTCCAGCCTCTCTCCAGCAGTCAGTCTATGATCCAGTCTTATCTCTGAGCCTCTATACATTAGCCCGGCTCATTTACATAATCTCAATCCCGCTGAAGAGGGCCAAAAGAAGGAACAAAGTTACAAACAAGATTAGGGGCGATTTTATTTGTTCCTGCGGTTGAGCGCCAATTGTTTCTCCAGGAGTGTTTAAGGTCACTAAGAGGATTTGAAGCTCGTTTCATATCAGTGATCTTTTTGAGGGAATTAAACCAACAATGCGGTTTTTTTTCCTCCTCCATATTTAGCAACAGGCTTGTGTTGTGTGTGTGCAAGAGATCCCTGCAGGGTAAAGAGAGAGAGAGAGGGGGAGAGAGTCCTGCAAAGAGCAAACAGAGGTAGTGAGTGGAAGTTCTGGTGCACCTTTAGGATGTGACATGCAGCGGATCTTTAGCCTGCTGATTGTCCCTGTAGTGTTTTCCTTGAAATGGATCCTCTCCCTCCCCTAATGAACCCAAAACGCAGCTGGCCATGTCCCACACGGACACCGAGAGCTTTAACCCTACACTGACCTCCATCTGACACCACCAGATGAAATTTTACCGCCTGTTAATGCCATCCACTGATTTTTTTTCTTCTTCATAAGAGTGTTGTGTGCACCTGAAAATGGGTCGAAACTTGAACGCCACTTGTGAGAAGTTAAAAAAAAAAAGGCGTAATTGTGTATGATAGGTGTGAGTGATCCGCCGTGTAAACGCAGGGGAGTTTCACTTGGCACAGGTCTTGTTTATGAGCAAAATTAATTTTAATTACCTATTGAGTGAATGATGATTAAAGTAGAATTAAACACCGACTATTATTAAGCCGAATTAACCTAAATATTGTTAATTATGATAGCTAGTGTTTAAATCTCTCATTAACTGCGCGCGTAAATAGTTCACAAAAGAAGGAGTCTAAATTTCCACGTCGTTAGAGGAAGTTTTATAGGGAAGGATGTGTGTCTGTGGAGCCGTGCATTGGACACGCGTAATTAGCCTCTGCTATTTTCACACGCTCTTCGGGTGTTTACATCACTCTCCTCGGGGGCAAATCACATATTTCCACACTAAATGTGCAGAAAAACTAGAAGTATGTTTTGTTTTTTTAAATCGCTCCAGCGTTTTGATTGTTTTTTATTTTATTTTTTGGACGCAGCGCGCGCGCGCTTCAGCAGCGGATCAAACACGTTCAAGGAAAAATATCCTGCTGATGTTTTACAGTCCGGCTTAAAACTTTGCTTTTCCTGCGCCGCGACAGCACGCGCGTTCTCAACACAGCGTTACAGATATATTGAGCAGAAGCTTACTTACCGTGCTGGTCCAACAGGAGGAGGTTGGAGGGAGAAAAAAAAACAAAAAAAGAGTCAAGCGTTAGTGCACGAATCAATGTGAACGATAGTATTTAGCTTATGGAAATATCAGTCTTCAGTAGCGGAGTCTGCAGTGTTTACAGAGTGTAAGAGAGACTTGGAGAGGCGGTGGATGCCTTGGCTCTCTGCGCACAGCTCTGCAGCTCCTTCCCGGGGTATTGCACGTTGAAATGTCCACACAGCCGTTTGTCAAACCCTGCAGTCCCACACTTCCCACCTCCCCCTTTATGCCAACAAACATAACTGTTGTCACGGTTTCATTTATTAAATCTTTCTCCTTTAAAAAAAACACCAACTCCTATTTCTGAGCTAATCTGCTCGGCGTTTTGTTTGTTGGGAGAGTTTATTGACCCTCCGACAGTAGCCACAGCCCCTCTCTCCCTGAGCGTGTGTCTACCTTAATCCTAACCTGTGAATAATTAATTCCCACCATCCAAAAAAAAAAAAAAAAAAATGGAGCCTTTATGTGAGAACCTATCAATACAGCCATGATGCCATATTAGCACTGATGGAGGTAAATATTAAAGGGGGTAGATGGCCTGCTTCTGTTTTGTGCGTAAAAGTGCCCATGCAGGCTGCAGAAGGGGGCTTCAGTGCAATCGATGGCCGGAGCGTTGTTGCTCCTCCTCTAAACTTCAATCTCCTCACATGATTGATGATCTCGGGGAGCTTTGATAATTGACTACTCTGAGGTAAGGCACGGATTGCTATCAAGAGAGGGGATTGGACGAAAGAAACATACAAAAAAATCTTTTTTTTTCTCCCCTCTTTGGAAAAGTTCATTCTGGGTTTGGAGGGGTGCTGCGTGTCGTTTAATTTGCTAAAAAAAAGTGATAATTAGCTGTAAGATTAGGAGGTAATACTGCGATATTCTGCACACTGGCTTATAACCACAAAACAGATAACAAGTAAGCGTCATGCTCATGTATTAAACTCAGCATTCATAACACGCTCTGGTCATTTTTTAACAAAAAACACTTTATAATCTTTTCTTTAACTTGTATAAATCCATCATATGAGTGGAATATGGTGTATTTTTGTGCGTAAAACGCAGACGCGTCGCGCGTAAATCTGCGTTAAAACGAGCGTTTACACTTAAAATCACGTTTTCTGTCGTTTCATTCATTCAGTGTTGTGTTTAATTGAACTCAGAGGAGTTGCAGCCGAAGTGTCCGCGCTGCTAAACCTTCCTCATTCAGCTCTTTCTTTAGGATTCTTCTCGGCGCAACACACCACAAAAAAAAAAAAAAAAAAGAAGGAATTGGGTGGGAGTTGTGTTGCTTTGCCTTTTTACCCCCAGTGTGGAGTTGAAGCCGTCCCTGCGCCTCGCATATACTCTGCATATCACAAGATTTGGTCTCTCCTCTCTCTTTTCTGGAGCTGCTGTAGGACTGGCTATGGCCACCACTACTTCCGGGATCCGTCATTTCATTCGCCCACCGCTCAGCGCTGCGAACTGACTCTGTTTCTATAAGCAAGCTAGCAGCCAACCTGCCAACACTCGCTGACACTCACTCATCTCAGTTTCGCCAGATAGACGAAATACCTACGGGGGAAAAGAAAGGAGAGATCCGAATCGCAATCTCTTAATTTCTTCTGCTTTTTTTCCTTCTTTTACAGTGATAATAAAACAAGATAGCGATCTGGAGGCATTAAAGGAGACGCGGACTTGCGGGATGAAAACGGACTAAAAAGATTCGTCCTTCTCTTGAACATCATCACCAACCGTCATTCATTCATTACCTTGACAACCTCTGGCTTTGATTGACAGCTGGAGTGGCAAAAAGCCATGAGACACGACAGTTTAGTTACATGCAGGTTGTTGATGGGCCGATTGTAACCTTCACTTTGGCGCATTTTTTTCTTTTTTTCCGAGGAAAAGAGGGAAAACAAGAAAAATTGCAAAACTCCCCGATGCTACGATTTCAACTGAACCACACTGGCGAATAGGAGAAGTCGCAAAGTTGGTTGAAAACGGGATCTTGCTCCTAAATCACTTTCTAACCGGGACTGGGATATTAAATATACGACAGATTCAGGAGTTTATTGGAGCGCAGCCTGATGGCGCAAAGGGTAGGTTTTAAATCTCCTCCACTTTACCTGTTTCAAATCCACAGTAGGGAGGCCCTCGTATCGATAACCTCTTGTCGGCTGGTGGCAAATTTACAAAGTATTCATATCAAAGCGGCTGTATTTGACATTTTTGCAGCGCCTCGCTCCTCAAGCAGAGTGACAGCCTCTGCTTTTTTACCCACTGCCTCCACGACACTCGTGGAGCAGTTTCACAGGAGACTCCAAACTAATTCGCTCTTTTCACCCACCAAACTCTGAAACGAGGAGCACCAATACTTATAATGTTTTTGGTAACGGCAAACACTTTCTCAGATTAAACATTAGACACTTTTTTCAGCCGGGGCTGCAGCGCGTTTTCGCAGCAGCAGCTCATTAGTTTCTCCTTTGCGTATATTCAAAAAGAGACGGCATGCTTTTTGTGCTTTTCACATTTGTTTAAACAGTAACCGGACAGTCCGCTGACTTTTCCTCTCATTTTTATTCCCAGTACGATGAGCTGGCCCATTACGGTGGGATGGACGGAGTCACGGCGTCGATGTACGGGGACCCGCACGCTCCCCGGCCGCTTCCCCAGGTCCACCACCTGAACCACGGACCGCCGCTGCACGCCAGCCAGCACTACGGAGCCCATGCTCCGCACCCAAACGTTATGCCCACCAGCATGGGCTCCGCTGTCAACGACGTTTTAAAGAGGGATAAAGATCAAATTTATGGGTAAGGTTTGCACGAGACAAAACAGCGTGCAATTATTTTATTTTTTCTAACTTTTCAGCTTTTCTCTAACTTTGTGTTCTTGGAGTTTTCTCTCCCGCTGCTAAATTTAAACCGTGTTTTGAGCAGGATTGACCGCAATTTTGGGGCTCTATTGTTGGTCAGGGGGGAGTTTTGTTGATGTGTAATTTTAGACGCATTGTAGGAGGGATAGTGAAGCCTGCAGTAAGTAAGAGGAAGCCTCGAGCTTGAAACACAAGCTATAAAATAATATGGAAGCTCGGAAGTCCCAGACTGCGTAGAAATATAATAAAAACTATTTTCACCATCACAACAATTGTTCCATGTTAGGAAGTTAGCTTTAATATTACTGCCAACTATTACCTTTCCATATTTAAAACATTCTTCTCTCCTTTAAACGTTCTCCTTCCTGCCTGCAAAAACTTCTCAAAGCACTTTCAGATATAGTTTGTGCACCAACAGAGCGCGTTTAAACGCACCGTGAGTCTTTGTAATTACACCACGGTGAGGTTATTCTCAAACAAATACAGAAAACGTTTTTTAAAAACGCTTTTTACTCGAGATTGCAAAAGTTTAAAAAACATTTCCTCGCATCGCTCGGTTACGCACGTTCGCAGAAAGTGTTATAATCCACAGTGTATCATTATAATCTGGGATGTAGCGCGGAGTAAATCCCCTTCATCTCTTTTGCTCACGTTGCTCTCATGTGTAATTTTTATGCTCACAGAAATCTTACCGACATAAATAAAGAAAGTGACGTTTGATGTAGAAATAGCACTTCCCTGAAAAAATATAATTTAGTTATTAAACAATAATTTAATTAAACGTCTCATGATGCTGATTGAGTTGGACTTTTTATTCACTTTGAAAGCTTTACCTCAGGAGGAAATAAAACTCCTCACGCCTCAGAACGTCCTCAACGTCGCTCTGCTAAATTATTATTCCACCTTTTTTCAGACTCTATAATTCCCCTAAAATCCCACACACAGCTGCAGTGTGTGTCAGTGTTGTTTTGCTTGAGTTTTGTTGACTTCTTAGCCGTTTTGAGTTTGCGCTGCAAGAAATGTCAGCCTCGCCAGATCGGTTAATCTCACGTTTAGCCTTAAAAGATATCCCAACATTTCCCCAAAAACAAGGATATTCCGGATGCGTATTTACGCTTGCTTGCAAATCAAATCAGCCTCACATTCCCGTCTGGGAGTTGAAGTGGCTGTCTTTTAAATTTAAGACGCTGTGATGTTTTTAAAAAGAAGTGTGTAAAAACTATGCAGCAGGAAAAAGGGGAAATGATCCTCTCAGTTATGTTTGTCAGTTTCTGTGAGGGAAGCTTTTAGGAGCAGGGAGCTGGGAGAGATGCAGGTTGGTCGGACACTTTTTGCAGTGTGCATGTGGAGCCGGTTGTGCTGCTTGTACTCAGGCTGTGTTTCCCCTCTTGCAGTCACCCTTTATTCCCTCTGCTCGCGCTGGTTTTTGAGAAGTGCGAGTTGGCGACGTGTACTCCGAGGGAGCCCGGCGTAGCAGGCGGCGATGTCTGCTCCTCAGACTCCTTCAATGAGGACATTGCAGTCTTTGCCAAACAGGTCAATTTCCACATATCCAAAAAAAATTCAGATTTTGGTGATGTTGTTTCTGGCGCATTTATTTTTTTTCTTTTGCAATAAAACTTTGTCTTGACATGATTTAAGAAAAGTGTGTGTTCTGTGCAGAATTCCCACAACTTGTGTGCCATGTTTAGAGTTTTATTATCGCGATAGAAGCAGACACACACTGCGCACATTTCACCCCAAACTAACTCTGACATGTGCTCTGTTGTTTTAGGTCCGAGCAGAAAAACCTTTATTTTCATCAAATCCAGAGTTGGACAATTTGGTAAGCTCACACACACACACACACTCTGACCTCTCTGCCTCTCAGTAATAACCGCCGCTTTGTGCGGTCACACTCTGCTTTTTGAGGAACCTCTGTCTGCAGCATCACACAGAAAATATGCGAACATATGATTTAAACTTCCGCGCAGATGTCACATCAGCTCTGAAGTGAAGTGTGTGACCACATTAGCCGCTGTCATTGTGCATGTCTTCCCATCACACTGACCCAGCTGACCAGTGTCTGGAGCTTTCTTTTGGAGTTAAACACACGCGTGTTTTACGCGCGAGACACTGATGTGACGCGCAGATTTCCACATTAAAAGTGTAAACAAAATATTTAAATCATTTTTGGATGTTGACTGTTTTTATTTTGCTCTTTTTTTCCAGATGATACAAGCCATACAAGTATTACGGTTTCACCTCTTGGAATTAGAAAAGGTAAACAGTATAAACTTTTATTTTTATGAGGCGCCACCTGCGCAAAGTGATATTATTCAACGCGCTCCAACATTTACTTTAGTGCTCTAAAGTTCTAAGCAGAAAAATAAACCAGCATGCATTTGGAAGAAGCGTTCCATTTCCGCTAAATGTGCCTGTTTTATTTAGCCAACTGTTTCTGTGTCTGTTGCTAAAACGTGTTGGAGCGTCTGTGCGCGCGCTGCACATTGTTATCGATCCGCAGATTTGGTTTCAGCTGCTCATTATTCCCCCCCCAGCTTACGGCATGCTGTTTGTTTTTTTGTCCTTCAACTTGTTGCTCCAGTCTCTGGAGAATAATAAGCACTGCAACAATTTCACTATTGTTTCCTCGCCGCCGATAATGCCCCCTTAATTGGAGTTATTCTTGGACTTGGCTGAAGCGTTTCCCTGCTTTCTCCCCCCCCCTTTTTTTCCTCCTCTATAGGTGCACGAGCTCTGCGACAATTTTTGCCACCGGTACATCAGTTGTTTGAAAGGAAAAATGCCAATAGATCTAGTTATTGACGAACGGGATGGCAGCTCAAAATCAGATCACGAAGAACTCTCGGGATCGTCGACTAACCTTGCAGATCACGTAAGTAACAGAAGCTTTATTATATTCAGTGTGTGTGTGTGTGTGTGTGTGTGTGTGTGTGTGTGTATGTGTGTGTGTGTGTGTGTGCGTCACTGCTGCGTGGTAGACAATGCTGGAGCACTTAAAAAATTTAAGACATTAATTACGAATAATCGGCTGTTTTTAAGCAGTCAGATTAGTGTGATATTTCCCACAATGCCAACTTTTTTTGAGGGGGGGGGCTGCTCAGTGTGTGTGAGCCTCATCAGTAAATAGAGCATGCTCTGTTCTGCAAGGAAAATGTGCCGATCGATGTTCTAAGGTCAGAAGCTAGATGTGATACAATAGACTGAGTTATTGTTTTAGTCTTTTGATTAGGGGCAGTCATGTGTGCATAATGCGTCCGTGCTCCGGAGCTCTGTGTGTGTGTGTGTGTGTGTGTGTGTATTGGAGGGTGCGCGTGCGTAAATGCGCTGCCGTGCGTTATGGAGAGTTGCACGCTGTTAAAAAAAAAAAAACGTGAGGCAATTATCTGTTACGCAGGTTTAACGTTAAAGCAGGGTATCAGCGCTAAGCTGTAGCTGTAGGCCAATATTTAAAAAGAAAGGGGCTTTATATTTGGGGGCTGTGGGAGCTGGATGGGGCCCGCGCGTAAAGCTGTGGACTTTTTTTGCTGCAGAGGTGGAGAAAGTGGTAGCCTATTGAAATAGATCTCAGAGCTAAAGGCTTACCATCAATGTCAAGTTCACAAGGCATATGATGGTTCGTCTGGAGGGCCTTCCATTGCTGTTGATGTTAATGTGTTTAATTGTTTCGTATTGATTTGCCCTGTGGTTTTTTTCTCGCTCTGCAGTGACTCTCTCCTCTCCTCTCCCCTGCTCTGCTCCCTCCCCTCCCTCATTTTATGGCTGGAGGCTCCATAATGCTGAATTCAATTATATGCACCTGAAGTACAGTAGCTTTAAATTTGAAGATCGATTCCCTGGTTTTTAAATCGGTGCATTTTCGGTGTAATAAACGCAGTCTCTGCCTAGCTGTATGGATCGCGCTGACAGTGTGTTATTGAGTTGATATCTGTGAATTATTGCGTCTCACGCGCCTGTGATAAAGCTAATGTTTTGGTGGAGTGAAAGAGGGAGAAAAGAGCGGGCTGTTGCAACAAAGTGACTAGTTAATATCAGTGCAGCACAAGGCCAAGCCTATTAGGAATTAAAGCAGATTTAAGTGTTATGCAAAGTCACCGCGCTGCATCTGTTGGCTCTGGCTATCCGCCTAATAGCGCTGGATCCCCCTCTCTCTGAGAGCCCGGCGCGTCTACAGGTCGACTCGGCGGGGGCTTTGCACCGGCCCGAATTAAAACACAATCACAGCGAAGATGACGATGTTGGTTTGGGAAACGGCGCAACATTGTGGCCCTCCAACACAAGTGTAGAAATGAGGCATGCTGTTGTTTATATTGCAGAGATTAGATAAACTAGCCTGTTTAGTTTCGTGGCAGATGGTTGATGCTCAGGCCGGTTTCCAGCGGTGCCTGCAGAGAGCTCAGACACCGGCTCTGTCACCGGTCCAAGCTCGTGAGAAATATTTTGATAATTAGTAAATTAGGAATGCCAATAAAGCAAATCAGGAGCAGCAATAAACAAAGAAGGTTGCATGACAAGCCATTCATCTTGGAGTCATTTGGAGTGACCACCTCATTAGCTTTTTAACTTTTGAGGGATTTATTTCACTCTTGTGGCACCAATGAACTTTTTATTATAGCTCTCTGCTGCTCTGATTTTTCCCTCTCGTGTTTGCTTTTATAGCCGAGCTGAGAGGTGATTTTAATAATGGCTGCATGATATGTAAATATACACACTCCAGTGTATGGTTACATTTAAAAAAACATAGATTTTGTCGTGATTTGGCACTTCCTATATGCAGCCACTGATGTGATGCTAGTAAACAGTTAACTTCTCAGCAGTAATTTCCATGTCTAATTGAAAGGACTCCAGCTCTTCATGCCTGGAATATGCTTTGAATACCGAGAACAATGCACAAAAAAAATGCATTTGGCTGCAGAACTGTGCCGCTGGATTGAAAGCAAATTTCTGTCCTACTTGTCTTGTTTTATTTATTTTATTTATTCATTTGTATTTGGCTCTTTTTTTTTCTTCTTCTCTTCATTATTCATCTCTGTCCTCGCTTCCCATTGAGGAGAGGAAGGCGGTTTGATAGTTAGATATGCTAATTTATTTAGTTAGACTCTCTCACGTCCATTTTTCTTTGCTTTGATATGCATTTTTAATATATAGCCCTGGGCTACATCTCATTTGGCGAAAGTTGGTTTTTCTGGAGATGATGAGGCTCTTCACTGGAGGAGGCGTGTGTGTGTGCGTTTCCTCCTCTTTTTGAAACCTCCTGTTTTCCCTCCTCTTCGTACCTGACAGTGCGGCATAATAAGCGCAGTTTTATTTACACTTGAATGCAGCATTGTCTCAAGGATGATTGGATTATGTTACAGTGGGAGCGGGATGAGTCCTCGCTGACACTGTTGATTTCCCTTCATTCGCTTGCGGTGACTATCTCAACCATGTAGCCCACCCAACGCTTCCTAACTCCTCAGATAACCCCCCCCCTCCCAATTAAAAGACAGGAAAAAAAAGATGTTGTATTACACATGATGGGTTAAAATAAAAAAACACAGAGCGGTGTAGATTTGTAAGCGGTTGCTACAGTGTGTGTGCTTGTCAATGCTTCTCCTCTCTTGTCTTTTAATTAATGAATAAAATTTCTGTCTCTTCTGTGCTACATCCAATTAGGGAGGCAAATAGAATTAACAGTGTCTGAATATTATCTGTTCTAATGAATTAGCCTTTGTGCCTTCTCGTGCTATTGTGCCGCTTCCTTCGCTCGAGCTTGCACATTAGCAGGAGGCTTTTCATTTCCTCCATGCATATGCATTATACGCTTGTGAAAACTGTCTTTGCGTTTCGTGCACAGCTCCAGGTCGGTGGAACAGAAAGTGTGCGGGATTCGCGGGGTTTGTTTTGGAGAGGCTTCCTCGGGGGAGTGATAGCACAGATTCCCACAGAGGCTGTGCTGCAGCTTATCTGCACTCTGCATGGCTGCAAAGTGAAAGAAGCTTGCTCTGTTTACATTTGGCCCTCTGAGCGCCGGAGACCCATTGGTCGGACATGGTGATGTCACATGTTCAGCCAAGTAATGCAATAGTTCATATTGCGCCCACGCTGTGATTTACTGTAGAGATGGGTGCTCAGTAATGTCCCGTCTCTGCACGTCACTTTGCATGGTGCAGCGCTTACACACACACACACACACACACACACAGAGCCGTCTCCGCCTGTGGACAGCGAGCCCTCGGGCCGAGCCGGCCTGCTGAAGCGTGGAATTTCTCCGTTTTGGAGGTGTTCTAATTCAACTAGCTTTGTTCTCCTCGGGGAGCGACCACGTTTGGATCTCTCTCCTCTTCTCCCTCCCCCCCTTCCTCATAAAAAAACAGTGCATCGCTGGCTTGGACCACTCTGTCTGTTCCACACAATTGTTTTGTGATGGTGGGATGTCTGGCCTAACATTTCCTATTTGATTAGTGTTCAGAGGCAGGGCCCTGTTGGCAGGCATATCTAATCACCGCTGCCGTGGCTGCAGAGGAGCTGGGCTCACTTGTTGCATCTCCCACACTCCCTTTCCTTTCACTGCACGTTGCTGTGCTGTAGCACCATCAGATGCATGCATGTTAACCCTTATGGTTATATGGTTATTAGACGTAGGCTCAGTTGCAACTTGTGCATAAGTGTGTCAGTACATTTTATTATACGACTGAGGTCAAAGTTAAACACGCAGTTACATAACTACATTGTACTGAAAGGTGTTTCATGTATTGTCTCTTTAAGAAGCTCCTCTCATTATGATGCAGCCGTCACACCTACTTTAACTATGACCTCACTGCTAAGACGTATAATTAAATTAACACCTCTGTGACAGTGTTAACAGAAAACAAACATTACAGGCATCATAAAAGCGAGTATTAGTTGACATGAAACTTTACAGGTGTGCAAATAAAGATTCAGTCGAGGACTAACCGAAGTTAAATATTCAAACACGTGACATATTTAGTTTTAACTTCTGGAGACATATATTCACATGTTATCTGACATTTACTGCAGTAAATAAAAAAGATAGTTGCTGCCTCAGAGAAAGTTTTAAAAACAATGAGTCAGCCTGTCGTGTGTGTTAAACACGCTCGTGTGAGTTATCGGCGGCTACATTAAACACTCCTTATATTCGGGATAATTGAGGGTGTTGTAAGTACTCTCGTGTTCAATAGGAGCGCACCTACACCTCTCTAAAGTGGCTGTGTGTAATTACGAGCTCAAGCCAACAGAAAATGCGTTAGGAGTTTTTTTTTCTATTTATACCATGTGGCAAGATGTGTCGTGAAATGTCAGCTTTATGATTTACGGCCCTGTGTGTTTCTGGTGTGTCAGCGATTCTGTACATACACATACAGACACACACACACACACACACACACACAAGGCTAGTAGTTCCCAGCCCACACCAACAGATTTCCTCCTCCAGGTTCCTGGGGAATTCGAGGGAAATTCAATGAAGCCGCTAAATCAATTTTATTTTGAAATTCCAAGGGATGTAGGCAGAGTGCAGGGTGTGGGGACGGAGGGAGTGAGATTGTGCCAGGCAGGTGTTTGTAAATGAGAAACGAGGGACAGGAGCAGCATTCCCCCGCTCTCCCGTGGCCCCGGCTCCACTCCGAGCCTTCCTCCCCATATTGTCTCCTGCTTTTATATTAATTACAACTTGTATTATCAGCTGCCAGTTGCTAACCCCAGCAAATAGAAAAGGCCGTCCCTGGAGACTAGCTTCTTTTGTATCTTCTTCTCCATCTCGTCCTATTGTGTGTGTGTGTGTGTGTGTTTGTGTGTGCCGCCGCCTGCACATGTATGTGTGTTTTTTTCTCCTGGTAACACTGCTCTTTAACACAATTAGTGAGGAGCACGGAGTGAACCATGTTTGACTCCTAATTATGCCCAGCTTTAGGGAATAACCACACAAGCTAGAGGCCTTTTTTTTTTCCTCTTTCAGCTTCTTCGTCTATTATTTCCTCTTTCTCCTGTGTAGGTTGAAGAAGGCTGTTTGGGTGACACGATTTTTTTCTTCTCAACTTGTTTGAACTTTATCAGACCCACGAGGCTCGTGACAAAATGGTTGTGTGTTTGTGTTGCGCGGCGCGGTGTCTGTTGATGCTCAGAGAGATGCACTAAATAATTCATAAGGAGGAAAGGCTGTTGCTTTTGTCGCCGTGGAAAGTTAACGCTTTTGTTGTGGTGTTTGTTGTCTTGTTGTGCAGACGGAGGGGGTTATGAATGAGAAGTGACTTCTAGGTATAAAAAGAGGAGAGTGTGGTTAATAAAAAATGCCTCTGTATTAATATTATTAGGTCATATAAAGTGCTGTGTCTGCTTTTTGCCCTGTAAGTAACAAACTAGCGGAGCTTTATCTACATCCCTGCATACAGGCCCATTAAATCCACAGGGTAGCAAATCACAGCAAAATATCATTCCCTTTAACACCATTAGCTGAGGTGTCTTTGAATTTAATTTAGTGCCAGCGCCATTAAAAATGACACATTACCCTGCAATGATAGCTAAATTAAGTCCTATCGATTCAGCTGTTGCATTAAAACCATGCTGTGGCCATGGCTGGCAAGTGTTAGAGAGAGAGAGAGGGAGAGAGAGAGGGGGAACACGAGAGCGAGAGCGCGTGAGAGCAGTCAGCGTCGTTTTTCAGGTCTGTCTCGCATCTCGCCGGCAGTCTGCAGCGAGGAAGTGGAGCCCGGTCATTTTCTCCTCTTGGAACGACAACAGCAGCGGGCTCGCCTCTGCTCAGACACATTATGCACCCTGGGAGTCTGGGATTGTTACCCCTCTCTTTCTTCCGTCCCTCCTCGTGCCATATGAGACCGAATCAGGCTGTTTTCAGAGCGTCGACAGGCTTTTCCCACATTACTGATTTCGCTGTGTTGAGAGTAACAGAAAATTACTATAACAACAGACCTCGTTCCCATGAAGTGTACCATGTGTTGGCGCAGAGAATGAACACATAACAATCATCTCTCCCTCTCAGAGCGGGGACACTTTCCCCTCCGCTCGCTCTGAAGGGCTCAAACCCACGCACGGCCCATTGTTCCCCCTGTCTTCTTACCCCTCTTCTGAGTAATTCTCCCAGCTCTTTATCTGATTGCCATCCGGTGAACAGCTGACGCTGAGAGGGGCCTCGAGTGGAGCGGAGGGTCTGAAGGGCCTTGTGTGTTTCTGTCTGCTGTTTTCAGCTCCGAGCTGTTTGAGAAAACAGCCCTCCTTCCCCAAAAAACTTAGCAGATAAAAGGGCCTCGCTCACAGGCAGAGCAGCAGCCTCGCCTCCACAGCCCAACGAGCAGCAGCACATCAGGACTGAGCACCCAGGGGAGCTCGGCAGCCGCTTGTCTTATAGCCTCAGTTTCCCTGCAAACCTCCACTAGTCTCCAGGCTCTATCCTGTCTGTCGTCCACCAGTACAGCTCACTCTGACTGGGGCACCAAAGCAGGCAGGCAGGCAGGCAGGCAGTCTCCTCTCAGGCAGAGCGGAGGGAAAAGAAGTCCAACAGGAACTGCTCCGAAGTTAAACAAAATGGTAAAAAAAACAGGATCTTTCTTGGAATATTCTAGAGCGTGTACATTTTCCCTCTGCTTTTGCATGTATGTATGTGTGTTTATGTGTGTCTGAGGAGGAAAAAAGAACCCATAGCGGGAACTGAGAAGTGGGTTGAGGTTTGTGGGAAGCCTTGGTTCAGGCCTGTGTTTGTTTGGCTTGGGCTCGGCTCAAGGGGCTGCTTCTCTCGGGGGCCCCCCCAGGACAACGTCGGGGCTTACGTCGGCCAACATTTTGTCATCGTGCTCAGGTGACATGTTGAATTGGGAAAGACTAGCTCGGGGTTTTTTGTGAGCTGTATCGACTCCGTGCGAGGAGGCAAGTGTAGTAAATGACGTGATCAGTCTGTCCCTCGTTTTGCCTGAATGGCGGAGGAAATTCCACCTCTAGCCTGCCTTCATGTGGCACTGATAAAGCCTTTCCTGTACAGTAGAAAATCCTGTTTCCCTGTGTGCAGCGACAGGGTAGCGGGAATGACCAGGAAAGAGAGAGAAGGGAGGAGAAAATGAGCTGAAGAGGAAGGAGAAAGAAAAGACGCCTTAAAAGCTACGAATTTGTTTATGGACATTTCTTTGAAGTGAGCCAGCAGAGATTTAACACTTTCTTGCAGCATGTGTTTGTATATATAAAAGTGAGTGTGTGTGCGTGTGTGTTTATACTTCTTGCTCTATTATGTCATTAGCATGTGTGTGTAAGTGTGTTTCTGCAGGCCTCTGCTCCGTGGGCGTGTGTGTGTTTCAGAGTGGGCGTGTGCACTTTTTGGCAGATTAGCGGGAGAATCACTGTCATATCTTATTTTCATTTCTGACAGTGGTAATGATTAATGGCGGCTGTGGTGCGTTTGGACTTTTTACCTCTATATTTCTCACTTGACACGGAAGTCTCCATCGGTTACGGTGTAAACTCCACCGGCCGCTGCCATATGTGTTTAGACAATTACTCACAAGTGCTCCACTCGCAGCGTTCCAAATCAAACGCCACATTAACAGCGCTGCGTTTTGCTCTCATGCATTAATGAAACACTTTGATTACACTGTTTTGACTTATTGCCAGATGCTTAAGTGCATATCTATGATTTTAGTGGCATCCTTGATTGTCCGCTCGGGGGAAATAGGAGCATGCACGCAGGCCACGACCCTCACAGAGCCTGCAGACTCTTACAGATGTCACTCTTTTTCTGCACACTCATATGCTCTCTCTCTCTCTGTGTCCCTCCCCTCCCCTCCCTTCTCCCTGCTCTCTCTGCTCCTGGTTTGCGGTTTGGACTGGGGAATGTGGATGGATGCACGGATGGATGGATGGATCCCACGCTCGCTTTCGCTCTCTCTCTCTCTCCTTTTGAAAAAAAAAAAACCTCAGAACCCAGCTTCCTGGAGAGACCATGATGACGCCACCTCCACGCACTCAGCCGGCACACCGGGGCCCTCCAGCGGGGGACACGCTTCGCAGAGCGGCGACAACAGCAGCGAGCAAGGTGAGCCGGCACCGAAATGGGCAACGCACTTAAGCGTCAACACGTAAACACGCGTAGATGCAGGCACGGATCCATGCGGGACGTATTAATCATCATGCATGGGTAGAGTTGCCAACACCTCACTTTAACCCTGTCTAATGTGCTATCTACAGTGCATAGATGCCACATCTCTCTTTACACATGCGACCCAGTCCTTCCTTCCGCACACTGGATTATCCTGCTTTTTGACTGGCGTCCATGTAAACACATAGTCACACCTAAAAATGAACACGCTTATCCACTACGAGCAACAGCCTGTGAGACACAGCAGCCTTTCCAAAATGTTACTATTTAGAGCGCTGAACAAAAGCTGATGATTAATAGTGTATTTCTGCCAGTTCTTGTTTGCATTTAAACCATATTAACTTTGCATGCACAACAGCCCCTAATTATGTCTCAGTGAGCCTTGTGTTATCTGGTACGTGACCTGCCAAACTGTAATAATGCATTTCAAAACAAACGCATTTGAATTTATTACAGGCGGCGTGTGCAAGTCACAGCTATCTGCCTGGTGTTTTTGTCACGGTCCACATCAATTTTGACATTTAAATTATCAAAAGCAGATGCTATTAGCTGGATTTGGAGGTGAGGCCAAACGTCAACACATCGCGAGGTTAAAATTGTTTATTAAACACCACTGCTGCCTGATCTAAGAGAACAGATGATGAGCTCTCGGCCTTTCCTTTCTTGTCTTCCTCTTGTTTTGAATGTATCTCTCTTTCACTGGCGGCTGATTGGTGTGTGTGTGTGTGTGTGTGTTTTTGTGTGTCTGTTTCTGTATCAGTGCATGCCCTCGGGCAGTGTCCATGGTTTTGCATGAAATTTCATCACACCGTCTACACCCACAAACACACTCAAACGCTCAGACGCACACTCATACTGTAACAGCCTCGCTCGCCGAGCCAAGCAGCTCGTCGGGTCTGTATCGCTTTCCCGATAAGCGATCAAACGTATCGATGGGATGTGTGTGTGTGTCTGTGGTGGGGCTGCTTCACTCTTCTTCTGCCCCTCAGACAGAAGCAGCAGCTTCAGCCGCTGAAGCGTTTCTGACCACAGACCGAGGGGCCGCAGCAGACCTCTGCGGTTAGCTGTGTCAGGAGTAGTTGGATCACAGGCTGGAGCGGGCTAGCTGTTGTTAGCTCGGCCTTGGCTAAGCAACAGGATGATGGTTAAGGAAAGGAAGAGTCATAGAGCAAGAACAGGACATCCTCGCAGGGCAGATGTTCAATGACACATGGATTAATCCTAAATAATCTGTACACAAGATATTCTCATTATAACTCAAGCTATTTTTTAACAAACACGGAGAGAGAGAGAGAAACATTTCAGTGATTTAGTTGTTGGATTTTCCGGAATTAAATGGATAGCATCAGTGTTTGATGAATTATTCGATGCAAAGAAAATTACTGACAAACTGTTTTGTCTTTTTCAAGCAAACATTTGCTGGTTTCAGCAGCTTTAATGTGAGGATCTGCTGCTTTTCTTCATCATTTATTACAGTAAATTATGAATTTAAAGACGCCCCTCTAGTCTCTGGGAATTTGTGAAGAGCATTTTTGAGGGTTGGTGGTAATGGTGAAAATCAGATGAATTGATAGTAAAATGATTAGGGATGCACAATGTTATCAGCACTTTATCGGTATCTGCAGATATTGGCCGATATTTTTTTCCCTCCAATAAAACAACGCTTCAATTTTGCTTAAATGCTCGATGATCCCCTATAAATAGAAAAGAAAATGTTACAAACAAATACATTTTTTACACAAGTTTAAGTACTTATATTGCCCAGTGAATGTGTACATTTTAAAAAGCACTGTATCATGTTATTTCTGCATCTGCCAGTGGGCCATCACTATAAGAGCAGGCATGATATCAATTCCACTACAGGGGAGACTTGATGTTCTCTGCAATTAGGTGGAAAAAACATGTCATATCGGCAATCTGCATAAAGGGTTGGAAAATATCGGCATATCGGATATCGGTAAAAAATCCGATATCGTGCATCCCTAAAAATGATTGTTAGTTGCAGCCCTAAGTACAAATATAATCCCTGTATTTAAATGTGAGTTAAGATAACTGTCAGATAACTGTGAGAAGACAGAACACAAGGAGATATTTTGCACTCATCTCTGTAATTGCGAGCAGCATGGGAGATGAAGGCAGCAGGAACAACAGAGAGAGGGGAGGAGGGGGGGGGGATGAGAGAAAGAAATGCACTGCCTATTGATTATCTTACACACATAAGTACAAGTGACCTGTAATCCACAGAGCACTTATCGACTCCTCTCCCCACCGTATCCAGTAACAGCCGATCAATACGGGCCAAAGACAGTTACGGTACGGCACCGTGCTCTGGGCCAACACAGACCAGGACTAGATCAAGGCCCAGAGTCTGACCCGCACCGAAGAGCGCTAAACGCTACATCCACCGGCTTTCAGGGTTAAAACAAAGAAAGTAGCAGAGAATGGAGGCGGTATTTAAAAGAAGAGCTATTAAAGTAGAGAGGTGAAAGAGTGGAGAAGGTGAAAAAGTAGGCAGAGTGAGAAAAAGGAGAAAAAAAGAGAAGGAGGGCAGCTGATTTAATGGTCTAATGAGGCCGTCCTCCAGCCAGTTGTTTTGTGTGAGGCATGCTCTGACCTTTCGCTTCGCTCGGGAGCCCCGCCGCCTCATTTTTCACATTCTTGCAATTACGTTAACGCTTGAAGCGCTCGCTGACTCCCGACTCTGGCCCTTCCATTCTGACAGAGCCTTCCCCTCCCCAACCTCTCCACCTTTCCACCTCTCCTCCACTCCACTCCACGCATGAACTCGCCTCCGATCTCAATACACTTCCACATAAAATTTGTAGTCCACACTCTCAGAGTCCACAGAGAAAATGTGAAATGTGTGCTTCACTTCAGTAATGGGGTCTTTAACAGCTTGGCCCCTGTTAAAAGGGGTGATGATGTGGATCAGTTGAGGAAGACAGAATAGATCGGAGCGAGGCGGAGAGAGGGAGGAAGAGTGAGTAAGGCCCTCAGTGCTTTTTGGTTTCGGCTGCCAAGAAAAACATCAACTTTCTTCCGCCATCTTCCGTCTTGAAAGGTGCGTTTTACGTGCGTGTGTGCTTTGAAAACCTCAAAAATTAATCCAGAAGCATCCCCGACTTTAAATATCTCCCCAAAATGTTTTAAAGGGCTAAAAAGTTTTCCTCTTTCCTTGGCTCAGACGGGGACGTACATTAGAATAAAGTTCCTTATTTTTCAGTACTGTATGTACAGTGCCGAATCCACTTCCTCAATCTCCGCCTTGTATCTCAGCACCGAGCATCCCTCTGAACCTGTGCCAAAAAACAATTTAACAAGTGCGCAAATATGTATCACCCCTCTTGTGGAATAATTTATTGTCAAGCAGTAAACCAAGGTGAAGCATGCTCATAGCTGTCAGTAAAGATTGCCAGTTAAGGTTCTGACACATATGAAAAAGGCTTCTCTAAAACACTCAGATCAGTAACCTCTCCCCACCTCATGTTCTGAGCAGATATTTTTTTCTCTCTTCCTCAGAGTTTCCCTCCAAAAAAATAAGAAGTATCGCCCTCGGGGCAAATTCTGCACTCTCACTTACTGCCTCTCGGAGAGTGACTCCCTATGTTCTGGCTAGATAAACAAATTTCAGCAGTTAACGGGAGACGGTTCAAAAGGTAACGCGCAATAACTTCATTGGCTCCGCTCGCACATCATTTTGATTAACAGTCCTTTGGAACTCCTCCAAGCTTATCTAGAAACATCACAGACATCAGTTGCAGGGAGTTAAACTTGATGAATGTGTGTGTCTTAAGATAGCACTGGTTTCCAAGCCAATGTCCATAATATAGTACACACAAAAGGTGTGACGCCTACACCAAACACAGTATAGTCTAATGCACACACACTGGTTCAGCACGGTGGGTAATATTACCACCCTCTTTCTGAATCTGTGTGTGCGCGCCTCAGCTCCACAGTCCACACTTGTGATTATTAGCTATGCATGAAGACCAAATCCACGTTGACATCTTGAGTGGTGAGCAAAGGGGCTTTCTGTACAATTCCCCAATTCTACGCTAGATGGAAAAGGCTCAACAGACGAGAGGAGAAAAGCATTTTGTACATTTTCTCAGCAATTGAACAATCCCCACGCTCGGCGGATAGACAGACTCCCCAGAGAGACGGAGAGAGGCAGAGATGGAGAGAAAGGGAGGAAGAGAGGGAGAGCTTGAGTGTTCGGCTCAGAGGGAGCACGCTGCGCTTGATGGTATTGTGGTACATTTGTGTGAATGTGTGTGTATGCGTGGGGAGTGTGGTGAGCTCCCTTGGCCCTGGCCAGGGGCCCCACTCAGCAAGGTCTTTGTGGTTGAGCTCACCAGAGGGGGGTCATTCCTGGTGGGGACATGACTCCCTGTGTCCGCCCCAGACAGCCCCAGCATGAGCAAGGCCTGTTGAATTTGGCATTTTCCAGACCTTTGGGCTTTGCTTTTTTTTGTACGCTACACACAAGACGAAAAGGGAGCGGGGAGGAAGAACTCAAAGTGTAACAACAACAGAAAGAAGAGCAAAGTCTGTATTAAACGCAAGATGGAAGCCTTGTTACGTTTTAGTGGCCTATACCTCAGCTGTAGAGTGATCAGCGAGGTGTGTCTGTGTATATAAAATATACAATGTGTGAGGGCATGCACGCGCGTGTGTTAGCCGGTTCCCTCTAAGTGCCTGTTAGAGTTTAATTTAGTGTAGTAATTAAAGCTGAACACTGGCCCATAAACAACAGATAAACAATAAAGCAGACCAAAGCCCTGCTGTTTCATGGCTCTCACTCCCAGCTGTTGGAGGACTGATAATTTTTACACAGTGGCCCCCACCTCACCTCACCACAACACAATGCTGAAGCAACAAGGGTGTGTGTGTACGTGTTGTAAATGTGCGCTCGGGTACATTTTAGTGTGTGATGGCAGATGCTGAACAAAACAGGGCAAAGAAAAATAAACACACAGGATATGACCACTTCCCTTCCCCCACAGAGAAACACTGTGAATCAGAAAGTTTAAGAACAGTAGCCTTACTTGGTAGCTTCTCACAAAACTGTCTCCATTGTCCATTTAAACATGGCGGCCATTTTCCTTTTACGCCATCCTCCGGGTGGGAAGCTCAAATGCTGTAACAGTGTTTATCAGCAACTAAAATATTTGAGAAGACGTTAACTACAGTCAGATAACAGCTAATGTTAGCATCTTAGCTACTTGTTAAATAATATTGCCATTAGCTAGGTAGTTACAAAATTGGAAAGGCAAGCTAACGTGATCTTAGCTATGAGTTATCTTTCTAGATAACGCAGTGTTAGCCGGGAAGTGGTTGAATGTTGGCATTAGCTGTTGTCTAGCTGTATCAGATGGGTTGTATTTTCACTATCAGTTGTGATTACAGTTGCTCATTGATAGGGTATCTGACAAATCATTATTATTTCACCACTTCTCACCACTTGAACATTAACTTAAGTATTTGATAAGCCATGAGCTACAGTCAGACAACAGCTAATGTTAGCATTCAGCTACTTGCTAGATAATATTGCCTTTAGATAGTGTGTGAAAGATAATTTTCAAAGGCAAGCTAATGTGATGTTAGCTAGGAGTAAACTTTCTAGCTAACGTAATGTTAGCAGGGAAGTGGTTTACTGTTAGCATTAGCTGTTGTCTAGCAGTATCAGACACGTTGTATCTTTACTATCAGTTGTCATTTTAGTTGCTCATTAATAGACAGGCGGTGTCAGATATACTCTTCATTAATGCGACTTACTAGCTTAAATACATTTTAACAGCATTTGAGTGTAATGTCAGAGGAAAATAGCCGCCATGTGAATCTGGTGAATGCCTTTTTATAATCATTAAACTAAGTGCAGCCATGATTTGCATTCAACCTGTAACCTGTAATATCTTGTGTGAGTGGAAGTAAACTCTACTCAAACAAAACTCAAGCCAAAGATGCTAAATGAGGATAACAATGCTACAGTGTTTCTCAAAAAGCTAACGTGTGCAGTTTCAGCCTTGTTTCTACATGTAAGCCCCCTGTTAGTCAGGTGTCTGTTGTGAAAACAGTGCAGTGTGTCAGTGGGATGGTTTGTTGGGAAGGGGCAGGGCCATTGTTGAAAGCTGAGAAGAGTTGCTGTGGAGGGGGAGAAAACACGGTACGGAGGGGATACTTTCATGATCCCATTAGCATAAGAGAGGCTAAATTATTCATGTGGAGTGCTTAATCTATGGGGAAAAGTATAGTTAATGCACATAGTTTTAAAATGGATCTCTCCCTGCCCCTGCTCTAACACCAGATTCTTGCTGGATTCAGCATTCGCGGGCATTTACGGGAACGGCTGTCACTCTCCCTCGCGCACACTCACATAGACATCGTATGTGTGGGCATAGGAGCACTTTTGCTTAAGCGCTGCTGCACTTCAAGCTGTTTCAAGGGGCTCTGCTCTCAGGCTCATCCCCTCTATCCATAAGTCCCTTTCTCTCTCTTTTCCATTTGTTCCTCCATCCATCTCTACCTCTCCTTCTCCCCTCCCTCTCCCTCACACTCCTTTCCTCGCTCACCCCTGTGTCTCGCTCTCAGTACCGCAGACTACCTGGCCCTCATCCAAAATGTGATTAAAGAGAATGATCAGCTCCCTCAGCTCCCTCCTTCCTTCCTCCCTTCCGCTCTCTCTCTCTCTCTCTTCCTTTCTTATGTCTCGCTGTCTTTCTTCTGACCCCGTGTTGCATTTGTTGAGTCTATAGATCATGAGAAAGGGGGGGAAAAAAAACATGAAAACAGCAAAAGCAATGGGACTTTAAAAGGATAGAATCAGCTCAGCTTCCAGTAACAGGGCCCTCTACCCACAATATCACCACCACTCTATGCCCTTCCATCCTCTCTCCTCTTTCCCGCTCTTGCTCTTATCGTCTCCTCCTTTCCACTCCTCACTTTCCCCCTCTGCCTCAGATCTGGCTGGGGCCTGGTCCCTCTGGTCCGTAATCATGAACAGGCCCCCGGCCTGACCCGGCCCAACCCAGCCTGGCCTAGCTTGGGCCAGGAACTGGGTCCTACGCAGCAGGAAAGGCACATTAACTGGGTCAGCCTAATGTGCAAACTAATGTTTGGAGAACATAGGGAAAAAATTACCCAGATTATTCTGACAGCAGCTGAGGAGAATGTCTGTTTTGCGCCATTAAGGGAAAGCTTGGGGGAGACGTATTTCTTTCCTTTCTTCTCTTTCTGTCTTTTTCTGAGGAGAAGATGAAGACCACGTTATCTCGGAGCGTGTTGAGCATGATTAAAAGGAAAAAGTCAAAGGTGTTGGAGGGAAATCATCTTGATTGTAAAAGGAGGGGAGTGATTTTTTCTCGCTTTTACCCAAAGGCTGTGGCCAAAAACAAAGAGAGTGCAGCTCTGTTGTATCAGTTCATTATACAGTGGCTTTACACACCCATGTTCCATCGCTGATTACTCCAGAGCATGTGGTGATGATGAGGAGTGCACAGGGGTCTGATGTAATATGGCTAAAAGGGATTTGAGCGCGTGCCCCAAAGGGCATTTCCCCGTCCATTAATGCTGCCGCTGCTGTATTTTCACAATGATGACAGTGCTGCGCTTCTTTAAAGGGAGAGTGTTTTCCCAGGAAATTTTCCGTCTTGTTTCAGCACGCTAGCCTGAAGGGGGTCAGCCAAGAAGTCACCCTTTAGAGGTGATAATCCAATTGCTCTAGTCCTCACCAGATTTGTTTTCCCCTTGTATGGCAGTGTGTTTGTGTGTGTGTGTGTTTACAGAGAGTGTAAGCATGCGTGTGAATGTAATAGACATAGAATGGGATTCAGAGGCAGCAAGATGCCACCGGTTTTCTTCTGTGTCCAAACCCCGGGCCCCATTGGAGATCAGAGAGAGGTTACGGAGGCCAAGCCTGTCAAAGGCACACCTGCAGGGAAACTCCAAAAAACCCTGCCTGCCGGCTTACACAAGCACGTTTAAGGTGTGCTTATTTGGAGTTTAACCCTGACTTCAAATGTCCTTTCCCTCTCTCCCCCTTTGTGTTTGACCAATGGGCCTTGTGCTCTTTTACTTTCTTTCCTTTCTTCTGCCTCCCTTGGCTCTTTAATCTCTTCCACCACCCCCACCCTCCCAATTCTCCTCCCCCTAATATCCGAACCCCACATCACAGCGAAAAAAGGTCCCTCCCAAAAGACAGCAAGCGGTTGAGTCGGGTGGCTTAGCAAGGCCAGCTCTAGCTTGTTCACTTGCTGTGTGGTTTTTTTCCTCTTGTGTAAACCCGAGTTTACACACCGAAGCCTGTTTGGATGTGAGCGGAGCAGCTATACCCTACAGGTAGTGCTTTAACCATGCTGCCACCGTCCAAGAGAGTGGGTGGATGATAAAGGAAGTGTGTTACAATCCGAGTTCTTCCTCCCTGCCGCTGATTTTCACGCGCACATCTTTCACGTTTATGCAAAGCTTTTGAGGGCATTATGCAAGATAAGCTCATTTTCTAGTCTGATTCCCACTCTAGTACATGCTTTAATGACTCTTAAAGCCAAGGGCTGCTTTTTTAGGCATAATAGGAGTCCCGCAGTCTCTCAGTTTCCATGTAGCTTTTTCCACACCTGATCACTTTTGTTCACCCATTTTATGGCTATTGGGGAGCAGGCGGAGGTGAGCGATTTGACAGTGGTGAGTGCCATGAGCCCTAATGTTTATTGGAAGCGAGCGTCTAATAATTTTTGATTACCCCAGAGGAGGTATTAGCCATGTTAGTCAGCAAGGATAATTTCTTATTTACATGCCCCAAGCAGTGAGCACTCTGAAGGAACACTGGGGCTAAATGCGCAACAAAACGAATCAAACATGCCAAACGAGATGCTCCATCCTGGCTGGCTGCGGGGCTGAGGCTGAGAAAACCTTCATTATGCATTTACCATAATTCATTTAGAGGGTTATCAATTTGCAGAATACAGAGGAGATGTTTGGAGGGGGAAGCGAGAGCACCATATCAAACGGAGGAAGAGAAAAAGGAACAAGGGAATGCGAGATGAAAAGGAGTAAGATATTCAAGGATAGCTCAGTGCCTGGATTTTGAAAATGTTGTTCCAATTACACACTTTTCCATGTTTTCAGGCAGAACTCGCATGTTAAATGCTGCAATCTCGTCTCTTTTACCAGTGTCACGCTCCGCCCCCTAAAAGAAGCAGAAGCTGATTTCCTTGTAATGAAAGCCATTTGGCGCAGGAATCCTCCTCGACGCAATTTTTTTTGTCGAGATCGAGGCTACACAGAGATCTCCCTGTTCAAACATTGTCTTTCTGTTCATTTAGGATTTGCTCTTTGTTTGGCTTCTGCCCTGCTTGCTCAGTGTGGAGTTCAGCACAGTTACTACATGTTTTCATTTTTCTCTCCTGGCAACACTGAGAGAAGAAAAAGAACCTTTTAAAAGCATCTTTTCCCTCGGCCATCAGGCAAGGATGACTAAGGCCCCATTAGAACAATTGGAGGAAACTTCGGGAGACCGGGAGTGTTTGAAAGAATGAAAGCAGCCAGAAAACAGCACTATCTTGTGATAACCAGTGCTTTCTTTCATTATCTAAACAGAAAAAAAACTCCACCTTGGAAAAATTGCACTCACTCTCATTCAAAAATAAAACAATGAAAACAGAGAGGGAGAAAAAAGCGAGACACAAAAAAGAAAAAACATTTAACATTTTCCAAAGTGAGGGGGGAAAGCTGCATTGTTTAGTACGAATGCTTACTCCCAGGGATGCAGTCCTTAGACAACTGAGTGTCTGCAGGAGACATCTGTGAAGCCTGACCTTGTGACCCCGGAAAGAATGCTCTTAAGGTGGGGGGAAAACTGCCTTTACCACTGCATCATGGCCTACAGGATAGCCCAGCAGCCGCACAACAAACCACTACAGAAAACAACAACACAACAGACCCACAGTCGATGAAAAAAATGAGAATGAGGCGGAGAGAAAAAAAAAGGGAAGAGAGAAAAAACAAGAATACTGTAAATGTAAAGAGAGAGAGAGAATTTAAAGGAGGGGAAAAAAAGGAGAGAAAAAAGGCAGATAACACACACGGAAAAAACACAGACGGACTGTGCCTCACAGGCCTGGCTGTCTCTTACTCCTTTGCCCCCCCCCATGAGATCATTTTCATCCTTTATGAGTCAAAAGGAAGCCCGGTTGAAAATGAAAGGTTACACAAGCCAGAGCCCGAGCCCTCGGAGTGAGAGAGGAGAAGATCCCTGCTGCAAGGGCCCTGCTGCTATTCAAAGCACCTGCCATTGTGTGGGCGCCCATCCAGGCCTATTGTTGTGCAGAAATTAGTCGTGCTCCCTTTGGCTCCCTTCGGCTCCAGAGGCATGCGGCAGACCCCCTTGTTGTTTTGGGTTCAGATACGTGGTTGGATAGATGCGTGGCCCCGGCTACCATCACCACTGGCTGTGGCCCTTTGCCCCCTCTCTCCCAAAGCACAGTATCACTCTCATTTTTCTCTCTGTTCACTCCTCGAGAACACTTTCAGGCCAACATTCCTATAGTTTTCTCTCTGTGTCTTTTGTACTCCTACACTCCTTTTCTCCTTTGGTGTATATGCTTATTGTTCTTTGGAGCACCCTCATTATACCCATGGTTATATTTTAAGGGCCTCTCTCTTTGATTTTGGTCTCGTGGGGAGCGAGTGGTGGGCTGGTGGGAGCTGTAGGGCTGGCCCAGCTCTCAGGGCTCCCCAGCCGGCGTCTCGGAGAGTGGGGCTTGGGGGTATTGTCGGGGCTGGGCAACTGGTGCAGAAGTGCTGGTGCTACAGCTAGCGCAGGGGGTGGATGTGAGGGGAAAATTGAAAAGTCAATAACGAAGGCCGCACAAAAAAAAAAAAAAAAGAAAAGAAAAGGCGAGGGTGAAACAAAAGGAGATGGAGAGCTTCAAAAAGCTGAGAGCTATAGAGCACTGCTAATTAATAGCATCAGAGGAAGAGCTTTTTTCTTCTGCTTCTTCTTTGTGGAACTTTAATGCTGCATAATAACTTGCAAGGCGAGGCGATTAAGAGTTCACATTGTGAGCCAGGTCCATCTCGCTGTCAGGCCAACAAAAAAGACTGATTTTGTAAGGGAGGATGGGTAATGTCTGTTTTTAGAAAATGAAAGCAAAAAATATTTCACCATAATGCCAGAACTTTGTAAGTGGTGGATAAAAAATTAAATACATCCCGGGGCTGAATGCAGTCCAATTCATCAACACCTCAAAGTAGAGCCTGAATGCACCATACATCTGCTTAAAGCAGAACTTTTGGTTTGTGTTGATTTTGGCGCCCCCTGTGGACAAAGCCGTACCTCTTATCTTCTTTGCTGATTTTGTCCTGTACATGCTTAAGTGGTGGTTTTCAACAAAATAAGCTTATCTTTCTTTAACAGTTATATGTATCACTCACTTTAAACTTCTGTCCTGGAATATGTCAACAAAAGCAGCTTCGTCTGACACCTACCTCCGCCAGCTGTCAGGCATTAAAAATAACTATATAGAAATAATCAATCTTGCCGCTGATGGTCTGGTTTGCTTTTGTAGGTCATATAGAGGCATCAGAATTCATTTCAGTCTGTTTTATAACCAGCGAAAAACTCCTCATTGGAGCTTTAACTCACATATAAGTAAGGTAGTCGTCAGCGAATCGATGTAGGTGGAATTATTTATCCCAAGGTTTATTATATTGCAATTTAGCTATTTTTTGGTCACTCAGTGTAAAATTCCTGCACTTTATTGTCAGTTGCCATGACATACATTTGTCTACTTTTACCCTTGTTCCAAAATAGATGATGCAAGCTCCAGAAATGCGACCGAGTACAACTTTTGGGGCGCCAGCGAGGCCGAGTGGCAGTAATTCCAACCAAAGCTTTTTGCAATTTGTATTTTCCCCAGCAGTAATAGTCTCCTCTCCTCACTGTTCCTGCCATAGCAATTTCCACTGCCAACAGCTGTCAGGCCCCCAAAAATCAAAATTAGCGCCCTGGAATTGGGCCTTAATGAAATGACCTGCTGGATTTACCTTAAGGAGCAGGCTGGACAGTCAATACCAGCAGACGTCTCTCTGCACGCTGCGGTCCCATTAACGAAACGAAATAGTCTGGAGTAAATGTATTAAGCACTACTTCCACCTTCTAATGATGCTTTTCTCTTCTCCCTTCATAATTCATTCACTCTTTCATTAGTTCTTAATATTGAAAAAGGCGTCTGATTTGCTCGTCTGGTCTCGTGGGGTCAGAAATTATTTGTCAGGATGTATTACAGAAGTGTCAGAGGAGTCAGTGTTGTGTATTAGGGATTAATGTAGTTTCCCAATCCAGCCGGGATCACTGGAATGTAGCAGAAAACAATATTTCCATGATTTTATACAGAATAAAGCTGCATTAAAGGTTGTAACATAGAATCCAGATCTGTGCCCCCTCCTCCCTCCACCTCTGCTCTCCTATAGAAAGAGGTGAATGTGTGCCAGGGCCCAGCGGAGGACACTGGGCCCTGGTTATTGACTTGTAAAGGAGCCGGTAGGTGAGGGGTCTTGACAAGACATGAGCGGCTGACTCTCTTGTAAAGCTGTATCTGATTTCTCTTCTAGTTGGCTCCCTGGAGAGAGCCGCTTTACCCTCTGTTGATCAGACTCTCACTCACAGCGGTATGGAAAAACGCGGCGATAAAAAGAATGAAAGAGTAGTTTTGTGCGAGGAGACGCTCTCGCTCTGTATGCCGCGGCTCCCTGTTAGGGTGAGAATGAGAGCGAGGGAGGAGGAGGTGAAGGAATCAGCTGCTAGAGATGTATGCAAAGGTACATGTATCTTAGAATGCCTGAAAAGAACCTTCATGTTTAGGTGAGTTTTGCACCTTGGAGCTGTCAATAAGGGCATCTGCATTTGTGTAGGTGAGAATTGTATCAGACAAAGCGAGTATCAACCGAGCAAGAGGCTCGCTCCTCTCAGATCTGACTAATTTATGAGGGTAAACTGCGCTGACACAGAGAGAGAGAGCGATGCAGGTGGAGGGAGGAAGTTTTCATTGACTCCTCCGAGCAGGCCAAGCCAAAGCCCCTGGAGGGATCTCTCTCAGTTTGAACTTTATCAGGGGCTACGCTTAATCAATACGCTATCGGAAAAAGAATTAATTACTAAAGCAGAATAAAACAGCTGCATTTTAAACCGAGGATTCATCAATTCTGTAATCTCTTGGTTACAGCTCAGGTGTCAGGAGGATCATTTCAACTCCATGTAATGAGGAACAGTGGGAGTTTACCCCAACCCTCTGCCATCCTCCGCCTCCTCCTCTTTACTATTTCTGACCCCCTCCTCCCTTTCCAAGCAACACCAACCTCCTATCCTATACCTCTTTTTTCCCCTTCATACCTTCTTTGCTGTTTATCGTTCACCCAAAATGTCCCTCTTCCCTCACCCCATCCTTAATAGACTTACTGTACCCCCCTCCCCCCTCATCCCTCTACATTCCCTTCCCACCAAATTCCTGTCTTTGCGGGGATGGGACGTAGGGGTATTAAACTTGAAATCTCTGGTGCGAACGCCGACTGGAACGGGACATTCCCGCTGCTGCAGCCATCGAGCCGGACATTCCTCTGCTCAGGCCGGGACACCGCTGGTGTTGCGAAAGAGAAGGGGGGGCAAAAGGGATGGGAGGAGGGGAAAAACAACGCTTAAAATCAAAGGAAGAAGAAGAAATAAGAAGGAATAACGCCATTGAAAGCATCCCTTCCCCTGAGTCGAAATAACCTTGGCCGTGCTGCTGCCGCGAACGCTGCCACAGCCCTTGACCCCGGCCCACAGCCTGTAAACGGACTGTCCTTGACTCCCCATAATGGGGGATTTCAAGGCAGGTTGAGAAGGGGTTATGGGTGATGAATTGGGTTTTTAGTGAGCTCATTAGGAAGCCAAACAGAGTTTAGACTGGCGGAGCGGGGCAGCAGCGCAGTAATCAGTTCTGCTCGCTTTGTTCCCTGCCTCCAGGACATTTGTGTGAAAAAAAAAAAAAAAAAAAAAAGAGAGCGAGGAGAAAAAAAAAACTTCATGGCATTTGGCTGATGAGAGGGCTGCTGAGCAGAGGCTACAATCTGATGGTTGACTTGTTGATTTATAAACCTTTTAATCCATTTACTCCACCAAAGCCCCTCCAGCCCCGCATGGAAAGCCAACGTCTCTGTTAAACTTTACTTTGATGCCACTGTCCATCAGGTGTGGCAAAGATGTCTGAGTTAAGTCCAGGACGTCTTCCTCTCCGAGCCGTGTTTGTTTGTTTGGATTTAAATTGTAATTGAGGGTAAGAGAAGCAATGCCGATGCCGTAACCGTACATCGCCTCGAACGGTGAAAGCTGTTCTGAATCACGAAAGCACACAGTGACCCGCATACAGCTGCTCCTTCTGATGGCAGACTTTGATATAAAATAGTTCCTAGCAGGGTTTTTTAAAGCTGCTTCTTCACTAGCAGACGGATCCATTCATTCTTTTTTGTTATCTTTTGCTCCGTCTCATCTTTTAATTCCCTGCTTAGGCTCCTTATCGTTCCAAAATAGAGCAGCACAGTCGTTTTTATGAAGATAAAAAGGTGTGGAAGCAGCTTGCTTTACTAATGATCGAGCTCCACTTCGACATAGCCCCACTTGCTTTTGGGAAATACCTATTCTTTAATATTTAATGCAGCATCAAACCTTGGGATTTAGGTGCGCTTTTGTTGTTCTATAGAAACAACTATAAATTATAGAAGAGGTAGTGTAAATATGAAGAATAGCTCTGGACGGACAAAATCAGGATGGACAACGTTCCGACAGGTGCGTCGGCAGGGTTGTGAATTTGTTTATTAAGAAACAAGCGTTGCACCGAGATTACCTGCGAGACCAATTAGCCCCGTTCCAATCGGAATCCAAGGGAAGAGCGGGCGGCAGCGTCGGAGCGCAGGGGGAGCAGGGTGGAGTTGTCAGGGAGGCAGAGAGTGTGAAATGTCTGGTAGAGACCCAAAGCCCTTCATTAGCCACTGATCCCTGTCTGCTGAGTGAGGAGCAGTCATGGGCATCACAGCTCCCTTTTAGTTCCCCTTCCAAAAAAAGAGTGGGGGGTTGAGGGGAGGGAGGGTGGAGGGTTAGGGTAGCTCCCCCATCCCCTGCAATTTAGCCCTTTGCCATTCATGCAAATTGGGTCCTGACATCTGCAACAGCCTGCCTCCTTTCTTTTATACATCTTTATTCCATCGCTTTTCTTTGGGTCCCTTTTTCCTCTGCAAATAAAAGCCCTCTCTCTCTCTCTCGCTCTGGACTGCAGAGTCTCGTCTGCGCAGGCGCATATTCTTGTACGCGTACACATCTGTAAAAGCAGCACTTTTCTGTGCACTCATTTATTAGAGTTGGAGGAAAGTATTAGAAAAGAAGTCCCACTTTATGGTCTAATAAGAAAATTGTTGTTGCAGGTAAAAGGTTAATTGCGCCGATAGTTAGTTGAGTCTAAAACTTGGACACTTCCTCTGCTAAATTTCAGCTTTTTTGGCAGATGATAATCTTATGAAAAGATCAAGAGAGTTCTGGGCAGTGACTCTTGAGAACAAGGCAGTAACCAGGCAGCCCCCTCCTCCCCTCCCCTCTCCCTCCTGGACGCACTACTCCTCTCTGGCTCCAGGGGAGAAGCTGAAAGGGGAGGGTGGCTTTGCTCCAGCCCTTATTTTGGGTTAAAAGGTAAAATAGCCTAACTGGCTGTTAAAAAACAAGTTTTACCTCCAACCCTCACCCCTCCCCTTCCCCTCTCAGCTCCCTCCACTTCAACCTCGCCCTCTCTGGTAGGGATGTGCACGGTGGGGTCAGCGCTGCGCCTGTGAGAGGAGAGAGGCCTTGTATCGGTGGAGAGGCGATAGTTATCTTCAGCATTCCAGGGATGACAGAGAGATATCTGCCTGATGGCAGGGTTAGGGGGCTTAGAGAAGGGGCGGAGAAGGGAGGGAGGAGAGGAGGTACAGGAGTTGTTGAGCAACTACCCCCCCCTTGCACACACACCTCCCTCTTTCCTTCCTTTCTTGCTGCCTGACTGCCTCGCTTCCCCACACGTAGAAAAAAACCCCCATCTAATTAGAAGCTCTTATTCCACTTCATTTAAGGGAACACTTAATGATGTGTTTTTGGGGGGAAGACAACTACACATTACTTCTCATGCAAAAGGAAGCGCTCAGTCGTAGCACTCAGGATGCACATACAGCTGTGTTCGAGATGGAGGCTCGTCCTCGTTTTCCTCCGGGGGTGTCGTGGCTGGTGGAGGAGCGAGGACAGGAGTGGGAGCTTTCCCTCCCTTCACCTTTGCTCAGAGTCCTGGCTGTAAGAGTGGTGGTGGTGGAGGTGGGGGGCAGTGGCATGCGAGTTTTGCAGGGAGACTTGCTGAAGGAGAGAGTTTGTTGTAATTGCTCTGACAGGTTTTAGGGCTGTTAATGACTCCGGCCTGAGCGCTACCAATTTGTCAGCGTGCTTGCTGTTTACTAAGCTGTTGTTTTATGGTCCAGTGCAAGGGGCTGCTGCTTGTTTAAGCACAGATCAGGAAATAATCAGCGTAAAACACCGGCTGCTACTAAAACAGTTCTGTTTAGAGCCCTCATCTACTGTATGCATCCGAATGAGAGCAGTAAACCATATGGTGCGGTCACACAAACACCCTGATGGGTTACTTGCTGTTAGAAATTGGATGCTCAAGTGTGTGTTTTATCATTAAAGGGATTATGTTCTACTCGTTAGCACTCGCCTGCGCTGTACGTTACGGGAGTGCGAAGCATATTGCTAGCATGCCGTTATAGCCAGAGGAGCTGTAATCCCCAGAGCAACAGAGGGCCGGCCATTCCTCTAGTGTGAATAGAGCCCGTACGTGTTTGTGTGTGTGTGTGTGTGTGTGTGTCAAGAGCATGTGGTCCCAGAGCCGGCAAAGACCCCTTCGTAAATCCAGAGTAAATAAAAGGGGGTAACCAGACGGACAAAAGAGGAGCCCCCACTGCTTCTCTCATTCGCTGCCATTTGGGGGGGACTGAATGTGCTAAACGCCGCTTATGTTGGCTGAAAAGTTGAGGAGAAAAAGAGGGGAAAGGGAGGCTCTAAATCCCCCTCTTCTTTTCTCTTCATTCTCCGCGGCCAAGCCTGCAGGGCTAGAGGTGGTGTAAAAGGAGGGGAGGGGTTGGAGGGCCCGGTCACTATAGCGTGCTAAGGTGGAGAAGGCCAAAGAAGCTGCTGCTAGCTCTTAGCTTCTGTTCTCCATCCGCTGCTCTTCCCAGTCTAACTTTTTCTCCCCTTCGCCTCGTTTGGGTGAGCTTCGGTGAACATGCCTGACTAGTTTGGGCTGACAGCGGGCTTGGGGGGTCTGTTGTAATTAGTCACTTTAACCACAGCTTCCATAAGCCACTGCCTCTACACTCTTGCTTCATTACCCTGAAACAAACGCCGGGGCCTCACTGTGCAAAATCACTGCACGGCCTTCAGAATGAAACACACACACAACACAACATGTGAAGCTTGTCTGCAGGCGTCTTCATAGTATAGGGACCAATAAGAGTGGAGTGTAATTTTATAACCAGCCATGACTGGGTGCGAGTGTTTTCCAACTATTGACAAGTCAGTGTGCATCGGGTGTAATGATAGAGCTGCGATGTATGTTCCTCCTGGTCATATCCATAATGCTTCCCAGGCAGAGCAGACCTTAGTGGCTCCCCGAGGTGCCTCGTCGACATGAGGCATGATCTCCAAAGTCATTACGCCTCCCCTGTATCCACCTCTTTTCCTCAGACTGTAGGACACTTTGTGCTCAACCAGTTCTTTGTGCAAGAAATCCTGAAGCGACCCTGAATGTGCCAACGCCAGATAAGCAGAGTTGCGCCGTGTTTACAGTCCTTTCCCAACCCGTTAATGAGCTCAGCCCTGAGACCAATTTACTTACAGGGCTATATATCTGAATGCATTTTTAATAACCACCCAGTGGTGATGAGAGAGAGGATGCATGTGAGCGCGATGTTTGTTTGCCGCCGCGTTCGTTTCGCTCGCTCTCTCGCCCCGCTTTTGCATCTGGTCATTGTCTTCCATCTCGCCTGATTACACTGTCTCATTCTGCGTGCGTATGAAAATATGCACAAAGTTTCATTGCAGGCACTTTAAGTCAAGATATTGAAAGAGTAGAGGGAGAAGGAGGGAGACAGAAAGAGAGTGAGAGAGAGGGGGGCTGTCTTTTTTTTTCCCGTCTCCAAGGGCGCTGCTTTTCCAAAAGTGCCTGGGGCTACACTCCTGCACCTCGGCTCCCTCAGGCCTTTCGGCTGCCTCCTAATAGCCAACCCCCATCTGTGTCACATGGCCAGATGATGGGACGCTTCCCCCTGCTCTGCCCTGTACTTTTTTTTTTTCCCCATTTTTTTTTCAGAGTGCACATCCACACAGGTTAGAATGGCAGAGTTGCCAGGGAACAGTCAGAAGCCATTAGCGTTTGGGACAATTTGCCCTGCAGCGTTCCTTCTCTCGCTCGTAAGAAAGGAGTGGGGGTGGATGCAAAGCACCAGCTCTCCTTTAGATGTAATGAGGTTGTGCAAGTTGGGTCCTCTTGATTCTTTTTTTACTCCCTCTGTTCTTCCTCCGCCTTCTTCTTGATCCTTCATTCTTTGTTTTATATCTGCACTTGATTTTCCTGCAGAATACACACATTTCTGCATGCACACGGCAAGTCAATAACAATTAGTAATGCTATTACATGTGTGATGACACACAACACAAGACCAAGTGCATGTAAGAGAAAGACACAGGGACAGAGGAGCTGTGGAGTCTGGTTTCACCCTTGCAGGCTTGTGCAGGAGGCAGCGAGCATGCTGGGTAATGAAGTGACAGGTCAGTCTGTAAATACGCACGGGTCGCTCCGGCCCTGGCCGGGGGGCGGGGGGGACGGCTATCGCATTGCAGTGAAAATGGAAACGTCAATAAAATTAATCTGCCAGCCTTTTGGCCACTGTGTGGTTCCATTGGATGAGCCTGACTGCTCACAGCAGGAGAGGGATTTGTGGACCAGCTCGAAAATCAACACAAAACCTAGCGGCACACAAACAAACAAGCAAAGTGTGTATCAACGTTATTCAGTGGAGCTCAAAAGCGGAGAAACAAGGGGAGGGTGGTTGAAATTCACAGCTCACTAGTTGTGTTGTTATTGAAGTTTGGAAGCAAACTGGGGGAGTCCGGCTCGACTTCCGCCTGGGTCGCATTTCTCAGGAAACCCCTCACAGCCAGGGTAGGGCTACGGCCAGACCAGAGTTTATTGTTTTAGGCTTTCCTGAACAAGGATTCGTACTTAGCTCGGGATTTACGGCATTTGCCACTAATGAAAGCCCATTCTACAATTACAACACCCCCAGCCTGTGTCCCCGCTCCCATACGTCCTTCGCGAGGGCTGCTGCTTCTTTAACTTCACACAGGGAGCGCAAAGTCTGCACTTCTCTGTTTTCCTCTTTCGTGTGGCTCCGCACTAATGATGTGGAAGGAAAACACTGAGCACAGAAAGGAAAGAAAGACAGAGGGGGGAGAAAAAAGGAAAGAAAGTGGGGAAAGTAGTCAGAAGAGAGGGCCCCTGCTGTCCTTGTATTCTTCATTTATTTTGCATTTGATTACGCCACCAGTCGGATCCTTTTTCTTTCCCCCTTTTTAATGTTATTAGTTCAAATATTTATGCGAGATTAAGGCTTATATAGGTGCTCGTGATTGATGCCTCCCCAAAAACAGGAGGACATGCGCGTCTGAATTTTGAGAACGTCAGGGTCCTTCCCTGCCTTAGTGGAGGAGTTTTTCAGATACATAATTTAGATGCCCTCAAGGAAGGCTTTCAAGGCATTTGTGCCCGGGGGCAAGAAAAAATAACTATGACTCTTAAAAGTAAATCATTTTTGCTAATGCACAATTAATGCCGGGGGAAGAGGAACAAGAAAAAGGCAAGGGACAAAGATGGAAACTTCGATTTGAAAGGAGAAATCGTGCCGGGGTATGTGCATGTTTTTCCTCTTGAAATCAAACGCTGACGGACATTAATGCAGGCGAAGCCGCCGCTGGCCTGTCATGCTAATCATGTGGCGGAATGGGGAGGGGTTGCTGCAAGGGATGGGAGTGGGTGAGGAGGACTGAGAGAGTCTGGGTTCGGGGTTGGGGGGGGGGGTAGACGAGTCCATTATGTGCATCCAAGTGCAACAATGAAGCAACCCGGATCACATCCCTACTTTGCCGTGAATTATCAACGCCTCTGAGTTTTGTTTGTATGCGAGTGTGCGTCTGTGCACGCAACATGAATGCACGAGTGTCTGTGTACTACTGTATAACTCCTTCCTGTCCCCTTTGGCTGTCTTCAAAAGATGGAGGGGGAAAAAAAAGCTCTACATTATGTCAAGCATGCAAATTTAATTGAATTAACGACATGAGTCCGAGCCTCTTGTGTACGTGAAGGCTCCTTGTCCTTTTCTCTCTTTTTTTTGGTCATCTTGCTCCATTTTTCTCCTCCTACTTTAGAGCGAGCTCTCAGCGTCCAAGCATAACATTTGAGTCATTAACCCTTATACCCCTCTGCCGTGCTCTGGGGTATAGAACAACTCTGCTAGGCCTCTGTGTAAACCCAGCTCTCTCTGTACACGCCTCCGTCTAAGGCCGTCTAAATCCCCCTACATTCATATCTTCCACTACACAACACTGGCTTTGCTCGGCCTCGGTACGCCGCTTTTGAATTCCTTATCTGTGGTATTTGTCCATTTATCCATCTTTCATACGCCTTAAAACTCGAGCTTTGTCGGCCTGTTCCTCCGTTTCAGCTGTGAGGTTTTTTTTAGATCAGGATTTTTTTTTCAGTCTGGGATGTTATTTAACCCCGGGTTTGGTTTCCGTCCAGGAGATGGCTTAGACAACAGCGTTGCATCGCCTGGCACAGGGGATGACGACGATCCAGACAAGGATAAGAAGAGGCAGAAAAAGCGTGGCATTTTCCCCAAGGTGGCCACTAACATCATGAGGGCGTGGCTGTTCCAGCATCTCACGGTAAGCACTTACTTTTTTGCCAAAACATGCACACACACACACACACCTGTCACAGAGTTGTTACTGCTGTGATGCTCACCTGTCAGCCACCTGTCAGAGGGACACAGTGACCTGGTCAATCTAATCAGTTGGGACTGTTTACTCTGCTCAGCACATTGTGAGTACGAGGGTGACATTTACTGCAATATGAGATGCGCTGTTTGTTTGGCCTGGAGAGGAGTGTTTATGTGGGGGCAGAGAGGACGCTGCAGGAGGAGAGTCAGTGAATGTTTGGTGAACTTCCTAGCTTATATTCCAGGTATATAGATGCTACATGCTTATATATTTCTCCTCCACAGCAGAGAGGAAGTTGCTTATTAGCCAAACAGTTCAGTCCGACACGTGTTCTCTTCTCTAAGCAGGGGTGCGACATGCAAGGATTGAAAGTTCAAATGTTTCTGTAATTCAAACCTGCTTTGCTTAAATGTTTCTGTCGTGTTTGTGTCACCATGAGGGGGCGGACCACATGTCCCCCCACACACCCTCACTGATGTCAGGACATTATCAGAACATCAGGCCGTATTGATTTTGCGACCTAGGTCGGATTTCAGGAGGAGGTGGCCTCGCCCCGGACACATAAGCTGCTCCCTGAGCACGTGGCTCCCCTGTCCCAGAGACAATACAGGGAGAGGAAAAGAATAGAGAGAAAGTAGTTCAAAATACAAAATGGTCAGGTGCACCCTCTTTATCTCCCCCCACCCCGTGCCCTCCGCCCGCCCCAAAGCCCCGCACCCTGATTACCTAACCAAAACCCCAAGTACTGTGTGGCCAGCAAATACGGCCTAATTGAAAGGGCTGTAAATCCATTACATATTGGTCAGGGATAATCAGGAGTGCTTTAATCACTTTTATCTATTCAGGAGCAGTGAAGCTGCAACAGCAAAGCCCTGAGCCTCGCAGGCCTTAGCGGCTCCACCACGCCAGTCTGCATGCTTATTATTCTCATCATTATCAAAATGACTTCACAGCTGTTCACAGCTCCACCGTTTCCCTGACTGCAGAGCTCCCAACAACGCGGACGGACCGGGGCGTGCATTCAGAGGCCGAGCGGGCAGGGGGGGAAGGGGGGTAAACTTTTTCTTATTATTTTAGAGGAATTATTTTCATTAAAGAGCCTCGTTTGTTTTGAGGGGAGGATTAAAAAAATACACGAGCATCTTACTGAGTTTAGACGTCCTCCATCTTTCCCGCTGAAAGCCTCACAAAACTTCTGCAGCGCACGCAAAGAGAAAGGCCGACCGGCACTCGCAGAGCTCTGAAAAGACCCGCCGACAATTTTCTTTAGAATTGTTTTAAAATTGAGCTGAAAAGAGTGGAAAGTAAACGAGCGCCGACGTCGGGCACAGGCGCTGAGAGCTGGTTAATTCAGGGCCCTCTTTTTTCCCCGCGTCCTTCTCTCCTTTATCACATCCCCTGCTCGTAGATGTTCTCTCCGATCTTTATTTGCTTCTTTTGTGCGGCGCCCTGGCCCTGGTCTTGTACAAATAATAATCCCTCCCTTTTAACCTGCCTTAATTTCTCTACTGAGGAAGAGGACTAATTGAATTATCCCCCTTCTCACCATCCGATTCTCCCACCCATAAACTCTCTCCTCTCTGTCTCGCTCTCTCTCACACACACACTCGCACCCATTAGCCGTTCTCCTTTTCTTTTAATTTGTTAAGCAAATGTATTTGCTATTGCGGGATGCGTTTGTGCAAGGGGGTGAATTCTTGGGGACTTTGGCCCCTGAATGGCCTATAGCGGCATTCTGCCATTCATGCATTCATTAACTGAGGGGTGAGGAGTGAAAGGAGCGGCCTTGTATTTTCCTCAAACTGTGGGGCCAGCATGGAGCTCCTCTTGCATGAGCCGCGGGGGTCTCTCTACATATGTTCTCAACATCCAGCCATTGTCACGTCCTCTGAAAAGCTCAAAAGGAGAGGACCCCCCTTCACACGCAGAAAAACAACACAGGCCAATAGTAACAACTGTTGGCTTTTGGATTCAGTATAACAAAATTGCCCTCTCCCTCCCCACCTCCCCCCGACCCCCTCTCGCTGCAGTCTGACCTCACCCTCTCTCGGGAGAGCAGTTTCCTTACAAACTTGTATTTACCTTTAATCCAGCCATGCCAACGTGGAAGTGCTCGCACTGATTCCCCTGTTAGCGCACGGAGTCGCTGTGATAACACCGACCTCGTTTATGTACACCTCATGTACAAATGCAGCGCGGCAGCGCACGTGAGCTGGCAACCTTAAATGCCCTATATGTAATTGGCAAATGGCTGGACAGATCAGCTGGTGTAAGCTGGCAGAAGAGGGTCAGACAGTCTCTCACCTCCCTCCTTCTAGCCTTCCTCGCACTCTTTCTCTCTCTCTCTCTCTAATACCCTCCTCCCCTTCCTCTCTCTCCCTCCCTCCCTCCCTCTGCATGAGTTTCTGGATGTCTTCCAGCCACATTAGGGGAAGGAAAATCCCAGACTGTTGGTATAAGCTTTTCAATACTACAGGGAGATTATGTTATCAGAAAGGTAAACTTCACTGTTAGGGGTAAAATGTTCTAAAAGCACGGGCTTCAAATTTGCAGAAGAAGCATAAATAAAGGTGGATAACTTAGAAATGAAAGAGTTGTTTTTCTCATTGTTGCACGAGGTGATGCCCCTTTGTTTGGCGAAAGCAAACTCTAAAATCTACAATTAGCCCCTCGGCGCCCCTCGGCCTTCCTTCCCTCTCACCCCCTGCTAGCCCCCCGCTAGCCTTTACTCACCCCTGTAAAGACAAGAGGTCGGCCTCGCAATGAAAACAGGAAGCACTCAAATCCAAAGATACCACTCTGGGCTCCGGCCTTGTCTTTTGACTAGCGTAAACCCTCAAACGCCTATGAAAATAAATAGGGGACCTCAGGAGCAGAACCTGACCAGTTGAGAGGTTGAGCACGTGGGCATGCGGTAGCAAGAAGGAGAGTGGGAGGGGGAGAGTGGTCAGTCAGATGGGAGAGTAGGTAGCCCTCTCAAGCATCAAGCGTCTCAGGTTTTGTGCCGGGGCCACCCTTTGGCCTGGGTGTTTGGGGAAATTCTGTTAAGCTGCTAAGCCAGGTGTATTGGTCCCCTGGGCTCCTTGAAAGGGAAGTGATATATCCCTCGGCCATTTGGAAAATCCTGCGACTGTGGGGCAGGAGAAGTGTTCAGAAGCCAAATTTAATGGATTTGGACTATGAAATGATTTTTTAAGAAGGGCCAAAGTTGGAGAAAAAGAGGCGCCGAGGGGCCGAGCGTTTACATCCCCAGAGTCTGACCTGTAAAGCTCGGAAATTAATGTGTTAACAAGCCGCTTTTTAGTCTTTAAAGACCATTTTACGCAAGTTTTATCTGCTTAAACAGCCTGTTAAACTTAAGCTTTTAAATACAAAAAGTATTTCTGTGCTAAGTAATCAAAGGGCCAGATTTAGAGCGTTAAAGGGCCACTTTTGGCCCACGGGCCGCCTGTTGAACAGGTCTGTATTTGAAGATATTTTGCATGTTTGCATTCACTGTTGTATATTATTCTTGTCCACATATGAGAGCACTGTGTTAATGCAGGCGTTAACCAGCGTGAGGACACATCACACTTTGCCAGTAGATGAGTGCTTTGTGCTGCAAACATCATTAGACACCACTGACAGTAGCTACCCCCCCCCCTTCCCCTTCCACTCCCAATCCAAGCCCAACATAGCATTAGTCTCCATGACAACAGGGTGTCATCGTCAGGTCGAGCCCTCCTAGCTGCTCTCTCGACCGCCCTTTATAGACGCACATAAAAGAGCCAGCTAGGGTCATTCACGAGACATGGGCGCAGGCGAGGCCGGACCCTTGGCAACGGATGTTTGTCCCCGTCCGATAAACAAGTTGTACAAGTCCGTCCCTGCGAGAAGAGAGGGCGCGTTGTTTGAGGAGACTAAACAGCCAGCTATGTAGTGTCCCCAGTTTTTGTTTAAGCTCCTCTAGTCCTTCTAATCCGCGTGTGTTGCTGCAGTACAAGCAGCGTTTAACTGGTGGAGACACACATCTGCAAACACTTTGAGATACCCGAGCCTTTTTCTCCTTTTACATTCAACTGCTGAGAGCTGTTTATTACATACTTTATTTCCTCTGTTTTTTGCACATTGCATTGCATTAGAAGTTTATTAAATGCATGCTTAGCTGCTAAGTTTATTTACTTATCATCCGGTGCAGTTATAATGCTGCTTATTTTAATTTGATTGGAACTTTTACGCTTATAAATTGACTTTTTAAGCCAGAAATATTATGAATAAGGTGTTAGTCTGTTTGCGTTTACCTCCTTGTTTTGTTGTGTGAGTTTAGATGAAGAGAGGGCGGAGACAAAGCAGTAGGAGGGAGGGGGTTTTTAAGAGTAAGAGCAAAGGGTGAGGAGGGGGTAAAGAGGGGGCTCCTAAGGGTCACAGAGGTGGAAGCCTGGAGGAGGCCCACACACTAATCTGTCATGTGCTCGTTTGCCTCGGAGCCCAAAAGTCAGCTCTCCACTCACCCGTAGAAACCCAGGCGACAGCGTGGTTCACCGCCGCCGCTCCGACGTGCAGGGAAAAAAAAGAGTCATCACAGTGCGTTTGGGACAATACCCGCCGCTTTGTGTGTTTACACAACAGACGTAAGTGACAATATGACAGGATAGTTTGGAGGTGTTTAGCACGGGAGTCATTGAGAGTCGCTGATAATGACTGTGGCGAAGATCTTAAAGGGGGGTTGGAGGTTGGTGGCGAGCTATTGTTGAGTCGCTGTGTTCTTATTTTGGCTGCTCAGCGACCCTGGAAAACAGAGACACAAGCCACCTCAGTCTGCCATCTGTTCCTCCACAGAGCGGCGACCACAGCGTGGAAAACAACTCCAACACAAGAGAGAAAAGAAAGACCTCAAGGAAGTCCATTTGTGTGGCCCAAATTTAAGGTGCCTTGCACCCAGTTCAGTAAGGGACACCCTCTATCCTTAGTCCCCTCGTGTCAACAAGGTGTTTCTTGTCAGAGGATTGAGCAGAAAACACAATGAAAGTTTAGACGGGGGATCGAGTGACTTCCCATTTTCACAGGCTGTATAATTATATGACGTGCCGCATCAGCTTTGCCCGTCTCGTTGCAGAGCGGCTCTGCTGTAATGTCCCGGCGTTGGTGTGTCGCGGCTCTGTTTACAGTGCGATCTGACATAGTTGCTGTCTGCTCCGGAGGTTTAGTGCTGCATTAGAAAGTAATAAGCCCTAATTCGTTTCATGCTCCGACATCAGACCTTTACACTTTGCCCCCTAATCCAGATCTGTCATAGTTCCACTTCAAAGCCAAGCAAACCCACGTGGAAACATATAAAGCGTGGCACATTTACCTTGCTTACACTGTGTGCAGACATGTTTGTTATCATGCATGTGTAAATGCACATAATCCCAACACTTCTCCTCCCCCCTCCCTCCCTGTTAATTTTCATTCCTGCTGTTTGCATCTTAATGCAGGTTGTTTAATGAAGTACCAGAAATGAGTGCTTTCGCTAAGGGACTGTTTACGACACGTTCCCGATGCATGGAGGTGATTAAAGCTGCGTGACACTTCACAGTGTTTGCTGAAGGAAAGAGCGCCCTGCAAGAAAATGTCCAGGAAGACGTAGAAGAAGAACGACCCCTGCTTTACAACAGGGGGGTGTTCTCGCTGCAGAGCGCAGCGTGGGTCGGAGCGGGCCCTTGCAGAGGTGAATGCACGTGCCTGTGCAGATTTATAAAGCCACAGCTCCGCAACTGTAAGAGACGCCTCCAAAAACATACATCCAGCGGGGAATATCGCTGCTGCTGCAGTCACAACACCGACCGGTTGGCTTGGCTGAGCTAGCAGGGCTGAATGACATCATGTGTAAGGTAGTCAGTGATAGCATACATGCCCCTGGTAGAAAAAAAACACACATGCCCCTGGTGGAAAACCTTGGTTATTAAGATGGTTGCAGCTGATTCGGTGTAGCTTTCCCTTCTGTAGACTTTCAGGGTTATCTTACTCATAACAAAATATATAAGAGGATTTTGGTTTCACATCTTAGAGCCGGTTTCCTTAAATTACCCCTTACCCTTCCAGGGGTACCGCCCTGCAGGCTAGCCTCATCCCACCCCCCCTCCCTTGATTGCGGGGTTGTGGCAAGAGCTGCTAGAAAACGGTGGCCGCTGCATGCTGGGGGGGACCACAGAGGCCAATGAGATTCTGCTGCAGGCCTCCAAGCTGCCCCAGCAGTGCTTTGATATTCATCTCACACCAAGAGAAGAAAATGCAAAAGGGGAAAAAGGAAGCAAGCGTGGAAACGGCAAACCGGGCTGAAGAAGAAGAAGAAGAAGGAGGGAGGAGAGAAGGAGTTAGAAATCAAAAGCAGACCTTGTGTGTTGCACTGTTTGGTTTGTCATGGGACCCTAGCTGCACCAAATCCCACTCCTGCCATTTTGTGTGATTTTTTTTTTCACCCCTCCCTTCCTGCTCCTCTCAAATGCGTGCTTTTGTTTTGCCCGGCGCTCGGTCCAGGGGCAGGCAGTGGGATTCCAGCACAGTGGGGTCCTTATAACTGGGAGCCATGTCTCTTGTTCTCACTCCCCCCCTCACTTCCTCACCTTCTCATTTTTTTCCACCATCTCTTTTCCTCTCTGAACATATGGACTGCTTTTTTACAGAGAGGAGCCCAGTCCACATCAAAGCCTGGCGCTGAGCGGGTCAATTTGTTGCTCCTTTTCTCCCCCCTTCTACCAGCCTCGGTGGACCCTCCCCTGCACCGCTGCCATTTACCCAGAATGCTCCAGTGCTCGTGCAGCTCTGCCAAGCATAAATATTGAGTATCTTTTTCCCTACATAGACCAAACCTGGTTCGCTTTAGACCTGGATTTCTCTGCAGCCAAACACCCCCCCGTCCCTTTAGATCATGAAAGGCTACACAAAGGAGATTGGAACCTATATATCAAGAAATAGCTGTTTCATACACGCTGATAAGAAGAAGCAGATGGATGGAGGAGCAAAGGAAAAATCAAATAGAAATAAATAAATATAATAAATCCAAATCTGAGCAGAGCAGGCCTTGGCTCCAGATGTGAATCTCTCTGAATATTGATCATGGGGAAAGCCGCTCCCCCCGTATCCCCAGGCTTGCAGCGACTGACACACAAAGCACCTCTCTAAAGCCCATAAACCAGCTTGTACAATTATTTAGATAAAGAGGGCGACAACAGCAGTGTATGCCTCCTAAACCCAGCACCTCCTCCTTGGCTCTCATCCTCCTACTACTACCACTCCCGCTCCTCCTTTTCCCCTCTTTCTCACCCAGCTATAAAGATGAAGAAGTTAAAAAGAGGGGGAGCAAATGTGTAATTAGCCACACATTTCTGAATCCTCCTTAATGTTCATTACTGAAACCAGGGGCAATTACAAGTTCAAAGGGGTTTAGGGCACCAGCAGCCCGCATAATCAGTCGCAAATTAAGCACAGCTCATTTGTCACAGCACAGCATGCACGCTCGTATGTGCGCACGGGCACACACATGCGTGAATGCTGTCAGAGTTGAGTCATAGACAGGCTGACAGGCGTCAATTTCTGCGCAGGAGCAAATCTCAGCTTCCCCCCCAAGGCGATAGGTTAGGTCGGCCAATCCTCTTACGCTCGGCTGCTTTGTTGTCGCCAGACAACAGCAAACACCGTGACACCTTCACCGTTAGCTGGCACGACATTATACTGTACCCTACTTGCATTCATCCTCTTATAGGTGTCCTGTTTGCTCCTACAATCCTCGCCACCACCTGTCCCGTCCCATCCTGTCCTCCCTCTCTCTGTGTGTGTCTCCTCCCACCTGGCTGTGTCCCTGCAACACGTGACAGTGTGTGTTTCACGTCTGTCCCCGGAGGTGTATCTCTGTTACCTCTGGGGCCGGGTCACAATGGCTAATCCTGTCTTCAGGTGGCTGTTTAGCGCACTGAGAGGAGAGCTCGCAGAACCGGAGGTGAGCTCGTGTTACAGGACTCCCTGACCGGGGGTCACCTCCGACACTGTCAGAGCGCGCGCACGCACACGCACGCAGAAACACGCGCACATGCTTGCACATGCATCTGATATGTAGGGACGCCAAAGTTTTCCCACACAGACACATTGAGGCTGCTTATCTATCCCAGGTGGCTCAGCCTTCCTCTCTTTATGCGTCGACTGTACTCCTCTTCTACTCTTTCCCCCCGCTGTCTTCTCTTATTCCCAGATCAGTCAGACTCTTGTTCGCATTAGGATTCCCCGATATGATCTCATGCAGACTTGCTCCAGTGGCCATGCGTTGCCTGTCCGAGCTGCTCTCACACGGGGGACACGGTCAGGTCTCCAGCGGATTGAATGGAGCCCTATCAGTGCAGCGGGAGAACTCATTTTTCACTGCAGGGACATCCATCTCCGCAGCCGAACGCGAGGCTGTTTCATTAAGTAGCCCATCCAGGCAGACAGATGTGTTCCCCCCACACAGCCATGTTTGCCTATGCAAGAGCGTGCATTAACCCACAATCCTTTGGGGGAGATTAATAGGCTAGCAGCCCCTTTCCATTGATTATCTCCATGCTATTTTCCCTTCCTTCCACTGGCTAGATATTAAAAACTAATGAAGCCTATTGAAAACGGGAACCGCGAGGCTCTTCACGGATCATTTTCGGTTATTTGGACTCAAACAGAGAGCGATCTCTTTAAGGCACAGTTTGAGTCGAATTAAGAAAATAAATGTGGAGAGCAGCGTCGGAGAAGGAGGCAAAGAAAGAGGAGAGACTGTAAAAAGATGTGTGTTTAAGAAAAGACAACTCCACTCTGACACATGGAGCGGAGACGCGGCAGATGTTAGCAATTCCGGAGCATAGCAAAGCATTCCTAGTGTTGGAACCACGTCCTAATTGCCATAATGGAGGTGGTAAGCGCTGACAGTAATGGAGTTGTGGGGATCCATCCCCGGCAACCTGAATTAGGGGCCACTTGGCAGATCCACTTCAAGATGGCCTGTGTTTTTAAGCCAAGATGCTTTTGTTTTCCCTGCTCGGCAACTTCCTTAATCTTGCTGTTTCTCTGACTGAGATGTTCCGCCGCATCACCAGCTCTCTCTCTCTCTCTCTCTGCCGCCGCGCTGTCTCGAACTTAATGTTTGGGACGAGGGCGTGTCAGAGAGACCTTTTGGCGGCGAGTGAGCAAAGAGTTAAAAGCGTCCATGTGATGGGCTCACCTCTGCACCAGGCCTGGTGAAAGGCGGCGGGGTGCTGTCGGGGAAAATGACTTCCTGAGACATTACCATCAATCACCAGACAGGTCAGGCCCCCCGATCCCGCCATCAGGATGGAGGAGAGGAGAGGAGAGGAGAGAGGGGGGATGGGGAAGGAGGATTAGACTAGAGGGGATGAAAACAGAGAGGAAGCCTGAGTTAAGGCTTGTTGGGGAACAAACTCTTTTTCTCACTGTCTTGGCTGTTTTATGTCTTTCTTTCTCTCCTCTTATTTTCCGGCCTTCCATAAAAGCAGCTCGCAAGGCATTCAGGAACGGCCCCTGCTGGTCAGAGCGCCCTCCTCGGCTCAATTGCATCATTAATTATTCCACAGGCAGCGGCGGAGCTAGGAACAAATCTAAAAGAGAGGACGAGAAAATAGAGAGGGAGCAAGAGTTAGATGGGGAGACGCGGGGGGACAGCTGTCCAACACCCTACAGTTGGTCTTGCTTTCACTCTCTTTCTCTCTCTTCTTTCTCTTTCTGTAAATGAAGGATGGAAGAGGGGAGGGGCTTGGGTTACCTCAGCGAGCGGTTGTGTTACATTCCTGAGAAGGGAAGGGGTAAGGGGCGGGAGGGGGGGGGTGGCTCAACGAGTTGTTGAAAAGAACACAGACGCTTGTCAACAGCCTCCGAGCTGGGGAGCCATCCCGCCATTGCTTTAGGCCTGGAGGTCAATGACCTTCTGTTGCACCCAGATAGAGAGAGGTAGAAGGAAACAGAAAGGCACACGGTGCGTGTCGCTGCTTGTTGCGGCGGAGGTCAGTTTTAAAGCCCTCTCTTTCTCTCGTCACCCATAAACACTGTACGAGAGGAGAGCGTGGATTAGCTCTCTGGAAAGTAGAAGAAAGAGCGAGACAGAGAGAGAGCTGCTGGCAGTCGCGGCAAAATGGCCCATTAGATTTAAGGAGTAAAAGTTCATCAGCTTTATTAATGGGAAGATATATAAATGAAGTATGAATTACCTGACTTTTATGGAGTGGCGAGAGTGAAACTGGAGTGTCTTATGATATAATGTTTTAGTGAGCTGCTCTGAGCGCTCTGATGAGCAAGCTGCAGAGAGGAGGAGGAGGAGGAGAGAACGAGTGGAGAGAGAGAGAGGGAGAGAAGTGTGCTGGGGTCCCCTGAGTCCAGTGGCTGGAAGGTTGCCTGATTGTTGCTAACATGCGTAGCTGATCGGGTTAGCTTGAAGACAGGGACGTTCGTAGCTTCCAGGCTTATTCTTTGCGTGTCATTAGGTAGCGGAGTAAAAAAATTTGCCGGCGCGATGAAAAAAAAAACAGCCACATGTCTGGTTCTGTCGCTCTTCTACACATGTGCATGCAAAACACGAGCGTGCAGCTACACTCCAGCGTGCCTGCAGTTGCACGCGCACAAGTACGTCTACAAGCACGCACGCGCCCATACAGTATATCCAAGCGCACATGCAGGCACACACGCCCAGACACACACACACATGCTCCCCACCATCCTGTAATAAGCGGTAAGCTGAGCTAGCTGATGGTCATCCTCCCATGGGGCTGCTGGGTGGCTGCCAACTTCCTGCCTGCTTTGTCAGTGGATAAAGCCCCTAACAAACGAGAGGGCTGTAGCTAGGCAGGCCAGCCAGGTCAAAGGTCACCTCGAACCCCCGGGCAGGATTGAGCCTAAGAGCACTACAAGGAGAGAGAGAGAGAGAGGGAGAGGATGGAAGAATGCACTTAAAGATTGGCTGCTTTTAACCAGGCCTAAAAGCTATATCCCTGCCTCGCCACTCCTTCTCTTCTCTTCTTTTTTCTTCTCTTCTTTTTTGGCGGCGCTTCACAAAGGCATTTTAACTCCCGTCACATGTCGACTCCGCTTTGAGGAACATTAAGAAAGCGAAAGATCCTGAGGGCATTTGTCAGTCCACACAGACCCGTGCAGCCAGCCGCCCCTGGGTGTTGAGCAATGACAGGAGATATCTCCTTGACTCGTACACCCCGAGATGAAAGGAGCGCTCAGAAGACGTGCGTTTCTGAAAGGCAAAAACAGTATTCAGTAAAGGAGAACAGACACAACAGGTAGGGACGGGGTGGTGACTGATCAGGGCTCGACTTGGCTTTGTTCCATGAGAGTACGTGTGATCTCAGATGAATGCACCTATGGTTACCTTCAGCTATGCTCTGCTGTCTCACTGACATGACACGCTGACAAGCGTCTGTCTGTAGGCCTGCGTGTCTGTCTGTCTCTCACACGGAGGGAAAGAGTGGAGAAGAGAGGAGAAAATCTGTCCAGCCCAGCTGTCCATTCAAAGGGAGAGAAAATTTGACATGGTTGACTTGAACACATTTAGCATCATTAGCAAACAGGAAGTGTCCCCTGCAGCTGTTTTTCAGCAGGGGGAGGGGGTGTTCCTGCCCGCACTGTAATGGACAAATGTTACCCACCATGTTTGCCTTTGATTTTTGACCTGGAAAACAAAAATTGACATTACAAATGTCCTATGATATCTTCCAAATTGGCTTGACATTCCAGAGCCGGCCCCGGGGGGCTTTCTTGTTTGTCCTCTGTAAGTGGTCGTGCTCTTGTTGTCGTGTCCCGAGGCTCGCTATTAGAACGTACTGGCCTTTCTCTGGAGACTGTGCAGCCTTAAAGAGACAGAGGACTGGAAAGCGAGAGGAGGGAGAGGTTGTGTATTTGAATACTTCTGCTCATTAAGTTAATGCACAATGAAAGGGAGAACCGTCAAGTGGAAACTCTCAGAAGCGTCTGTTTGAAGAGCGAGCACACTCGCTTTTCTCTCCCTCCGTCCGTCCATCTCTGCGCAAATTAATCTGTTTCTGTTTCAATTGGAGATCAGGCCCACTTTACATTGACTCGGGAAGTTAAACAAAGTCTAAAGAACACAATGGGGTAAGAGGATAAACTTACAGAGACCCTGTATGTTAATAGTAAGTCCTTTTCCCAACATGCTCTAAGCACTCCGTCCCCTCTGTGCTTTCCCAGCATTTCTTTACAATGATGCGTAAGCGTCAGCCTGTCCTTACAGCACCAAATAAAGCAGACAAACAGAACAGAGAAAACATCTAATAATTAAAGTGTATATGAACTCTGAGGTAGTACAAGTAGTTTGATTTTCAGCCAATGAATTTTGGAATCAGAGAGAAAGAAAAAAACAGTTGTGGAAATAATTGGAGCTGAAAAAATGATATAAAACTTTTTCGGCTTAAAATCATTTGATAATAACTTTTATTTGCACGCTCATAATCCACGCTAAAGGTTTTCTCATGCCAAGGCTCGGCTTAGAAAATCATTGCTTTTTTACAATGTGTACATACGTCATTAAACCAGCGCTGATGTTTATCCAGCGGCTTAGCTTTAGCATGTGCGCCCAATGGCTTTATGACCGGCTGCAGTGACAAGCGGTGTGGATGCGAGGTCGTCCAATGCAGGCAAAGTGGGCGGGACTTCTGCTTTTGACAGCCCCACCAGGCCTCTAATGATCCGCTTATAGGCCCCTCGCAAAGGAAGATGACCGACTACTTCCAGAGTGTAAAAGATTTATTTGTGCAGAGTTACGTTAATAAAAAAGGTATTTATTTATTTTATTCACCAGGAATAAAACGCTTTGTGCGAGGATGACGCTTTGGCTCAGCCGTAGTCATTGCAACAAGATGTTTCTCGGATTTCTTTGCGAGCGAGGAGTGAGCGTGGCTGTGTGTTGACATCAGGCGAGCTGGAGAGCGGAGCGGCAGAACAGAGCCGGGTGCCCCTGAGCAGGCAGTTACCACAACAAAGCCAACAGACTGGTCTGAAAAACCAGGCCAAATTCCTGCCCTCTAGGACCTGGCTTAAAGCTTCAACGGAAACTTTGAACGAGGGGGGGGCGGAGGAGTGGGGGGGGACTAGAAGAGATGAGAGGAGAAGAGAGGAAGAGAAGAGGTGGAGTGAGGAGAGGGTACGAGACGAGGCCAGACGGGTTAGCGTGTAGCGAGAGAGAAAGGGATAGCTGCTGGGGCCTATATGGAGAACGGCAGGAGAAGGAGAGATCGACGTAAATGAGAGAGAGAGGGAGACTGAAAGGAGGAGACCAGGCCCCCTCTGTAAGGATGGAGGGATCGTATTCCTCCTCTTGAAAGCCGTGTGGTGGAAAAAGAAGCCATGAACTCGATCTGACGATTAAATAGGCACATCTCTATGGCTGCGGGCCACAAATGAGACCAGGTCTTGCAACGTAGCACACACACAGTTTGTGTATATAACTGTTGGCAAACTCCAGAACTAGTTGCTCTTCATTTGGGAGTCTTTTGCTGATTTTTTTTTTCCTGGATAAAAAAATACAGTTTGAATTCCTTTATTGGATAAAAGTGATACTTTATCATCATTTTGCATGATAGCATTCGGAAAATCCTCGCTCTGTTTTCCGTCGGTCGATCGCTAAAGTCTGGAGGTGCATTGGGATTGTGTGGGAGTGATTGCTATTTAGCCTCATGGAGCTTTGTACAATCAGAAGCCTATATCTCACATATCCTCCAGGGCTCCTTCCTCACCCTCTCCCTCCTTCCGACTCCCCTCACCCGCTTTACTGTTACAGTAGCTTGGCAGGCGAGCGGGGCCAGTTATGCCGTAGAGCTTCTCTACAACCTTGCACCATCTCCAGTGAACATAAATTAATGGTGTAGAGCAAACAGGCTGCTGGCTGAGTTCCAGGAGCTGGCTTCAGGAGCTCAGCCAGCAATTGTTGTGGCGGGCCATGGCAGCAACAGCAGCAGTAGTACTGATGCACTGCCAACCAACCAGCCAGCCAGCCAGTCAGAGGGGCAGACAGACAGACTGGGGGCCCTTTTTTGCTTTATAATAGATGCTGCGGGCCTCGCCAGGCCGCCTTGTATTTGCAATCATCGCCGTTTTACTGTCAGAGGGGCCGTCCGCTGAGAGCCCTTACACTTATTGTGGAAGCTGTGGTGTCTGGAGTGAGAGAGGCTGAAGTGCAGTGGTATGTTCTGAATGCAGATCGTGTGAGGTGAAGATATGGATGTACTTTCATTTGCTCTTATCAGAGGTTGGCATGCAGTGCGCGAGCTACGTAGGCTGGCATCATGTGAGCTCTGTTTATAAGTAGGCCGTATCCGTGTGTGTGTGTGTGTGTGTGTGTGTGAAATCAGAGGAAAAGAAAGGTAGATCAGCAGGTTTCAGTCATTCAGACATGTGACATTCTTGCCTGTTTTGGAGCTGTTGTCAGGAAGCAGTGCGGGTCCCACCAAAATAAAACACACACCCAAAAAACACACGACTCCCAACCACATCCGAGCGCCGAGGAGAGGGAGTAAAAGAGGGATGGAGAAAAAGGAAGGCAGTGGAGAAGTTGAGTAAAGTAATAAAAAGATGTCATGTGGAACGAAAACATTTAATAATTTGTAATAATTTGATAAATGGAATTAATCTGAGTTACATTACAAACAACGGCACTCCTTTTTTAATTGTCAGTTGTCAATCCATCTGATGTTCACAGACAGAAATAATTAACTCCATCCTTCAATTCAAACCACAAATTCATCTGTCATAAAGCCGCAGCTAAAGAGCCGCATACGGCTCTGTGCATAGTAAACACTGTGCGGATTTATTTGTCATATCTGTTTGATCTCCCAGTAATGCCGATATGCATTCAATCTCATTGTCATTTGTCAAAGGAGCCAATTGTGACGTTATTAACAACGGCAACTTCATATTTAAAATGTGCCAATCTTACCCCAACTCAGCGCGCCATCCATATTAAAATGTCATCCAGATATTTGATTGCGTTTATTTTCTGACAGTGAATATTATTATTATCATCCTGCAGTCACTTTGATTAAAAACAAATAAGATTCCAATCAATGCGAGGAAGGGGAATATGAAAGGCTGCAAAAGTAGGCACAAACCCAAGCCCAACCAATGATCGTATATGTAGCCGACGTGCCTCCTTCTGCTCTCATTGTACCAAATTGAAGCCATAATACCCCCTGTGACGGGCGCTCTTGCGAGTAGAGTTGCGTAGTAGAGATCGGCGGGTGGAGCAGCCGTCGCCACTTCCGCTAACCAAAACACACACTTAACCTACTTTAAAAAACCGCAAGGATCCCGCACAGCGACGTTCTAACAGCAGAACAGCTTCTTGTGTCGGCCTGAAGCAGACGTTCACAGAAACTTCAATGAATGTCGTGATTGTTTTAGTTACGCCTCCTCTCGCTGTTCCTCCTCCACTCTGCTAAACCGGGAACAGATCGGCTGCAGGAGCCGTATTGGTCAGCAGAGCTGTCAATCATCCTTTTTACAGCATCAAATATCTAATTAAAACTACAAATGTGAAAAACACTTGGACGTAAATCAGCATGATAAGAACAAACTATAATGACAGAAACCAAAATGTATTTGGCGTGTATTTTGATGTTATAGTTTGACTCATGTCCAATCTGTTAACATGGAGGAGGCGGGCTTTATGAGCTATACTGCAGCCAGTCAGCAGGGGGCGATAGAGAGAGTTTGGCGTCACTTTTAGGGAGCTGTCATGTCCTCCATCTTTTTATACAGTCTATGAGCCCAACATATTAAAGCATTGTATATAATTATGCCTATTTAAGCAATATACAAACACTTTAATGGAATAAGAAATATATCTGCAGAGTATCTAATAACCTGACCTAAATGACAAAATAGCTGTAGCTAATTCACACCATTCATGACCTGCAGGTCTGTTGTCTTGCCATTGCAGCGGGGGTAAACAGCCAATGGCCTGAGATTTCCTGGGAGTCATTAGCATGGAATAGGTTTTGCAAGCCACTGCAACCTCGTGACCTGGCTCTATAACTCATGTCACACGCTGATGATGTCATCCATCAATGGGGTCCACCAGCCTCTGAGGCGAGGGGCTGCAGGCCGGGGAGAAGAAGAAGAAGCGGGTGGGTGGGGGTTGAGAGCGGAGTTGCTGGGATAATGATCGGGCTGTGGGATTTGACGACGGCAGCAAATAGGTGTCGGGAGAGTATGAATGTGATGTATGGCGAGCTGGATGTTGAGGGAGTAGATGGGAGTCGGCGCAGGCGAGCGGTGCGGCATGCAGCGAGAGTGGGTCCAGCAGTAGATGTGGTTATTGTGTACGGTGAAACGCCAAGCTGGGCTCGAGGGGGGGGTTTAAGGAGCGTGCACAGCGGATGATGGAGCTACCTTTAGCTTGTAATGTTCTGCAACCACAGGGGCCATTACATCCAGCGCTATCAGAGAGCACAGAGAGCATCACACCCTGTAATTTAGCCAGCAGTAGCTCACACACACACACACACACACACACGGCTCGATTCTCAATGACTGGCAGAGTGTGATCCACCTGTGTTTATGTGTTTGTGTTGATGTTTGGCTCAGGTCAGATTGGAATTGGACGACACGCGCGCATCAGGAAAGTGCACACTCGTGCCATTAACAGGCTCAGGCATAATTAACAGAGCCGTTTCGATCGCAGACGGCAAATTGAAGCTGCTCATTTCTGCCTCTAATTATTTATAGACCGGCTGTTTTACGTTTTGCGGTCAATCCTCTTTTAAGGATATTGGCCTTGGTGTTTGTAACTGAACATATTGAGCGGATCCAAAGCTAGTGGGGGAGATTATCAATACCATCTTTGATCTTGCTCCGTGTTTGTGTTTCGTCCATTAAATAAGCATGTCATACCGTCTCCTGAGGGTGGAGAAGGACGTCTCCGGGAAGAAACGCATTAGAGCAGATTTAAGCGTCTAACTTTGTGGGTTTTGTTTGATATTTAGTCGCAGATTAATCCCACGCTTTTCATATCTGGTTCGTTTTGAGCCCATTGGGAGATTTTCTTACATATTTTTTTTTTTTTTAACCGAGGCAATTAACATCAAGAGGTTACTCAGAGGTCTAAATAGCCGTTCTCCAATTTCACGGCTGCTGAAGCCTTGTAACCACAAGGCCCACCATGCCGACTGGCTTCTCATGTCTCTGTGTGTGTGTGTTGCCATTGCCACCACACACCCTTTTCTGTAGCTGAGAATTCACCATGCTTTGAGGAAAGCTGCCACAGCGTAAAGTGTGGGTGGCCTGCAGTCACAGCCATAAAAAGTGTGTGTGTGAGAGAGAGGGAGAGAGACAGGGAGGAGGGGGTTAAGCAAGAAAAATGGAAGGATGAGGAAGAGGGCAATCTGTGTGTGTTTGTCAGTGCGTATGCAAGTCTTAGAGGTTGCAAGGGAGCGATCTAGTCTGACATAAGGAGGCAAGGAGTCTGGGAACGAGCTGGGAGAGGTATGAGCTAAACGAAATAGGATTTTTTTTTAGCATCGTGTCTATGTGGTCGGAGTAAATCTCCTTACTCAGGGCTTTTGTGCGCGAGGGGGGCTTTAACGTCCCCACTCTCCTTGATGAGACATCTTTCTTGTTTGTTCAAACCATTCATTACGCGGTGGCTGCCGGACGAGCTACGCCGCTGGGCCGGCGTATTTATCACCGAGCTAAAGCGCGCTCCGGCTGACAGTGGGGCGATTGATGACCGGGTCCGGGCCTGAGAGGCTGAGGAAGCCTTAATACAATGTAGATGACCCACTCCCATTTCCAATTTAGGCCGCTCCCTTCTCTCCCCTCACACACACCTCCGCACCACATCATCTGTAGCTACAACAATTCGTGTATGTTTGTGTATACAGAAACGAGTGGGAGGTGTTGTGTTTTATTTGCGAGCGTGTTTCGACTGTGGCCGAGGTCACAGCTAATGTGAAAAGTGTAAAGGGGGAGGGAAGGAGAGCGGCACACAAACACACGAGCATTAGGATGTAGGTGTGTGTTTGTTCTTTGGACATGTTAACACACCCACACACACGCAGTCTTCCCGAGCCAAAGACATGTCATCACCTGGCAATCAAAAAGTGTATTTCCATGCAAGCTTTATCATCTTTCCTTTGTTAATGATTTTAGCATATTAAAAGGAACTACGTACACAAGTACAAATCAGATTAATCCCTCCACGCAGCCGGGACTCATTATTTGTCCAATCTCAGCCTTGTTTGTTATTAATTGAGCACATTCCTCCAACCAGTTTTTCATCTCTCCTTTAATTAAAACCGACTACATTTAGACGGAGGCAGAGCTACCTGCGCGGAGAAATCCTGCTCCTCGCGCTGATATGAAACCTCACTTACATCAATTATTTCCGCAGCAAATGAGAAAATAGTTCTTGAGCAACTGTTATCATTTCGTGTTAAAACTGAATTCAATTAAGGCGAAGCCGGGCGGACGTTAGCGGCTTTATGAAATGTGCTTTCTCAGTGAGTGTGGAGGAGGAAGGAGAGGAGAGGAGCTGGAAGGGGGTTTAAGTCGGGAGGCTAAAGGTGCTCTTCCTTCAGGGGAAGAATGTGCGTTAATGGAGCTTGAAACCAGAGGAGGATTTAAGTGTCACTTTCAAAAAGGCATTTTTGTGTGTTGTGATTTGCAGGTGTCATGAGTCTGAATATTTGCGTGCACTTCTGTTTGCTTGTGTGCACGCATGCTCTCTGTCTCCCCTGCCTGAATGGAACACATAGTGTCTCATTTGTTTCGTTTGCGTGCGCCCTGACTCCTAATCTGGCCCTTAAAGACATCTGTCACCAGCGATCACTGTTGTTTTGTCATGCTTCATAGCAGGCCCAGGGGGAGCGAGGCAGCCCAAGGTCTGCCATTTATATCAGCCCATGTTCTCTAGATTGGACCTGACACGAATAGTATCATTGCAGCCCGGGTCGCAGAATTACATTTTCAGGTAAAAAACCCTGGCGAGGCTGCGGAGGAGATTTCACAGCATTCTGCTCTCTTAGCATTAGCCTGCATTCAGCCGCGCTCTGTGAAAGAGCCACCACCAGGATACATGTCAGACATTCAAGGGAAGATAAATGCATTCCCCGCAAATCTGCACCCACTCATTCTGTTGCCTGGTATTATAAAAGGATTCTCAGACGCCGCCGCATCTACATTTGTTTACGTGTTGGGAGCATATGTTCGGCTTGCGCGTTATATGTTGTTTGTGCGTGGGCGGGGTGGGGTGAGCGAAGGGGGTTATCACGCTTGACAGTTTTGACAAACTTGTTCGGCCAGCTCTGACAGGTTTAGCGCTGAACTGTGTGTGTGTGTGTGCGTGTGTGTGTGTTTATGTGTGGGTGGACACGTGTATGCGCTGAATGTCTATACTGTGCAAGGGAGGGGCAGGGTTGGGTGGAGGTCAGGAGAAGGTGCAGTCTTGGGTTACACAATGCAACAAACACAAGAACATATTGAATGCATACAGTAACCGGCAACAGCCAGGAACCTGACTCGGAGCATGTGTTCCCTCGCAGGCCTCCTCTTCATGAGTGCATATTTATGTTAATCTGTACGTCAAAGACGCTCATGTGTGTTTCTCTCTCCCTTTTCCCTCTGCAGCACCCATACCCGTCTGAAGAGCAGAAGAAGCAGCTAGCCCAAGACACGGGCCTCACCATCTTACAAGTAAACAACTGGTGAGTCAAGATTTCCGCTCGCCCTATCTCAGCCACCAGCATCGCTCTGCCTTTCATTTTCAAAAGCCTTCGCCTCCCCGTTTTGCCGCCAAGTGTGAAAACCGTTTATGCGCAGCCCGTGTAGACGCACGCACACACACTGACAACCTTTGTGGCGTTGGACACGTAAGCTAGCAGGATGTTCCGCCGTTATCGGCGCAGTGTTCTGCGGCTAAGTCAGCGGCCTTTGTGGTGAGACGCGCATGATATTTAAGGGAGAAAGACGTAGATCATCCCACCGCACCCCTTCATCCAAAAAGCCCATACCTAGCACCGGCACTGGTGCCCCCACACACGGCAAAAAACACTGCCTTCCACCCCCTCCCAGTTTTACACGAAGCTATATGGTGGATTAAGGTTTCGGTGGCCTGGCCAGCAGGGCCTTTGTAGATGGCTTAGCACATAACTGGGGGTGGTGGATTAAATAAAATGATCACAGAAGCAAAGAAATGATACAGGAATTACTTATCAAAATACTAGCCCAGGTTTTATCTGCAGCTTAATTTTGTTCAGTACATTCTCAGGGTGATGTTCAGATTAATTGAACTGACAGTTTCCTTTCAAATTTCCGGCAAGGTATTTGCACGGATTTCAGGTCTTACACAAACTTAATTATATGGAACCCCATTTTATCATTCTAATTCCATGTAGCGGGGGTTCTATTTACAAATGACAAGTCTGTGCCTTTTATTCACAGCTTTCCTTAATATATTTATCAAAGCCGGTTCATTTACAAAGTGCTCTATCTGTTGGGTACAGGCGGGCCGACATTAACGAAGCTTTTAGGTTTATCACACTCGCAGCCTGACAAGCCACCCGAGGGTCAATTGATTTTTTGGTTTCTGTGATACATTTTTTCTCATTTTTCCTGGATCACAATGAGAAACATGCCTGGAGAATTAGCCTGGTTTGTCGGCCTTATCTATCAGCCCCCACCCCCCCCTCCGCTCTCTCTCTCTTTCCATCTCTCCCTCTCTTTCACCCTTTCCTTTATTCGCTCCTAGCCGAGGGAAGTCAAGCTACTTAAATTGGCCACAGGAACCGCTGTTATCAGACTTTAATGCACCCTACAGTGTGGATAGCATTTCAATTACACCAGTAACCAAAGATTAGCCCCCGCTTGCCTGTTTCATGCCTCGTGCCACCGTTTCGGGACGCCACGCACCTTACCTACAGGAGCAGAAAATTGAGTTGCCTTGCCTGTGTCATGGTGATTAATGCAGAAATAGTCTGCGAACCTGCGAGGAGAGAGAGAGAGAGAGCGGGGAGCGGGAGAAGGAAATAGACAGAGACAGAGATAGATATAGGAAGAGTCCCTGCCTTCTCAGAGGCCATGAAATCCAAGCCTGGCGCTGAAATGCCTCAGATCCATTTATAAAGAGGTCTCAAAGAATCCTGGGTAACATCCTCGTGAAGCATGCGCGTACACACAGGCGGTTATGGAGCTGTGTATTAACGTTACACCAGCCGCGTTAACAAAAACACACCAGGAATCAATTTTCACAAATAAAGTCATTAGAGAGGCTTAGGCGCTGGCTGGTGCATCCCTGGTGCATTCTGGGTCATTTGGGGGTATTTTGCACTGAAGGAAAGCGAGGATGCTGGAGCTTTCCGTCTGTTTGTCTTGCGTAACCAGTCGGGACAGTGAGTTACAGTACAAACATGCTTTGTTTGGGGTGTGCCCTCTCTTTTGCTCTTGAGTTTGTGCTTCCAGTGGCTGCAGTCCACCCAGGATATGACAGAACTCCACCACATGAAATTCCTAAAAAAAAAAAAAAAAAGCTCTTCAAATTCCTGGCTGGCCTCTTGCATTGTTCTGTAGCTCCCTTTGATGCATGACCGCTGCCATGTTTCTGGCCAAAGAGAGAGAGAGAGAGAGCGAGGGAGATAGAGACAGAGGTAGGGGAAAAGACAGAAGCTGAGGATGAGTGAGGAGGGAGGGAGGGAGGAAAGGGGGGGGGGGGGGATTGCCGCCGTCTTCGGTTTCCAGAGCTCTCCCTCGGGGAAAGGATGTGCTGAATCAGGGCTTTGTCCGCCGGCACAATCGCAGCCCGGCGAGGGCACAAGGGTGCTCTGTGTGATAGTCAATAGACAGTGCATCATGCTCTCTCTCTCTCTCCCAGCTTACCCCATCAAACCTCCCTCGGACCATCCCCTCTATAACTCCCACCTCCCTGTACCTGTACCTGTACCTGCAGCTCACCTGTGTGCGCACAGAAAACAAACACACGCCATTTGTTTCTATACCACGACATACACTCCACCTGCTCCTATATGTCTGTATCATTAGCTGTTAGCTTCACCTGTTTGCAGCCCACACCCCATTAGCTGTGTGATGTTAATAAGGAACAAAGGGAAAGGTTAAAGTCCACAATCTCAGCGCTCTTGTGTTGGGCAGATGAGGAGGAGGACTTGATTATCCTGTTAATAGTATCCTCTGTGTTCATAAGTGTGTGTGCATTATTACTAATGGCACCCTACGCTCTGCGAGTGTGTGTGTGTGAGATGTAATGTGTGTGTACAGTGCGTCCGGACGCCATTAGTTGACCATTAAGTAGCGTGTTTGCTCTGCTTACATTTGAGACGACTGGCGTCATGCTAGCAGAGTCGGGGAGTGGTCCGACATGTGATTGCATTTGTTTAAGATTGTGTTGGAAAAGGTGAGGGCCGTGTCACACGCGCACACACACACAAGGCATTGTGGGATAATGAAGTAGGTGAAACGGCAGGTGTCTATCCGCTGGAGAAGATACAGTTTACAGTATCTGGCGGTGTATGTGCCTGCCTCAGCACCTCCTGTTGTCCCGCTATCAGTCTGGGCTAAATGGGGCCTGACCGAATCCTTTCATGTCTCAGCGTCAGACCCAGCACGATGTGGCCTCACTCACTGTCATAAAACGCACACACCAGCTACATCCTGCCGTTATTTACCACTGCAGAAGCGCACGCACGTGCACGCACGGTGGACATAACACGCGGGATTATTACACGGGCTTGCAAGATGACGCCGATGACAGATGACTGAGAGAAACAGCGTCTAAAAAAAGGAAGGAAATCGTCCCCTCATTATTCCCTCATCTCACAGGCAGCCGGCTGGTCATTTCCATGGCAGAGAGAGAGAGAGAGAGAGAGCGAGAGAGTATGTCAGTTCTTGGCATCTATGATGACTGACTGCTGTGCCACTGGAGCACTAATAACAATAAAGAGGGCAATAAGCCACACTCTATTTTTACCTCTCTGCCTCTTCTCTACAGCCCAGGGGGGAATACATGCATACACACACACACACACACACACACACACACACACACACACACACACACACACACACACACACACACACACAGGGGAGAGGCTCTAATTAGCGGCAGAAAGGAATACAATGAGTGAGTTATTAAGACACAGGGGCGGATCACAGCCAACCTTTGCCCCCAGTCGGAGCACAGGTCACATGATAAGGGAAGGATATCCGCCAGACGACGGCGCCAAGCGGCCTGTGCCCACTGAGGAGATGAAATGAGCTCAATCTCTGCGGCCACTCAGGGCAGGGCACGGTGCACTGATTGTTTTTTGAGAATCTGTCCTCACCTGGGGGGCAAACTCCACTCTCAGGCATCATATCACTCAATATATATTCACTGTGCTGCAAAATCAAGTACACGCCAAAAACTGGAACAGCTCTGTTGAGTAAATGTGCGTGTAAGACAATTGCGCAGGTGGATTAAATAAAGGGAATGCTAAAAAGAGAGGTTAAAAGGATACTGCAGTTAAAAAAAGGACATTACGCCTTTTCAAGTTTTGCCTATTTACATAGAATCTAGATCCTCCTCCCAGATAGCGCCCCGCCGCAGCGCAGCATGCTGATAAACGGGTTCAGCTAGCTCTAAACTGACTGCTCTGTAGCTCCCTTCACAGCGTGTTCCCCGTTCCCACTCAGATCCTCGTTCCCCCCACCCCTCCCTCTCCGACTTCTAACTCGCCCAACAGGGGCTGCAGGTTCACATGCAGAATATTAGTAACGGTCGGGCGCGTTTATTTGTATCTGAGAACAAGAGAGCGAAAAAGCCAAATTTGTTCCTCCACTTAGCGAAGCATTTTCCACCCTCTTCCTCGCTCCAATGAGACACTTAGGAACACTGGCTTTTATGATTTTTTATGATTTTTTTATGATCCTCTGGTTTGGCGGGCGAGCACATTATGAAATACAAAATAATAACTAATATTTTCCAAATGTAACACAAAGCTCTGAAAGCGGCCCAGCCGCCTTTTTTTCCACATTCTTCATAAGTATTTAAGTCTTCTGAATCTCACAGACTCTTGAGGTCCCGTTCCCCCTCTCTCCTTCACACCCCTGCCTGTTCCTTACTCCTCTGTCTCCGTATTCCTGCCACACTGGTGGGCTAGTTGACTGAAGTTGCTGGTTATCTGTCTAACTTTGACCCAGATGGAAATGTCAGGCTTTTTTTGGCTCCAACCAGGGACTCCCAGCAGTGGCCATCTTCTGCCCCCCCCCGGCTTTCTAAATATACAGCTGGAGTGCGGAGAGGTTTGCGGCTGTGTGCGCGCGTGCGTGTTCGTCATGAGTGTATATGTGAGAGAGGGAGAGACTGTCGGGGCGCTGCCAACACAGGCATCATGATCCCTCTCATTTAGGGACCGCTAATTGGCAGTTAATTAGCAGAATTGACTCTGTTGTCAGATCCCAAGTGCCAGCCCCCCTACCAACACCCCCTACCAGCTAAGTTCATTTGATCTGGCTGCTTTCTTGATGCTGTAATAATAATCCCATTTTATCTGTTTTGGAGGGAGAAGCGCGTTTGGAAAAGCATATTTTCATTACTGGCAGAGCGAAGCAGAGCCGGCTCCCTGTTGTAGCAGGTTTCATTTTGTTTTTCATTTTGCTCCGCAGTTGTTACACGTCCAAATTCAATCTAGACACATGCTGTACTCACAGGATAAGCCATGGGAGTATTAAATAGCTGATGCTAATGGTCCCACTCGCACTTTATCATGCACGGGGGGCACCTAGGGTCACGGCATGGCACGGACACCCACCTCGGCCTTGCAGCAGCGCCTCAGACTGAGTTTTGAGTTATGAAAAACAGGTGCTTGCTTCAGCCAAATTGGCACTGTCTGGCAATCATGCACTAAAATGAGTGCTTTTTTTTTTTTAACTTGTTTTCCCATTACAAGCTCAAGACTGTACACGGCGGTGGAATTCTCCCAGCAAAGACGGCATGCAAGGAGAGCGAAGCCAGACGAGGCAAGATAGAGCTGAAAGAGGCATTAGAGAGAAAGCATGAGAGAGAGAGAGAGAGAGATGGGAGGAGGGGAGGTCTTTGTACTTCTCTGCTCCTTTTGGCTCTTTTATTCCTCAACGGCTTGGTTTTATTGGTGGGTCGTTTAATAACAAGGGCTCTGCGTTTGAAATAAAGTCAAGCTGCGTTTGCGTGGGCGAGACTCCCTTCTTTTTTATTTTTATTTTAAGATGGTAATTTCTGCACAAGGGGTGAGAACTGGGAAAGAGAGAGAAAGGAGAGAGGGCGAGAGAGCAAGAGGGTGAGAGTGTGGGATATGGGGAGAATTCAAGGGAGGAAAAAGTAGGTTAATTTATTTCATTTGCTAGAAGAAAAAGAAGTTAAAAAGGAGAAGAAGGAAGAAAAAAAAGGTGATAGTGAGAAGGAAAGTGTAGGATGCTGTTTTCATGAACAAGCAGCTTAATGCACACGGGCAGCCACGGTAAGCCTGCCAGGATCTCCCTGTGCCTCAGGCCATCTGTGAGCAGAATAGCAATTTTATTACTTTGTCATTAAACCAATTTCACAGCAGTATTGTTTGTTAATGAGCAGCCGCAAACGAGCGAAGATGTCACGTACTAGAATAGCAGCGAGATTTGTGACCCGGCTTCTCCCTCCGTCTCATCCCGCCAACCTGTGCCTCATTCTTATTCTTCCTCTGCTCTTTTCTGCCGCCGTCTTCCTCCCTTAACGTCCTCACCCCGCTCTCTCGCTGCCATCCCTCCATCTTCGCTCATCCCTCCCTCCCCCCAGTTATAGGGGTCCCTGGCTCGTAAAAGGGGGAAACTGCTGAAAGATAAAATGCAAAGTCTATACAGTCAAGTCTCTGTTTATGAGCTTCCATTTGCCTTTAGAGCTCATTGGGACGTGGGGACGCTTTCAGGGCGTGCAGCTGGAAAAGCCCGGGATGCCGGCCTGTTATTTCGCTCTAAAGCCGAACATGGGTGCCAACGGCAAGCGCCAACAGAGGGACTAGGCGTCTGAATAGGTGCATGAGTCCTTTGGACTGTGTGCTAGGTGATGTCATACATTTTTTTGAGCGTTTCTTAGTAGATTTGTGTTGTAGACAAATCTAACAGCTCAGCCTGCTGTTAAACAGCCTGTTTGCAACATGTGCATCAGCTGCTATCATGCTATATGCGTCTTTATGGCCGGTCTGTTTATGTTTTCACTCTGGAGGTCAGCTGGCGCAGATTCTCAGTCTTTTTGTGGCGTCTGACTGAGAGAGAAGAGGCGAGACAGAGAGGGAGACAGAGGAAGAGAGAGAGGGGGGAGATTTAAACCGAGACCCCAGAGGATCAGACGACCTGACAGAGTAGATTTGGAATAATTAGTTTTATCTGCTTGGGGAGATAGCCGGAGGAGCTGCGTGTTAGCCACAGGGTGCTGCCTGTGCGTGTGCGCGCCTTAGTGTTTCGGGTGGATGAATGTTGTGTGTATGTTTTGCGAAAAGGAGGGGTGTGGGTGTGTGGGGTGGGGACTTAAAATAAGGATAAAGGTGACCAGGTGTAACAGAATGGCCTTGAGGGTATATGTGTGTGCGCGCGTGTGTGTGTGTTTTGGAGCCAGAGAGGACAGGAGCTCCTTCTTCGGCTGAGCTCTTTAAACTCCGTGAACCTCCACAAGGTATTTTTCTCTCTGTCCAGGCATGCTCGTTCTCTCACTCCTTCTCTCTGTTTGTCTTTATCTCTCTCTTTCACACTTCACATTCCCTCTCTCCCTGTGTTTGGGTATACTGTAACAGCATGTAAATAAGCTTGCGCTTCTACCTCGGCTTTGTTTGCGCGGTGTCGTGTTCGAAGTGGCCCACGTTGACCTCCCTTCTTTAAGACACAATGGAAGTGCTTTTGGATATGAAGCAGCGAGAGAACGTTGTAATCACATCCTTTCCAATGCTCCCCATGTGTTGGTCTTACCTGTTGTATGTGTTTTGATTCATGGCCCCGTGCCCTCTGCGGCTTTGAGATGCAGGCCAATAAGCCCATCATGGAAGACACTATAAATCAATATAGCCCTTTGTTTGTTTAAGCCATGCTCTGCCCCAGTTCAGGCCTGTTATGGATGAGATATCAGTGGAGTCAGTGCCAAGCAGAAAAAGGAGGGGGGGAGCCTCAATCTTAATTGGAACGTGGCCCAAAATCTTGCACATATCAAACAACGGTAAAATGCAAAATCGGGAGAGGTGCAGCTTCTATACACACACACACGTTCTTCGATGAAGTTATCAGAGCTAGCTGCAGGAATTAGCCGCCATTAGCCGACACTATTACATGCATAACAAGATGCAGAGATAGCGAGGAAGAGCTGCAGAGAACAATGAGGAGTATATTACCCTAATCTAGGGGTTTTTCCTCTTCCGAGCCTGATGAATATTTATCCCTCCCGTTACCGGTGATGATGTTTCAATTGGGAGACCCTGCGAGCACGTGCGGCGAGGAGACGGTGTCGTATTCCTAGTAAGGCTCGAGCCCCCCCCCAAGACATATCTGCTCTATCATATCCTTGTTAAGACAGAAATGTGCTCGAGCAGGGTTTGATAACAGTTACACCTCTGAAAAAGCAGCATATTTCAAAATAAAAGTCTGGTAATAGATGCTTTATCGAGCCGACAAAATAAGACATTTTCTGAGAATGAGGTCATCTGTATTTATGGTTCATTATTAAACCCGTCACAGAATGATTCGTGACAGTACCCAGACTGAAATTCAAGCTCCATATTCTGCAGCTTGAGTTGAATGTGGCTTCTGTGAGTCACAGAGATTGTTGTACTTGTTTCAGGCTGTCACACATGAAGGAGGCCAGTCAGAGCTGCACACAGTCAGTGTTCGAGCTGATCTGAGAGGCAGAGGGCTCGCTTCAGGCCACCAGGCACATCAGAGTCCCTGTGGTCCGCTCCACAGTGTCACTGCTGCTCCTGCCAGCAGTCCCTTCCACAAACAACAGCTATTTATATCAGCAGCCTGCCGCTGGGCCCTTTTTCGCCCTAAACTCTGCTCCATGCTTCTGACCGCGCCTGCACATGTGTGTCTGAGCGCCCCGTGCGTTCACGCTTATGTATGTCAGAGCGATTATGTGCAATTGAAACTCCGATTAATAATTCAGGAGGGAAGTCGGACGCAGGCTGACAGCATTCGACCAGCGATGACTCTCGTGGTCGCTAATATGCGCGAGACGCAAACACACTCGACTCAGACACATCATGGAAATGTGCTGGGTGGAAACACTCACTCACACGCCCAGAGACACAGCGATGAGAGGATGATGACATCCCAGTGGGAGGGAAAACCCCTTTCCAAACACACACACACACACACTCACAGTCCTGTACCCAGTAGCTCTTTGCTACTGCGCCTAAACCCAGGCGTTAGAGCATTAGTCTATCCACTTGGTTTAGGTGTCACTTGTGTCACTGAATTCATGCCTAATAGAAGAGCAAAGTTCCAATATGTGCACGTGCATATATATTTTGTTGGATCGGGTGGTTTAATGGGGGCACCTTCCCTCTGCGACCTCCCGTTGGCTCCGACTTCCTCTAACGCATCTGAAGCAGAAGTTCACGTCTGCATGCTCAGAAGTGTACCCAAGCATGCATGTGTGTTGCGTAAGGACATAACTGTTGGAGCCCCTCTTGGCAGGCCTCCTCTTCTTCCCCTCTTTGAGCGGAACCCATTAACGTCTTATAAAGGGAGGGAGAAGGGGAGACGTTTGATATGAGGTAAAGGAAATAGATTGGCCTTATTTCCTTCCTGGCTGCCGCAGCGCAGACACTTGTGTTGCCTAGACGATGCAGCCAATTGACACTCAATTTTGTTTGAAATATCACGCCTCTATCATGTCATTATCAGCTTCCCCTGGTAATCCACAAAGCCGCCCTGTTTGATATCTGACAATAAGGGGGGAGTCACAGAGTCGCGGAATCTCTCACTCGATTACCAGGCGGAGAGGAGGGAAAAAAGGGTCGAGAATGAAAGGAGAGCAGACGAGCGGGAGACAAAGAGAGGGTGAACGAAATAGAGACGGAAAGATAGTGCAGGAGGGGGCTAAAAAAAAGTCACACATTTGTATGATAGGAATGAGAAGTGAATGGAGGCAGAGATTATACCTGCCCTCCCCGCAGAGGCTTACAAAGGAGCACAACAGGCCGAGCATTGTGGGAAAAAGAAGGGAAATCTGGGCAGTAGGGGTGGCACTGTTCGCAACTGAGAAAATGGGGCGATCTTGTAAGCACACCCACTCATCTCAGGAGGGCTGATGGGTAGGCTGGGTTAATGATAGTGCTGCATTTCTTTCTCTTCTCTGTGTGTGTGTGTGCCAGCCTGCCAGCATGCCTACTTTCTATTTCTTGCTGGCCCTGCATGAAAGCAGGAAGCCCTCACCCACCCAAAAGGTGAGGCGCTCTCTTATGAGGAGCGAGCGCTACCTTCCAGCGCTGACGGCCTCTGTCATGCGCTATGCGCTGGAACCTTTGACGAGGGGCGAATATTGACATATGTAAGATGTTTTCAGATGCTCTTCAAACAACGCAAAACGCAGCTGCTGGTCCCTCAGCTCCTTGGCTGGCAGACGATACTTCTCGTGCACCTATGCACGCTAATAAGGTGTTGTCTTAAGGGAGAGAAGGGGGGCCTCGCTAACAAGGGAGATTTGGATGAACTCCTTCCTTAATCCTGCGATCCGAGGGTGATATTCCAAAATAAAAGCATTAGCAAAACATTCCAGGGCAGAGGTGTCAGCCTCTGAGGAAAGGGAGGTTAATGACGGGAAATACTAAGGAACTGTCTGCGAGAAAGAAAGAGAAAGATGAGATGATCCCACCCTCCTTCCTAGCATCAGAAAACAGGTAGAGCTAGGGCAGGTTAGCCACGCTGGGTTGCTACAATAAGGACTCTTTCATACAGGTGTGTTGACGCCTGGGGCAGGCTTGGCCTCGGTCCATTCCATTCACCCTGGCTGATTTGAACAATAACTATCATATCTCTTAAAGGAACAGGGAGGGTGAAGCGTCAAGACGGAGATGCCTGAGAGCTGTGTCGGGGCCAAGAAAAACCCTGCTGCCGTTGTCAGAGCTTGTTGATGTTGTAGTGAGGAAAAAACAGCCAAGTTTTTTTTTTTTTTTTTTTTAAATCCCCCCACCTCCACTCATAACCCCCACATTTTTTTTCCTCCTCTGCTTTCTCTCCCTCCACTTCTGCGCCGGATTCAGTGTTTTTGTGCCGTAGGACAGAGTGTGGTGAGGAGACAGAGGAACAAAGTGCTGCTGTGTGGAGCAGCAGCTGCTGCTTGCCGGATCAAAGGGGCAACAAGCGTGGTCTTCCTGGCCCAACGCTGCTCTGGAGGTGTTTGACGGACAGTCAGCAGCTGGGGCCGCACAGCCCGCCATGCAGGGGTCAGGCTGCTGGACTGCAAGGCCCAGGGGTGACATGCCCTCACTGGACAGGGGAAAAAGGGGGGAGAAGGTGTTAGATGGGAGGGTAAATAGAGAGATGTCTATGTTTGTTTCCTTTGTTGTTTGTCTTGCTGTTGTAGGTTAGAGAGCTACTTGTGGGATTATGACTGCATATTTCTATCACTGACATTATGTCAGTCTGTACACACAAAAAACGGCTGGGTTAAATGATTACCCGACGTTTAGTATGTATTTGCAGTAAACAGCAAATTATATTTCTGAAGCGGTAATGAAGCAACAAAGGTGGTAGACAGAGCAAGGAGGGAAAAGCAGAGGGAGCAGAGGAGACCTTTAGAATAATGGCTTAAATCTAGCTTACTAGCTAGTTAATGTTAGCAAAACATGTTGAGATATAAAAATGCCGTTAGACAGGAAATTCAGTGTGACAATAAGGCCAGGGGATGGCTACACATTACATTGGAAAAACTGAATGTGTTAGCTGAAGATATAGAGTGGTTAAAAGCTCAAATTAATGCAATTGTGAAAGTTAGCTAACTAGCATCTTGTAAGGACTTGCTAGCTAGTTAGGTAGTAAATAAACACCCCAGAATCAAAACAACTAACTTCCTAATGATGTCCTTTTGTATTTTCACAGTTGAATGAGCTTAAGATCTTGTTGTGACCACAACTTATTAAAATATAAGTGAAAAATTAATGTTTATGTAACGTAAAATGCTGCTTAGCGTGTGTCGTGCTAACCTGTATGTAAGAGAAAGAGCCAGCAACCCAACTGTGTGTTTACAGAAACAACACTTTTTTAGTGTATGATATTTACTCTTTTATAAGTTCCAACATATTCCTCATTATGTATAAGCAGTATTAGAAGCTTTTTTAAGGGTTAAAGCGTCACTAGAATAACATTTTCACGCTGCAGTGTTCTCTTCTTTGGTGCTGACAGAAAATCTGAGCGAGGAAAGAGAGACACACACAGAGAGCGAGCGTGCCGCAGTGCTATTGATTTATTTTAATTAGCTGCTCGTTAAATCGTGTCAGTTTGCAACACAAATATATAATTCTTTGTCTGATTTTCCACTCGAGTCTTAATGACTCGTACTCCCCGGGTTTCAGAGAGGAATGACTTCTGCAGCGAGACTGACAGAGCAGTGCAAATGTTACTCATATAGGGCTGAGGAGGAGGAGGGAGGGGGGGCGATGCCACAAAAGGCCAATGAGTGGAGTAATAAAAAGGGAAAGAAAAACAGGTCAGTGAAAGTCCATGGAGGAGAGGTGAAACAGTGCCCCTTGGAGAGGCAGACAAAAGAGGGTGGGGGGGGGGGGGGGTTATGTGGATGAGAGAGAGAGAGAGGTAAAACTATGTAAACACAGTGGCTGCCCTAAACGTGGGCCCTTCTCTGACGTTCCTAAAAAACGATCCCGCCTCGCTCTGCTGCACATCTGCACTAAATCAAACACGGGGGGTGAGGTAATGTTCGCCCGGCTTATGTCTCTTAACTCCTGTTTTAACTTAAAGAAGGGAAGAAGGGATAGAAAAAGGGGAAGCTCTCGTGTCTGATAGGGCGAGCTCGAGGAAGCTTCCTCGTTCCAACCGTATCTTTTTTCGTCCTTCGAGGAGTGGAGCCTGTGAAAAGCTCCTTTGTGATAGTTTATGATAAATCCACAGATACTGTCGGGCTCAGTATGGTGGCAAGCTATGTATAAACTGTTACAGGGGGGCCTGTTAGGACCATGTGAGCTGATTCAATCAGTGTTGTTGACACTACAGTAGATCAGTGTTGGAGGTTCAGTAGCCCCAGACTTCCCCACCATCTGACCGGACCATAATTAGTGTTTGCTTACACTAAACACACCCTCCTCATGGGGTTAATTTGCATGCACTTCCTGGTCAAAGGACACTGAATGCTCTCCTCCTTTCTTTTTCTGTCGGAGGGGGGATCAAACTGAAGCCTTCCTCCTTTGATTCCAGTGAGTTGTGACTCAATCGCTGGAGGTTTGGAATCTTTATTTCGGTCTGAAGCGCAAGTATGGAAGCAATGATCTTTAATAGGAACCAGAGGACAGCCATGTTTGCAGGCAGTGATCGGGGATTGAGTTCAGCACGTTCTTGTTCAGATTGTGTTGCATCTAATCTCCCTGCAAAGACAGACAGGGGCCCAGGAATATGACTGACAAACAGAACACACCCCTCCTCCCTGCAAGCCCTCAATATGGGCATGTGCAGGTCAGCCGTGAAGGCAATAAACTGTCAACGATTTCTGCGTCGCATTTTCAAAGCGGCCTCCTCTCTTTGCACGCTCTGCAGGGCTACATTTGGAACAGTCTTCCTGCAGAAGACATGTTCAGTATTTCTCTGTTTCTCTCTCTCTGGCTCTGGCTCGGTTTCTTTCTTTCATCACAAACTCGTCAAACGAGTGACCCTACTCCTGATTGGCTGGGTTCGCCTCCAATCTCCACGGCAATTGGCCAGCCATGCAGCGAGTCTCTCTCTCTCTCTCCCTCCCTCTCTCTTTCTCTCCGTTGGCCGTGCTCCAGGGTAGGGTGGTTTGGCATGACGATTTCTCAGGGAAGGAATGCTGACAACAGGAGCGAGTTACCAGGTGTGGCTGCGAGTCAGTTAACCAGAAACAAGGCCTTTCTGACAGATTGAGATGAGGAAGCAAGAAAAAAAAACTCAGAATGACTGTGAGTCAGACAGACTGGTTCGCTGTGATTTCATCGTCAAACTTTAAATAACTTTTTATTGTGTCTGCGTATTTGATAATGCACTTTATTTGTTGCATTTAAGGAACACCTGGATTCTTCTTCATTAAACTTGTTTTTTTACGGATGATGCAAGCTCCCTATCAGACATTAACATCTTCTTCTGTCTCCGACCCCTCCTTACCCTCAACCCCCCCCCACTCACAGGGTATAGCATAACATTGTATGCTAGCCAGGGCATTTAACACCTAAGCAGGCACTCTCTTGAAGCTCACCCCCCCTGCGTGTGTGAGCAGATATTAGTAACCAGGGATGCCGTGTTGATCCAGCCTAGCGGAGACCCTGTGTCAAGTGGACTCCTGCTGCCCTGGCTCCATCATTCATATCTGTCTATTATGTTCCTCTGCGACCTGCGCGGCCCGCGACGCTCAGAGCAACGCTAGTCAACTTGTATCATGAGGGAGAGAGGCGTTTCAGTGTACCTCTACATGCGTTTGTACGCACGTGTCCGCTCACGCCATTTTTAGGGTATGTCAGCGGGAAGTGCTACAGTAGCCCAATTGGCGGCAGCGTGTGAAGAATGCGCTGACATGCGCACGCACACATGCCGACTGACATGTGCGTACATATTCACACGCGCGCTCCAAAGCGCTGTAAGAGCAGTTTTGGATGCGCACCTTGGCGATGTGTTGAAGGCTGTAGGAGAAGCCAGTCTGCCACATTAAACAGCAGTGGGCCGCCGCCCCCACCGGTGCGCTTTCTCCTGGGTAATGTACACATTCTGAGCTGTATCCTGAGGAATGACCTCCACACGACCCCCTAACCTCGCCTTTAATTATTTGTTTGAAGACAGCATGGAGTTCCCATGCTGAGAGGTACTCTGTGTACTGTGTGTGCATGTGTGTGTGCGTTGGCGTTTCTGCGCTCTTAACACTGAGCAGAGGCAGGCCGTAATAAGCTCGACCACCAGATGTAGATAATAAAACATGGGCTTTTTTTGGGTTGGAGGTTTTTTAGCTAGTGTCCCCTGTGAGCCTCCTGTGTTCTGGTTAGCCTACAGACACGCTGGCGGTGCTTGTGGTCATGTCCAACGTGTGGATGTGTGGATTTACGGCGTGCACGTATGTTTTAGCGAGCGGTTGGGAATTCTGAATCCCTGTGGTGAACCTCTGTGTCTCTCTCAGGGGGGGCCGTGGGTCCTGAGATCCATCCGTCCATCCCAGTCGGCCGGCCTTCATCTCTGGAGGATTCCTGGTGGTGTTGTTCTAAGCACACACCATTAGCAGCTCACGGGTCGAGGGAAAACACTGTTATCAGGCCTGGCTCTGATAATCTCAATTGGCTTTACTCAGGCTGATAAAAGGTGCTCTAAGGCCACGAGAGGGGCCCTCGGTCAGCCCCCGCTCCCTCCAGTGCACCGCATCACCTCCTGGTTACTGTGGTAACTTGTTTAGCGTACAAAAACAGAGCCTTTGTGTGTGTGTGTGTGTGTGTGGGTGGGTGAGTGTGTGATATGGTGGTGGTTGGCCAGTGGGGAATGTTGACAAGAAGCAGGAAATAAATTGAATAGCCATATGTTTGTGTACATCGCAACAAGCTGTTTTCATTAGCATTTCAATGAGAGCAGGCACCTTGCTAGCTAAACACGTCCCTGTATACTTAATGTCACATGTTTCCTGTAAGAAGGAGGAGGAACAGTGTTTTTAAAGCGACATTTCAAGATAAATCAGACGATAAGGAATCTGAATACGCCTCTTTGATCGTACAGCATGCTCTCCAGTCCGTCGAGCACTTCCTCTGCAGTCGCTGGAAACCGTACGGGCAAGTTTAGCACCTGGGAAGAACATTCCTAATATTATGTGTTTATGGTTATGTCCCAGAATAGGTAAGAACGCATGTGGTTGTGATTTTGAGTCCCTCGGTGCGTCTGCAGAGGCAGAAAGCAGGACATATATTTTGAAAGGCCTTGCACTCTGCGCTTAAAGAGGGAGTGTGATAACAGGAATGTCTCACTGTTTACTTGCTCAGCTGGTTCTGATGCTCCAAACGTCTCTCTCTCTTAAGCAATGCGGGCATTTCTGACAGCGGAGCTATCTAAAAACGCTTTGTCCGCTTTGTTCTCGGAAAAAAGTGCTTTCACAGTTAATAAAACTTAATCCTCAATCCTCCCTTAAATCGTGATTTACAATATTATAACTTCCAATGCAGCCCGCTCCTTCTCATATGGACGTGTTTCATCTTCCTCTCTCGGGGGCCCGCGTCACCCCTTGCGTACCTGCACTCTGGATGCCCCCTGGCAAATGAGCGCTGCGTCTCTCTTTTCCCAACCGTGCATTTTGTACGTTTAACCATGTCACTTTGAGCTGGGCAGATTACAGGCGTTTAAGTTCATTGGAGAAGGTAAGGGCAGGTATCAGGGCTTCATGGGGGATTAGGAGCCCAAATTGGTTCCAGCTCTCCCTTCCTTCTAATGACCAGTTCTTTAGCCGCGCTGATGGCGCACTGGCCCGTACGTTAGCGGAGGGCGGTGGGGCCTCTCTTCTCGGTCCTCTGCTTTTTTGGAACCAGCAAAGGACTCCATGCTGGACAGCTCCGACGTGATTTGAAACCCCTCTTTAATATCAACCACATGTCGGTACCTGTAGCGTGAGGTCCACGCTCCTTTTATTTAAGTATCTGAAAGAGGAACACGGAGAGGCTAAAAGAGAGAAAGGTGGAGTGCTTGTTCGGCCTGAGTGGCCAGCTTGCGTCCGACACTGCCCAAGGCGTCCCAATCCAAGTTAAAAAAGGTCGCCCCTGGCTGGCAGTCACCTCCAGATGACCTCCGGCTTTACACTGGAAAAGCCACAGGAGCGAGGCCGGCTGGGGAGGCTTTGTGGAGCTGCACTTATTCGCTGCTGTGGTGGTGATAAAACTTCAGACAGCCTAATTGATGGGCTTGCTGACATAACAATACCTTGTGAAAGCACGGAGTGGCCCATGCCTGGTCCTCATTTCTAGACAGCTGGAAGGGGAGCAGAACCCCCTACAATGCAGCCAGAGTGGGGGTCCCATAGAGGGGAAGGGGTTGGAGGTGGCGGGCGGAATGGTGGGGAGTCATGAAAGGAGCCATTTGTATGGTGCACTTTGCTAACTTACAGCGTACTTTGAAATTCCAACGGGTGATAACACTCCAGACATAATATTGTGTTGGAGAAGGAACTATAGATCTACATTGTGTGCAACTTTCTGCAGGAAAACCCAAAGAGAAAGAGAGGGATGTGCCACGATGAGGGTTCCTCTGTGCCCAGGCTGCACTTAATACTTGAGGAATGTCTCCCCGGTGCCTATAGCAACCAAACGTAATCAAAAGCTTTATTAAAAGCGGGGGGAATAGATCATAAGGAACATTAAAAGTATCCCTCACTGGGTTCCCAAGTCGGCACACAATTGCCCTTTTGTTTGTTGCAGTTTTGTTGTGCGCGCCTCTCTCAAGGACTCGCTGGCTAATGTTGCCATTAAGTCATGCTACACAGTTTTGTCTTTGTGCCGCCGTGTGATGAATCTCTGCGTGCGTGTGAATGAAGAGTGATTTAACGTTTGTTTTTCTCCCTCTCTGTTTTTCTCTCTGCCAGGTTCATTAACGCCAGGAGAAGAATAGTACAGCCCATGATTGACCAGTCAAATCGAGCAGGTAAAAAGAAACGAGGACTTACACCCTTCCCAGATCCTTCACTGGCATGCACTTCATGCCTGGAGCCCAGATTTTTTTTTTTTAAAGGGGGCGTCCTACATCTACCCCCCCTCCTCAAAAAAATCCCTCCTCTTTCTTTCCTTCGATTTTCTCTGTGAGATGTGTTAAGCAGTGGTGCAGGCCGTTTGCTGATTGACTCTAATTGGAGATTTCCCATTCTAAGTGGAGAGAGACGAATATTAGCGCTCTCTCTGTGAATTACTAATTGGGCACAAGAGGAGTGCCAGAAAGGCTAGCAGCAATTTATGAATTATCTCTTTTTTTAGGCTGCTTTGTTTTATTTTTATTTTAGTCCTGGGTTAGAGGGGGCTACCCTTAAGTTTAAATTCAACAGGATCCGTCTCCGGGTGCGTTCCGTGTGCGCCGCGATCTCCGGAGTCCATCGCGTCCATTCAAGTCAAACCTCGTGATTCCACAGCACGCGCACAGCGGCCCGTCTCCGGCGCGTCCCAGAAGCGTCTCTCCGCTCTGCTCCGCTAAAGACACGCGCAGAGTCTATTTCTGACAGAGGCCGCTTCAAGCACGTGTCAAGCTGAAACAGAGCAGATCGTTCCAAACAGGAAGTCAGACACGAAAACAGCATAGAGCGTCCGGTCATTTCAAAATAAAACATCATGTACAGACTCCCGTTTTTTTAAGATCAACACACAGAAATCTTGGAAAAAGGACACTTTCAATTAAGTAGTGTACTCAGCCATGGTAGAAACACAAAAATCACAGAATGATATCCAAATGAGCAGATAATCTCGCACTCTAACGTAGTTCTCCCGCGATCTTGTGATCTCACAAATCCGGCTGCTTGGGCCAGCGCTTTGCTGCGCTGCGGACCAGACTCTGTGGACTCGGCCGCGTGCCGTCTGACAGACCAGAAGCAGACGGATCGCGCCGGACACGGATCCTGTGGGGTCCGAGCGTTACTCCATCTCCTGCTTTTTTTTTTAATTCCATCAGAAATCACCGTTGACCTTAAGTCTTAAGACCACTGCATGAGTATTTCGTCGAGTTAAAAAAAAAAAAAGAAGCTGCTTTTGTTGAATATCAGACTCCACCAATCGGAGTGGAGCCATGAATAGAATAAGATGCACTCACATACTGTATGTGGGTGACTCTTTCTACAATCGCTGCGCTCAGCATGTAACAAATGTTGTGCCAAACAACAATCTCTGCAAAAGCAGCATGACTAAGAGCCCTCCCTAATCTTTACCAATTACAGATTATCCAAGATAATACTGTTAAAGTGCCAGAATACACTGTGTTCTACAGTCTGTGAACAGCATTAGTTCATCAGGGCTAATAATAGACAAAGAAGTCAGCAGAACTATGTGTGCTAAAAGTGAATTATGTGGCCCCTTTAAGGTCATATAAAGGATGTTTCCTCTAGTTACAGGTAGACTAGTGTTGGGTGTGTGACGACTGACTGAAAGAATCGCCTGCCCCGGCAGAAATTCTTCTCATCCTGTCAAACTGCATGCTTTCTCCTCTCAACTAGAGAACAATGTTTCTCCTGTGTGTGTGGTTTTGAATGACACAAGCTGTGTGTGCGTAACTGTGTGTGTGTGCTTGCATGCACGGGGACCTACTGTATGCGTGTTTGCATGCCACGCGTCAGCCGATGCGGTCCACAAACATGAGCACAATGTCTTACAGTATGTTTGGGCTGAAGCTGGGACAATTGCTGATTGTCTGGTGTGTTTTCTCTTCTTCTTCCCCACCCTCCTCCCCTTGTTCATGTCCACGTTTTGACTACAATCAGGTTTTCTTCTTGATCCTTCAGTGAGCCAAGGAGCAGCATACAGTCCGGAGGGCCAGCCGATGGGCAGCTTCGTGCTGGACGGCCAGCAGCACATGGGGATCCGACCAGCCGGTAAGTCCACCCCAGCCCTCTTCCCCTCCGTCATGCCTGCTTTTTTAAGTCACCAGTTTCACCCTAAGTTCTCGCAGAGCAGATCAGCTCTGATCCTCTTGTCTGAAGCATGAGATTAAGTGACCTCAGCACGAAGCAGGTCCCCGAGTTTAACCTAACACTAACAAGCAACACAACCACAATAAGACTCTTTAAACGTCCCCTCACCTTTCCTCACACTGTCTGCTGCCTGTCCTGCTTGTTTTTCTAACTAATCCCTCACAAATGATCATAACAAAGGGATTTGTGGGATGCAATGCAACATATAAACACTTACAGCACTTCTTTACATCTTCCCTAATCATTTTCCATCTAACCATCTCGATCAGCGGCTCTCCTCTGACCTCTCTGTGATTCAAACTCCTGCTGACCTTTGTTTCTGGCGTTTCTTTTCTTCCTTCCAGGGCCTATGAGTGGAATGGGGATGAATATGGGCATGGATGGGCAATGGCACTACATGTAACCTCCAACTTGTAAAGCAAAACGCAAAGAAAAAGGGGGAAGTAAGTACTGGGCTCTTTTCCTTATTTTTGTTTCACACTTCCGGGCTGTGGGGTTTCACTTCATCAGCATTGCCCCTTCTTACCTGGGCCATCTTTCTGTGTTCTTACCGAGCGGCGACACCCACGAGCTAGCATGCGTGGGTGTTTTTCGCAAAGACGCTTTAATGGGAAGAGAGGGGGAGGATTTAAAGACTTGGGAAAAGAAGGGGGGAACCGTCCCAGGACAGAGAGGATCCGACTTGTGGCGCCAGACAACAAAAAGAAGGAGGGGGAAAAAACAAGCTGGCATGGCACGCACAAATTTATTTATCACAACAGCGCCATCGCTCTCCCCATCCCGGACAGCCAATGCAAATGTTGGACATTTAGGGAAAAAATAACATCTCCTGGGGAAGGGGCTGACGGGGAGAAATTAAGCAGGCTCCAGTGAAGCGATAAAGAAGGAGAAGTGAAACTGTCCTCCGAGTGACATAAATCTGTCCGGGGAAGGATTGATGCCCAAATTATCTTATATGCAAAGACGGGAACAGCGCAGTACATTACGCTCCCTGAGCGAGATATACGGGCCGTGGGTGACACGGCCGATCCTTCACTGGGGGTTTGGTTTGAGCTGTGTAAAGGGAGGAATGAGCATGGGGAGGGGGGGCTGTGTGTTTTGATTATTTTTTACTGGAGGGAGACGATTTAAGGGGGGGCGGGGGGCCAGTCTGACCTGAGACTCGCAGACAAGAGCGGGGAGACATTGAGATAAATTTATAAGGTTGTAGACACAAGCATGAGTGCATCTAAAAAGGAGGGGATCTCTTTCTCACATACAGATACAGCCTCTCTCTCTCTCTCCTCGCACGGCTAAATGGCGGCAGTCTGATTAAGCCGGCCATTCCGCCTCCCGCTACTGCCACAGTGCTGACATTTGAAAAATCAAGACGTATCACATCCCGAAGGCGGCAGGGCAGAAGAGATTTTATTTTAACACCTAAACTCCCTTTGCCCAATGAGGCACAATATAATAACACTTACCTTGATTAAAAGAACCCTTTATATGTAAATGGAGACTGGATTTTCCGAAGGGTCACAGCGGCAATTCTGCCGACAGAGATCATTTCACCTCCTCTCTCTCTCTCTCTCCCTCTCTGTCTCTCTCACTCTCTCATCCCCTCCTGTCTTTGCTAATGGCAGCAGGAGAAAAAAAAACTCAGGGAGCAATGTTCCCTAAAACAGCCACACAGAGACAACATTTGCTCAGGTTGGCTAATTCTTAATACAGGGCTATATAATTTTGAGACTATTTAATTACGCAACATACTTTATGCTTCATGACCAATTACATTAATAGCTTAATACAGAGGAATATTACCCTCTCTTGATTTGATTACGCAGCCACACAATATGGTATATTTGGTACTTAATTATGGCCAGCCATTGAGCAGGACCGCTGTGCCATAACAGAAGTGCAGCGAGAGACGGAGAGAGAGAGGCCCGGTGTGTCCTCGGTTATTGTCTTCAGATGGTTTTACCACTCTTGTTAATAAAGGAGGGGGTCTCAGATCTACTTAACGGAATGACTGCAGCTTACAAGACTGGAGATTACCAGCTTACAGTGTCAAAAACATCTGTTGGGCCTTTTAACAGGAGCTGCTCTAGGTTATATGGAGGTGAGGGCACCCATCATACTCCGGCGCCCTGAGTGATTTATTTATTTTATGACCCCGGTAGTGAGGTTTTAAGAGACCTGCTCTGACAAACATGTGCATTTCAAATGAACTGACATGGACGGGGGGGGGGAGTATTAGAAAATGGCACAGCTTTCATCCAATGAGGCCGGTCATTAATCTTGGCCTTTGCTGTCCCTTCCCACCCCCCCCTCCCTCTCTCTCTCCTCTTCTTCCTCCCCTCACCGGGGCCCTCCAGTGTAATTTCTTAATTGCAGTGTACTAAGGTGGAGGAATGCAGAGAGTGAGCATGCCTAGTGACCTTGCAGCGACCTCTCCCCTCCTATTACAGCTTCTAATCCCCCAGGGGTTCACATTACAAAGCAGGGCCGGCCCAGACCCAATCCCAGACCCCAGGCCCCCCTTGGCTCCAGCGGGGGACCCCCTGCTCTCACTTGTTTCTCCCCAAGGTCCAGGCCTCCAAAGCAGCCATGTTCCCATACTCCAGCCCCTGGCTCCAGGAACAAACCCCCCCACTTCCTCCTTCTCTCTCTCTTTCTGATTACAACAAACAGCAAACAGTGGCACTGCTGAGCCGGCTGTGCGACCCGGGTCCTGTCACAGTATGGGAGATGCCAGCATGCTGGGGTCTCTACACATATGAAGTAGAGTCCATCTTAAGGGACATCAAAGTACCCCACCTGCTCTTCCTTTCTTTTTTCTTCTCCTTCCCACTTCCTTTTATCTTTGCTGCTGTGTCTTGCTGCTGTTTCCTGCCCCTTTTTTCCCTGCCTTCAAAACCCACACGCCACGCATCTGAGAGCAGCAGCTTTGTTTTGCGTAAATACTCTCATGCAGGGGTGGAACCAAACCTTTAATGCTCTCGGTGATACAGCGAGCTTAGTCCTACATTATTTAATAACTTCTTTAAGGGATTCTAAATCAAATATGTTCACAAAAAGCTGCGTCGCCCGCGAGGGAGTGCCACTAGAGTCGGCCGGGGGAATTGACTGCTCCGCTTGTAAAAGTATTAGCACTTCTTCACATCAATACGGCTGCTTGGTTTTCCTCCCATCCTCCAGGACTGCAGTGTCTGTCTGTGGATGACTGAGGATCATTTTCCAACCTGAGACCTGACCACAACACTGTTGGGCATTGTAAACCACTCACCATGAGCCTAAAATAGCCCCGGCGCAATAATGTCTCTCTTTACCCGTCGGAGCTAAAACAGCAGTGTCATAAAATCTGCAAAGCCCTTTGTTGTGTTGAAATTGAATTAAGGCCAGTTAATGGAGACAGACAGAATACTTTTATCGACTGTGTGAATTAATTTCTCCCTTTTTTTTTTCTTCCTCTCAGGTCTGCCGGGCATGCCGGGGGAGTACGTACCTCAGAGCGGTCCTATGGGCATGAGCATGGCCCCGCCCACTTACACCAACCCTCATCAGATGACCTCTCACCCCTCCCAGCTCCGACACGGACACCCTCTCCACGCGTACCTGCCCGACCACCCCCACGCCCATCACCCTCACCACCACCATCCTCACCCCCACCCTCACCACGCCATGCTGATGCATGGAGGACCCTCGTCGCACCCAGGAATGACCATGTCTGCACAGAGACCCCCTTTGCTCACTCCCATTGACCCCAGTACTGGAGGACAAGGCCTGGACATCCATGCCCAATAGTATAAGGGAACTTTCTTACCACGACAACAGCAGCTACTACAAGAAAAAAAAGAACGCAGCAGCCCACAATAAATCCTATTTTGAGACTATTTTTAAGAATAAAACGCGAACCCTTTTGACCAGAATTTGACACTAAAGAAACAGAATTCCAGATGAGCTGTGATAACTCTTTTTTTTTTTTTTTAAAGACTTGTCAATTTTCTTACTTTCATCCAAACGGAGGACCAAGCTGACAAGAACACTTTGTAAAGTCTTGGGCTTTTGGTAAAGATCAACAGAGGATGTTTTGACGTACACGTGTGCGGAGAGAACGGACAGACGCACACACCCACACACTCCGAAAAACACACACACTTTTTTCCCGCACACTTACACACACCATCATAAACATGTTCCGTACACTTTCATGTCAAACGAAAATAAAATCACTCTGGAAGATTTAAAAAAGAAACAACAGAAAGACTCCAAGAGTTATAACTACTGTAGTATAAAAAGTATAGATAAATAAGTTAAAACTTGTGCATTTTTCGTTGATCACATGGTTTATGTTTCCTGAGCTAGTTTTAGAATTAAAGGTTAACCTTTTCTCTCTCACACTGTGTGTGCTCCTTCCTGGAGGAGAAACTGTCTCGCAGCACAGCACTAGAAAAAAAAACAAAAAAAAAAAACAAGAAGAAGATGGAACATCTCAAAAAGGCTCCAAACCACAGAGGGCGATCGGGTCCTGTCCCTCATAAGAACAGGGCATGATGGGAAAAGGCTGCTAAATGACACCGGATCTCTCCAGAAGATTCAGTTTGAACATTTGTCATGCCCCTCTTCTTTTTTTGGTTCATGAATGAATGTTGCCCTGTAGGTTTTAAAGGAAAAAAAGTTCTTTGTTTGAATTGCCCAAGCACTGGATTGTGTTGGTTTTATACATTTTTATTTTAATATTATTTTATTTTTTTGTACCCTGGACTCTCATCGCTCAGAGCCAATTGAAGGAAGCTTAAAAGTGGAAAAGCAACATCCTACGGCGCTTCTTCACCCTGCGGATCAACGCTCTTTGCCATACGGACAATACTGACACAAACGTTGACGCCGCGGCGCTGGAGAAGCATTTGATGGTTGATGCACCAAAAAACCTATAACTTTAAAAAAAAAAAAAACCAACAAAAAAAAAAACTTAAATTATGAACTCAATGCTTTTGGGGGGAAAAAAAGCTGAGAGAATATTGTAACAAACTTCGTACAGAGTTCAGTCTATTAATTGTTTCATGTTAGATATTCTATGTGTTTACCTCAATTGAAAAAGAATGTTTTTGCTAGTTTCAGATCTGCTGTGGCATTGATATTGTATGTCCATGAATTCCTTCCTTTTTCAGCACGTGTTCCTCACTAGATGATAAGATGCCGTCTCCCTTAAGCTTTGTCAAAAATACATTAAATACTTGTATGAGGACTGTGACGTAATGTTTAAAAGGTGTTCAGTCACAAATGCTGTAATAAATATTTCATTTTTGATTTTTGTTAGATTTTTGTGTGATTAACTGTGTTATAAACTGCTTACGTGTTCCCAGTTGAATAGGACTATAATTTATTATAATTATACCGTTAATTATAATTACTGGTTTTATCCAGAAAACATGTTTTGGGTATGTTGCTGCCTGTCAACAAGGTCTTAATTTTTTTTTTTTATTTTGCGACTGGTCAAAAATATACAACATTTTAAGTGGCCACTTTTCCAGGACTCTATTTGCTGCCCATCAGGTTAATGAATGTCCCCTTAAAAACAACAATATGGCCTGCCATGGCAATTTATTTACACACACAAATATGTCCTGGGAATTATAAATAACTGTCAAATAGTGCAAATGAAGGGTTCAGATTACAAAGCAAATTCCACACTGACCTATTTAATTATAATTTACACCTATGGATAAACTGTCTGCGGAAAATAGTGGTAAATACAAAGGTCAAAGGTGGCCTCCAGTTCTTGAACATAATGTAGAAAAAACAGGAACATTTTTAAATACCTGATTTTCAATTAGCAATTTCCCAAAAAATAAATAAAATGCAGATCCAATAAATTGTACAAATGTAACCTTAATTTGAAGAAGAAAAACTTCACTTAGTTGACATGGATTCCCTCTGTCTGTAACGTTCAGACAATAGAAGCAGGATCTGTCCCCAGTGTATCTGCTCCTGTATGAGAACCGTGGCTGGCCCCGTCTCGTGCGTGCTCTCCTCATTTCTGCCGTTTTGCAGCGCCGCCTGTCGGCCGAACGCTGCACTGCCGCCCAGTAACACACACAGCCGGGCTTTGATGGGCTATCTCCTCTCTGCTGCTCCATCTCTGTGCTGTGTGTTCGCCCGCGGCCATCCGAGTCAGAGCCTCAAACCAGAAACGACAACATCACTGGGGCTGGAATATTTTCTGTCCTTCACGAAGAAGTTTAAACATTTTAAGTTTCGATTTAAGGCCTTGGATATTTTTTTTATTTAGCTCTTTTTTTTTTCTTTTTTTTTAATGCGATAGATTAGAGTTTTTATGTATGAAATACAAAAATAAAACATGGCACAAGCTATAATAATACTAATATTAATAACAGTATTTAAAACTAATTATGTGTATTTTTTACACCGAAACAAAAAGCCTGGTTTACATTTTCGTTTTTGTTTTATTTTGTTGTTTTACATTTTTCATTTTATTATTCTCACGTGGCCTTCTCAAAGGTTTTTATTTATTTTTAATATTTTTTAGCAGTTTGTAAAAATACAAACATCTTGTCCTTTATAGAATCTGATTCTTTATTTCTAATCATTAATTTTGGATTTATTTAAACGACCGTAAATTTGTCTTAATTCGTGAAATTTCTGCAAACACAGATTTGTTAATGCAGCAGGTTTATTTGTCTGTTTGTCTATTTATTTTATTTGCTTATTCCTGTAAAAACAAACAAAAACAAACAAACAAAAAAAGTGACAAAAATCAAACGTATTTGTGATTTAAAAACCGTTTTCACTCTAAATATTTATGCTACACTCAACCGCCTGGGAATCGCCTTTTTAAAGCCTTAAAACTAAACGTTTTATTTTATGGGTATTTATTTAACTGTTCATGCTCGGATCTAACAGCCTACAGCATTGTCTCCCTCTGGGTTATTTTCACATTTGGTTTGAACGTTGCGCAGCGTGTTTTATAGAGATTCCGGACATAATAGCTGCACAGTTGATCTTTGTTTAACAGTTTCCCTCCACACGCAGAGGCACGTTAGGCCTTAACCAGGCAGGGGGAAAACATGTAGATATTTATTGGTTTTTACACCAGAGTCTAGTTAATGATGCATCCTTTTCTCTCAACTATTCAAAACCTAAAAGTCCCTCTTTTTTTTTGTTTTTCTAGCGCTCTATTATTCTGTGGATAAAACGGAAGGAAGAAGCCCTCCGTTTTGTGCGGAGATTATCAGATGAAAAAGAGAGAAAACGTGAGGATTACTGTGGATGAAGAGGATTTTAATATTAATAGTTTTTTTTCTTTTCTCTCCCCCCCTCCTCCTCCCTCCCTCTCTCCTCCTCCCCCCCTCTTCCCCCCGATGAGACAGAAGGTAGATTGCCTCTGCTGCTTTCCTTTTGCCGATTCGGTGTGACAGGGATGATGGATGATCCAGCCGAGCTAAACAACTCCTCCCCTTCATCTCCTCCCTGTCAAAGCCAGTCCGGGCTGCTGCTGCACGAATAAAATAAGGAATATATTCCCTCTGCACTGCTGCACAATGCAGGCTGCTTCCCTGGAAGACACTCTGCGCGTGCAACAATATTAAAAGTCCACACACAGCTTTCCCCGAGCCAGAAACACTATATGCGCGTGTGCGTGAAAGAGGCAACATGTTAATAATGCTCATGTTATTGGCTGTTTTCTCTGCAGAGCATCTCTTAAACGTGTATTTTTAGATGCACAAGTGAGTTTTCTGGCAGCGAAGAAGAAAAAAAAGTTACTTTCTGCTTTGTTTTTCTTCCAAATTGCTGATTTGGATAGTGGTCATAAAAATGCACGTGCACGCAGGAGCTGAGTGTCCTTCGCTTTGCAGCTGTTTCTCCCCCAAAAATGGCTCGTTCGCTCTGGGGGACAGTTTCTAGTTTTTGTGTGTGTCTCTCTCTCTCTCTCTCTCTCTCTCTCTCTCTCTCTGTGTGTGTGTGTGTTGCCCTCCTTTTTTAAAAAAACATTTCAGCAGTTTTCTCCCCTCTTGCCATAAGGTGTTTCTATGACGACGTTACGGAGGCCTGTGCGCGCGGGTCAGAGGCGGGGGTCCCTGGGAGAAAAGGGCCGCATTTGGCTGATCATTTATCAATGTCAACCGCATAATGATTCTCCCTGCAGTCCCCCTATTGATGAGGATAATTACATTAGCTCAGAGTGACTGATCAATAAAGCCCAGGGAAAATGGTTTATTATAGCACCACCGAAAAGCCTTTCTTTAACAGAGGACTGGCTGCTGCTTTTTTCTTTCTTTCTTTCTTTTTTTTTCAAATTAAAGGCAGGGGGGGATCTGCGCAATTCAAACTCAGGAGAGATAGTCGAATAAGGGCAAAACTGCAACCGGATGCAGGTTTCATGATGTCATTTTTTAACCTGAATGTTGTTGTTTTGTTTATTGCTTCAAATGAATTACAGTTTATTTATTCTTCATGGGATAGAATCCAAACAAACCTCATCACATGAGGAAATGGATCAGCCTTCTCGGGAAAGAAAGTTGAGCTTTATACCAAAATAAGACGCAGGAAGCCACATCAAGTCTTTGTTTATTTTTAAATCAAACCGGAAGTCACACAAGAGCTACATCTTATAATTATATTTCATTTATTTGAGCTCCATCCTGATGTTAAAACGACGTTTATTTGAGCAACATGTAACGCAGTTAAAAAAATAAATACACTGGCGTGGGCAAGCCTTCAAAATAAGAGCTTACAAAAAACTATCTTGTTGGTCAAGCAAGAAAAAATATAAAGAGAGAGAGAGAGCACTGACCTCTCTCTTTCTCTCTCTCTCTCTCTCTCTCTCCTTCCTCGCGCGCGTGTGTGAGTGTGTGTTCTTTAATTGTCAACAACTTCTCCCCTGCAGGAATGTTGCAAACTCTTTCGCCTTAATTCTCCGTGGTGCTCCGCGCCAGCTCCCATTTAGCGCTGATGAACGTGTCTGCAGGAGACAGCTCCATTATCTATTTATCATTTCTGATAGTATTTTCCTCAGACAATGGCGGAAGAAAACGCGCCCACGGAGGGTCCCACTCATGCCTCTTCGCTGCCCTTTCACACGCGCGCGCGCACTTCCACATTTATTCGATGGCATTTTGATAAAGTGGGAAATTAGGATTTTATCTAAAAACTATATATTGGAATATAATGTAAATGTGCATAATCAGGCTTATATTTTAGTTTTACATTTTTTGCTTTAAAAAATAAAAGCTTTATTTAAAATAAAAAATAAGAAAACGTGCATTATTAGCTTAAATTTTAGACAGATTTAAGAGAATAAAGTGTGTTTTTTGGAGAAAATATTGAAGAGATTACTAGATGGGTGATATTCAGGACTTTATTTGCGTATCACTTGAATTAAAGGCGATTTTTTTCACACTTCAGCAGTGCTTGTCTTCTTAAAAATGAGTGACAGTCACCCTTACACCCTCCTCCTCCTCCTCCTCCTCCTCCTCCTCCTTCACCAACACACACTCAGCCCGCAAAAATAAATCTTAATGATGTGAGAATTATAATTAGCCAAATAATATCGCTATAGGGGCTTTGAATGAGCAGAAAGTGGAAAGTGCAGTGGGCAGTTGTGAAGAAGAAGAGGGCATGTGAGTGCAGAATAAATAAAGCGCAATAAAAAGGGAAATAGCCGGAGTTTAGTCAAGCCTTGAGGTACTCAAACCTTTATTTCAATCAGTTAAGATTTAATTAGGAAAGCCTCAGGCCCGAAAGTCTCCTTTTCTCCCCTCATTATGTTGCTTCTCCAGCGCTGTGTTACAATGGCCCCAAGGTTGTCAACATTTGACCGGTTTTTCCGCTGAAATAATCGCGGTTTATGGCTGGAGAAGCTATAAGACTCGCAAATAAATCTGGCATTATTCCATTATGAGGCGGAAGTCCGAACAGTGAGCGGCGAAAACATCGATTGCCTTAATTTATGGGTTTGTGTCCCTAACTTGATTTTCTTCTCTTGTTTTTTTTATTCCTAATTTCTTTCGGTTATTTCAAGAGCTTTAAAAAAAAAAAGAAGAAGAAGGTTAGAAATATCTTGCAGGTAGCCGAGGGCAGCAAAGTGAGACATTTCACAAGAACTGTAAATAACAGGAGAGGGAGAGAGAGAGAGAGACTCAGAGAGAGAGAGAGAGAGGGAGAGAGAGGGAGAGGATAGTCTAAAATATGAAATTCCTCCGGGTTATTGATTAATGTACACATTTCTATACAGGCACAGTGCACGTTTCAAATCAATTAATTATTAACTCCAACATAATAGATGTTCGTTGGTTTTAAAGCGAGAGAGAGAGAGAGCTGGAGACCCCCTCCCCACCACACCCTTGGGCGCACTGTTATTACAAGATGGCGACCCCTTCTGGAGGCCAAAGTAAATGTGTTTACAGAAAGAGAAGAAGAAAAGGAAGACGAAGCTTTTATCTGCATTTGAAATATTAAAACGACTTTCCAGCTTTGAGTTTCCACTGAATTTATTATCGTTTAAAAAATGTATGCAAAAAAAAAGAAAGTCCTCGCGCCATTTCCCTCCTCCAGTATGATAAGAGGCTGACCTGCAGCAGTAAACGTGACCTCCACAGACTCTCATCTCATATTTACTCACAGGTATAAAGCTCCTTATGCATGTATTAGGCGGCAGCGTTGATGGTAAAATCGATAAAGATGGATTGTAGGGTCAATATTATGCTTCGCACCTGGGGACTTGTTGCCCGGCTCCTTCTTCCTGAGAGGGTGACAGAGAGAGAGAGAGGGAGAGGAACGAGCGATTCATAATACGTGACCGCAACATCTCTGCAAGAGCACGAGACAGTGTGTGTTTAAAGGGGAAAAAAACTGAGAAAGAGAGAGAGAGTGAGGGGGAGAGAGAGAGAGAGCTTGACGAGGCCAGGGGCCTGAAGGACCCGGAGAACACCGACATCATTAATCACGGCCCACTTGAAGATTAAGACTGAAAGTATAGAATCGGTAACCATTATCGTCTCGGATGGCAGTTAAAACCTCTCCTTATTTTTCAAAACAGTGTAATGGCATAGAGGTCTATGCAGAAAAAAAGAGAGAGGGGGGTCAGAGGCGAGGAGAGGGAGACTGGTGTCACTGGGATGGAGTTACAGAGTGGAGGAAATCTCAAGGAGACACAGAGGTGGTCCACTTCATTATGAAGCCCAGACTGATTGTATTATGACTGGAAGGACATTAATAGAGGAATAATTGTATAAAACAAACAACAATTTGTAATAATAATGATGATAAGAACAACAAAAATAGCAGTAATAATAATAATAGGCTAGTTGATATTATCAGTTATAACTTTTATTGTAGCCTAATTATATAGAATTTAGCGTGCATTTTTCAAATTGAAGTCTTTATCTAAATTATAAAAATGATAAAAGAGTAAAAATAAAAAACGAATAACAGTAGTTTCGTTTGGAAAATGTTTTTAGTGCAATTAAAGTACATGGGAAAAGGCTCTCGATATCTTAAAACAACAATAACAACAACAAACAAACAATAAAACGCCAGTCTTTTATTCGTTTAAAATTGGAAACTGCTTTGTCGATATAACGACAAATATTAGTTATGAATAAGTAAGGACTTCCGGGTGTTGTCACTTTAAATGTATCGAGCCTAAATCAGTTAGTCATCATATTAAAAAAACAAAAAAATATTACAACCGATTTTTTTTTTTTTTTTCTTTTTTACTTATGTCGTGTCATCTTCCAGAAATAACATGGTGATATTCACAGGATAAAATCATACGGGATGAACCATTCAAGATTCGTAGCCGTTATAAAAAATAACGGAACTGAATTTGAATTCGGCTTACGTTACAAAACAAACGGTAGCTTTTAAAAGAGTTTAAACGTCGTCGTTTAAGGAGAAACGTCTCCTCACAGCTTCAGCTTCTTGTTTGGGTAAGTCTAATTTTTAATGCGCAATACCTCGATGAGAGATGCTGTGAAGCTTCCTAAAGGAATATATTGTATAGGCGTCTTCCTAAAATTCCACTGTGATAACTTTAAAGTGTGTGTTTCTATTTTATATTCGACTGTTTCCCCCCTGCAGCACACAGCTTGCTGTATGAGAGGGGCAGGGAGAGCTAGCATGCTCCCTGTTAGCAGTCGGAAGCTGCAGTGATGAAAAGCAATAGCCGGTGTCAAGCACTTTTTTAGCACATCACTACAGCTGCTGGGAATAAATAGTAGCCAACTGAAGAGGAGCAGGAGGAGGAGGAGGGGGAGAGGCTGTGACATAAGGCTATTTGGGTGTGTGACCACAGGGAAGCTGGGTTTTCCTATCTCCCCTACACAATAAAAGCCCTGTTGTGAGGGACTGTCTCACAAGTCCAACTTTGTTTCTCAACAAGGAGTGTAAACTGTTGTCAATATTCAGATAGCCTTCATCTGCCAATAATGACAGGCAGCCGGCTTGCTATCTTATCTGCGGGCCAGGTAGCGCCGCACCTGGGGGGAATAACTGCTGCGATAAAGAGCGTCTGGGCCAATAGAAAGGCTCTTGTCTGTCTGTGAGGAGTTAATGGAGAACGCCACTGGAGACAGGAAGTCCTCAGAAAGTGAAAAGCACTTTATTGTGCACCTGAATGGCCTGGCGTAGGATTTCTCTCAAACCCAATGGGAAAACCACATTACAGGTCCTTACACTGGGTCATTACAACAGGGCAATGGAGTTCAAGTGATCCATTGCATTTGAATGACAACATCACATCGCTCCATTCATTCTTCCCTCTAGTGTGACCTGGCGATGATCCCTGTGGGACTCGGATGTTGTCAGTAGATTGATGTGCTGAAGTTACAGTGGAGAAAAAGCAAGATTCGGCTCATTCAAGTTTGCGTGAAATCACAGCAGCACACGTCTGAGTCGAGACAGTCGCGGTGGCTGTTGCTTTCCCACAGCAACAGGTTCGGGCACCCATAACCCAGAGTACACTGCAACATGACATCATCAAGCCTCTAAAAATGAACTGCAACATCGATCCCTCGCAGGCTGACCTCCCATAAGTCAAATATAGACGATGTGGGACATGTGTTTGGATGGAAGTGTATATTTACCTGTCACCAGGAACTCAAGGACATGGCAGCAGCGGGGTTTTATCCAGCCCAGGAGTGGAGTGTTTTGGGGTGAAAATGAGTTGTAAAAGTGATAAATGGGCTACATTTTTCTAGCTGAGGAGCACTAGAGCTGGCACCGATCGCACAGCCAAACATTGAATTTTGCAGCACAAAAAATAAAGCCTTGTCCAGTCGATCTCCTCCTTTTTTGCTTCTCCCTTTCCTCAAGCTGAACGGCTGCTTCACAATTTACCCAGCACAAAAATATTAGGTTGCCCGTGGCCACAATTCAATAAAATAACCAATCACATCTGCTCTTTAAAATACTTCCAAAACAGGCAGAGTCTACACATAATGGAGGGCTTGTCGTTATGATTCCAAGCCAGGATTTATTGTGTGAGAAATGATCACACGGCTTGTTTTGACAAATGCAAGGCTACTTCAGCAGTGTGCAGGGACGGACCTGCTGTTATCAGCTGGATTAGTGGCTCTGATTATGTTCTGGATTCATCTCTGCTCTGAGCACCAATCAAAGCCTGTTGTTGATGCACGCCATAATAACTACGCTTGTCTCCATGGCCACCGTCGCCCGTGTACAGTAGCCCCACCTCTTTCTAAGTGCACTTATTTCATAATAAAAAGCTTGTGACAGCCCTCTTCAGGAAAACATGCTCACAAATAGAAGCCAGGGTGAGCCAGGGTTTGTTTTGGCTGAATCAAATTTTGTCTCCAGACTCTTGCAGCTAACCTTTTTTCCCTCCGCAGTCATATTTTCCTAACACACACCGCTCTAATCTTTCAGAATGTCACCGGCGCTGCCGCTTTCTCCTCTACCCTGCTGTTCTCCTCCCCTCTCCGTCCGTTTACACTGGCCCGTACCTGTATCTGTGCGTGGATGTTACCAGGCCCCCCCTCCGGACCCTCGCTGAGAACAGGAGATGACACACTTTCTGGGTCACTTCTGTCACGGTCCAAATGCCACTCAGGGGGGGCTGACCTTTCCAGTGGCCGACGCTGGAGCAGGCGGCCTCCATGCTGGCTGTCACCCCTGTGGTTCCAACCACAAACGCACGCTCCCCAGTGCTTTTTATTTTTTTCTCCTCCTGCCGTATTCGCCTCCTCCTTTTTATCCCTGACAATACAAGTTAAAACAAAGGGGATGAATCAAAGCTGACAAGCAAAAATAGCCACCGTAAAATACGGCTGATGTGTGACATCTTGGCTAAACTCAGGACCCTCAGCGATGACCACAGAGACATGCTGGATCAGGTCTCACTGGAAGGAACTCCAAATATGCTTCCTGGATTTATTCGAAGGCACGGGTTACACAAATGAGAGCTTGAATCTAAATGTAATACCACAATTAGCAAGAAGACCAGTCAACACCTTTCTGTTTGGCATAGTGCACTACCTAAGATATTTCCACTGCCGGGCTGTTCCTTTTAACAGGAAGCAGCTTGAGCATTTAAAGCTCTCAAAAATTGAATAATGCAATGGCCAAGGTTATTTTTAAAGGGTGTTTAAAGCTCTAAAATGTTCGTTTCGGCCTCATAGACTGTGACTCATAGATCTCTAAACACCCCCCCCCCCGCCCCTCTGAGTGGGTTAATGTGTCATAGTTGTTCGGTTTCCCTCAAACATACCATCTGCCCTCCATCCTGTCAATCAAACATCCACTGCTTTGCCGTTTTAAAATCCCCCGACCATTTTTCTCATGCTCCATTGTTGTTTTTAAATAACAGCCCGTGATTAGCAGGCAGCGCTTCCTAAAAATAAAAACCAAATCTCTTCCTATCTGCTTCAGCTCAGGGCAGAGAGGCTGCTTTTTTCCCACTGCTGTTATTCAAGCCTCTTGAAAAAAAAAAAAATCCTTTTTTTAATTTCAAACTGGCTGCTCTAACTCTTCCAGGAGAACTTTTATTTATTTCCACCCTGTGATGTCTCGCTGGCTGAGGGAGGCTGAGAGGATCTCTACTAAAAGCACCACGCAGCCCGAGGCAGAAACAGGCCAGAGCTCTCTTCACATAAATAACGCAGGAGCGTGGAGGAAGTCCGTTTGGTGGTCTGCTGGAGGGATAGAACCAACCCTTCACTCTGTCTCTGGTTCTGTCCTTCTTCCTCGTTCTCGGCGTCTCAGAGGTCTATCTAGCAGCTTGGCTGAAGAGGCATAAAACAGCAGGATGTGGAAGAGATTGGGCCAAGATGTACATCTGAGTGGATAGTGGACTTCCAATAGCCTGCGGGCCCGGGCCAGACAGAGTGGATGCTGTGAAGTGCATCAAACTAATCTGACACATGGGAGTAACAGATTTAAAAAAATGTTACCAATATTATAATACCAGAAAACATGTGTAACTGAATCCTTCTGCATGTAGCTTCTTGGCGACATTGTAACAGAAAATAAAAAGATTAATTACATACTTTTAATTTGTTCCCTCCACACAGAAATCGATTATCTGTAATCATTATAAGTTACCGTGGAAGAGAAAATGTGCTTGAATGAAAAAAGCACTTTAAGTTCAGTCTTGTTCTTGCCGGACGCCTCTTCAGGATCAGATTTCTCCAGAACACTGGTGTCCTGGCCCCAGGAAATGACCTCTCCAAACCAGCCTTATTTGGAGAGCACTCGAGTGCCCCATTGTTGTGACAAGAACAATGAATCTAAAAAGAGGTGGGAGACAAGGGCAAGGAAAAAACACAAAATAAAGATGTCTGGCTCTTAAAAATCATCCGATGGAAGTTTCTATTTTTTGCACTCGCATCATGGAAATAATATCAGCTGACGCCGATGTCTGCCCTCGCCTTTGAAGTCGATTTAAAAAAAAGCTGGATTTAGTTTGCATTGTGTGCAGAACCTAATTTATAGGAGTTGACCCTGGCTCCTCTTTTGTGCGACAGCCATCTTGGAAAACAATGGCAGGAAGGCTTGAAAACTTGAGAGGAACTGAATCTGCTGTTTTCCATTTTTTTTCCTCTGTTCTTATTCAACGGAGAATTTTCCCTCCCCGAGTAAAATAGCTCTGTTTTTGTGTGCAACAGGAGCCATAAACTGATGTCTAAGCATTCCATGGCCAGGCAATAGGGCCGAGTTTAACTGGACACATGGGGACAGTTGTTTTGTACCACATGGAGCAAGGGGGGGTCGACAGAGGAAGCCATGGCCGCCTGGCGACCTCGCGGTGACCCATTGGCCTCCTCATGGAGGGATCAAGGCCTAGATGGGAGCCGGCTGAGGGTTAGAGGTTTAAGGGTAACAAATCAAGCAACACTTTAGTGGTGTTTAACCCCCACATACCATATCTCTCTAACTGTGTGAGCAGTGCATAACTGTGCAGAACAAACATAGAAAAGCTTATATTTATGCTATATAAGGGAGGCTCTCTGTCGTAGCAGAGCTGCAGTGAATCAGGCTACGGAGTCTGTGATAGTCGGAAAAAAACTCTCCTTTACTCAGTTTCAATATAGCAACAGTTAGAGGTCACAACACGTGTAATTTTCATCTTATTATTGGATGTCAAAAGTTACAAGTATCTTCAAACTTTCACTTTCTTTCCCCTTATCGTTTCTGTGCGCCGTAAAGACGAGGACACGACAGGGACCCCCGATAGGCAGTGCGTATCTGCCTCTAAAAGCGTCACTCAACTTTATGTTCACTTCTGGTTCCCCGAGCCGAGCTGTGTTTCTTCCATTGGTATCTGCTCATAAAAGGAACCCGAGCTGTAAAGATTTGCAACAGAAAACTGCCGGATAGTCACACACACATTATCATGGAAATCAGGTGTTTTTTTACGTACCTGTATGCACTCATATAGCTCAGGTGAGAGATGTACGTAATGAAAGGTTATGCTGTTTTTTTCCGAACCTTTTATCCAAACTCATTTATTCAAAATAAACACATGTAAAGTAGCACTGTACAATATAGATGCAGTTTAAAATGATCACAGCGCAAATCATGTGATAAATGGCTGCTTTTTTCCCACAGATGAGGCATACAAAGTTTATTAATTTACATTTCATTTGACTGCGACCTCCGCGTCACCCAACAGATGCCTTAACCCCGTGTGTGGAGGACACTGTACAGGCTACTTGGATTGCTAGTTGGCGTTAGCAAAGCTAATAAGGTTTATAGGACACATATTCAGTAAAGATTTTAGACATATAAAAATCCAAAAAATGGCGGATCCAGACCTTTTGACAGGGGTGGCCTAACTTGGGCACTGACTTATGCAGGGGTGGCATGACGCATCTGTCCACACACACCCGCGATACAGTAGCATTTAATTAACCCTTTCTTCTAAGCTTAAGGACTCAAAAAGATGTATGACCAGATTAACAATTTAAAGTACTAAAGGGAATGTGCCATATTCAAATACAAAGAAAGCTAGCAGCCAGTTGCAACACAGCCCAAATAGTTGATTTTAATATAAATCCCAACACAGACAAGGCAGATAGCCAATCATAGTTTAGGATTTTGGGGTGGCACTTGGGGTGGCCATTCAGATTTCAAGTGGGCACCAGGCACCCCCTGGCCACCCCTCTAGAGCCGCCCCTGCTGAGAACTACGATCAGTGTTGATACGATAAGTCACCTGAAAAAACAGTCAATATGGAGACAGGAAATTAATGAAAACTAATTTTGAAAGTTGGATAATTAATAAATTCCTTGTCTATTGCCTTTTTAAAATCCCCTTATTTATATAACTGTGAATCTGTTGGTCAGGAAATTGTGATGGCTATTTTTTGTTATAATAATTAATCAATGAATCAAAAGATAATTCAGTTAATAAAAAAATATAATCCAACAATTCATAATGACAAAAAATCCTTAATTGCTGCCAGACCACTGGGACAATTTGTAATATGAGTAACATGTAAGCAGACCTATATTTAACACCATGCAAAGTCCAGGAGAAAAACAGAAACACCTGTTGTGTTCTGTTTATAAAATCCTTGGCAATTGTGGTTTCAAAAATATCAAGATGTTATTTATAGCTACTTATTTATAGTTTATTCACACAAGAAACAGACACAAAGTTAATATTTCTGTGATAAAAATGTAGGTGTTTAAATCCTCAACAATGTGAAGCGAAAAGGGTCAGAGAGAGAGCAGCTCTAATCAGAAACGATCCTGTTTACCCCCCTGCAGAGTGACTGAGAGGGCACCGAGTGACGCAGGTGAGAGTCGGCCGTCCACTCAGCCCCCGGACCGCACCTCCCTTATCTGCCGACGGAGCGGAGGAGGAAGGAGTGACAAAGGCCAGGGCTTTGGGTGTGATAAGGAAGGCCCGTATGTCCTGCTTTGGCCTCGGCTCTCACCCTGGCTGTCCGCTGCGAGAGGCCATCCAGAGGCCAGGCGCTGACCACAACCAGGAAAGCCTGCAAGGTCTGTGTTCTTTGCACACAGGTATGAATCTGACCCCGTGCTGTCAGATGTACAGAAAGCTGGTGTGTATTTACATGCGGTAGCTTTGAGGCAGTGAAAGAGAGGGAGGGAGGAAGAACAGACAGAGACAGAGGGTCAGGTGGAGTTCAGGGCAGATTTTTGCCAGGAGTCTCACACTGCAGGAAAGCCAAATTGCTTCCGGATCTCGGTATCCACCCTTGTTCTTACCCTCCCTGCCTCCTCGCCTTCCTCTCTCTTTCCTGCCATGTTTAGGTTTTTTTTTGCCCCCTGATCTTTTCTCACTCTTTTGTCTCTATTCCTGCTCTTGTGGCAGTCGTTCCTGCTGGGCGGCGTGGCACAGGGTGACAATGTCTGTCGGGAAGCAGTCTTTGAGCAGGATACCTCTGTCTCTCTGGCAGTCGAGCTCTCCTATGAAGCCGTACCAGTAGATCACAAGGCCTGGGCCGAACCTGCCGAGCAAAACAAAAGAAAGTCGGGCTTTTGTTAGCACATCATCGCTGTCATCTCAGAGTTCTGAGGTAGCTACGAATGAGTTATGTTGCTGATTTTAAATTCATACCTGCAAAATGCCTACAGCTGTTGACTTAAGATTTGAAAGGCTTAACAAAAAAAAAAAAGGAAGGACTAAGAAAGTAAAAAGAAAGATGGGACACTAGAGAGATCGATCTATGAGAGATAAGGTTGCTTAGGTATTTTCCTTTGATCACCATCCAGGAAACGTGCAGAATCAAACAAAAAAAAGCTGGCGGGAAGATTAAGATCCGTCTGACAGGGTGATACACACTCGATCACATTACAATGGCAGCGAAATAACAATAATGTGTGAAATAACAAAGCTCTAAAACCAAGGCCTCGGCATCCTGTCGTTGGAAGCTTTTGGCACTTCACACAGGGAGTCCAGCACAGAGTCTGAGACTAAACACGCTGCATCTGGTGGCTAATGTTAGCCAATCCTACAGTGTCCAGCTGTTTCATTCACTTTGAAAGCCAAAGCAACTTTGCCTTAGTTGGCGAGCACTGCGGCTCCTAAAAGCTATAAATAATAGAGTGCCAAGAATCTCTGATATCAAGTTTAGTCTATTTAAATATAAGCCTTTTTTCCCCCTTCTTCTCTCTCTCATCATTTCGCTGCTATTGTGTTTTATAGACTCTGTAGCTACTGTACTCCCGAAGGTCTGCTGAAAGGTGCAGAAACAATTAAAACGCCGGAGTTCTTCAGTGGGAACGCGCAACGTTATTTCACTACTTCTCCTCACAAAGGCGATAAATCATCTTTCCAGCTATTTATTATGCCCCAAAGAGCCACCGGTGGCCCCTCTCTGCCTCATATAGATCATACCTATTCTTTGAACATTAGCTGCCATGCATAAAGACATGTCACAGTTGAACTCTGAACGGAGAGCACCAAAGCCCTCCACATGCAAGACCAGATTCGGGGGGTTTGACGGCGCTCCGGTCCCAGACACTCTATCCTCAGACAGTTAACAATGTTGTGGGGGGGCCTCTGGGGACCGAGACAGGAAGCTAGCCAAAGGGGAACCGGGGAGCTGCAGAAGTTCAGCCCCAAGGTAAAGTGCATAAAACCTTAAACCTGTGATTAATCATTTCAAATTAAAATACAGATCTAAACACTACATGGTGTTATTTTAATAATGAGGATGGGAATCTCAAGTCTTCTGTAGGTTGTGATTTATGACTTTAAACCGAGATGGATGACCTTACAACTTTGACAAGGCATTTTAACCACATAAATTATACAGTGCAAGAATCAGTTGTCGTGACATAGCCGGCTATATGTGTCAACTGCACTGTGTTGACTGGGCCTTGAGGCAGTGCATGTTCTACATACAGTTCCTGCATGAAGAAAGTAATATGTGACTTTACACACACACACACACACACCCTTCCTCTCCCTCCGAGAGGCCCTCGCAGCAGTACATGCTTCTGCACCCCATCCCCGCATTCTACATTTTAAAGTGTGTGATTTACGGTGCTGTATCTATGAGCAAACAGGCCAAAGCTAACAGCCCCGGAGAAAGCCCACAGATGCACACTGAAAGTTCACCACAATGTCACACGTAGCTCAGACTCTCAGCGCCGCACAAGACCCCGAAGTCTCATCGTTTCCACGGTCCGCCGCCGCACATGGCCGCCAACTCTTAAAATGGAAATGTTATGGAAACAAAACCTAAACATTTACATTAGATGACTTTGGAAAAGGGGTTACACTCTTCTTTTATTCAGCCGCAGACTGTATGCATTTCCTGCGCGGCGGACGGGGCTGGGAAGGGAAGAAAAGGGAGAGCGGTCTGTGCAGAGCGCAGAGAGGCAACCTTCTGAAAAAGGTTAAGACTGTACATCAACAGATAAGGCAGCGGTGCGCGATACATCATGTCCCGGGTCTGTCAGGGGAGGCCGAGCACAAATTGAAACAAGCAAAATTATAAACACAGGGGAGCCATGTCACCAAGGCCTTTCCATACCGTAAAGAAAATAAATGGACTTTGAATCCTACTCAGAATTAATACAAGTCAATAGTAGAGGGACCTTGAGGTAAAATCTGAGACTTGGAAGAATAACACTGAGGGGGAAGGGAGCGGTCAGGGGGCCAAGACTGAGCCTGATGGCTACAGTATGAGATCCTTAGTTCCAAGCAAAAATATACACTATATGACCCCCTATATTCTACTTTACAGTCCCTCTGAAGTGTGTGTTAAAACGCCTGAGGAAGTTCATTTCAAATTTGTAGGCTAATTATGCTTTATTATGTGGGCCGGCGCATCTTAACCTGGCATGTGCGCCTATTACAAACGTCACCTCACCGAGTCAGAGTCGGCCATCTTCCAATAAACACCTAACAGCCTAACGAGTTGCTGAAATTGTTTGTGAAATGTAGCTAATTCTGCGGCGAGGAAGGCCACTTGACGAGCCTGGGCGTGGATTGCGGCTGCCAGCCACGCTTTCGTTAAGCGTTAATGAGCGGTTGGTGGCCGCGTTTTAAAGCAGGTGCCAAGCAGCTCGCTACGGCGGCTTAATGAGAGCGAGGCACTCAGGAACAAAAAAACACAAACCACTTGAATGGAGAAGAGGGAGTGTTATTAGTGCCTGCCTGCACACACAGACACACACAGTCATGCAGCCAACCGAATTAACTCTGCATCTTAAATTCACAACTGAGGAATATGAAGTGCAAAAGGTAATAAAAATACAATAAAACACAAACTGTAGCCTTCAAAGAATGTGTAAACTTGCTTTCCTGATTTTATTTATGTCCCTTTGCTGAGAAGTCTGAGGTTGCTGAAGGTCAGACAGCACACCCCCCTGCACACACACACACACACACACACACAAAAAACCACTCAGCATTTTACCTCTGCGACACACAGATCAAGGCTAATTTAATCTGCCACATTTGGTGAGAAAAAGCTTTAGGAAAACTGGGGGCCGAGCACCTCTGCCAAAACACATTACACTACAAGATGAATTATCAATAAAATCAAGATGAATTTACGCTGCACTTTAAAACACCGTCACTTCATTTTACATACCTACGCAGAGCCGCTTTAAACAAACGCTCCGGCAATGATTTAGACAGCGTAAGCCTCTACCTGAGGGTGAACTCTGTGTCTCTGAGGTCTCCCCCACAAAGACCTCTTTGTTTCCAGCATCCATACATCAGGTCACAAGGTAGGCCCACTGAAGCACTGCCAAACATTAGCTTTAGTCCGTCTTTTCTCTGCTCCCTGACACGCAGGTATGGAACCTGCTCAACTTCTTTTTCTGACAGAAAGTATGGAGAGTGATCGGGGTGAGAGGTGAGGAGGAATAAAAGTCTCTGTGTTGGCGACAGGAGAAGTGTAAACACAGCAAAAGACAGGGAGAATGTGTGTGAATTAGCATGAATTGGTCAGTCCGTGCAAAGGCAGACCGTCCAGGATTTTATTTTTGGAAGTGTCGTGGCTAAAACAGAATGATTCCACTGAAGCCTTTAAAATAACTGTAATGCAAGTTGCACTGTTTTTCTACAACAAAATTGGTGGAGCTTGGTGGATATGAATATTGCAAACGTAGTTGCATCTGTGGTAAGTTCTCAGAAAAGGCTCTGCGCTCACAAAATATGCTTCATGTGAAGGTAAAGAAGTGCACCTGAGAGGCATTCAAACAATCATGGGATGGCTAAGGTGACGGCTAACAATTTTCAACACAGAAACAATTAATAAATAATCTCAAGACGACACAGAGTATTAGATTTACCATTATGGATTTACTGTTTTATGTGTCCAAAAGAACACTGTAGTTCAAAGATTGAATCTCCTGAATGGGGCTCTGGTTTAGCTCAATTGGTAGAGTAGGTTCCCCCATGTACAGAGGCCTTAACGCGTTGTCATGGCCCTTTGGTGCATGCCATCTTCCCTCTCTTCTCCTGATATGTCCTGTTGCTCTTCACTGTCCTATGTAGTAAAGACAAAAGCCCCCCCTCAAAAAAAGCTCCTGAAAGACAGAAGTTCTTGTTGCAGCCGTTGTTTGAATTGTGCAGTTTTCTGCTTCACAGCAAAAAAACAAAACTTAGGTCTGTAGCATGCAGCAGACCAAATATATCAAGTATACAGAATATACCTCGAGCCTGCGTGCAAGGTGATACAGCCATACAGCTGATCACTGTACATCCAGCTTGTGTATTTTAATGTCATTGCAGTATAAGCCAGCCTTATGAACAGTAAGGTTAAACATTTCTTGCTACAAACTATACATCCGTCTGTCCATACATAACAGGAGCTGAATTAGAGTTAGAGCTAAGATTAGAACATCTTCTATTCTCTCCCCGCTGCAACCTTTGTCTTTGAAGGCACGGTAAAGTTCAATTCTGCTCAGGTATGTAAAACACAAACACCAGGCAGTTGTAGTGTTGTAATTAAGGCGGAATACAGGGCAATAAAAAAATCAAACAATATCTTCCGCCAGGTGTAATTCACCTCGACGTTTTTATGTCTTCTGTCGCTGGGGTATGAAAATGGAACGTGACGCGGATGACGTTCGTCTTTGTCGCTGCTGGAGAGGCTGTTTTTATGTGTATGTATGTTTGTGTGGTGTAGTGTAAGGTTTAACGCAGAGGTGTGGACGTGTAACGTGTGAGTCTGAAGGGTGTGGGAGGTCGGGGCGAGCCGCGGCGCTGGGAGTCGCATGTTGCACCAGGAGCTAATTTGTGCTCAGTGATGCGAGATAACAGATACCAGAACGAGAGACTGCGGGATCCCAGTGTTTTATCTGGTAACCATACCAACCACGGCAACCTCTGTGGCGAGACGAGCCCTCAGCTCTGTGACCCACCAACCGTATGAGTCAAGGCTCAACATAGCTCAGGAACTCTATGTTACACTTTACTGTAAGACACAGCAGCTGGACTATTTGCATGAAGAGACAATAAAAAGCATTTTAAAAACATGTAAGATTTGCACGTCTCATTTGGAGCCTTTATCTCCCTTTAACCAATTATCACTTTCTCTGACCTCAGTCTCCTATCACCTCGGCCACCTTCTCACATTAACCCAAGTCTTATCACCTCACACACACAAACACCCACACACAATCTCACAAACTCTCCACCAATCAACTGATTGATAACTTGGCTAACACATGATTAAGTGAACGAGCACATGGGGAGGAAGGTATCAGCCTTATACCCCTTTCCCACCAAAATTAGCACGTTGACGCCGGTTTTTCAGACCCGGGAAGACCTGCTAATAAATGCAGATTCTCTCTTTTGCGGTGAACTATACTCCTTTTGGTCTCTTTTCTGCTGAATCACCGTCTCACGTCACAAACCAGAAACAGGGTTCTTCTTCCCCCTCGGATCAGAAGAAGCTCTCTCACTTCGCTGTCTTGCCGGTGTTGCTGCATCTTGCGAAACAAAGAACGTTGTTCTTCTGTATTTACGTTTCAGTGGACGGAAGTGCAATGCGCGTCATAGCATTGCGCCGGAAAGGGGGTGGAGATTAGCACGTCGACCTGGGTTTTGTGTTCCCACCATTGCCGATCGGCGCCAAGTCAATAATTACCCGGGTCTTCTGCAGAGTCATTTGACCCGTGTTTGAATGCCGATCGTAACCTTTCCCACTAAGCAAAAAAGCCGGGTGTCAGCGGGTTTTTTGACCAATGGGAAAATTGTATTTTTACAGCACAATCTAGACGATTTAGACACAAGCGATTCGTACAGCCATTTGGTCCTTGTTACAGTACAATATCATGCTTTCCAAACATCCCACAAGTAAAAAGGGGGTATCACAATCAGCGTTTGGAACACGTTAAGTCCCTTAACTGAGCATGTCGCACACATATTAGCAACACATATCTGAGGGACAAGTGTGCGCTGTGTGTGTAATGCGTGCTGGTCCCCGCTCTGATCTACGGCGTCACGGTCCAACGTGCTCTGACACACTCCGGTCTGCTTTGGATGAGGAGCGAAACCAACCAAGGTGCGGTCTGGCTTTGTCTGGTTAGAAGTTGGTCCAAACAAGCATCGAAGACGCTGCATGCAACCAAAAACTGTCCGGATGACATGTCTATGATGACAACAGAATAATCCATATTGGAGTAATGGAACAATCCGTGCATCGTTTCTCTTTAGCCCTTTTCAATTCAGCCTCTGTAATATGAATGTAATAATAAGAAGGCCTCATCTGTGTGTTACACTCAGGCAGTGTGAGGGTTAACATTCAGACGGTCAGAGCTCACCTGATCTCTTCTCAGATATCGACTCCCCATCCTCCATAATGACCCTCTACATCATGGAAATGGCCTGATCTCCTCAGTTATGACACACTGAGTGGGTATTCATTAACACTTGATGCTGATATTATTAAATTCTATTATGGCAATGGCTGCAAATGGTGTCTCCTAGTCCTGTGCAAGTACTGTACTGAAATCATGAGTAGGCAATAATGGTACCCATGACTCTGGATGTGTTTAAATACATTTTAAATGCACACTCTGCACAGGAGAGCAATGGCCTTCATTATGTCTGAAACAGGAAGCAAATATACCAGTAGAAAGTAGTCTGAGGCCGTCACTGTTTTCAGATGAGGCTTATTAGTCTCCAAAGCCAAACACTGGCCCTAGTGCTAATTTGGAGATGAGTCCAGAGAGTCCCTGTGGCCTTTGATGAGTCCCCATGTCTGTAAGTCCTGCTTGGAGACAGGAAGCTCCCTGTAGTGGTGGGCGAGCAAGCTGGGGGCTGGGAGCCTGTGCAGACATAGAAGACCACAGCGTCAGGGGGATACATGCTCCTTTAACCTGTTATTGTGAACTCCCAGCAGCCCTAGCCGATAATTGCCACCTGTCTCTGGGGAAACGCAGTCTAAGGCAGGCAGAGGGACAGCCATTTTGTGTCTGCCGCTGCTCCTCGCCTCACGCGGGCCCCGGTCCTAGTCCTGCCCTTAACCCTGGCGGCTAATGTGTTTTCAATTTAGGATGATCCCCCTCTACAGGCGCGGCCTTAATCAACAACAGTTTGTACTGTAACCCTATCTGCCCCCGCGAGGGCAGCGTCGGCCTGACCGGGCGCCTGCAAACCTGGTGTGTCCAGCAGAGGAACGCTGTTATGTGTGTATATGTAGATGATATCATGTTTATATGTGAGGTCATAGGATGTGTGGCTGATACTTGGCTGTTTGTCTTCATCATGTTGTTGTTACGCGATTGAAACAAACATAAACATCCACACACAAACACACAAGCTCGTTGCACAAGAGGCCTTAAGTGAACTTGCAAGCTAAACACACATTTAATGACGAATGGATATACGAACAATTAAATATTTTTTAAGGTATTTATTTAGGGAATACCTGACCAGAATAGGCAGAAAAAATATGAAAATTTAATTCTGCGGCCACTTCAGTGAGGGTTGAATCAAAAGTTCGGCATGGAGAGGCAGGTGTGAATGTTTGTTGTCTAGGCCCTCCTGGCCTCTGCGTCCACGGGTAGAACTCTGCCCCAAAATTAGAGTGTGGCCTCTAATGTCTCCCTGGGAGAAAAAGAGGCCTGGCTTTCGTCCAAGTCAGCACCTTTGGAAGTGCAGTCGTGTTACCACCACTAAATCAACATGTCAGCGCCCGGCCCAGTGAACTTCTTCACCCAGACTCCATCGCTTACAGCTACCCCACACACCTAATGAATTGGTGTGAATGCCCATCTGTCTGCTACAATGAAAAGGGGAGAGAAGATTCTTTTTCTGCTGTTGCATAGGAACCAGTCTGCCACTCTGATGATCACGACCCAGACACAAACACGTTACACTATGTTAGTTGAAAAGAGAAGTGTTGTGACAAAAATCCAAAGCCAGGTTAAGGTATTCTCGCCATCAACCTTGGCCTCTGAGTCCAAAATGGAACTGTCCCACTTTTGGGGGGCGAGTTTCGGGAGTCGGACGCAGGCGAAAAAGGCCACAGAAAGCTGTGTGCTTACTCGGCAGTCTGTTTACATTCCTGAGGGTAATTTTAGCCCTTGGGTGGGGGGGGCGGGCAGAGCAGGGAGGGCGGGGGGCGACATGTCGTTGGGGCTTGTCAGTGGTCGACGGGCCAGCCGGCGCAGTGGCGGCACCTGGACATGTGGGTGGTAAATAAAAACACACACAGACCTCCAGCACAGGAATCACTGGAACTGTTATCTGTGTTTCTGCTAATCAATTATTCACCAGGTTTGGTGGGTGGAAATGTTTAAAAAAAGCCAGCTAGCATCTTCTATAAATATCAATGGCTGCTCTGTCTGACCGGACAAAAAGAGTCTCAAGCTAACAAGCAGGCCGAGCAGAAACCACAGGAGTCAGGGTGCAGTCTCGCTAACAGGCCCACCGCAGAGCAGCATTAGCTTTGGACAACACAGGATATCCCCAGTGTTTTCACTGATGATCTGGGGTGCAAATCTAATTTCATTGTAGTTTTTAAAAATTTGCTAGGCAAACAAAACAATAATCTGAGCTCAAGAATCGCCAAGGGCTCCTGTGCGCGTGTTGGGATTTGTCTCTTTATTACTCCCAGCCCAGAGTGTCCCTTCAAAGGGCAAGGAAGCAAAAAACGTCCATGTGTGTTTTGCGGTGCGTGTGTGTCAGTGCACGTGAAAGAGAGAAGGAGAGAGAGATAGAGAGGAGGAGGAGGGAGAGAGAGAGACTCCGAGCTTATCGAAACTAATTAGGCGAGGGATCAGGATGGAAGTTAAATACTGGGCTACATGTAATGAAAGAAGCAGAGTGGGGGACATCTAGGGGTCAGGCCCACACCAAACAGTGGTCCTCGGGCAATCTGGTATTGATTTTCACTCGTTTGGGGATGAAGGTGGACAGGGGGGGGAGGGAGAGACAGACGGGGAGAGAGGCTGTAGTGCAGAGTCTAAGGGTCTTGTGAGTTGTCAACTTGACAGTTTAACCCCTTTTGGAGGAGAACAAACAAACAGAGGGATCTCCTGGGCTGACAGCGTTGATCTGTCATGGCGATGACACTGCAAAGCCCCACACAATGCCCACACGGGAGAGGAGAGCGGGGAGGAAGAGGAGGGAGGTTGATACAGATATGCAGAGGCACATTCCTTAAGCCGCAGAAGATAGGACCGTGCTCTGCTTAAGATCTGTGAAGCCTGATCTATGAATACCTGCAGCTTAAACAAATCAGTTATCAGGCTACATCTCCACTACAGTTGTTCTGATACTGATACCAGCGCCGCTATCAGCCTCTGATACTGCCTTAAATGCTGTATTGGGTATTGGTGAGTATCACCGTCAGGGCCCGGTATCGGAGGGATACTTGGTATCGGCCAAAGTATTAAAACATGATATCGGAACATCTCTAGTTTCCACTGAAATTTAGGACAAACACAGACCTGATATAAATACAGTATGTCTGTGCCTTTTCTTATTAATGTTCTGTAACTGTTCTGGGGTAGATGGTAGCTCCGTCTGTAGGGACTTGGCTTGGGAACCAGTGGGTGGCCGGTTCAAGTCCCGGTGCGGACCAAGTGTGGAATTGGGGCTGGTAGCTGGAGAGGTGCCGGTTCCTTTCCTGGGCTCTGTCGAGGTTTTCTTTGAGCAAGGCACCGAATTCCCCCACTGCTCGGGGCGCATGTCCATGTGCAGCCTCCTCGCTCTGACATCTCTCCATTAATGAAATCCTGTTAGTGCATGTCTGTATTTCGGTCCTTTGTGTGTGTAGCATGTTAGTAACAACAGAGATGCTTTGGTCTTCCCCCTTGTCAAAAAGTTGGGTGCCTTTGATGATGCAGTTTGGGTGACCGTCCACGCAGACACACAGATGTCAGCGCTCCCCTCTTGTCAATCTGTGAAGGCCGTCACCCCGAGCACCTTCCCTCTCATGTCCTTAAACACTTGAAGACCCCAGTTTCACTTTTCCCCTCAGACCGCCTCATCGCTTTGTCACATTGCCAAAGGGGACTCCATTAGCCTGGCCATGCACAGAGCCCCCCCAGCTCTCACTTACACTTCACACACACACACACACACACACGGAGGAAGGGAGGCTGATCCGCGCCGCTAAGGCTGTCCACATCAAATTAGAGTGGCCCCTATTGTCCCTATTACGGCCTGGGAATGCTCCATCATGACGGATGCTACGGGGTCCCTCACTTGTCAGGAGTTGTCAGACAGATCGGGAGTCTGGATACACACAGCTGACAGGTAATCTTAATGTCTTCAATTAGCCCAATTAGGCCTGTCATAAACAATTCGATAAGTGCTCGACCAACACAAACAGATAAACGCACGCACAGGCACACACACTCTCACAGCGAGGTCTGCGGGGTATTAATGAGAAGGGTAATGGGTATATCAGCGGACGGTTGACTTGTCTTTTGTTTCAAGAGGTGTGTGTGTGTGTGTCCACCCCTTGCTCTCAGCTGTGCACTGCTGGCTGCTACCTGGTCACTTCAAATTGTACTATCTCCTTTCATTAGCGCATCGCCGGCTGAGAATCTGAAAGGCCGTGACAAAATTCATTTGAGACGAGTGGGAGCAGATTGCCTGAAGCAGGTGCTATAAGGGAGATAAAACAAAAGCAGCACCTTTGAGAAGCTCTGTGTGTGTGCGTGCACGTGTGTGTTTTCCATCTTTGTGTGTGTGTGTGTGTGTGTGAGAGAGGCTTTTTCCCTGGTCTTCACATTCTGTTCTTTTCCTTGCTATGGTAAATGGGTAATGACACAAAAGTGCTGTGGAAAAAATAAAAAGAAAGAAGAGGGAGCGGAGAGGACTCGGCCCGGCGCACACTTGGAGCGTTTACAAAGCGGTGGTGAAATCTAAATATTGTTTCTAGTGTGACCAAACAGGCCAACACCTTTCTGTGCGGAGGATGTGTGATAGCTAACATTGTTTGATTTGGTCTCTCCTTTATATTATCTTATCGTGACACCCGCGCTACATCCCTTGCTTTTGTCCTCTTACCGTTTCTTTAAATTCGGCTATTTGCATCCGTTATCAACGTCTCAGTGTCTTGAGGTTTGCAGCAACCTGCGTGAAGCACAAGCTAATCTTTAAAGCAGAGATTCCACAGTTTGCAAACACAAGACCTAAGCAAGTTAGCACCAATATTTGAACAAGAACTTCACCTCGATGTTTTGCACGGGGGCCCACGTTAAGCAACAACGCCGACACCGTCAATGCAGACCCAACACAGTGGACATTCAAGGCAATAAAAAATGAACAAAAAGCAATCAACGCAGAAGAATTCATCTTAAACCAAGTCAATATGCTGACTGGTGAAATTCCTTTTCATTCAAGGAGTTGTCAAAATTGGGACGTGAAGACAAACCAACTGATATCAGCCAGATCTGTGATGGACATCTAACTCTACTTCTGATCTCTACCTCAAGTGACGGCTGGAATGCCATCTGAGGAGGAGAAAAAAAAAGGAAGACGGAAAGAAAGAGAAAAGCCGTCACCGGGAAGTTGTAATAGGAAATTGCTCTTGGCAACTATTTGTTCAAGCACCAGATTTTTTTCATCTTTATGCCAACCCAGCGAGCCCCCATTGGAAAACAGGGCAGGTCCCCCTAATGAGTAATCTATTTCAAAGCAGTCGTGTCTGGGCATGACAGTTTACTGAGAGGCTTGAAGAACTGGTAATTACCAGTGTTACGGGGCAATTAATGCATATTACACTGCGGCACTCATGGCGGTGACTGTCAGCTCCCCAATAAAAATGAGCACTCTTCAGCTAAAGGGTGACATTAATTGGGCCCTTAATGACTATGCAGAGGAACCAAGCCAAATAGGAACAAAACAGGGGACTCGCTCCGACTCCAGCAGAGGGCTGGAAATTGGACTAAAAATGAGATTAATTGCTGTTTGGAGAAAAAAAAGAAGGGGAAAAATGTGGCGAGGGGAGGGAGGGGGAAAGAGGTCGGAATTATAGGGTGCAGAGAGCAAGGGCTGCTCATACAAATGACAATTCAATTAATTATTTCATACTGTATTTTCTATACCTTAAAGAGTGCAGACAGGCCTCAGGGCCTTTTCGAAGGGGCTTTGTCTTCATGTGTGGCTCATTGCATGAACAGCTACATGCACAAGCACCCACACACGGTGCATGGTGCACATAATCTTTAAAGCGATACATGTAAAATCTCTACTTAAGCCTAAAGACGCAACATAACGTAAAGGAGGTGTATATATATATATAGCTGTGATGTATGCAAAGGAGATCAGGTAATTAGGAGTAGGAAAATCATCTTAAGAAGCTGTTATTGAGACTTTCTGGGTTACACTCTCTCCTATGAAGCCTAAGGCCTTGAATATGTCTTCCCACTTAAAACAGCTGAAAAAAAAAAAAATAAGCAAAGCTTAAAAGTAAATCTGCCAAATTGCAGGCCTTCCACCCCCGGAAATGTTTGTTTATATGGAGATCAAGGTTGTGCTGGAGATATGAAGTAATTCTGCTTAATGTTGCTAAAGCTAGGCACGTACACCGAACACCACCTGAATATGCAAACCCCAAATCAGAAAAATATCAGCATGCAAAACATGCCGTCATTTGCATACATTTTTGATTTTGGATTTCCTTGCTATTTAAATATGCAGTTAGAAATAGTCCAGCTCTGCCTCTTGCGCTGTCACGCTGCACACTCACACTGTCATTGGGCCTGATAGAACTCTTCCGCTTCAAAGGGAGCTTTGCAATGGAGAGGAGAATGAGCAAATATTTGAATTGCAAAAACACATCATCTTGCGAGGGGAGAAAATTCAAGACAACTTTTTAGAGTTAAAGACACCCCCCCCCCCCCCCGCAACCCCCAGCCCGGCTCACCCTCTGCACACAGCACAAAAAAAGTCAACATATTCAGAGCAGTAAGCAGGCTCCCCGCTAATTTACCATATCCAAATTTGTGTAATGGGATATGACACATTTTAGAGGGGATTGCGGAAAGAAACTTTAATTTGAAGAGAGAACCATAAAATGTTTAAGCTGCCCCTGTATTTAACTGAAATCCAGCACACAAATCCAGGTTCTCAGACAACCTGACATGGGTTTGATTACAGACTGAAGTGTAATTAGCTACTTAAGTTATCCTCCGGTAGCTCGGAATGAGCAGCACCACCACTGTAGCTCCATTTTTCTGCATAACTAAAGAGACCTTTATATTCTGCAGGAATACCGTTACCCTCAGGATCCAGCGCAGCCAGTTTACAGTCATTTACATGCAATCAATCAGGGAGGATCTCTGGCAGCCTACAACTTTTGCAGAAGTTAGTGAAAAAAAAAAGTGCAATAAATAATCTTCATGACAAATCAATAATATGACTCAGAGCATATTTGAAAGTATGCTCCCCAAATTGATGCCAGGATAAATAGAAGATTTAAGCCAAAAGTCTAGCCACGAAGGCCATGAACAACATTAACAGCAATAAATACCCATCTTCAGACATCTGAGAAAATACGCCCGCACAAGGGGAAAGCTGTGTTTATGATTGTAAATTTATTTACCACAGGCTTGAGAAAGTACCTTGAATTTTAAATGGGGGGAAAATGTGAGCGTCTCAAACACACACAGAGAGCGTCTCGGACGCGTGGAGAATTACTGCGATTTGCAAAATAAACAGTGGAAAGACGGGCAATCAGCTACCGGTGGAAAAATAAAAATCAAGGCTTAATTTTTCATAAGCACGTCAAAGCTTAAAAGACAAACAGCTCGTGGATTTCGTCCAATAATTAGAGGATCAAAGGGTTTTATTGTAAATCATTCTTAAATATGAGTTAACCTGTACTCATGTGCTTAATACTTGTCATCTCTTTACACACAGAAAGCATGTCCAGGCCTCCCGCGGCCTCCCCTCCATGTGACTCTGCTACGTGTAGACAACCTGGAGACAGGTCTGAGCTGAAATCAAACCTGCATGATGGATGGCTTTACTGCACAATGACCTCTGTCACTGGGTTCTTGCCCTAAATCAATGCCGGCGATAAGGGGCCCTGCGCCAGCGCTTACCTTGGTATGTTCACCAGCGAGACCTTATCTGCGGCAGGAGGAAGTGTGAGTAATAACTAAAGACAAGCTACGACAAAACCACTAACCCCACCTTGTCAAACATAATTTACAATGTATATCCCTCCAACCCTCCATCGCTGCTGTTCAAAAAAGTAATTATGAGAACCGTTTGTGTTTGGAAGATTAACCTGTTGTGGGATGGTGGGAGAGTTTTCACATGGGGCTCATATTCTGAAGACGGGTTGTACACAGAGGACTGACGTACTAAACTCTGGAGACACGTACACATTAAGTCACAAAATTATGAATAAGATGCTTAAATGTCCCCGTCGTCAAGTCTGCGTGGAGTGGCCAGAACTTTTGTGATGCACTCAAGGAAGAGGTTGGAGGTTGACTTTAAGAGAACGGCTGACAGGAAGTAAAATAATTTATGAAACTACAACAACGAGAGCTCTAAGACCTCTCAGTAGTTTTTCATTCGAGTGTGTGTGTGTGTGTGTGTTGGATACAAGAGAGCCGAGCGAGAGAGAGCTTCCAGGCAGTCGCATCAGAACGGAGAGGGAGAGACCAAACATGACATCAAACGTTGCAATTAGCTGACCCCGTTCTCCCCGAGTCACAGTTTGCCTTTTAAACCCTGATTAAAATATGTTTGCTTTCTCATTCAAAATGACATTTGACAAGGTTAGTAATATTTCAACTAACTGCGAAAACATTCTTGTGGCCGTAATCCCTTTTTTTCCACCACTTTGCAGGGGCGCAGGTAACCTCGGAGCGAGTTTCCCATGAACTCAGCGCTGCGATTTGAAAACAAAACGGCTGAGGGGGGAGAAAAAAAAGGAAGAGCAGTTCAAAGTTTCACTCAAGAGTGTTTTGTTTCACTCCGGCAGCTGAAGCTAAAAGTTTTGGGATCATTATTCGGAGAATTTATCCTGTGTCTGATTCAAACCACAACCAATATTTAAAACAGAGGCGGTAGTCTCTTTCTTAACCGCAAACTCCATCCGAAGCAGGGACTCAGGGGGGCTGAGGACTGTCAGCAGCTCGGCGGATAGAGTTCCTCAAAGTGTTAAACCCCCTCATCACCAAATTAGGGAAGGTGTAGTCTGTAGTCGAATGACTTTCCAACGGAAAACTATTATAAAAGTAAAGTAAGATCTATTTTTAATGGTGCATTACATTAGGAACACGTAATTATACTTTTTAAAGGGTGTTTTGCGCTCAAAACTTCAACAAAGTTGAATAAACAAAGTTGAATAAACAAAATGTAATGGTGTCTAAGACGGTCTTTGTCAGCGTGCTTTTCAAAACAAGCAGAAGATAAGAAATGAATACGGGGAAGGGATCAGAACTGGTCAGGCCAAAACTCTGTCTAAAAGTTAACAGTTTTCACATCCTCTCCAGTCGCAGGAGAAGAGAATGCGACGTGTCGGGCCGGACAGCGAGCCAGCCCGGGCTTAGCTGCAGCTGTGCTCAAATCGAAGTGGCACTTTCTATCAGAGGCCTTTCGCCAGACAGCTCTTTTCTGCCCTTTCACTCGTAACCTCCGTGACACACAAGACACCCATTACAAAAAATAAGAGCGGTCATTTAACAACACACAGCCGTCATTGAAGAGACAGATTCCGGGTTTAACATGGGGAGGGGGGATACATGGTGCGAACGTGCCAGCTGATAGAGATATCACTCAAAATGAGGCATAGATTTCTCTGACGTCTCCGTGGCGGCCTTTCAAAAAGGGGGCGGCTCACAGGCCCAAACTGTGCGTTGAGTTTATATTTCACTTGTTCAGAAATGTACGCTTCTGTTATCTTGCATCAGTCCAAAGGAAAAGGAGCAAGCATCGCGTGTTTCAACTTCCCGCCCTTGATGAAACGTTACATCGACAGCGGACAGGGTTGGAATTCGGATCATATCGTAACCCTGGTAACTCCGTGAGAGCTTGTCACAAACTTGGTTTATGGCGCTCATTTAAAATACATAATAGAGCAAAGAAAACATATTAGCATTATTAGCACAAAGGGAGTGGAGAGATTAGCAGTCACATTGAGTGCACATTTATTCTAAGAAGTTTTAATAGGGTTCAGTGGCCAAATGCATTTTTTTCCCTAATCACTAACAGACCCGACAGAGCTAGCAAAGACAAATCTGTTGACCTGATAGATCTCGTACATTAACCCCCAGAATAGATGAGCAAAATCAGAAGGTCACCGCTTGGACACAGGCTCCTCATGTGTCTTTGATTACACACTCCCGCTAAGGGATAGGCAGGCAGAGATGTTTAAGCTATCAGGCAATCAGACCGCCGCGAGACGTGAAACTCAAACCAGAGGGAGAGAGCGCTGCCTGGGAACAAAGATGGGGGGTGGGGGGGGTGGGGGAGAGGGTCCTGACGAAGCTCTTTAACAAATGCCAGGCCGGTGTGGAAAGACTCAGATGCGCTTGTATCTCTCGCAGTGTTTCTGGCAACAACACGATGAAGTGAATTAATACTGAAATATAAAGCACAAAAACAATCTCCATCTGGTCTTTAAACTCAGTTCATTAGAGAACATCTATCAAAATGACTGCCATGAGGTCCAATCAGATATAAGTCTTACATAGTGAAACAAACAATTCAAACCACATATACATGTTATTTTGAGAGATGGATGAGGTCAGATGGTGAAAGGAAAAATGCCTTTTTAAGTAAATGTTAAATGATGGGTGCAAATTAAAAACAGCATTTCTGCTTTGACGTCATTTGTTGTGGAGCGGATACAGAAGCTGCAGGTCTGTACAGACTGGCTTATACACGAGTCAGGACGACAATATATCGCCATTAGGGCTTGGGCAACTCATCGACTTCGTACAATTACAATTTGTAAAACGTGTGTCGATGCGTCACAAAAATAAGAGGGCTGAGGTCGGAGCTGGAGCACATTAAAGTTATGTCCGTGTAGAAACGGATCTTGTCCCTCATTCCTGGCGGTCTCATGGCGCAACCTAGAGCGGCACGTTCTCGGGAGTGTTGGCTTGAAGCCTTGAACGTTTTGAATGAAGCCCCGGTACGATGGTAAATATAAGCTTAACTTTATCTCTGCTCCTCTCTATATTTACGGTCAATCTGCCGCTCTCTCGTACTTGCTCGACCACTCACTCAATGCGCACTTCACGACATGAGTTCCAGCTGAGAGGAGAGGAGAGGAGAGGAGAGATGCGTTCAGGTTCAGTTGGGAAAAACTCAAACTTGATCTTTTTATAGAAGTAAAGTACCTTCTCAAAAACTTGGTTCTGTTGTTTAATTAGCTCACTACTCGTTTTAAATAAGTACTTAGGTAAAAATACTGATGAAAGACAGCCATTAAATTAAACTATGTGTCATAGCAATCCTTTTGAATTTGAGCTCCAGTTTTTAGGCATCTGAAAAAACTCTATTTTTATTATTATCTATTCTATTATTAATTTGATCATTATCAATATCACACAGTGACGTGGAAATTGGAGACTAAACAAGTAATCTTAAAAAAATAGATTAATCGAAATTAGGTCGAACCTAGCCAGGAGAGTACTTAAAACTACATCACCATAAAAGCAGCTGTATGAACATGTACTTTACGTTTGTGTCTACCTTTTGTATTTGTTTATACCATTGTGTACATGGTAATAAATGCAGTACCCGTTGGGAACAACAATTGTAGGAAAAGATTTAAATATACAGAGAGGGTAAACAAGAAGGTGAAACACTAGAAAAGAAAAAAAACAAACAAGCATGGGTGGTAAGAAAAACACAACAACAAGGTTATGTGAGGGGCAGCGGGCCTATAAAAAGAAGCCTACTGTCTAGATTATCTATAAGGAACCACTTATCACAAGCGAGCAGCCCCACACAGTGACTGATGGGCCTCCACAGACCATGAGTACCAGCACATTATCTGGTACACACAGAGCTGCTCTTTAAACACAAAGGCAGAAATATGAAGCATTGTTTCCTCTGCCTGTCATTCGGTGAGAAATATTCTATTTATTCTTGGTCTGAAATAGAGAGAATGTTTACTGTTTTGGTGCACAGAAATACACAAGACAATGCTGACCGACATATAAATCAAAGCAAGGATAAATTAGCTGAACCAAACCTGTAATTTGCAGCGTGTACCAGACCTCTGATTTAAACCCGAGAAGCTTGTAAAAGGTTTAAATAAATCTAAAAGTATACAATTGAAAATAACAACAAGTAACCTGAACCAATGTAACTTGTAGCAAGGCCACTCTCGCTGAGACAAGTCAACCAGACAAAACAGAGACACCAGAAGAAAAGACGAGGAAATGTTAATCCCCAAAAAAGCTCTTAAACACTTTCCATGTCATGAAATCGTACGCCCAGAACTAAAATATGTATTACGCCCAGATGACAGGAAAAAAACAATAAAATAAAATGTAAAATAACGTTTCCATTCAATCAGGATTCTTTTTTTTAAATTATTTTTCATAGCATTTATGGTCCAGTGCTTTCCTAAGGCTTTTGGAGGACACTAGAGGAATCAGTGATGACCCTTGACCTCCTTCATCCCAGTTTGCAAAGAGGTTAAGACACAATTAAGATGGTTTTAGATGCGTTTAAAGCAGCTGTGGAGGTGCATGAAAGGAAATACTTAGAAGGCCGCTTGACTCAAGGATCCTCGAAAGCATTGAATACTTGCGTTGTAGCTTTATGTCTACTGAGCTTTAATTTGTACACAAGGAGAGAATGTGTTTATAAAAAAAAAGTAGCTTCAAAATAATTTCCAAAATACACATAAACAACCTTCATAAGAGACAACGCTCTCTGTAACTTTCTACAGATTTGAAGATATCCAGCAGCAATAAGTGTGCACACAGGGTTTTGTGTGATGCAAAGCAAGCACCATGTATTGTGTGCAACATCTATTAGTGTAGGTATCTTCAAGTCAACAAAATATCTCTTCCACTTTTATGTAACTTTGGTTGTAATGAAGACCTTTCGGGCGTCAGGCAGGCATTGAAATGTTGAGCCATTATAATCTTTGCCTCCTACTCCCTGTGCTTTTGACAAATGCTGCAGACTTCTTCCTGGACTGAAACCCAGAAGGTCACTGTGGAGGAAAAAAAAAGGGTGGGGGAAAAAGGGAGCAAGGCTAGGAAAATGAGGAAAATAAGAAAAAAAAATGTGTGTCAGTCTGACGACATACATCGTGAAAGCTGACAAAAAGTGTACGTTAATCTTTTAAAAAGTTCCATGGCGAAACAGGAATTCACAGAGGAGACATGCTCGCACCTCATTTGACTCGAGGCTTTCTTCTCCATCTCGCCGTGTCACATGCAAACAGAGAGACAGGAGGAGGGATACACATCGCCGGGGTGCCGCTTTCTGTCCCGCTCCTCGTTTATGCGCACAGCGGCCGTGTCAAAGCTGCTCTCACACTCAATGGTAAATGACAAATTTGGATAATGCACACATAGAACCCTACAAAAATAAATAGGAGACATGGAGGCTTAACCGGAGCTAAATCCCGAGGCTGCTGGAGACCTGAGAGTGCGGATTACACCCCAGACGCCTTAAACAATGCGCCCAAATGTGCATCCTTAAAAGCATGAAATCCTTGAAGCATCAGAGACGACTTGTCATTTGCCATTAATATTCCAAGTTGCTTGTGCTTTGGGGGCCTGCATTGCACTTGTGTGTGCTGATGTGCCCTAAAACAAACACTTGCAAAGCCCTGAAGGCAACACCATTGTGGATAGCTATTTTTCTAGCAGTGGAATATTCTGCGAGAGGATGTCATAACAAAGGAAACAATAAAAGAGGCCACGTTCCTGCACTGCATGGGGTATCCACGAGTATAAATAGGCGGAAGGCAGTGTCAGAGGCGCTTATGCTTTATCAGGAAAACTGATGTTTTTGCTCTTAAAAAAACAGAGGAAATTTCACTCTGGCTAGAATTTTCCATGCATATTAAATAAAAAGTTAACTGTAAAACCCTGCAATCCTGAAAAGCAACCCAATCAACACCCAAGAGACAACAACGCACAGCCAGTAGGTGCACGTGTTTGGTCACTGCTGCAATGGTTGGATCTCTTACAGAAAGGTGGGTAAAGTCTGGCAGGGCGCAGGTCTTCGAGGTGTCAGGCTGTCAGCACCTGTCCTCGGGGATGGCCCTGTAATGTCCAGCCTCATTGGATCAGCAGCGGCCACGACCCGTGGGCGCCCTCTCTCAGGTGACATCCCCTATCTGCTCTGGCTCTATGATGGCCCTGCTGCTGCTGAGGCCACCCTATATGCACATGTAAGCATTTTCTCAAACACTTTATTCTATTTAAACCGAATGTGTACGTGAATGCAAACTATGTGCACATGTAAGGATCCAGATCTGGGAACATAATCGTATGATCAGCTGATTTTAATAATGGCATCATGTCATTACGCTGCACTGATTAAGCATTCCTGTCGTAGCCGCTTTGAAAAGTTCAGCATTAAAATGATCGACATGTCCATTAACAGAGGAAAGCAATGTACAACATCTCGAATCAAACAATTAATTTCACGTCGCAGACGGATTGACGTTTCTGAGAATATAACAGAATTATGCAATTTAAGCCGTAAACTCACGCAGCACACAGTTCCAGACATAATTGGAAAAAGTTCACAAAGACCTCAAGATGTCTAATTGCAGCTGTGTCGACTAATATGAAACAGAGCATAAATCAGATTCGTGTCTATTCATTAGCCAACATGTCTGCGAGCAGATTAGTGACGATGTCGGAGGAAGAGTCTGGTGAGAGCGCTCAGAATTACGACTTCCTCATTAATTGTTTTGCTTTCCATTGTGTGCATCAAAGAAATGTTACAACAAAGCACAAGCACTAATCGAATTGGCGCAAAAACATATTTAAATGGAGGCCAATATGCACTTTTGGAGCATGGGAATTTTCTGTTGGTAATTATAGGAGGGCATAAATTATCTACAAGGCTTTTACTAAAACAAAAGAGCCAGATGAAAACATAATACATGTGCGTGCTCTAAAGTAACAACTAATTTCCAAGTGGTCAAGCCACATGATGTATAACGGCAAACCCAAAAGTCTTAACCCCCATTTCACACGAGGGAGAAATGAGGCATACTGTCCCATTATATTGCCATAAATCACTTTTCGTGGATGGCTGACAGCTTTTTATCAGATCTAACCTTTTCAAGCCTCCATTAAGAGAGCTAACATTTTCAACTCTGACACATTTGCAGTTTACGAATCTCACAGCTGATTTGCTTTGGGGAGGGGAGGGTGGGGGGCGCGCTGGCGTCCAAGCTCATTTACACACAGGCTGGCCGTTGTGTTGGATTGGGGGAGGGAAAATAGGGAACAGGCTCAGAATTTTTTAACCTTACATATTTCCTTATCATCAGCTTTGTTCTTTGGTACAGTATATTCTGATTTACGCTATTGATTCTTTCATGCGACAAAACAGCTGCAACGACTGAACTAAAGGGCCATAAAGATCCTTCTTAATCTACCAAATTAATAATGTGTGGACTTTCTCAGAGAACAAATGCGAACAGCTGAGTCTAGACGAGAGAAATAAAAATACAAAAGGAAAGCATTATATCAGTTTAAGTGGAGCCCTTGTAGCCAGAGGTTTGCCCTGTGTCTGTCCTTTGGATGTCCTTTTAATGTCTATCGCGCAAGAATTGCGAAATCACGCGATAACATCGATGTTAAACAGAGCAAACACACAAACAGTTCAGCTTGCTCCTCCGAGGTTGATTATCTGCTCATTTGGAGATCATTCCATCATTTTTGTGCTTTTCCCATGGCTGAGTACACTACTTAATTAAAAGTGTTCTTTTTTCAAGATTTCAGTGTGTCAAAAACAGGAGTCGCTACCGGACAGTGGTATTTTATTTTGAAATGACCGGATGCCCAATGATGTATTCTTGTCTGACTTCCTGTTTGGAACGATCAAAAATAGACTCGCCGCGTATCTTTAGTGGTGCAAAGCGGAGAGACGCTTCTGGGACACGCCGGAGACGGACCGCGGCACGTGCTGTGGAATCACGAGCATTGACTTGAATGGACGCGATCAACTCTGGAGGTCGCGGTGCACACGGAACGCGCCTGAGACGGACGCTAGATAAGGCTCATACATTGCTGGCTAATATGTTGGTATCACGCTGTTCCTTGCTTAACAGCAACAGAACAATGGCAACTACTGAGCTGAACAGATGATAGATCTCCATCTTGAGCTGATGTAGCACGTGCCGAACTGAATGCACAAAGAGCGCATGTTACATGGTTGCTCTGATTAAATGCGTTGCTGCATGTAAACACCAGATCCTAATGGATCACACCCCATGTAAACAGTTGTTAAAAAGGTGTGCATGTGCAGCTATTGATCTCTAGATCTTTCTATCCATCTACCAAGTATCAGAACTTCTCTTTGTTTTTAACCTCCATTTCAGAGGACGAGCCTTACATAGGACTCCAATTATTGACAATATGAAGTAAGTAAACCTCAGAATAATGGTCATAATTTGTGTTTAGCAACAACAAAAAACCCCAAATCTGGACTGGATTAAGTATGTGATAAGATAAACTAATCAGACGAGTACAAGGGCACAACTATAGTAGCTGCTCGGAGACTTATGAGGCCAACTTTGCCAACCATAATTGATTTAAGCACACCATAATCAAGGAGGGGCAGTTAACGTGGCACCACACATGGGTCTATATTTCATTACATGCTGTGTTTAACCTTACCCACTTCTCCTAAAACACACAAGAGGCTCATTATGTGTTTAATATTCACCAGCAGGTGAATAATTTTTATGCAACTCTGATAGTTGGGCGAGATGGATAACTCAATTATGTGAACATCCGTCAGAGCAGAGGGCTCGCCGGCTCTGGAACGCCACCAGCTAAGATTGATGGCTGGGAGACACCAATCGCTGCTGCTCCACCATCTCATCCAGGCACTGGGCCTGAACACGCCGTTTGATTCTGCACAAGAGCGTTTTTCTCTCCATTTTTTGCCTCCGTTTTATCTTTTTTCTTGGGAGCATTGTAGGTGAAGCGTCATTACCCCTCACTCCACTGAAGAGGGGTTCATTATGGGGTTAGTGTGTTGGCAAGACTATTGTTTGGATGATAAATGCAGTTGGTGAGGGCTTTGGAGGGAAAATTAGTTATGTTTTTTCTTCCCGTCTACAAAAACATGTCCCCATAGCTCACTCTGCAAGCGCTCGAGGGCAAACGGAGAACAATTAACACAAGCGATGGCTGAAGCAGCTCAGTTAAAGCAAAGAGGGAATTCATGAAAAATAAGCAAATCACTGCAAATGTCAATCAGGGGCGATGAAGTAATTACAACCACTGCTGCGAGATTCCAAGGGCGGTCAAAGAAAGCGGAGTGGTGCACTGAAATGCGAGTTTGAGGAATGAAGGAATGGACAAACACCCTAAACATCAGCGCTTCAGGGCTCGTCTCAGGAACTGAATCCAGCTAATGAGAAGTGAAAGGAGGGTGATGTCACCCCATCACTCTCTTGTCCCCCCCATTTCTCTCTTGGTTTGTTTTTGTGACTACAAAGCGTTGACCCTAAATTCACTCCCTTCACTTAAACACACACGAGCGTGCACATGTGCGCACACGACTGTACCTCAGACGATAAAGAGAAAGACGAGGTACGTTTTCAAATGTCAGCAGTAAATGTCAATTAAAAATTACAAGGGTGCTGGAAAAGGTAGCGTCTGAAGGAAGTGACATTTTTCTCTTTTTGACACTACAATGTTTATCTGACCGGGCTGCTGGCTGACATGACGGGATCTGCTTTGTCAGTTCCTTAATACACTCGGACAAGGCCGCCCCAGTGAATATCAATGAGAGACAGCCACGGGCAAATATGTAAGGCTGTATCAAACCCTAACCGTCCAGTCAGCCTGTTAGTATTCTGATATTCTGACCTACTGTAAACTAATGCCACGAGTACCAAAGAGGAAGACGTGACGCCACTTTCCTCAATCCAAAAGAAGAAAGAACGTCGACTTACACAGAAATATTCATGGAGACATCTGATCTTCATGTCGTGCTGCCTGTGGTGCAAGTGAAATGAGCAAATTATTTTAAGTTTGACCGACACTGACCGAGACGGCAATCATTTAAGTGCTTCCTCATTAAACCTGGTCCAGGAATGTTCTGGAGCTTAAGCAAAGCTTTTTATTGTCACTAACTCTCTAAGAACATTAAATGAGGCCTATCAAAGATGGTTACCATCAAAGATGGGCCCTTTATACTCAATGACAGCGCTTTATTCTGGAGGCAGGCCCTTTCCAAATAAAACTGTGTTACTCCGAGAAAATAAAACACACCATTGATTTTGACCTTGACCTCATCTCCTGCGTTTTAACTGCTTAATGATATTGGATGAGTCATCTTCCTTGAATGTCAAATGATTGTTCCGCTGGCAGCTTCAGAGTGAAATTCAGGAAGTCATTTTCTGAAGCTGGAAACATTATTTTCTTTGTATTGTATTAAAATAAAAACATTTTAAAACGTTCTTAGAAGCTACTGCTTAAAGTACAAATTAATGTTACATCTTTTGTGAAATGTCTCCCAAGAAATCCGGAGTTTTAAGAGTCGAGAAAAAGAAAGAAGATTAGGTTTAACACACTTTTTGAAAGGGTGTGTTTTGATCTATCGATCTAATCTGATACAAAACCATACCTGAAGAATTGATTCACGACAAACAGCTCCCTCTCTGTGTTTAAAACTGGGCCCTGATCTCGTACCGTCCAGGCGCCATGATGACAAAAATCAAAGAGAGAAAAGAGAGGGTCTGGCTGTGCCTGGGGGTCTGGAACCTCCCGGCGCTCCAGCACCATGTCACAACATGTCAGCTGGCCGTCACGGCTGAGGGGGGCCGGGGCCGTAGCGAGGCGTAGGAGGCAGTGTGGGCGACTTTTCAAATTGGTGACTGGAACCTCTTGCCAAGGGAGGCAGGGATGTAAAGACCATGTGTGAGCGACCCCCTACTCTCCTGTCCCTGTGTGTGTGTGTGTGTGTGTGTGTGTGTGTGTGTGTGTGTGTGTTTGTGTGTGTGTGTTCGTTTTAACACAAAAGTAGCTCTACTTGAAGCCAAAATAACAATGATATCTGCGCTAAATGGTTTGGATGATGAGTGATGAACACGTGTATGACAGGTGCTCAAAGCCAATATAATTTGCTGGTATTGAAATAGAAACACCTTCCTGTTTAATTTATTGAACAGCTGGAACACTACAGGCCATTTCAGGCTTATTCTAAGAACGAGCACATTAATCACAAAATAAAAGGGGTAGAACCTTAAAACCTCCTTGTCAGCTTTATGTTTTTAGAGTGTGAAGAGAAAGAGTATCTGCAAAATGATATTTTCTCAAGAATCAAGTATGATCAGGCAAAGCTCAGTGGATGTGAAAGTATTGCGATTGCCTTTGCCAGGGAGGAAGTGGTGCTACAAGAAATATGGGTTGCCTTTATTACACTGACGGTATTTGGTTGTGGTCAAAAAGGAGAAATAAACAATATGCAAAGTGGGAAATATGAGTTTCAACATGTTATAAAGATAAAGCAAACACGTTGTATAAAGAGGTGAGAGTGCAAAACTAACCTGTTCCAGTAGCTCCAGAACTGTTCGGTGAGGTAGGTGCGATGACTGTGGTCGTCTCCGAATGAGGCTTTGCTCTCAATCCAGTGTACGATGTGACCCTCCACGGCTGTAAGACAGAGAAACACTCAGGAAACCAGTGACGATAAGGCCACACAAGCAACATCCAGAAAGGAAAAGTGACATTTCCTATCCTATCCAAATCAAGTTAACAATGTTTTAATAATTAAATAATCCTGTCTGAAAAAAGTTCACAGGCAGTTTTTCCAGATGAAATATTAGAAATGTAAATACTAACCTATAGGAACCTCCAGGATGATATCGGGTGTTTTGTCGTAGCCCATAACTCTCAGCTGGTTTTCATCTGCAGAAGATAAAGTGCATAATTTTAACATCCGACTCTCGACTTTGCAGTTAGTTTTACTCTTCACTGCAGTTCCGCTGCATCAATCACTGGCGGCTAACCCAACAACCTTCACTGGTAACAAAACCCCTTAGTGTTAGCAAAGAAGAAATAACAGTAGAGGACAGCAAGCACAGTAAAACCATTAACTACACCTGCCACACATTCGCTGTGGTTGCACAAAAACCCGTAAAGCCCAGTTACAGAGCTGCTCCCTGCTTTGGCAGAGCTTTATAAAATATACAGCAAGGGGACAAGGTTGGCATTATAGACTCTGTGAGCCTGACCCCTGCCTGCGCAGGCCGCAGCCATTGTCCTTGACTTCTGGTGCGCTTCGGCCATTATCCCTCCAACACCTGATTTCTCCATTAAATCTCAGGCTGACCAGGTCATTCAGTTCCAAGGGCCTGCCTCTTTGTCTCCAGCCAAGCTCAACTAATGGGGCATGGAAGGGAATTGAGAAGAGATGGAGGGTGGCGGTGTCAGCGGTGGAGAGGAGGAAGCATCAGCCAAGGGGGGAGAAGGAGAGCTGAGGGAGGTCAGCGAGGCTGCCAGAGGTCTGTGGAAGAGAGGGGCATCCAGGGTGTGGTATTGTGTATGCGAACAGAGGGCCTGTATTCATACCTACTGGGCTGTTGACATTGTCATGTGTGCCCTGATCGCCTTTTTACATCACCTTTGATTAAAATTAATGGGCCATCCCCGCTGTTGGGTAGCTTATTTCCAATTCATTCATCAGATGGGGTGAGGCGGCCTCTGTGGCCCTCGTGCCGCCCGAACTCTGACAGTTTTAGAACAGTCCTCCGTGCAGCTCGGAGGAAAGGTCAGCACTGCAGGTCCAAATAAATGATATGGTCTTAATGGCAGAGGGAATGACTTTTATCCTTCATCACTCATCTGACCTAGGGGATGGTGATGGGATGGGGGGGTAACGTAGGAAGGGAGGGTTAAAAAATCTGTTTCACAATTTCACACCTGGACACTCTACTTTGATTTAATATTGTTGGAACAAGACAATGCTGTAAGGAAAGAAGAAGGTATTAAGAGAACAATCTATATAACAAATATATGATTGGCTAAAAAAGGCTTTACAGGCAAAGATACCTGAATGGTGACAACATAATACTCATGTAAATATGATATATCTAGACCTACTTTTATTCTTTAAATATCCATTATATTCTGGTGCTTTAACATCCAAAGGTATTTGATACGAGCTTCTTGGTGTTTGCCAATCAATAGGAGATAACATCCAGTGCATCAGTCATGTCCAGGTCTTCCTTTACTAAGCCAATAGATAGGCCACACAGCCACGGCCAGACTGACTTAAAGAGGGGGTATTATGCTGTTTCACATTTTAAGACACATATATAACTTTACAATGTTGGATGTCCAGACTAAACGTGGGTGAAGTTTCAAATCTGTAGGTAAAAGTATGTTGGAGTAATCCCCAGGCTCCTCAGCTCAGTCTGCAGGCTGCTGTGACCGAAAGGTTTCACAACGTTTTTTCTACACGGCACACTTTGTAACGTCACAAAGAGCTGGCCAATCAGGAGAAAGTGGGCTTGTAGGGGCGGGGTTTCTTAAAGGGACAGAGCTGACTGAGTTGTTTCAGGCAGAGGCTGTATGAGGGCCTGTACAGAGCACCAATGTAAGAGTTTTTTAAACTGTAAATGATGCTAAGCTACTCCACAGGCATCACAGAGTGAAATATGAAGCTTGAAATTAGCATAATACCTCCCCTTTAAATATCCATTGTATTCTGGTGCATCAACATCCACAGGTATTCGATGCAGTGGATGTTATCTCCTACTGATTTACAAACAGCAAGAAGCTAGTATCAGTCACGTCCAGGTCGTTCTTTACTAAGCTTACAAAAAGGCCACACTGCCGTGACCAGAAATGTGAGGAGAAGGTCAAACATGGCTTACCTAGGAAGGAAAGGTTCCTCTCCTGCAGTTTGTCTCGTAGCAGCACCTCATGCTCTTGGCCAATAGCGCTGAGAATACAGAGTCAAGGATTCCAACATATAGCAACAGGAACACAAATACCATGTGTACTGAAACACCAAAAGGTTAGGGTAGCGTGATCTAAACAGGGGTCAAAATGTTTAATTAAATTAAAAATTAAAATAAAATTTCTGTAGCAAAAAAATTCATGTATTTAACTGGAAAATTTTTTACGACAGAAATGATAGAATGGTCAGCATGTGCGGTGATGTAAGCTGAAATGTGCATGTGTATGTTCGTCATGACTTTAGTACGCCGTCTCTTATACTGGCGCACAATGCAAAGTAATAGCACGTCTATTTTTGCCGATGTATTTGAGAGCACAGTCGGAGTTTTCAACTTTAATCTGCTTCCACAGCAAATCTCCAAAGTGCATTACCTAAATGAGGAACATGAAACAAATGCCAATTTGGCAAAATGTATAAAGTGCCTGGACTAGCTGATCCACTCATTCCCTCTAAAATCCTTGAAGAAAAAATGCTTTTAGAATAAATGCCGTCTTGCATTAGGATGCATGCTGCTTGAAGCTGCAGCAAGGAATCCGGTAGAATATCATATATGCTCATATTTGCTTCTTTCAAAGCACACAGTGGAGGGGCGGTTATCATGAACTCTCTCTGGCAGAGTAACAGACTCTTAAGTTGACTCTGACGAGAGGACAGCCAAAGAAAGGTAAGAAGGGGGGCTGTGGAAGGAGGGCAGGAAGGGACAGGGTTGACTGGCTATGAACAGAACAACCCAACCCCACCACACAGATGAAAGCTTGGACAAATACAATAACATGCAAGCACACACATTAACACTTATTCAAATAAGTCTCCTCCCCAAGGATTCAGTTGGTCTGCTTCCCAGCTGTTTGTCCCTAAATAGTCTGGACTCACTCTCTGCCCCTTTAGTCAAGGCCCAGTCCCTGCTGAACAGGGAAGGGGCATTTTTAATTGGGCATAGGAAGGTAATAGAAACACTGTAAATAAAAGGAGTAGAACCAAATTATGAACATACTTATATAAGATCGAAATTAATACTTTAAATCAGACACATGTGCCCAGAGCTCTCCATGGTGCTGAATGTCCTTAGAGTGATCAAATTTACATGAAATCCAAATAAGAATGATTTAAAAAGTCTTACACAAAATTACAAATCATGAGGGTTAAAATAAATAAACAAAAGATTACATTAAACACCACAAGGGTATTGATTTTTTTCTTGTCTGATCCACTGTGTGAGCATGAAGATGCATTAAGATCAGCCTATCCTCTCCTCCTCCTCCTCTCCCCTCCATCACCTTCCAGCCGCTGTATGGGTGATGGTGGGATAGCAGGCAGGATGAAACACTTCCTCTGTGAAGCAGAACTTTTATGTCAGGTGAAGCCAGACACATCTCATCCCCTTCAATAGCTCCTCGTCAATTTCAGGCTTAAAATTTTATGGGATAGGATACTGTTTGATGCAGTCTACCAGCGGTCCATAACAGCAGTCATTTATTGTGCACTGAAAAGAGGGGGAAGAAATATTATGGCGTGTGGAGAAAAAAAAAAAGGTGGGTGGGTGGGTGGAAAGGGAGGTGAGGTGAAGGGAAGGAAGACCATAGAGTGCAGGGAAAAGGAGAAAACACAGGAGATGCTGGCAGATTGGCAGGCATGACCGCCGGCTCTCACGTGACCTCATCAGCAAACATGAGCGGGGTGATGCCGTCTGTCAGCCAGGTGGTACAAAAACACTTAAAAGCTCGCTGTACATGATCGGGACATTTGCTACATGGAAAATGTGGGGCAACAAACTTTATAAATGATTTTAAATTAACCGAAAGAAATTGAAAAAACAAAATTCAGAGACATTAGATAAAAACAAATTATTAAAGGGGCCATATCTTTTAAATGGATTTTCGTGGGTTTCACATTTTTGGGTGTGAGAAAACTGCATAATTCTGTGTTTTTCAAAAATGACATCTTTAAAAAGGTCGCCTCTAAATTGGGCCGTTCAGAACAGCTGCGAGTTTCTACGTAGAACCTTGCTTTCGCTGAAATCGACCAATCGTCAGTCACCATCATTCACCTCAGGCTGCCTTCTTGCTCTAGCTTGTCGTCAAGTCGTTGTCGAGATTCCAACTTACCATTCAGATACCTCCTGGCAATTCTGGCTCGTACATATAAGGCCGAATAATCGATCCTAGAGCAGCCATGTTTTCTACGACTTTGGAGTGACAGCGCAGTGTGGCCGTCCACGTGGGGGAGGGGCTACGCGGTCACTTCAAATACTGTCAGCCAATCGTGGCTAAGGTCTGACCTAAAACGGCTTGTTCTTTTATAATTACATTCAAATATGTAAACAAACTTTAGCAACGAGATTCAAAAACATGTTAGAATAACAGAAAATTGATTGCATAGCTAAAATATGTCCCCTTTAAACGTTGAAATTCTCACCTGGTAGATGTTTTTGGCCAAAATCTGGTCTGGAATCAATGAGGGCTCTTTGAGCATGCTGTTGAGGACCGTTTTAGAGGCTGAGAACAAGAGAGGAAAGCAAAAGAGGGAGAGAAACAAATACAAAAATCACCTTAATAATATTAGTATGCAAATTAAATCAAGCATTATATCTTGTCCAACCTATGAATGTAAAAAAAAAGTGTTCTAATTGAGAGCAAAGAGCGAAAATCGACTGCACAGACAAAGACAGGTTTGACATACTGTAATTCACGCCACTGTTAGCGCAGTATTTCCACACGAGTCCATTAGAAGGCTGCTTGGTGTCTTCACAGATTTTCTATAGATAAATGTTTCAGTCCACAGCACAGGAGCCCCATGCAGTTTATCTACGTTATGAACGCTGACTATTCTGCATCTCTCATCCCCGTTCTTGCTCTACCAACATTATAAATCAGGGAAAAGGGAAAGCCCGCTGGATTGATTTCGCTGCTACTGCGACAGCGAAAAAAATCCTTAAATCATTTCTTAAAAAGATTTGGATTCAATGGATTGTATCATTGTGTGACGAAATGGTTGAGGCGCGCCATTTTAGTGATACATGGTGCTGACAGACGTGCAGCATCACAGACAATGCGGGGAATGTTTCTATTCACATTTCAGGCATGGATGGTGCCTATAGCAACGCTGCATGGGGATGCCTAAGCTCATCTAGGACAAGTGTGTAACTGTTAGAAACAACAAGTTAAAGATGTATTAAGATAAAAATGAATTGTATTAAGAGAAAAGTGTTGCAAAGAACATTTGCATTTCTTTCATAGGAATTACTCCTCGACAGTGCTGTTATCCCTCATCTACCTTATGTTGAGATTAAGAGGGAGGAGGGCGGAGAAGAACAAAGCCCATTCAGCGCTCCCTCCTCTCTTTCTCTTCCTTCTTCTTTGTCTCCATCTTTCTCTGCCATCTTTCTCCCCACACCCCCCCCCACACACCTCTCTGTTTCACTCTCTCCCAGCCACAGCACTCCCATAACCTCGCACTCCCCGTTAGAGCTGCGAGGCACAGGGCTGTGCTTTATTTCTTTGCTCATTTTTCTCGGAGATTGGTACCTTCACACGCAGATCCATACCGCGCTCCTGTGCAGAGCAGAGCAGAGCAGCGCGGGCAGGCGGGCGGTGAAGAAAGAGGGTTATATTTTCCCCTTGAGTTAGGACACCTCATGACAAATGATAATGGATAATCAATAAAGCGGGAAATATGAGGCAGCAAACTTTATGAAGCCAGGAGACATATTACTCCCCAACAACACTGGTTTCCCTTAACAAAGTCACTACTCGACTGTGCCTAATAATCTGAAGGAAAATCAAAGGACCCGCAACCACATCAGCAATATTGGCAACTTATTCCACTTTAATGGCATTTTGATTGATTTTTTTCCCTCCTCCTAATGGTCGTTTTATAGATTTGACGCTGCTTCTGCAAAACAGTAGTGTGTTATAAACCTCCCTGAAGGCAAACAGCAGCCATTAAAGCTCTTGTCTTACTAGCGCTCATAATTGGAGGTTGACCACCACCACATTTTGGTCTCTCACATAACACACACACACACTTCCAGGACTCTCTCTCCTCGTCTCCCCCCTCAGAGCTTTGATGTTTTTGGTGGATGGCCGTAATAAGTGATAGGATCCCTTTCTGCTGCACCCTTTGAGCGATGGGGTTAAAAATAGCCATAAAGAGGTGACCTTGGCGCTGACATTGTGGAATTTCAGCCAAGCATTGACCTGATGAAAATGGAAGGCCGGGCGGCTAATAAATCAGGATGCTTTTAAAATGAGTTTACCCTAATGCTCATTCATCACAGGCTGTAATGCCATTTGCAGGCCCGGGATTCGCTGCTGTGCACAAACACAGCAGTAAATAACAACAGGGCCCTCGCATCCCTCGCATCGTTGCAGCCTCCAACATCAGCATACATTTATTAAAGACGCCCCCGCCTTGCACGGCAGCACTCCTCTGTGACACCCTGAGCTCCTCTCTGCCACACACACACACACACACACATACAGGGCATGCTTTTAAAAAAAACACACACACACACACAGGCGCACACATAAAACACGTGCAAGGAAAATAAAAAGCATAATCTGAAGAACACCAGACGCGGGGAACAAAGCCCTGCAGCGCGACTTTGCACCTTGTAAACATTCACCAAATTTACTGTAATTGTCGCATGTTGGTATAAATTCTGACTAAGGCGCCGTATCACACCGTCAACATCTGAACAAAAAAAAAAAAAGAACAGAGAGGAGGAGAATAATAGATGTGAAACGCTACGCCTCCATTGGGATTTGCTAAAGAAAACAAGCAGTGTAAACAAATCACGAGCCTGTTTTCACATGCAACCCCAAAAACAAGACAGGAAGCGAGGTAACAGCGACGTAACCTTGGCTTGATTTCCTATTGCTTACTTGTGTCGTTTTGTAAGCGCTCTTCCTTCCACCGGGGTGAAAAAGTCATTATCTCAAACGCAAAAAAATGCGGAGAAACCTCATTAGATGGCAACATTTGTTGAGGGAGGACCGTAATAAACAATAACGGATGACGATTGTTATTGCGCCTGACACTGATGAGCTCCTCTGCAAGTTTGTTTATTAATTAAAAAACCCACTTTTTTTTCCCAGATGGGGGGGGCTCTTACCCGTTTCTTCTATATGCACACACATAACCCCCCCCCGTACACTCCCCATGCACAAGCCATTGAGCTGTGGAGGGGCACTCGTTCATCAAACTTCATGGAGCAAGGGAGAGACAGGTCCTGATAATGTGCGCCGCTAAAGCTGATTTTCCATGATGAATCTCGGAGCATATAAATTGGCTAATATCTGAAAACATTTACAGATACTAGAGGAATTGACTACTTGTGGGACATGATGGATGAGGCTCCGCGACGCTGGCCGACAGCTCTGCAAATCTCTGCGGCTGCCTAAAGCCCTCATTTGATTTTCCAATTTACTCCTTTTAAATTTATCCTCCCGTATTGAAAAAAAAAAACAGAAGATGGGAAAGAGAGAGAGAGGGAAAAGGAGAGGAGAGAGAGTGGGAGAAAAGAGGAGGGGAATAAATGTGTTTTTTTTCTAAGTATCTGTGGTGGTGTGTAGGTGCTAGTTGATGATATGAGGTGGTATCTCCCGTGCAGGAGGAGCCCAGTCCCTGAAGAGGTTACTGGGGCAGAACTGATCTGCTTCCACCTGATTCTCCCTGATAGCACTGAGATGAGGCTCTGCATTTCTGCGTGTGTGTGTGTGTGTGTGTGTGTGTGTGTAGCAGTAGTAATAGTAGATCTGGGGAGGCTCTGCTGGGGAAAGAGGCTTCCTAGGTCAGGCCATTAGACTGTGGCAGAGGCTGACTGGAGCTTCTCTGCTGAAAAGGAGTAATTAGTATACTTGTCAAGTGAAGTGCCACGCTGCTGCTTACCTCCTTTTGCACCCACCCCTTGCACGCACAGAAAAAAAAAAAACACACACTCATCCTGCCTTTGCCTCCTTCCTCAATCCCCTCCTGCTAATGAAGTGCCCTCGCTCTCATTATTTGAAGAAAGGCAGCATATATACGCCGGCGGAGAGGTGAGGAGAAGAGAAGAGGAGCACTTAAAGACAAGAGAAGAGGATCCATAACAATCATGGTGAAAGTTGAGATTTTACCGGATGGAACATAATACAATATTCAGTTATCAACACGTCTGATCTGCAAAACTCCGAAGCTATTATGAATTCTGTCGAGGAACCCGAAAGATCATAGCAGACGCTTACATTCTCACAGTGTTAACATCAAACGCGGGACATTTATAACCCGGCGTACACGGCTTCTGTAAAGGAATGTGACAATAAATCTTAAAGGCGGTTGAATCACATAGTTACAAAACATGGAGCGGCAATCTAATCTGGAGCTGGGCCTTGGGAAAATGGAAAAGGTCAAATAGCTAGCAAAATTGCCTCCTCAAAAAAAGTATGTCTAAATCTAGAGGCACATCAAGTCCTGTCAAAGGAGGAATAGAGGAAAAGATGAAGAGATAGTAGCAGGAGGGGGAGAGAAAGAGCTGGAGCTCCCCCAATGTGCCTGCTAGTGACTTCTAAGAGGTGGTATCTACTGACATGGAGCTGGGATGACAACGCGGCTGTTTACAATGACAAGAAACTTTAAATCATCATCATCAATCAACTTAGAATATCCGTCCCTTCCAGTTCAAACTATTTAAAGATATCATTTTGGGTGAATAATTGTCTTACAGTTATGTCTGCTTTTCAATTACGGCCTTCACTGGGTTTTGGTCACATCAGTTTCACTTTCAATAATCAATTGGAAGTCAGTTTTTATTTTAATTTAAACTAAAAACTAAAAACTTTTTACACATTTTCATTCCGTTCAGTTTGGTTAAATTCAACATTATAAGTCATTACATACACTTTTCATAATGCATTTGATGACATCATTAACACGGATAGATTCAACTGTAATGAAAATAAAGGTTTGGCTTTTTATTGTTATCAATAGTGGTGGGAATTGAAGGGTAACTCACGAGATGATACGCGGCTTTGACGTCATTTTCATGTTGTGGAACGGATACAGAAGCTGAGCGGTGTTTCGCAGAAGCAGGTTTGTACAGATTTGCTTATATTTTTTGTTATATTCTAAGATAACTCACGATACGATGTGCGATACGAGGTGCGATACGATGTGCGATACGATGTGCGATACGATGTGCGATACGATGTGAGATACGATGTGCGATACGATGTGCGATATGAGGTGCGATACGATGTGAGATACGATGTGAGATACGATGTGCGATACGATGTGCGATACCATTTGCGATACGATGTGCGATACAGTGTGCAATGCGGTGTGCAATGCGGTGTGCGATATGATGTGCGATACGTGGCTCACGATAACGATAATATCACGATACGGCAATTCTGCGATAATTGATGTCTAGCAAGACGATCATATAACGATACATCACGATATCTGATTAATTGAGGAATACAAAATGCCGCAAAAAGGGTAGAGTGCAGGATTAATGTATTAATTCACTGCAATTTGGTGCCAGTTTCACAGAATTTGAGACAAACTGAGATGAAACAATGCACCTGTTTTCAGTCTGTAAATCCATTTACAGAACTATAAGATTAAGACTTTGAGTTTGGATGCATGTCACAATAGGGCTGTCACTTTTCCCAAAATCCAAGTTCAAACTAATTCAAGGTGATATGGAATTTGTTTGAATTATATCGAATAGTATAAGTTGGGAAGAGCATGAGAGTGGGGCGGTAGAGCGAGTGAGAGAGAGCGTAAGTGCGCACGCGTTACTTAAGTCGGGGAGCGGAGCAGCAGAAGAGCAGAGAAAAGAGTGATCGGTAGCTGTATAAACAACGGAACTGCTGCTGGGGTATTAAAGTGACGGGAGTTAGCCCCGAAGCTAGCTACAACTTTGGCCATGGAGCAACAATGAGTCTCCCCTGTGCTTTCTGACGACCTTCGTGACGCTGAAGCGGGAAAGGTTAACAACGGCTTGGCTCGTTAGTTTCCTCTATTGGTTTGTAGCAGGCGGCGTGTTATCGCCGTCTGTTAGAATACAAGGCACACTACTACTACGACTCTGGAAAGCTAATTACTAATATGTTCGTGGGCAAGCGTTTTCTGCTGTGCTTCAATTTTTAATTGGATCACATCATTACAGTTCGAACTATTCATATTTCACCAGGCTCGAACGATATATATATATAGAATTATCGACCTCTGTCATAAGCAACTCTGCAAGGAGTCATGAAGTGGTGACGCAGACTCAAAATCGGGAAATCTGTTTACAGCGCCATGTATTTGTGAGTTAAAGTATCGATAGTTGGCACCAGCCTAATGATAATTATATTTTGTCAAAGTCCATATTTTTATGTGGTGCCCTTTAAACTCAATTGTCACATTCCTGTCTCTAATGTAGGACATCTCTGAGACATGAGCCCATTATCAACAACCCTGGCATACATTAAAGCTGTCTCAACTGGTGTAGAAGTCCCTATTTTCCCTAAAAGCATATCACAGGAAGCTTTTTGTGACCTTAAAATAGTGGATATAAACAGTGCAAAAGTGCACATGTGACCTTTCCTCCCCTGCTGCCCGCTCCGTTTTCATGAGACAAGGAACATTATGGATGTTGATATCATATTCAATACGTGATAAAACTGCTTTGAATGTATTGATTTATTTACAAGCGCCACAAGATAGTCTTTCATTCTGCCTGACTGATGCTCTCTCCAATACTTGTGCTGCAAAGAGAGGGAGGGAGGAGGGGGGCAGCTTGTTGTGGCATCATGTTGAGGTGGTTGTGTGTGTAGCTAGTAGGAAGGAAGGATGGAGGGAAGCAGAGGAGGGAAGGGGGGGGCAACAACAAGCGAGCAAAACAAAACAAGGAAGGGACAGAAAACAATTTAAAACTGTGTATTGATCCAGCACTAGTGATTGTACATATATTCCACAGTCCCAAAGGCCCCATTCCTGTGTCTCTTAAATGCAAAGGGAAAGAGAAGGGGAATAAAAAAACGATGGTGCGAGGCAAAGGCAAGCCACTCACCCAGTTGGGGGTAATGTCCCTTATATAGAAGTCTATTGATCTTTGCAGCACGCCTGCCCGCCCTCCCTCTGGGGTCCGACAAAAACACACAAATACACACACATGCACGCTGGAGCGCGGTCGGCTGCTGGAGGGGGGCATGACGGATATGCCTGACAATAGCACTGGACCAACCTGTTAGCTAATTGCCAGCAAAGACAATTATCCTTGCATTGTTTCATAATGGCAGCACATTACTGGAGTCTAATATACACACAGGGATTGGAGGATTTGACCGTGCGAGTCCATGTGGGCAGCGATTCATTTGCGAGGGCCGAGCAGGTCGCGAGGAGACTGCACAGGAGCTCTGTCAAAACAGGAGTCACCCTGAAAGCAACAGACTCAGTGGAAAGGTGCAATCTAATGACATCATTATTTGTGTCGCAGGGGCGATTTTACGAGATAAAATAGTACCTTTTAATCTGATCAACATTACTAGCTAGCATGCTAAGATACCGCCTGGTTCCAACGCTGTTCTGCGATTAAACAATGCTCATCCAGGAAGTTTCATCCGCTACGAATCTATTCTGAGCAATAATAAAGCATGTTTGCACTGTATGGAGATGGAGGGATGCAGGGTGCTATTATCTGAGACGGGAGTGCTTCTCCTGGATGAATGCCCTGTTCTACAAGCTGCTCAGACGAGTATTTTGACAGGCAGTGGATAACGGTGGGTCCAAAGCAATCACATCTCTGACTTTGACAAATGGCTGTGCTGTGGCGAAGTTGAAAATAACACACATCCACTTTAATCTCTTTCTTGATTAAATTGGAGGCACGTCTTTTTGACATCATGCGATTCACTCTCAAAGCAGTGACTATGCTGCACGGACGCACGTGCACACATACACAATCCTCTGGATAGACCTATTGGAATGATATGGAATCAGGTTTGCATGTGATATTTGGATTTCCCAAGCGATAAAAACAAGAAGAGAAAGGGTTTTGGATCACATATAATGAGGTACAAAATTACGTAAGAAAGTTCTGGAGAGGATGAAATTAAAAGACATTAAACAGAATGCACATATTTGACACGTTAAACAAAAGTATTTGCGTCTGGAATTTTGTTCTCCCACAGCGTGTCCGTCAGCGTTACCTGGGAATGGTTTGCTTTTTCCTGCCACATTTTCCTCAACTCAATTTCCCAGTAGGGTCCGAGAAAGGAAAAGGGGATGAAGGAAGAAGAGAAGGTAAGGGGGTAGATGAATGCGGAGGGTGAGGAAAGAAATCAGGGCTGTTATAAATAACACTCACGAGGTGAGCTAGCATTGATCCACAGTGCACTTGAGAGGTGGGTGGTCCTCCCTGTGCTTAATTGCCAGTCATGTGCCCTGGGATGCAGCTACTACTAAATGCGGTCTGTGTCTCATTAGGCTCGACCGGGCTGAAAATACGGCAGCTAGACATGGAATTGGGACTCAAACGGGAAGGTATTCCAAAGACAAAGTGCTACAATTAAGACTGATGTTGGGGGGAATGATAGAAGGGACGGAGTGGGAAATTGGAAAAGTGTAACTCACGCATTTCGCCCTCCAGGTCCTGAAGGAACCTGTCCAGGATGAGACGAGCCATCAGTGCAGGAGACAGATCCACCTTTACAGAGATTGCACAACAAAAAAAGAGAGAATTTGCCTTTAAAAAATGGGCATAGTGGAATTACATCATTCACAAAACTTCCCACTTTTACAGTTGGATGTGTGAACATGTTACAAAGAGCCTTAGAATCAAGGCTGGAAATGACACGACAAGTCCACCTTAGGCTGATGTCACAAAGGTGATAATGACTGTGATGGCTCTAAATGATATTATTGCGTTTCAAAACCTTGACCTAACTTTCGACAGTCCATGTGCAAATTGCTCTTTGAAAAGCCTCGCTTTGCAATAACCTTTCCCACAGGAACAAGAGATCGCCTATTACGCAGCCGGTTGAATCGCCTTCACCTCTTTCAAACGGACAACCGTAGTCTCTCATCTTGCGTGGGGAAAAAAAAAAAGGCGTGCGCTATGCCCGGGCTGGAGACAATGGAGAGCTTTAATCATAGCATGATCACCAAGGCAAAAACTGCACGAAGCAACAGGACACACCGGAGGGACTGTGGGAATGCAGTCCTTAATAGGACGGATAGAACCTGTGGCTGCAGCACTCTTTGAACGCGGAGATACCTGGAGAGGTGTGTGATGTTTTATGTTTGAGTGCAGGAAGGAGCCTTGACAGGTAAAGGCGCACAAATGACTGCTACTGGAGGTGTCTACCTGACCCTCATTCATTCTTTGTAGCACAATACCTTTCCATAGTTTATAAATCATAGTACTTTTAAATTTTCCTAGAAAAATAAAATATAGACTTTTAAATATAATATAATATAATTCTTCACTTATGGGCCTCTATACATGTGTGTTGTTGAGTGTGTGTGCAGACCCTTGTGAGACCCTTCCCTCTGCATCTATTCTGTTGTTTTGCTTTGCACGGGACGTTTTCAGGAGGGGCGCTGCTGTGGTTCCCTGAACCAATCACATATAGTATAGGTGAGTGTGGGCGTGGTGGGCCCCATTGAGACCGGCGGACATGGCGACAGAGCGATGCAGAGTTGGCCTTCTTTCTGTTGGACAGGTAGGTGCCTTAACCTGGGTAGGACAAGCTAACCCGCGGTTAGCATGCTAGCGCAAAGGAAACCGTGATGCTGTCGATGTTAGCTCGGCGGGGTGGGCGTGTTCTCGAGAGAGTGAGAGTGAGCTTCTGGTGACGAAGAGTCCAGGAGGAGGGGCCCAGTTTGAATGTGTTGTTGACAAAATCCTATTATACCTTTAAACAATGAATAAGCTGCAAATAAGAAGACATTCACTACTACATTTCCAAGCCTTCTTAGTATGGAGGGAATTAACATTTCTAGCCAGCTCGTTAGGAAACACAATATCCGTGCAGCCAAAACTCTTATTTTCTCTTGTTAGCATAATTGGGGACCAAAAGCGAATTTGCCTTCAGCCTAAGTGAGAATGGTGTGTTTCATCTTTCCTCTGATGCTTCCTGGTTACGCTGGGAGCAGAGAGGCTTCTGTCTAAACAATGTCTTTTTACCCCGAGTAGTATTTGTTCACATCTCCATAATATCGCGCTAAGAAGGCAGCTTGTAAAAATATGTCTGTAATAAAGAAGGGCAGAGCGCAGAGTTTATATCTTCATTAAGGCCTCTGATAGCATTTCAAACTTTTGTAGCTCGCAGCTATATTAGCTCTTTCTTCCTCTGCCTAACCCTCCTAATATTCTCTGTTTCCTCTGTCCTATAAATCCTCTCCTCTCTGTGCTTATTTGCCTGCCCTCCATTTACATCTCTGCCTAACAAGAGAGCATCAGACTCCTGGTAACCTGCATCAAGGCTGACACATGAAAAATGGCAACATTACCAACGCTGGCCCAGCCTGAATAAGGAGCACCTGATTAGTTCAGGTACTTGCTTCTCCCTAATTTTCATATTAATCATGAGTCTATCTCCGTCCTCAAGTCGGCCCTTCACAAGTTTAACATGTGAGTAAGATTCACAGGAGCTTGAATTCCTCCAGAAAATAATTATTGTTCTGCAAAACTCTGGTTTTATTAGCCTGCAAAGCTAATGTGCTCTACGTACGGTTCAGCAGATCTGCACCTGCTCTAAACCCTGCATGTTTTAGTAACCTTTGCATAAAGCTCCATATAAAGCGCGCACAAAACAGCACATGTCGAGTTTAGAACCCTTGTTCACGGAACACTTCTGGGGGCATGAATACTTTTCATCATTGTTAATCATTTCCCTCTGTTGGAGATATATTGTCTCATAAAGGGATGAAACTACATCAATTAGCGGTCTGGGAGACCATGAGTGCTTGGTTTAAATGTTAAGTAGCATATTAAAATGACAGTTAAATGGTTCATAGACAGTTATCTCTGAGCTGAATATAATCCTTTGGAGGAAAAAAAAAAATCATGTGTCAATTAAATGGAGAATGAATAATGGCAGTTAGCTTTGAGGTGCCACTGATGCATGTGAGCTCCTCTGATTTTAGATTAAGACCCCTCAAATGTTGTTGCCTGTAAAGCACCAGTAAGAATTTAAATGTGCATTTAAATATTTTAGAAGGTTACACTGCGTATTGTAACAAACGAAATGAGAGGAAACTGCAAGACTAACTAGTGGGGGTGGAAATCGCAGGTACGATACACAACACGTGGCCCACGATAACGATAATATCGCGATACAGCGATTCTGTGATAACTGATATATTGCAAGACAATCATATAATGATACTTCACGATATCTGATTAACTAAATAATTCAAAATTATTCATTATTATTTATTATACCGATAATACAATTTTATCCAATAAAAACAGACTATAATAATTGCTTTCATTTACTGCTCGCAATATGGCCAAGGCTATGGAGGTGTGCGGTGTAAAAAGCTTAAACAGCTTTATTTTGTATTGAATTTTTTTTAATTCTTATGTAAATATAGGCTTTTTTGAGTTTTATGTTGATATACTTTATTAAGTAAAGATGTGTTTGTGTTAACAATAGTGGTGTCAGTTAGAATTGGTAGGTATAGAATATTAATATCCATCTTTGCTCACTGCATCTTAGCCTTTCTTACTCTCAGGTGAGCATAGACTTCACATTATGAACTTATTTCAAAATGTGAAAAAATATCGGTAATATTATCGGTATCAGCCATCAGGAGCATGTATTATTGGTAATCGGTATCGGCTCAAAAAAATCTATATCGTGCATCCCTACTCACTTCTTTTCATCACTGACATTATCCCGCTTCTTCTTCTTCTTCTTTTATCCTGCTGTCAACGTCTTCTTTGGCTAAGTAATTTCCGTTCATGTTGCGCTTATTCGCGTCGTAAGCGCCACAGCGAGGAGTCATGAAGTAGTAACACAATAAGTCTAAATCGCAGGGAAATCTGTTTAGAGCCTCATACATTCGTAAATTAAAATATTTGGTGCCGGCCTAGCAATAATTGTTTTGCACGAGTCAGGACGAGCATATATCGCTGAATCCATATTTTGTCCCACCCCGACTAACAAGTATTAAAATGAAAAAATAAATAAAAACACAAGTGAAAGTGTTTACTTTTCCAAAAGTTGCAGAAATTCTGTATTAAAATGTATTGCATTAATTTTAAAGTAATTCAGCCACATTAGCGACTCTTGCTGCATTTTGGTACTACATTAATGAAACTGATAATTTACTATTAACCGTAAACACACAAGCTCTTTCGAGTTTTGTACCACTGAATAGCTCTAATTTAAATATTCCTACAAATCCTTCATTGAGCTCCTGAAGTAAAAAAAGTGATGAAGTGATGAAGCCAAGAGTTAACCGATGACCCTGCCCTCACCTGTCCGCAGTTTGCTGCAACTCTGCTTGAAGTGCAATTTGGAAAATGACATAATAAAACACAAAAAGTATTTTCACATCTGCTTAATGGAGGCGAGAGGTAATTACATTAAATAATTGATAATGGAGCGGACCATTTTACCAATTTTGATAATGACTAACAGACAGGGGGGAACAACCTGAACCTGCAGCAAAGTTCTCCCTATCCATTTAAAGAAAAAAGAGCGTCAGTAGAGGAGCTTTTTTTTTAAGATAATAAAAGAAAAAAAGATTACCTCGATGGCCAGCTCCAGCAGGACAGGAGCGGTGGGATGTGCCTTGGCCTCACTCAGATACCTTCATTATAACAAAGAACAACAGCAGTGAAAAAAAAGGCCCACAAAGGCAGACAGAAGGGTAGAGGGGACTAGACCAGGCCAGCCAAGACATGCTAATGTCCCTGATGACTTTGCCCTCGGTGGCATATGGCAGGCTCGGTGCGGTTAAAACAGCACTGCTTGAAGGGCTTCAAATTTCCTTGAAGCCAGACGAGCATATGATAGTTAGTTAACCCCTGCCGCCCAAAAAGCCTTTTTTCCCTCGCCAGCTAAAACTGCAGCTCCCCACAGATCTTACCCAGATCATCTCGGAGGTTTGTTGTTGTAAGTGGATTAGAAGTGCATTATCCGGCCTTGTTTTCCCCAGAACAATGGCCTAATACGCTAGATAAAGGCTAATTGCAATATGCAAAGAGGCTTTTCCCCCCCTGCAGCCTGTTTTTCCTTTTTTTAAATTCATCCCTTTTCATTGAATTACACATAATCATCCCATCATAAGCCTGTGTAAGGCAAATGTCCAATGGCTGCTTATTTATTTATTTTGCTTCTCTCAGTTTGACATGGAGAACAGAGCCGGAGCTTAGCAGGTGCACGCGGAGGTCTGGAATGAATCCTGAGGGTGGTGATTTGTTTGGAGGAGATTATATCTGTCACGGTGGCCCACCTACTCTCCGACTGAGGAAGGGGACTTTGGCGAGTCGGAGAACAGGGAGAGACAAAGAGAGCGCGCAGGAGTGGGAGACGGGATAAACAACAAACAGGAAGAAACGCTGATAGAGGTGAGAGGAAGATATACCGACGTGCTGGAGAGGAGCGTAATAAAGTATTACAATACCTTTGGTAGTGGCTTTCAATGACATCAGGTGCATGGTGTCTGTAGATTGTTCTTTTGGTTCTTTTCTGTCACAAACACAGATGTCATATAAACAATATGAATAGTAATATTACTAATAATAACTACTGCTTTACATTTCCCCTGCGTGGCTTCACTTTGACTCTATTGTATATCAACGAGCGCAAGAGGTCTTGGCTCACAGTAATTCAATTTTAATAAGTTTGCTGGGGGTCAAAGTGTGCCAAGGCAGCCTTGTTCAAAGCCCCCGCCCCCCTCACTCAAACCGTGTATTCATTTCCCCCCTTTTCGATCAAACAATGACCCTATCCCACATCCCGCATTTCCTGACATTTCCATGCAATTCAATTGCCGTCTGCGCCGAGAAGCAGGAGGATAGATAGGGGATAAAAGAGGAAGAGCATTGGTTAAAAAACAACTTATTTAAAAACTACTACACACGAGGAAAAATGTAATTCCGCCGAGACAGGCTGTGTGACTGACACCTGTCAGGGGGATGATAAATGACTCCATTTTCTGCCTGTGCTGCCTTCTGCCACTGGCGGCAGCGGCCATTTATCATCATCCGCTGTCAGCCGTGGAAAGCAGCAGTGACAGTGCGAGTCAGCAAACATTTAGCACACGCAGCCGCACTACACGGGGAAATTATTATTGTCAGAATAATAATGGTTTAGCATAATTTATTACAGGTCCACCAAATAAGCAGGGGCTAGATGTTATTAGACAGATGGATGGGAAGGCTTGGCAGACATCCACTGAGGCTCAGGCAGGCAAGGACCCTCAACGTGAACGTGAGGAGGAGGAAGAGGGGGGTGGAATAAACGGGGGGTACGGTGGTGGGGGGGCATCCTCCAAACCAATCAGAGAGCTGGCAGTTCAATTACAAAGAAATAAAGGGACATTCATCATTCAATTAGGCACCTGTCAGGGCTCACAAAGGAAGAAAACTTCTAACCTGGTACTCCAGGGAGAAGATGCTCAGAAGAGTGGACTGCGAGTGACTGGAACAAATAAAAGAAGGACAAAGTTAATTACCAGAGTGCATTGCACAGAGACAAAGGGAGAGGGGGAGCTTCAAAGCTGGGGCCAGCTGCCCTGTAATCTAAAAGAACATGAAAACAAGTGTGGCAAAGTTGTTCCAGATGAACACCTCTGACAAAGGATTCCTTCCACGATGGCGTGGGGGGTGGGAGAAAGGGGGAGGATGTGTGCGGTATGAGGGATGAGAGAAATATAGCCGTTTTTTTTTTTTCTATCACTCATTCATACATACCGTCTTCTTCCATCCATTACATGTTAGAACGCTGAAATGTAAATTGTTCTTAATGGGAGTGTGGTTTCAAGAACGTACATTCATAAGGCCAGAATAAACATCGCAAAACTGGAAGGAAATTCACAAAAATTACGCAAATAATTGATACGATCAAAGACAAATATTCGCTGGAAATCCACTCCCTGGTTTGGTAGATTCCTTAGGAACAGGGGTTTGACCACTGCGAGCGTGTGTATTTGTTTGTGCGAGACAGCGATAGAAGAAACTTCTCCTGCTTCACTGTCAGTGCTGGCATATGGGCCGTCCTGGAGCCTTCCCACTGCAACTGATGGGCTTTGAAAATGGAAACTTTCACTGTAGGAAGCTGGGATTCCCAGGAGTCCGCGGATTCCATGGGTTGCCATAAGTTACATTCATCTCCAGCTCCATTCAATGTCAAACACCTGGCAGAGAGGCAAACCTGGAAAACAGTCGGCCTCAACGGGGGAATCCAAGGCCCATTCGATAGACCCTTTTCCCAACCCCCCACAGCATCCTTGGAGTAGAAGATATTTAAAGCAGTGGCATGTATTATTCTAATTGGATGATAGATTTCTCCACGCTGCGCATCAACTAAAAAACACACACACAAATGCACCACAATCTTGCACCAATGGACACACCAATAGAAACTCTTGTGTCTCTTTGTGTCCGTATGCTGCTCTCAGAACATTTCATTGTTAGCTTCAATGGAATTTTTTTTGTTACAAGGCACTTGACAGCGGTATGTTAATATTGACTTCAAATCTGCATTGACACAGGCCTTTCACATCCATCTGAAACAACCAGATGACATGTAAACAAAGCCAAAGGAATCCCAAACATTAATTTCTGTCTGGAGTCTGTGACCAAATCTTAATAAAAGCAATCCAACCGCTGGAATAGTTTAGCAGTTTAGGACGACTTACCCAACCGAAGACGTCATCTTGGGGCTCCCCAGATGCCACTTTTAAACAGTTTTACGGCTCGCTGAAGAGTCTCTTCAACCACAAAGTTATAAAAGTGAAGAAACAAATGTTTGAAGTGAAGGAGAAGAGGGAGTGGGGGGGGGGACTCTGCCACCTCAGCATTAATTTACAACGATGCTTGGGGACGAAGGGGCCACTGCAATTAAGTGGGCCATTAAATGGTCAACTGTCAACATGTGGACACTTAAGGGAGGGGGAAAAAAAATTCTTCCACACTTCAACCTTGCACCTGAGCATTTCAACAACATTACAGCCTTATTGTTGGCATGGGACCATCGCGATCCCCCCGTTGGAACAGACATCTGTTAGGTTTTAAATGGATTACTCTCTATAATGAGCGTGATTACTGCCTAATTGCTAAATCTATACGCTGTTAACTTTAAAGGGACGTAAACTGCTCTTAATATCTGGGAAAACATATCTGTTTCAAAAACATTAAGGACTTTTGTTTTTCTTTTTTACCTCAAGTCTGTTTTTGTCCACATCAAAACTTCAAAAAGAACAAATCAAAACGAAAAAACGTCAAGACTTAAAAAAGATTCAAATGAGATGACCGAAGGAAGACACCTGGATCCAAACCAAGAGTTGTCTGCGTTTTATAGAGTCTGTCAAGTTTTACACTGCGCTCATATTGTGTAATGCCCTTTCCCCATTTAACAGACATTAATAGTAAGTTATTGCAGGGTTTACATGAATGTATATCCAACCTGTGCTCTCCTGGGAACGGTATGCTCACTTTATGCTAATATACAGAGCCAAATGCAGGCGTACAATGGGGATCGCATCTGCCTCCTGCACAGTAGCAATACATTTTTACTACAGTACATCCACCTTATGTATCATAACACCAGCATTTGTAGGACTTTGTCCTATCTGAGTTTTTAAACATTATTCACCAGATTTTTTTGCCTACTTTGGCTTTACTTTTATTTTCTAATAAGGGTGGGACAACATATCGATACGGCAATATATTGTCATCCTGATTCATGCAATACGATTATCGTTACGCCAATTCCAAATGTCGATATTTTAAGCAGATTTACCTGGGATTTTGACTCATCCCATTACTACCTCATGACTCTGTCAGCGGTGATGCATCGTTATATGATTGTCTTGCAATCGATCAATTATCGCAGAATCACTGTATCGTGATATTATCGGGGGCCACGAATCGCATCGTGAGTCACCCTGCGATTCCCTTCCCGATTTTATAATGGCATTTATTTAAAAGGGGACATTGTTAGATCGGACAATTTTTCCCCCAGAGTTAGTCCTCAAAGACTCCCTGACTCGGCATAAAGACTGATAAGCTTATTTCATTAATGCACATTTAAAATGTCTATTTAAACAATCAAGCACATTCATCTCTGTCCTACTTACTCAGCGTTGATTGCCAGCTTGGTTTCAAACCAACGTTAAGTAATAAAGAAAACTATAAACATGTTTGAATATTAATTTCAAGAGTCTGTGACACTGCAGCGCATCCTTACATTGACCTTTATGGGAGAAGAAGAAAATAAAAATCCCTCCCTCTTGGATATAATTTAGAAACATGGGGAAACAGAAGGTTGGGAGACAGAAGAGTGGTTAGGGAATCATTCACTCTCAACCTAATTACCCTTCCTTACAACATAAGACAGAGCATTAATATGCACTGGCACCCAAAATAGTAAAGCTGCAGATTAAATTAAAAACAATTAGGGACTTTCACTTTGTCACTGAGCTGGTATGCCTGTCTGGTCAGAGCTTTAGGCTCTATTAAGTCAGGCTATCCGCTGGTTATGAATCTGACAAATCCACGTGTGAGTGTTGGATTGCCTTATCGTCGTGTGCACTCGGAGTGTATCAGCGTCTTCAGCGTGGAGCGGAAAAAAACAGCAGAGAAAAGCCGAGGAAATCCCATCAAGCTAATTAATAGGAGATGGGGGAAATTCAAGCTATCAATTATATTCAGAATCTTCCTATTTACAAATAATTAATTATAAACAATAGCTGTAATTTAGGTAATGAAAGCCACCTGGCTAATGGCATTGGTATCATATGCTGCGACAGTGCTTAGCATTTGGTGGATCTGCATGCAGGGAGTGTTGCATGGTGCGACTCTTCAGGGCATGGATGTGGCTAATTGAGGCATAGCACATATTTTTACTAATGGCAATGAAGCTATTTTGAAAAGGGAATGACATGAATTACATTTTTCACTCTTACAAAGTGTCCCGAAATATTTCATAGCTCTAATGTCGTGTAATATTTTCACTGACACTTCTTTTTTCATTTGTTTTTGCATGTGCTTCCCTATCTTAGTTAGGAGAAAGGATTTACATCTCGTCTAATGATTTCATCCGAGCGAGACGATTATTGCCGACAATAATATATTGCGCATCCACTTTCCCATAGATCAATATTTTATAAAGTGAAAAACAGCTGAATGCGGGTGAAACACTCTGGATATGCAAATGCTGCTAATTACACATGCTGATAGGCAAAATGCTAACATCTGTTTCTCAGCTAAGCCTACCGTCATCAGCAGCAAAACAAATGTGTGCCGAAAAAAAATCTTTATGCGTTAATGTATAAATGTGATATATTTTGACAAGCAAATAGAAACAAACACAAATCTCAGTGTGCCGCGCGGCTTCGAGCAAATACTTGCACAATGAGCGCGCGTGTTTGCGGGGTAAATTAGCTCCACTTTTTTAGCTCTACTTCTTCCTGCTGCAATTAATGTAACATCAGTATTTTATGCCATTTACTACGACTATTTGTCATTGCTTTTTTTCCACCATAAGATAACTTCCACAAAAGCCTGACTCAGAGAACATTCCAGTACATTTACTGATAGTGACCCCTCCCTCCTCCTCCTCCTCCTCCTCCATCGTGTCTCTGAGGAAGGCCACACAATCCTACAAGCCTGCGGGGGACTGTGCACAAGAAATGGCTTTAGCAGAAGCACAACAGGGCATCTCACTGCCTACTGAGGTCCTAATAGACGAAAAATATGACCCCTGCACAGCCCTCTTCACTTTATTACAATCTTTAAAATTTCCGTCCGCTGAGGTGCCCCGACATGTCAGAACTGTTATATAACGGTGGCAAAGAGAGCAGGAGAGATCCCGCGATCACCCGCCTAATTGTGATTCCTCCTGAAAGCTTTGAATCCTCACGACTCTGCGTGTGACAAAACATGTTAGAACTATTACAGTGCGTCGCCATTGTTACAGCGTAATTATTGTCATTGCTGCTTCTGCAAACTCTCACTGAAATTGAAAATGAGGTTCGTGTTATCCGTCAAGTGGCAAGCGTCCACTGGTCTGGCAAAGAAACACATTACGCTGACCAATTGCCTGCTTTCCCCCCCAAGCGTGGCTGGGGAACTTGTATCATTCTGGGCAATTTGTTTCATTCTTCTTTTGCAATTGATCCCAGTATGCAGAGAGAGAGAGACAGAGAGAGAGAGAGAGAGAGAGAGAGAGAGAAAACCTGGGGCAATAGACTCTACCATGGCTGCCCAGCTGAACTGTGGTGCTCTCTGCTGTAGGTTTCCTTCTGGGTTTTAGGGGTTGAGGGTAGGAATGCACGATATTATCGGCACGTTATCTGTATCTGCAGAATATGGCTTGAAAATGACATATCTGTATCGACTGATATTTCATTTTTCTGCCGATATTTTCTGCCGATATTTTCCGCACACTTTTTTCATGTTTTTTAATTTTGCCTAAATGCTCAATGATTCCCTAAAAAAGAAAAGAAAATGTTATATACAAATAAATACGGCATTTTGTACATAACCTAAGTTTAAGTACTGCCCAGTGAATGCGTACATTTTAAAAAGCACTGTATCATGTTATTTCTGCATCTGCCAGTTGGCCACTACAATAATAGCAGGCATGATATCAATTCCTCTACAGGGGAGACTTGATGTTCTCTGCAATTAGGTGGAAAAAAACATGTGCCTAATATATCTTTATCGAAATCGGCAAAAATGGGTGGAAAATATCGGCATATCGGACATCGGCATAAAATCTAATATCGTGCATGCCTACTTAAAGAGAATGTTGATGCTTCCAACAAGCAATGCACACATTATCTTGGTCTCCCTCACAAGTTTGTAATATTTTTGTGTCAATAATTTGCCCCCCAATACCGAGTCCGATACAAAGACTTGAGTATTGGCCAATACCAAGTACCCCTCCGTTACAAATGGGATGAAAAATATACATATTTTTGGTAGAAAAAACACTTATTTCTGACATTTGAATAACTTTAACTAACATTACTCTCTTTTCTAGCACTGTTTGTTTTGTTTTAGGCTGAGTGAGTGAGTGACAGTACTTTCAGAGCTGTAGAGAGAGAGAGTTGCGACATCGTTCATGGAGCATATTGGACCTCCACTGACGCGACACTCTGTCTATACGGCACTGGATACTTTGTTCGAGGAGTAGGCGGGGCTGCTCCTCCACTGCTCGTCCGCTGTTCTCAGCTACGTCTGAGGCGCACGCCTGCTTTCAAACACGTTGTCATCAGCCTCATAAGGACAGTCCTTGTAACACATTGCCCACAAAAGCGCATATTGACCTGATGCGGTCAGCCACATACTAGGTTTTGACCTTGTCTTCACATTATAATATGCCTGAAATGTGTGATTTTTAATTGGGCTTATAAACTGTGGTATCAGATCGGTGCACTGACATTTGAGGCTGTATCAGAGGCCGATGGTATCGGAACAACTCTAATTAATATTCTAATTTTATGATGGTAGCAATCCAACTTATCCTTCAGTTTAGTGTCCCGTATAATCATTATACCTTCCTTAAGCAACAGGCTGCTTACCTCAGTGTTTTTAGCCCAATGAGCCGAAAAGGCCGAACAATCTATAGAGTGTGCTTGGACAACATCCCTAAGATATGAAGAGGAAGTAGTCATTCCCGTGCTTCCTAATCAAGTAATTGATTGCATCTATTATTCATGAACTCCTTAGCCTGACATGAAGTTGTAAAGTCAGCACAGCTTCTCTTCTTCCTCCATCCCTCCTCTCCGCTTACACTTCATTCATCCCTTCACCCTTCCAATGCTCATCTAACCACATAAAGCTGCGGAATTAGTTTGCCAGCCTCACAGCCTTCAAGGTTTCGTACCCCTAAGCCCCGACTGCCAGTTTGTGTTTTGTTCAATATGGGCAGCCAGAAGTGCGAGGCGGTGCACTGGGGGCGGGGGGGGTGTCGGGGGGGCTGCCCCCACAGGCTCTGCACTAGATCAGTCTCTGGGTAATGTCATTGCCATTTCCAGGCTAGAGGAGAAAAAAAGTGCAGAATTGTACCTTCACAAGAGCTGCAGAGCAACTCGGCCTGTTCCACAGAGGATAGAGGAAATAAGTTAAATGTAGAAACACTCCAAGTGGGACATGTAGCACCAGAAATTATATACATTTAAAACTTCTGCACTATGTAGCACGTCATACGATCACCTCTGACAGTAGGAAAATGCATGTGTTACATGTAAAACCTGGATTTGGGCACTCTTTAGTGAAGGTTTTTTAACTGAAATTAAATATGTGAACTTTTTGAGGGTATTTATTGGGCCAATACAACAAAAAAGATGACTGTTGATATTTTTCTATTATTATTATTATTGGCTTTTACCTTTATTTGATAGGACAGCAGAAGAGAGACAGGAAATGTGGGGAGGAGAGAGAGGGGGATGACATGCACCAAATGATGGGCAGACCAGGAGTCGAACCTGCGATCAGTGCCTCGAGGTCTGTACATGGGGCGCCTACTCTACCAACTGAGCTAAACCAGCCCCACAACAAAATTACTTTTTAATTTAAGCTTTATTTTACCAGGAAATAATCCCATTGAGATACAAAATCTCTTTTACAAGGGAGTCCAGGCCAAGACAGACAGCAGCATAAAAAAAGTCACATACAGAACAGACTAAACAAGCAGAAACTTCATCTAACAGTAACTTAACAGCATTCAGCAATAAGACAGGCGCTTTAACTAATCAAAAGATCCTTAATTCTGTTTTTATAGTTCCAAGCTAATAAATCGCTCCAGTTTAAGGTGACTCTGCAGCTCAGACCAAGATGAAGGCGCAGTAAGACACATCGAGTTTGAGGTATGACAAACGAAACAAAACGACAAATGTGTAAATGTGACCGAAGGCTGCAGCCGCTGAAAGTTTTAGGAGTCAATAGACATAAACATAAATAAGAAGGCAGTTCATGAGTATTGCCTTGGAGAAGAACGATGTACCAATGTTCCAGCCTACGGTTACTGTAGATATCTTTGATGAAAAATTCGGACCATCTAATTATGCTATAAACCAAGATTTCTAATCTTTTGATACTATAAGGTGCAATGGGTCTACGCAGGCATATGTTACAGTGTAAACAGATTCCCAAAACTACATAAAAGGAATAACACAAACTTACGATTAGTGTGATTGATCGCATTTTCTCAATTAATCGATTAGTTGTTTGGTCTATAAATTGCCCGAAAATGGTAAAAAAAAAATGTTCTTCAAATGTCATGAAAATAATGACATTTAAAAAGCTTGCCTTTTTGTTACAAACCAATGAAATCAACATCAAAGTAGTTGTATAATAAAGTTGAAATAAATACATGAAGAGATCTCCAGTTTAATGCATCGCGCCTGATTTACCCAGCATGTATAAAAAAGATAAACACTACACCCACAATAAATAATCAATGAGCAGGTCCCTAAGCTTCGTCCTGAGCCTACGTATTACCATCAAAAACAAAGTGTCTGAAGCCAAGAAATCACCATATCAATGGCACATGCCACAACAACCCTGTCCCTCGCCTTCCCTCCAAAGATCATGCTAGATAAACCCCAAATAACAGAGAAATTAACAAATGCTTGACATTTGCTCAACATCCATTATTCTGACACTTCTTCAGAATTTCAAAGGGCTGAACGCATGCTTAATCAACATTCATATTCCCAGAGCGAGCCCCGGCACCATATTGCAGCCCGCCTCAGTGCTGATGAAAACGGCACATTAGGGCCCGATTCGAAAAACGTTCAGGGACTCCTCACCAGGGAGCTCTGTGCATGTGTGAGTGTGTGTGTGTAAGTAAGTGTGTGTTTAGAAGGGAGGGATGCTTCACACTTTACTTTTTAAGCATTTTCCAAAACAGAGGCATCTGCAAACCCTCCTACTTCTGACTGTGAAAGGCGTATGAGTGAGTGAGCTGAATGGCATTTTAAAGAGGAGGAGGGAGGGGTAATCATTACATCCAAATTCATTCATAATACAGCACAGAAGGACACAGAGGACTCTCACTTTCCCTCCCTCTTTTTCTCGCCCTCCTTACACAGACTCTCTCTGGGGACAAAGGGTAGTAGGACTGGGGTCCCCTCTACACCCAAGGGAAGCCAGGCAAGGCCTCAGAGAGCAGCCCATCATTTCCAATTCTAATACGTGGCAAGAGAAGGACGTGATGGGACTGATGTCACATTTCCCTCCTGCACAGGCCTGCGATGAGCCCTCTCAACCCCCCTTCGCTCACCGCCTATCCGCAGGTCCAGAAACGAGGCAGGACACCCCGGCTGGCTAAGAGGAGGGCAAGGAAGAGAGGGCAAGAATGGGGGTTGATATTTGCATGTCCCTCCATTGTGAGTGGGGGTAAAAAGTGACAGCACCGTGTCCAATTCTTTTCCCCCCAGAGCAGCTCGGGCCCGGCGAGAGAGGCCAGGCTGACAGATGACTCCCAACATCTGTGTTATGCAGCCGTTACAGATGAGGGACTCCACATCGCAATCGCTCTCTTTCTGTCTGTCTATGGGACACTCCCCCTCTCCTCCCACCACTCATACTACAACAGAGAGAGTGACAGACCCTCCGTGGAAATTACCTTGAAATGGCCTATAACAATCTTTTTGTTCAAAGTTGAAATTTTCCTCCCTTTAAGTCTGTAATCAAAAGCAATGATTATAAATGAGATTCAAAGTCAATGTAGCATTCAGGGGTTTGACGATAATGGCTTTTCCTATTAATCTACATTACAAATGCAATGTTTTATTTACATAGACAGGCATGGTTAAAATCTATGATGTAAAAAGTTATATTTTCCCCAAAATAATAAATTTATAACATTGAAAACTGCATTTAACAAAATTAGGTTTAATAGAATGATTGAATGTATCAGTGTGTTTTACTGTTCTGCATTACACTTATAATAACACTTTCTTTAAGTGTTAGCCTACTTTTTCTTTTTAATTTGTTTGTAGTAGTTTGCAAAATTCTGCATACTGATAACACAGACCACGTTATCATCACAATATCATTTTGCTTAATGTAAATAACAAATAATCGCGTATTACAATCCACCCTTAATTGCAACTATCAGCACGCCTTTCCATATACTGATTGGATGGGTGCTTGTATTAAAAAGTAAGCTAAAAAGTAGGATTTTATACTTGATAAAACGATCACAACAAAAAATATAGCCCATGCCCCTAAAGTACTGCCACAATCTCCACGGTAACACTGGTAAACAACTAATGAATCATCTTCATTTCGAAGTCCCTCTGTAATCTCCAGATACCTGTCTTTTCTATCTGTGCCTGACTACCACAACCCAGCCAGTCTTTTGCCCACCCCCTCAGTGAAAGCTTGTCCACAACAACTCCCCCTCCAACCCCCGCCTGCCAGCCCCAGCCTGGCCAATATTTACGCAGTGGCAGGGCTCCCACACAGTCCGAGGGGACAGGAGGGGGTGTGGGGCGGGGGTGGCTGACTGCCGTGCCTGAGCGCATGCTAAGAGATGATGGATGGCCTAGTCGATATGTTATGTCTTAAGAGCCTGATTTCCTGCCAGTCCAATCACTAACCCTCCAGAGCCCAGCTCAGCTGATTGGACAACCAGAATAATTTCGCAGGCTGTGAAAACACTGCTGCCGTGCCTGTCTGTCAGGCCCAGTGACGAGACTCAGGGATTTTAAAGAGCAAGGGCCTCCGCGAGATTGGTTATGGTGAACGAAATAATAACAATAACCAGCAAGACTAAACAAAAGAGCCAGCACCTCTGGGAGCGAGAGATCGCGCAGAATTATTGGAATGAAAACCCTCAAATGTTTACCTTTAATTATTACACCCAACAGTACTACTTTTTGAGGAACTGGCATTTGGACTGTTTGTTAAAGACAGTTTGGATTAGGAAACCAAAGGGAGAAAGGAAACTCAAAATAAACATGAGAAGGACCTCCTAGTGTTGGTGCCTAAACATACAGGATATTGGATGAACTTTATACGCATGACATATTCTGTAAAATGCTGACGGTGAGAACAAAGGCGAGCTCAAGCTCCTCCGTGTTCCCTTTGGGGACCTGATACCTTCTTCTAGATTGGTGATTAGGGCACAATGGAAGTAGGAAGCTCCAAATACATACGACTTTGTAAGTGACCTCGATGGGATCAGCCATGGTGTCCTGGTGGCCTTGGGGGATTACACATGTTACGTTCAATAAAGTGAGGGCCCTCAGTGTCAAGGAGAAAGGCAAACACAGCCATTAACCTCGCTCTTCGATTTCTGGATGTGCAGGCGCTGCATGGCAAAACATTGGCTAATGCTGTAGTAAAAGCCTTTTAAGAAACCTTTGTGGAATAAATGAGTGATCATTAGATGTAAATTAAAAGGAGTTATAAATATTAAATAATATGATATAGGGCTGGGCAACATGACAATATATATCATTAAACGATATGAAAATGTCTATCATTTATGTTTTTCTATATCGGCTCTATTGTGATGTCACAAAACCAGCAGTTGAACTGCTTTACAGTAATTTTTACGTCATTCTGACAATATTTTACGTTCTAATCCTTGCATGTGGGAGTGAACCTAGAGCGACCCAGCTGTTATTTGTCAAGTATTTAATTCAAGCCAGACAGCATGCTATATCGTGATATATATTGTTATCGAGATATGAAAAATCCAATATCGTGATGTAGGATTTTGGCCATATCGCCCAGCACAAGTATGATATAAAAAAAAGAGGGATAAATGATGATGTTATGGGGAAAAGCAGATGTCATCACGTAATTTACCTTAACTGTACATACATCAATATCTAAACAGAATTGTGTTGTGCATGTCAGACCTTAAACATTGATTCACAATGTGCAAAATATTGTAAAAGATGCTTATGCACTGGAGTTTGGCATTTTCATCCTTTGTCATTCATAAACACACAAACCTACATTTGCAATAGACAACATATTTGTGCATTTAAGGAAGCCCACAAAATAAATAAAGTCCAGTGTGTGTAAGCACTTACTTTGGAAACCTTTCCTTCAGCATCTTCATACACTGGCGGGTGGGTCTTAGTTGCTCTGTCCATCTCACTATCTCTTTATACTCAGCTCGTGATAGTCTCATCTTCCTTTGTTTAGCTGCTGTATCTAAGAGTATAAACACAGAGTGAGTGCTCCTGCAGCAATCTGATTTTGAGAGGTAAACAACGTGAGTAGACTGACAGGTGTCAAAAACAGCTGTACCCGCATTGCTAATCAAACTTAGCTTTGAGTTATGGCTAACGCTTTACAAAATGCGCATATCACAACACAAAACATTTTGAATGGTCTTCGAAGGATTAATGAACGGCTACTTCATGCCACAAATTGTTAAGTATGACCCTAAAACGATAAATTACATGTTGAAGGGGTGTTTACCATTGATTCCTGCTGCCTGTAGCCAGTTCCCTTCAGCCGCTTCCCGCTAGGAAGTTGAAGAGGTGACTTTTGTGTGAGCTGTGCGTTGATTGGTTGATACATTCAGAACGCTGAGTATACAAGCAGATGATTGGTTACTTGGTAGAACGAGGGCGTAGTCTAGCGGAGACATGCTGCTGCTGCTTGCTGCTGCTGCTGCTGCTGCTGCTCCTCCTCACTGCATCTCCGACGCATTATAAGATAGTCGTCAAATGCACGCGATACCAAGGCAGGTACTTAAAATAAAAAGACGTAGGCACTCCTGAAACACATGTAGACTACCCTCAAGTCCAACAGAACGAGGAAAAAAATGAGAATGATGAAACTGTACGGACGAGGGGAAGTTGTATTCCGGAGAGGGAGTTAAAGTGACAGAGAAATACGAGGTACAGAGAGGGAGAGAGAAGGGAACGCCTTTCTGAATGTGTACGTAAAGCCCTGTATAAACACAGTTAGCCTTCTCGCTACAATTTCTTTGAATAATTTCACAGTTTTGGACGACAGTATGTGCTTGCATCTTTTATAATATACTCTTATAGTAAAAGACAGCCAATATGATTACAGCCTGCTTTGAGAAATGATGCCTCCCCTAAAGACAAGCTGTATTGCTTTGATTATGGTCGCATTTATATGTGTATTTGTTGCTTCAGCATAGAGTCGAATGCAACTTAAAACGTAGGTTTATGACAGATATATATATATTTTTTTTTTCAATGACTACCTTGCAAGAGCTAGGTTTATTTTCCTTTGGTTTTCATAGCAACTATAATGAAGTTGCTTAGGCTGCTTTTAAATCCCCCCCTTTTTAGCATTAGCATTTAGCATTTAGAACTTCCTTAAAATAAAAACAAAGCCTTTTCAATTATTATTACACATCCAAAATACAAAATTTTAAACTGCTGACAAAACTGACTAATTTCCAAGTGTTTATATGGGCCAAACATTTTCTTTAAAGGACATAAAGTTTACCAAAAAAAAAAAACACTGCAGTGACACACATTAATCTGAATATACTGTTTTATTTTGACTTTGCAGGGGGTGAATCAGGGGCGTGGACCCCCCTAGGAGAATGTGGGTCTAGGTTTTTCTTAATTATTTCCTCCAACCTACAGGCATGTTAGGGTCCATCCTGAGCCGTGGGCCCCCAGAATCATCACCACCTCTCACCTCACCGATGAAGGTAGTGCTTTAAATGCCTCCGGCTGTAATATGTAAATCAGACCAAGGATCATGGGGTACTGTAGTGGAAAAGACTCAGAAGATTTGTAAAACACATTCAACAATGATGTTGAACATAAAGTATAAATATTTGCTCTGACATTTGCAACTCAACCTGCTTGCATTTAAGTCGAATTGGCCATCTAATAGTTTTAAATTCGACAGATTTTTGAGTAAAAATAGTCAATAGTTAATTATTTTGTTTCTGTATTTCCCTGTGAACCGTATGATTGCTTCTGTGTTGATTTTAGACACTGAACACTGAGATAGGACTAAAATCTTTAAGACCTAATTTGTCAAATACATCCCTTGAGATCAATATAATTTTACAATGGCATTGTTGTGTAATTAGTCTCTGAACAGTGCTAAACCTCACCTCTAATAGATTTTCTCTTTAACCTCCTCTCTTTACAGACAGATGCGGAAACGTTGCAAAGACATTATATGGTGAGTTTCACATGTGTGTGTGTGTGTGTGTTACATTTTGCAAAAATAAAATATCATTAGCCTCAAAGTGTGCAAACATCTCAACTCAATTTGGCATCATTGTCTGCAAGCCTACGACAACACCAAAATAATTCTGCAGTCTATTCTTTTGACAACAACATTGCTTGTGTCCGCCGTTGTGGCTGAACAATGCACTGCAGAACAGAGAGGCTCCATCTGACCTGTGGTGCATCAGAAAATAGAGCTCATTGTTGTTGGGCAGTGTAGTATGATGTCTGAGATGAGCTGAGGTCTCGGGCTTGCGTGTTCACCGGCACAGTCCCTGGCTCTGAAAGGGCTCGGTGCTCTGTGGTGGCTACAAAAGGGAGCTGTGTAGTGGGATTGGTATGGCCAGATAAGATCGGGGCCTCTGAGGAAGTCTGGTCTGATTGCTACAAAGGGCTGAGGTCAGGGGCAGGAGGAGCAGTTTACTCATCTAGGTATCAGAGGATCAGGCGGGGTTTTGGTGGGGAGCCGCGTGTGTAATAGGTATAAAAGGATCAGTGTAATGTGATGGTATAAAAAGATAAAAATCAGAGGAGGGGTTGGAAGGCGGTGTACTGTAATGGCCCAAAAAGCGAGGGGATTAGAGATTTTGTTGTCTGTGTAGGTGTCTCGTTTATATGTTTGCGCACACACTTTTGCATCGTGTGTGCATCTTTTGAGAGCCAAAGCGGGGGGATTGAGGGGATGCAGGGAAAGGATACTGGGGAAAGACGAGTGCTTTGGAAGGCTACGTGTAAACAGGGCAGTGGTACACACGGTGCCGTTAACCAGCTGTGAAGCCTGCTCACAGTGGGGGATGAATTTACAAAGGATGTCTCCCTCTGATATCCAGGAGATGCTGCACTGATCTCTGCTCCGCTGCTCTCGGCACACCATTGTAGTGCTAAGCACCGTGCCACTAATGGCACTTACATACCTTAATGCCTGGAAAACATTTACATTTTGCTTGCAGCAGAGGGGAAGTGCAGGGGAGAAAAAAATAGTTTTTATCGACAGAATCTTTAGTCGATAAATATAAGGGTTGTGAGGTTGTGTAATTTCCTTTACTCATCGCACAGTTTAAGGAAATTGCACGTCCTCCCGTGTCTTGCACATTAGTCCCTCCTTACCATATCCAGTGATATTACTCACCGTACAGAGAGAGCATTTTGTTACACTAGACTGTCAGCATTACTGTCATAATGTTTCCTTTTTTTTTCCATCGCTAAAGTCAGTGACTTCACTCCTCTGCACCACAGAATTGCTCCCCAATCTTCAGGGAGTCTGGAATCTCAGCTCTAAAATTCACAGTTTAAACATGAGGCAAGCCATAACCAGGAAATGCCTGTAGTATTAGCAAGGTATCGGATTCATGCGTCCCCCCCCCCCCCCCGAACAGCATGACTGCCCCTGAAAATCCCACATCCATATTTTACATCACGGCAGACAAGGCACATGTGTTTCGGCCCGGCTTTCAAAGCTGTTTCTTCCATTTATTTTATTATCCTTTAATGAATTTAATTAGAGGACATGTAATTAAATGCAATTGTGCTCAACCCCTTAAACATACACACACATGCACGTGCACACACACGGACGTATTTGGCTGTAAATTGCTCAAAACAACATGTGCACTGTGGACAAATTTAGTGGATTAATAGGGGATTGATAATATTTTGGGATTGTATTTCAGTCTAAACGGCTGCACGCGGAAACAAAGGCTGCAGCCCAGGCTCATTAATCATAGTCAACGGGTTGCCCGGGTGCAATTTGCATGTCCGAGGTGGCTGCACATGCTGCCGTTCGGGCGAGGTTGCTGGATCTGCCTCGATTTGGCCGGGCTGTTAACGCTGCGTCAATCAAGGATAACCCAATAAGAGTATGACAGAGGAAGAGGGGCAAAAAAAATCTCCTCATTACCCAACAATCCGTCCCCTCCCTCCCTTATTCCCCTGTCTGCTCAACTTCTTCTTTTAGTTAGCACTAATTACACCGGCCTTGTGTAGAATTAAACCATTCTGATTCATTTATTACTGACAGATTTTTTTTTTAAATATCTAAAGTATTTAAAGAAATGTTCCCAAAATCTTTTTAGATTTATTGATGTCATTCATATATAATTATATTTGCTTTAAATTACACATCAAATAGTCGTCTACCCTTTAAGCAATTTATACAATTTTGGGGGAAATAATCACTTTAATCTATAATGGAAACTTTTTTGGTGGCTCTGTATTTTTGTCAGTCACAGTTTGGAGCCTCGCTGAGCCGTTTTAACTGCAGATAATTGGGTTGAGGCGTGATGCAGCGAAGTTCAAAATGTAGCACAATCCCACAAAGCTGTAATCTCACCACCGGCTCCATACACTGAATTCTAATTATCTCATCATGAACTTTAAAAAAAAAAAAAAAGCAAGTGTTTTAATGGCTTTTTAACTCCATAAGAGGCGTGTAGATGCATGTGTGTGCTTTTTGTGTGTCTGACACACACACACACACACAGAGACACCCACCAACGCCACACACAGACATGTGAATGCGGCTTGTGTCTGGTCTGGCCTCTCCACCTAGCTCTGCTGCCGAGGCTCACGCTGTGTGCCCCCCCCCCCCCCCCCCTCCATCCCATAATATCCTGGAGGCATTTTTCTCATTATCAAATATTGTTTGATGTCTTTGTTTCTTGATGATTAACCATGGTCACCAAACACTGGTCTGGATTGTTTAAAATTTAATTTTGGGGCTGTGAAGTACCTGCAGAGGGGCTGACTGGTGGGGACACGCGTATTTTATGTATGCTATTTTTCACGCTGAAATGCAAGAGGACACACAGTGAAAAACACAATAAATCCTGGAGGAGAATCATTAGTGGAATACTAGTGCTTTTTATGACTATTGTTATTCAACGCTGTATTGAGATGCAGTAAATTATTCTGTTTATTACGGCTTTATGGATTCAGTCCCATTTTCAGAATAATTATGTTGTTTCTCGTTCTGCAAAGATAAACCTGCTCTCTCTTTTCCTTTCTGTGTGTTTAAATATAAATGTTACACATGTACATATTTATTCTCCACTGATTTTAAAATGATTTTTTTTTTATTTTACTGACCGTGTCTATATCTCTGTAATAATTTGAACATCATAAAGACAAACATGTCGCCTAAGGAATCCAAGATTTATGACGGAATCGACACTGTAAGCAAACAAATAGGGAAACAACACTCTCCCCTAATGTCAGCATGTCACAACTATATTGAATACTTGAAATATCTGTGTATCTGCGGCTGAATAGCAGCCATTGTGTCGCTCTAATGATATTATCCTCTGAAAATTCGGAGTGAAAGAAAAATGGCAGAAATGAGCGGCACCATTGTCTGCCCCATTTTTATTTAAACAAATTGCACGAGCAGAGAGAGACACAGACTGAGGGAGAGAACGCGCCAGGGAGAGAGACAAAAAGAGAGCGAGAGAGGGAGAGAGTGCTCTGTAAATGAAAGGTTATGCGTCGTCCCATGTGTTTGTATTGTCAATAACTGGAGAAGGCTGTCAAGAAAGTGGGGAGATAAAGGTCAATAACTCAGGCAAATGTGTTTGTATTTGTACACTCCTGCTGATAGCACAGCAAACGTCAGGGCCTCGTGTGCCTGACACCCCACAACAATAACACAAATAGTGGGTCTAGCTCTGGAATAGTCATTATTATTGTTGGTGCTGGAAATGAGAGGGAACCTCGGCACATGGCTGTGACAGGCGCCGCGGTGTCACTCAAACGTCACTCCATAATGAAACACGCCAGAGATCAGAAAAAGTGTAAACACAAAGAGATTATGCTGCCGGATGATTCGCTTTATTTTACTCCGTCTGGGGATAAATACGATCGTTTCCATGTTAGTTTGGAAGCACGAGAGTCAAATGTAAATACTGCCATAATTAGATCTGCTAGTTTTATTTGTTTCTTTAAGAAAATATAGTTTCAAACTTGCTTATTCAATCAGATCTGCTAATCTGCCGTATTTATTTAAGCTATATTTTTAGGCTAAAATAAACTGTATTTTATGAATATAAATGATTGCATAAGAATTTAACATTTCCTCTAAAATAATTTAAATATAAATTTTACCTTTTATTAGGTACAAAAGATGAAGCTGTAATGTAAAAGCGTGATGTATTTTTTATGATTCCTATACGTGTTCAAGTGTTATTTCATTCCAAAGCCATTTAGTGCCTCTCTCTGTGGCCTTGAGTGTAATAAACGTGCAATTAACAGACTTAACTAATTCATGAGGAACATTGTGGAACTAACGAAGGGCATAACTACTGTACAGACGCTGCTGTCATTGCTGAATATTGTTATTGTTCTGTTTTTAATTGCTGCAGGAGGAGGAGGAGGAGGAGGCGGCATGTTTTGAATATACGTCCTCGGTTACCATAGCGAAGGAAAAAAATAAATAAAAAAAGCAACACTGGCTCCTTCCTGACACTTCTATCTAACGTCAGAGGTATACGTGGTGGAGGTGTTAACTTCTCTGGTTTAACCAGTTACCAAACTAATGACCCGTTTTAACATCCAGCACAAAGAGAACACACAGAAGAAGTAGTGCCTGAAGTGAGAGCGTGAAATGCTCTGCCCATTCATCTTGATCTGTGGTCAAAGAAATAGTCCCTGTGTTTTTGTGTCTCATTAACATGCACGCTTCCTTTTTTTATACCAGATATAATTCCTGCTATTTTAACTGTGCAATCAGCTTTAAATTGTGTGCTCCTGTCCTTAGGAAAATGCAATAATTAAAGCTATAAATCATTTAAAGTAAATAAAAATTACAGCTTTAAATTTCTGTGAAATATATTTCCGAGAAGCTTCTTTTCTGTTGAATCATCAGCACAAGAGTCCAAAAAGAATTTGCAAACGTTGTCCTATTATTTGAGTACATGAAGCAGAATGAACTTTAAGTATAAGTATATAAAGTCCACAGGGGAGAGCGGCTCCCTCTCCCCACTGTCGGTTTGTTTGTTGCTCGTGGCGCGCTGTAGTGGTTTACATTACATATGATTATGTAAATGTGGAGCTGTTCCTGTGCATTATGGGCCAACGCATTGTCAAGACTCTTTCTAAAGCAGTCAAGTAGCTATTTCTGAATTCTTTTATTATCTGAGAGTGCAACAAAGAAAGTCTTTTGTTCACTGTTTGCCGCACACACACACAAACACACACAGGCACATCCACGCGCACTGCTGCGGCTGCTGTCCGTGACTTACTACTGTCCCCTAGTGGCGCTCGCCTCCATAGTCTCCTCTAACTCTGCATTTCCATCAACTTTCCTTCACCTGACTCCCCCCTTGTCTCTGCCCCCCGCTCCCCCCTTCTGTGTGCCCTCCTCTCTGCCTTATCATGCTCAAACATTTAAAGGCCTGATTTGTTGTATTGTATGACAGAGAGCTCCAATTATGCATCGCTGTGTCCACAGTGGCTTTGCCTTCAATGGAGGGCTCGAACAGTGTCAACAAAAACAGGAACCCTGGTGTTTTGTGTCTATTGTGAGGCCGCGGCTCGTGTCAATAAGGTATTGTTAGGTCGGAGTGCAACACCGAAACTGCAGTAAGAATGTTATCAGACCTGTGGAAAAAAAGGGTGTGCGCGTAATGGTGCTAAAATGTAAGTATGAGTGTTTGAAGAAGGGGACACAAACGCACACAGGGAACAGATTCGGAGCAGCTCCACGCACTTTATTTTCCTTTTGAAGTGGCTACCCAGCATGCACTTTTATTAAACAAACCCTTCTTCATCCTGTTCTATAAATACATCTTGATTTTTTTATCCTTTTGAGAGTATTCTTAGCGAGGTTAAAGAGCACTCTCTCAGCTAACAGTATGCATTTTTATACTTCTTCCGTTTCCCTCTCCTGATCACTGTTATTCCAGCCCTAATCGGTGTGATAACCTGGAACAGCGCTAATAAACAACAGGGTAAAAGGGTCAGTCTCCGCTGGCGAGCGCACACAGCCAAGTCACTCATGTCAAATGAGCAATTATGCAGGTTATAGAAGATGGCACCTCTGTCTCCTGTGCCCCGTCCCTCCTGGGATCGCTCTCCAACCAGAGGCCTATCACTCAAACCCAAACCACATTCATTCATTAGCCTGTTAAGATGGCCATCAATTATTCATTAAGAAGGTGGCCAGTGGATTATTTCTGTCAGCGCATGGCTTATTGTATCAAAGGTTGATCATGCCGTTGTTGATTTAGTGCGCACTTTTAAAACAAAAACAGAACCCAACTTCCTTGCGTAAGAAGAAATAGTTCCCCTCAATTCTTTTGAAAACTTTCCATGCTCACTTATTTGCTTAAACTTTTGCACCAACTTTTCCGCATTGATCTTATTTTAGCCATCATTTTGTCATTACTCAGCAGCCATCTTTATCTAGACATATCGTACAATATGGCGTCTTCCTCCTGATTTATGAGTAAATTATGCTCACCACCTTGCCTTTATTATTCCTGTCCATCACTAACAATCCCATGCTCACCTCTTTTCCCTTTTTTTCCATGGCATCATCCCAAAAAATTCACACTCGCACCACTCTGTAAAATCTTTTTATTAGAATGTTAAAAAGTCCTGTGGGGATCTTTTTTTTTTTTCACTCTGAGAGAGGAACGAGTGAAATGTGTCAGTGCCCGAGCTGAGGCTGCAAGCACGGATTAATACACTCCATTGTTTCCTGTGTGCAAACCCCACTGTTCCGGGACTTAAACACTTTTAAAATAATGCAGTTTAGTTGTATTTTTCTTCAACTTTGTATACTTATATTACTTTAATATTTGTTTGTCAGAGTAAGAGGCTGGAAAGTTCTGCTTTGCTTTGATAAATACATGCAGGCGTGTGTCTTAACTTTTAGCCAGTATGTGTAAAATAGTCTCGTGCGCAGCTCTAAGTTGGGTTCACACGAGTGGTGATAACAGTAGAAACAAAACAAAAGTGCAGCACTCACAAATAAGTAATTACTCTTATTTATTGTGGGAATACATTTTTCCACAATAAGGGAGGGGACTACTTTATGTGAGAGTGCAAGAGTTTGCCATTTCCAGCATTCTCATCATGAAAAGCACTTTCCATAGAAGTGCCCGCACATTAACAAACTCTTTTTCTTCCTTTGACTCACAGGATACCTTTTGAAAACACGGCCACAATTTAAGCAAACAGGTTGCGAGTGAGGCAACGGTTCAGCAAATACACACAGAGTGGTTCCTGGTACAACACATAGCAGCGCCCTCATGTTTGATGGGCTTTTCTGGGACAAAACGGAGCTCGGACTTCAGAAAAGTTGTTCAAAGCGGCAGATCCAGCATGTAAATATGCACCATATATACAAATCTTTCTTTGTTTGTAAGTATTTATGTGCATTTTTGGATTGTTTCCATTAATTTAAATGTAGTGTAAAAAATATATGTGTTTAAATCTTATTTGTATCACAAAATTCCAACATATAATCCTTCTATTTCTACAATGTAAAGTACTTCACATGCTTGTATCGTACAGTAAGCACACAGACTCACACACACGCAGTAAAAACTTTACGTGGTCAAACCGCTCGATCACTCCTCTCGCTGTATTTTCCCTCAACCTTCCCTCCCTCCACCAAAACCCCCGCAAGTGTTAAAACAATATCCAGGTGTCATGTTGTCGCACAATGTCACCACTTCATAGGTTAGAGAAAAAAAAAATCTGGGGTGTGTCGCTGTTTTCAGAGTTGTAACCGAGGATAAACATTGTGACGAGGTGACAGAGCGCAGACCTCTGACTTTGAGCCACAGCAGACACTTTCACATGATGCAATGACAGCTCTTTGAGATGGTGGGGAAATTAATTCTCGCCCGGTGTAAAGAAACTATTCATAACAGCTTTTTTTCCTGGGAAAACATTAAGAATATTTCATACGGATCAAAGTGGCCATCTGGTTAAATTCACAGCGGCTATACCTTATTCCTGCACCTCCTTTACTGCTCTCTGTGGGTTTGCTTAATTTTCTGTCTTCCCTTTTTCCCCTCAGGTTTGTGCAACACTCGCAGAGTGAGACTCTCTCAAGAATGTGTCTAATTTAGTGGCTAAGAGGCAGATTTATACCTGCGCTAGTTATGGAGAAGGTTGCTCCCTGGAGAAGCCCAATGACTGTTTACGGGCGGCCCGACAATGCCTTAGCAGATGATGAAGCACCTGCCAGAGTTCCCCCATGTCTGCTCCATCCCTTTCTGTCTGTCTGCTCACCTCCTTTTCCTCTCGCTCTCTCTTTCCTTTTTCCTCCTCTCTTTCTCTGCCTCACTCATTCCTATCTCCCACCCTCTCTCTCGCTTTGTGTCTTTTCTCAGCAGAGCCACATCCCCTTCAGTTACCATGAAGCTGTGCATTTTTACAACCGTTCCCGCTGCTCTCCCCTGAGTGAACCCATCTACTTTCTCCGTCTACCTCTGAGAGTTTTCCTCCCCGTGCCCCTCTGCCATTCTTCCCCTCTCCTTCCCGCCTTTACACACATGCTGGATACACAAATCCACATATACACACACACAGCGGCTAACAGAACTGTGGTCAGGTTTTGTTTATGACAGGGAAAGGCAATATCGAGATTGTTTCAGAGTAGTGTCATCACGTGAAATGTATCTCTGTCAGGAGTGTGTTTTATATGTCTGGGCCCTTGGCTGAAGCCATTTTGGGAAACAGAAAATATCATATCGTATGACCTCCTCTGGTATAAAAGTAAACTATCAGCTGTAAATCCGATACACAACTACAGCGGTGTGTGTGAGGAGGAAGGGAAGTGAGTTCTCTACGACATGGAGCTCACTCGTGTAATAAAAATCAGCTGTTTCTGTAATAAGTTGTTGGAAAATCATTCTGAACTTACATTTTGATGCATATGAAACAAGAAGTATTATACAATTATTTATTATATAGTGCAAGGTTTCTTTAAGTAACCCTCAGATCAATTTATTTTATGTATCCATATCTATAGATGTTTATATTTATATATGTTTCTAGTGCCTTATCTGTCTTAAATAATATTGCACATACATACCAACCTCCATACTGGTCTTGATGTACACAGTTTTATATATATATTTATACTACTGTATTGTATCCACAGTCACCTTGACACTCCCTCACCCTGCTGCTCGTTTTAGTTTTTAGTTTTGTATTTGTGTTCATGTTTTTGTCTTATTCTTTAATTGTAATGTTCAATGTTTTAAGCGGCTTTTACATTCGAATTTCCCCTCAGGGACTCAAAAAGTACTCTACTTACCTACCTACCTACCTACCTACCTACCTACCTACCTACCTACCTACCAACTTATTTACTTCCTTACTTGCTTACTTCCTTACTTTACTTGCTTACTTACTTACTTGCTTACTTGCTTACTTACTTACTTGCTTACTTGCTTGCTTACTTGCTTACTTACTTACTTGCTTGCTTACTTGCTTACTTACTTACTTGCATGCTTACTTACTTACTTACTTACTTACTTACTTACTTACTTACTTACTTACTTACTTGCTGGCTTACTTACTTGCTGACTTAGTTGCTTACTAACTTACTTATGTACTTAATACCCATCTTACTTATATACTTACTTACGTACTTACTCACCCACTTATTTTCTTACGTACTTACCTACTTGCCTACTCGCCTACTTACATACTTGCCTACTTACCTACTTACTTACTTACTTACTTATTACTTACTTGCTTGCTTACTTACCTACTTGCTTACATACTTACTTACTTACCTACTTACTTACTTAATTAATTACTTGCTTACTTACTTGCTTACCTACTTACTTAATTAATTACTTGCTTACTTACTTACTTACTTACTTAATTACTTAGTTTCTTACTTACTTGCTTACCTACTTACTTACTTACCTACTTACGTACTTACTTACTTATCTATCTACAATTAAATTGTTCCAGCTTTACTTGTTATTTTGCTCAAGATTCATTTTTTTAACGAAGGTTACTGGTAAATAAAAAATCTATGGTTACCATTGAATCTGTTTTTTAAGGGTAATTTTAAAATGTTTAACAGGAAGACACAAGAGAGATGTCTGTATTTCTAGTATAAACTCTTTAAAGGCTTTATTTTTCCACTAGAAAAGGCTTCCCATTATGATTGCCTCACATTTTCCTGCCATAAAAAAACAAACAAACAAAAGAAGTTATATAAATGTCCATACCCATATATTCGTATATGTCTCTGCTAATGTTGTTTGAGTGTTAACCACCTCTCGGTTACAGTGCTGTAATTCCAGTTCTCCTTTCGCTTAAATATCTAGGCTGCATTAGACTCAATGGGCCGTGTCTCATTAATGTATATGGTATGATTTTGCACCTGTAATTAAGTGTCACTTTCTAAACACACAAACACTAATAACACCCAGAGCTTTTCTGGGAGAGCCCGGCGGTAGCAACAGCCCATCCATCACTGTCCCTAATGAGCCTCCGTACAGACAAGTCAGTCGTTCAGTCAGATTTTTCATGCTAACACCCCAAATCCCAGCCAAGATAGAGAAGATGCTTTTCCATGTATATGTGTGTATTAGGATTCCTGTTCTAAGTTCCCCATTAACCTCACTGTCATTTTAGTGTTGTGGATGTTAATCAAAACCAACACCATTAAGTGTGAGGTGCTTAATACGGCTTCTGCTTTCAATGTCGCCATAAATAATATGAGGCAGAGGAGAAGGCCAATGTGAGGAGCTAATGAGGTGTCACAGGTCATTTAGACCAATCAGAAGCCACCACAGGATGTAAGCTAAACAAAGGCCTTGGCTCTGCTACAGTGAGCCACTAGGACAAGCTGACACCGGATCGAGGGGGGGCCTTGTCGTCTGTTTGTAGAGATCTTGTTTATTTTTGGTCTTAGCAAACAAAACTTCTTCTGCAGCTTATGAGTGATAATCCTCTCCCTGTTTGTTTGAATTATGTCTCTTTTTCTTTCTCTGCAGACGCACAGAACGTGGTCGACATGTTTAGATAACAGACCGATCTACAGTTACAGAAGCTGAGGCCCTCGCGCTGCAGGGACGGATTTCATGCTCCGGATTGTCACCACACCGGGACTGAGACGAGGTTTGGACTGGGTTTTGTTTGGATCCTGCTGGGATGGGAGGAGGTTTCACAACATTTACAGTAACACAGGGAGCGCTGCTGGCATATTTGAGGGACTTGTCATAGCAGAAATAAGAGTTTCTCATGGCGAGTGTGCCTGTAAAAAGTGAGTGTGCTTGGGTCTCAGTGGATCTGGATCTTGAACGCAAAGTGGGAAGAAGTTTATGATCTTTTAAGTTAAAACTAGAGATAGGAAGTACTCTCAGTACCCTCATCGGTCAAAAAAAGTTTAACCTCACTTTTTTTAAATCATAATTTATGCATTTTTACACCACTAAATTTGTAAGTCGATAAAGTGTCAAAGAAAAGTGGAAAAAGGCCCATCGTAATTTCTCAAAGCACGAGGTAAAGTCCAAAAACCAAAAGTTTAGAATCATATAAATCGAAAGAAATATTAAAATACTCACATTTTAGACACTATAACCAGCAAACATCTCTTGTTAAAAGGTTTACATTATTAATAAATCATCAAAATTATCGTCCAGTGTAGAAATAAGTGCAGACTCCTCCATATTGTCTCTGTGTGTCGGAATAAAAGCAGCAGCAGTCGGCGTGTCGGCGGGTAATCACAGAGGAAGTGACGTCTGACAGCCACGGCCTGCCGCCGCCGCTGGTTCTGTAAGAGCCAAAAGGAGGTGGCCGCGTTTCAAAGCTAATGGAGGAGGAGAAAATGGCCGTGTCAGTCCTGTCAACGTATTATGTTTTAAACCTAGACAGTTGTTGTCGCTCCTGCAGGCCCATAATTTTATGCCATTAAAAGTGCCAAGGGGGGAAAGAGTGAGGGAGGAAGAGAAGGAAAGGAGGGAGGGAGGGTTTTTCTACCTCTTGTTCCCTTCATGCCTGATTCTCTGACACTTTTGCGTTGGAAACTTTTGGCATTTCTTGAAAGCATAAAGACTAGTTGGGGCTTTAAAGTGATCATAAAGTCAATCATGTTGGCTCAAATTACCCGGCAATCTCTGTCAGCTAGTGCCCTTCCAGCCGGCGCGCCATAAGATGTGCGTGGGAGTGGGGTGTAGACGTGTGTGAATGTGTGTGTGTGATCCCCCTGTGTACATTAATACATACTGTAAGTGTGTACGAGACAGGAGACGTAGACGACTGTAATGGAAAGTGATGGCGGAAGAGGACTTATTTTAAGTGACATAAGTCAGATGAAATTGTATGTTTGTCACTTAAAAAAAGGGGAGAAAATTACCTAAAGAACTTCATGTTTTATTCTCAGACAAAACTTTCGCGTCAAACACTTTTAAAAGGCGAGATCTCAAACAAATTCTAATGCCCCGCAGGTCCGAGCAACTCTGACACTTCTTTATGAATTGCAACTAATCGAAAAATGTTGGCGGGAATTACTGTCACTTGTTCCGATTTGTATGCATGACAACCCTTTTTCATCTCAAAGAATACCAGACCCCACAAGGTCTTTACGTTACGGGCAAACATTTGCAATTATGATGAACTCCGGCAGCTTATCTCAAAAGGAACAGGTCCTCACTGATGGACAAGTAGACGTTTTAATGAAATAAACTGCTCTGAGCTGATGAAATAAAGATTGCTCCACCTCAGGGCACACTCAAATTAAATTATCAAGATGGCTGCATGCATGCCGCTCCCACTCACTCAGGTACAGTCTAATCAAGCTGCACTTGTTTTATGGAGTTTTTGTGGAGCAACTACTGTACATGGAGGATAATGCCCTCTTCTTCGCCTGTTTCTCAGCGCTCCCCTGTGACAGCTAAAGGCCTCGCAGATTCTCTTTGAGTCCATTCAGAGGGATGAACTAATGCTAAAACCATGTGTCGTCCCCAGAGGCCGAGCGAGTAGACACTGCGATGCGTGCAGTTTTATGCGTGCAGATAAACATGGGCCCGATGGCTTGTCAGAAGCCCTGTGGAAGGAGCCCAGAGTCCTCGGCCTTAAAACAATGTTGGTGTTGGTGCAGGAGGGAACTGACTGGCAATGGGAAACACCTGTGCTGGGGTGAGCAGACGGGCAGTGTGCTGAGGCGGGGCGGGAGGGGGGTTACCACTGTTAAAGGGAGGAAGGGAAGGCAAGAGGGAGGGATAAAGCCGGTTGGAAAGAAAGGGCGCTACATCCTTAACGTGCTGAGGAGAAGTGGAGTCAAAGCCTTAGACTGTATGTTCAGGCAGAGACCAGTTGAAATGAATTCCGCTATATGACTTCAATATTCAACTACGTCTCCCAGCGGTGCTTTTTCTGCTGATAGGATCTATCCTCTGACATTTTCCGATGTCAGACACTCAAACAAAAGCATTCTTTTCCCATATCATAATATTTGAGTGAATATTTGGCTCCGCTGTGATGACTGCAGGACTTATTTTTAGTTGCAGTCTATCGTGCATCGAGCAGCAGCTTCCATAAGTAGCTACAGCCACATAGAAAACCTACACAGCTCCTGGCACCCGAACGCCTGTGGCAGCATTTCAGACAATCTCACCGAGGAGAACGTCAGTTATTTTTTCTCTAGCTGATATGTGTGCTGACTTTTTGTTGGCTTGCATCGCTAAAACGTAACATTACAACCTTTTTTTACTTATTTTTAAGGTTGAAAGGATGATTCACAAAAAAAAAATGTATCCTGCCTGCCAAATTCTTTTCATTAAGTCTCTTTACATACACATCCGTCAATGCAAAATCATCCTTTTTTACACAGTAACAAAAAAGGTTTATGGAGGCAATTCATGCAGGAACATCCCTTTTATTGGTTTTTAAATTATACCTAGCTATGAAAAAGTGTGCACACAGTATAAACATGCAAATCCCAAAAGCAACAAAGAACACACAGCGCTGCACACGTTTTTTACAGCCACACATCTCACCCTGCTGTACATCCATCAGCCACTCCTCAGCGGCCCAGCGCTCCACCCTCCAGTCAGGTTGATCATTCCATCTCCTGCTTCTCTATCCTGAGGTGCCTGCTGTCAATTTATCCCACTCTTCCTTTTAATTTCATACTTTCCTCAGTGTAAGCATCCATCTCCGCTGTCTGCAGCTGCAGCCTTACAGGGTTCAGAAGAGGCTGATGTGTAGCCCACGACTGACAGGGAGAAGCTTGTTTACAATGGAGTAATGATGTTTTGGAAAGCAGCAGTATACTGTACACACAGTTTGCACTTCTTTTTGTTCCTTTTTTAGATGTTCTAGTCTAGATTGAGTGGCAAAACACACTTTAAGTTTTATTTCCATAGTGGATGATATGCTGCAGTTAAGTTCTGCTTCCTGGAGAGTGAATAATATTCAGACATACTCACGTGGCGGCCTTTTGGCCAAAATGAATACATTACAAATTGTATAAGACACATTATAATAATAAATAAAAAGTTATGAATATAAAAAAGCAATAAAAAACACAATTTATTTCTGATAAGAGACGTTACCACTCATGCTCTTGAAGCAGGCTCACAAAGTTAAAGTCGAGCTGAAACGGCTTTTCGAGAGTATCTAGCTACATCAGCACATTGGTGGTAATAAAAAGATCAACATTTGTTAGTAGGCTAAATTTATAGCCTGTTCATTACAAGAGATTTAGGAGAGTCAAACTGAGAAAAAAAAGTGTATTCAATTAAAAATCTACTGTTTTCTGTTAAAAAGCTGCTTTGTTAAAACTTAAAATTTGCATCTGTACTTGCCCGACAGGAAATGTGAACATCCGCCCCTTTGCACTTTTACAATCTGGCCCTTTAAGAAAGAAAAAAAAGATTAATGAATGTATTAAAAGGCCTACTTTAGAGTGATGCCATGCTATTTACAGACCAGTTGTATGAACATCTGTAACCACAGAGCATGATTCACAATATTATAGTGCAGTAAAGTTCTGCTTCTTAGAGAGTGACTAGTCAGTTGGCGGCCTTAAGGCCAAATTGAATGTGTCACAAATTGAAAAGGCCGTATTATAAATAGCTATTATAAATTCTTAATATAAAAGAAGCAATAAAAACATTTAAATAAACACATTTTCTATCTGATAAAAGATGTTACCACCCTCACAAAGCAGACATGTCATCAGCACATTGGTGGTAATAAAAAGATCAACATTTTGTTAGTAGGCTAAATTTAGCCCATTCATTGGAAGAGATTTAAAAGAATCAGACTGAAAGAAAAGTGAAAGTTTCTGTTTGCTTTGTTAAAACATTCAAATTCTCTGCTTTAATCATCAGGCATAAGAAATGTGACTTTAATACTGCTGTGAGGAACTTTTAGTTGGTGTTGATTTTGGCGCCCCCTGTGGACAAAGCCGTACCTCTTATCTCTTTCCTGGATTTTGTCCTGTTCCTGCTTAAGTGGTGGTTTTGAACAAAAAATCTCATCCTGCTTTCTTAAACAGTCATATGTATCACTCACTTTAAATTTCTGCCCTGAAAAATGTAAATAAAGGCAGCGCGCAGTTAACCGCTGCATCTGACACCTACCTCCCCGCCGGCAGTTTCAGCATTAAAAATAACTATATAGAAATAATCAATGTTGTCGCTGATGGCCTGGTTTGCTTTTCTAGGTCATATAGAGTCATCAGAATTAATTTCAGTCTGTTTCATAACCATCAAAAAACTCCTCACAGGAGCTTTAACAATCTGGCCCTTTAAAAATAAATACATTTTAAAGGCCTTTAGATTGAGACGGTGCAATTCACAGACCCGTTGTATGAATCGTATACGGAGCGTGATAGACAATATTTTAAGGATATTACAGTGTCAGCAGCTGGATCCGGCAGTCATACACTATTTTAATATCGAGTTTTTTTATATCGATAAACGAGAAATCACATGTATTCAAAGAATCAAGCACGCAATCAGTAGATTACACCCATGTTAAACTCCATTCGCTTCATTGCTTTCCCTCTGACACATCTGGAATTTCAAAATAAAGTGACTCTCCACAAGCTTTGACACATAAAATATCATTAAATCATCTTAATTTAGGACTCCCAAACCTTCTTCTCATCATCTCCCCTTTCCTGATCCTCCTCTCTCCCTCTCTCTGTACGTCTCACAAAATTAATTACTGTATGTTTTATTTCATGAAGGTGTCAGAGAGAAATGATGAATGGCTTGTAATATCAAAAGATTAAAGACACAATGCAATGAAGGACGCGGGTGCTTACGCCGCGGTAGCACTTACATGTACACACACGGCATGCGCACGCGGTCTCTGGGGCCGCTGATATCTGGTTTCATATTTGATATTAACTTACTGGGGGGAGCAAGTATGGCCACAATATCATTACCAGTGGTACAGGGGCATAATAGAAGTGAACTTTTCAGAGAAAGGTCTTTATAATTGCAGCCGGGGCCTTTCTTGATAAAATTCCATATTGATATGAACACTGGTCCCCCTCATTACGGCCACAGATGAAAAAGAGCATTTCAGTGTTCTTTAATGAGCGCTGTACCGGTGAAGGTCATCTTAATGGGGTTCAACTTGCTGTTGGGAGCCAGAGGTAATATTCTAATGAGAAAGAGCCACTACACCACTCGAGTAATTCTGTAATTGCACCCATGGATGCCGTTTTTATTGTTGCACATGCAGTGCAACTGAAGTCCTTTGTTGTCATTTGCAGCATCGCATGTCCGCTCTTGGTCTGGCTTGGTGGTCCAGCTGAAGCACACACACACGCTCTCATCTCCATATTTCAAATCCACTTCACACACCGTGCAGTGTTTATTGGAAGCTACAGTTTATTCATTGCTTACTTATGGGTGGAGGGTCTTCAGCAGCACCTTGCAAACAGAATGAATATTAACCCCAGCACGCAGCGGCGTGGCAGAGCAAGGACAGAGCGGGGCGTTGGTGTGCGTCTGGTGCATGTGTTGGCCGTGTTTGTCCGTGCATGCGGTGATTTCGAGTTTGCCTGAGTGCATGTGTGTGCAAAACCGCAAATCTTAATGCCTGAGGCTGTTTCTCCTTTGAATCTCAGCTTATTCCTTAGAATAACATCAGCTGATTTATTTAAAGTGTGACACAGATTTAGCTTTGCACTTCTGTAACATTTACCTCAAGGTATAAAGTAAAAAAAAGCATGTCGCCTACATTACCCACAATGCAGAGAATCAGTCAGAGGTTTGGCTGTGTAATTTTATTTGCTGCTAATGTAGCCTCAAACCGCTAGCTGCAAGAAGAGTTGAGGACTGGCTACAGAGATCTTGTAAGCTCACTCCAACTCAGGGGCGCTGGTTTAGCTCAGTTGGTAGAGCAGGCGCCCCGTGTACAGAGGCTACAGTGATCGCAGACTCGACTCTTGGTCTGCCAGTTATTTGGTGCATGTCATCCCCCACTCTTTCCTCCCCATATTTCCTGGCTATTCTCAGCTATTAAAAAAAAAAAAATGACTCAAGTGACATCACTTGAGGCAATTAATCCGATTTTTTGCAGCTCCCTTTTGGCGCCACAAAAGGCTATACACAATTTTTATATATTCCCCAAGACCTTGAAACTTAGATGTGTAAAATTGTTGGCGTTCTACTTTTTAAACAACCATAATTAAATCCCTGATTGTATAAAGAATACAGAGAAGAATGAACTGAACTGTTTCCTTGAGTTCAGTCTCTAAATAACTGTCCCACTGAATTGTGCCGACAAGACGAATGGACAGAAAGTCGGCACGTGGCGACCATCTGCGGTTGCTCGGTGGCCTTTCCTCCATAACAAGCCTCACATTAGCTCTACAGAGCAGAGTGAACTGCACCTCTTGTGCCGCCCATATTTAGACTTACAGTATAGCTTACAGTCTGAAACACTGAGTGACTTCATCTCTCAGCAGCTTCAGATTCTCCATCTGAGTTTTGGGGCGCTTGTTTAGCTCAGTTGGTAGAGCAGGCGCCCCATGTACAGAGGCTACAGACCTCATCGCACTGATCGCAGGCTGGACGCGCGGTCTGCCGATCATCTGGTGCATGTCATCCCCCACTCTCTGCTCCCAACATTTCCTGTCTCTCTTCAGCTGTTCTATAAATAAAGACAAAGGCCAAAAAAAAAATTAAGTACCATAAGTTTGAGTTATTTCAAGATGCTTTTTGACAGCAAGAACTTTCCCCAGGAACTAGGAACCTTTTGAGGAACTCTGTGCGTTTGGATCGCAGGAACCAGGGTTTAAATTTAATTCCGGGGTAATTAATTTACCCCCTGAAAAGTCCCTGCTCGGGGGGTAATACTTTCCAAAGGTCCAGGAACTTTCAGGGCGGGGCCTGCAGTGCTGATCGTTTCTGATTGGTCGAGTACTCTGAGCTTTTTATTTCACCCGCCATGTTTAAAAGACTGCAGCTGCAAGCTTGCAGTTATCATCGTTATCAATCAACTGTTATCAGTGAGTCTCCTCCATGCTAACAGGCTAACTGTAGTGTCGCACAAATGATGATACCGGCCCGTTCGTCGCATTTTATGGCATCATCTTTGTTGTATGGCCTTCATCTTCTTCTTACTGCCACCTACAGGACTGGCAGTGTAGTGCAGTTACTTTCATTGCTTCTCCGTACGTCATTAGCCTGATTTGCATAGTCTTCCCAGGACTTTAGGCCGCTGTTGAAACATAGACAACAATGGGCCACAGGAACCATTTAGTTCCTCGAAGAGAAGTTCCTGCAACTTCTGGTCGAAAAGCACCTTTATTGTGTCTCCAGAACAAAATGTTAAAAATAGTTAAACATGAATTAAGACAGCCTTTTGAGATCTCTCCCTCCCTCTTCCTCTCTGCACTGTTACTCCCTCTTTCTAGGTCGTGTAAGTTTAAACAAATATTTTCACCATGACTTGTGTGCACATGGGAGATGCACAACAGAACCAGGGGTTAAAGGTCATACAGCTTTTTCCCCCTTTTGGGGCGCAAAAATAATTCTCAAAGTCACGAATCATCAACGTTCCACTTCCCATCCCAAACTATTTCAATCCGAGACAATGATGAAAAAGATGTCAGCTAAACTTACAGAGCGAAAGCTTAGGGGCCTGTACTCTTTGGGGAATTAAAACGAGCAATTTGTCAAACTTCATTCAAAGCGAAGTGGAGATGAATTTCCCTGTGTGTCTCCTCTGTCTTTGACAAGCTGCTCCATATGATTCAGGTGGCTGTGTATAAGTACGAGGTGATAAAAAAAAAAAAAAAAAGCCAAGGCAGTGAATATCATCTTGTAGATAAGAGAGCCACCCTGCTTTCCACAGGCTACATCCGTTTTATCGCATCTGGCAGCGAATTAAGGCACGTGTGGAGGGGGAGAAAAAAAAAGGCCGATTGAAAATGAAACCCGGGGCTAAGACCGCATTCAGCCTGACTGCTTTCTTCCCTCAACACCGACATTAGGCTTTGATTCTCACATGAGATCCTCTGATGATGATGATGAACCATAAAAAATGATATAGCTCAATAAAAGTACAAAAAGGCGCGAGTTCATAAAGAGGACCTGAGGGCCGTGTTAGGTTTGGTCCGTGCCGATGCGATCCTCCTCCCTCTGCTGGCTTTTAGAGATGATTACCTTGGATATTTATGGGTGATACATTTTTTTGATTTGAGGGGAGTTAGTGCGGCGGGATGTTTGTGTCTGCTGCACATATCCAACCCAGTGGGTTTTCTCTTGCTATTACAGAAGATCTATGACCTGTTATGTGTTAAAAACCGGGATAACGTAGTAGTCTTGTCATCACTGTCATCATAAATAGGCCTGGAAAAGACCTACCGGAATATATGAGTGGTGACAGAATTGGAAAACTGACTGATATTGACGCTCGGCTTGAAAGGACAAACGAGGAGTTTTTCTGTCACCTTGAAAGTCCAACGTCCAAAACATACAAACGGGTCACACAGCTTCATATATCATAATGAGAACATGCCGATACATGGAGTTTTGTGTCAATACATTGTGGAAAAATCAACCGCAGCCAAAGAAAAAAAGAAGCAACACATCGGACCTCTCCTCTCCTCATTGATTCTTTTATCCTCTCCCCATTGAAGGAGCGCAGACTGGAGGAGGCAGGCTCCGGTGAGCAGCGGCTCCCTCCTCTTCAGGCGGCGTGTGATGTGACTTGAGCCGTGTGATCTCCACCAGAGAAAAACCCTGATGCATACAGGAAATAATCAGGGCAACACAGGCAGGGTTCAGAGGAATGCAAATATTTTCAGAGTGCTTAAAAAACAATACCACACACACGCACGCTCGCCGCCAAATACTAAAACCCCCTACACACACACACACATTTAACCACAATACATACCCACACATACATCACACAACAGAGGAACAAAAAAACAACAACCAGCCCCCTGACAAAACTCTCCCCAAGTGCATTTGCATAAAACATTAAGCTTAACAAAATGATTACACCTGACAAGTTGAGTTGGAGGAAGAACATCGCCGGTGGCAGCCAGTTACTTGCAGATCCTGCAATCATTCTCTCGTCAAGCAACTGTTTCATGGCCGCCTTTGTAGGCACTGTCACGCCGCTGCATCGTGATTAATCCTTCCCTTTTGTTTTTCTTTTCTCCCTTCCACCCCTCTCAGTCCCTCCCACAAATCCAATAAGTTGCCCTTAAATCAGGTTACCCTGCACCTTGCAGATAGGAGCATTGTGATGGATATGCCAAAATGCATGCCAGGCAGCGTGTTTTTGTGCGGAAGCACTGTGAAATTGTACCGCTGTGATTCTGCATTATGGTGCTAAGTGTTTGTCTTGTAATGCAATTAAATGTGCATGTAAGCCGCCCCCACACTCCCCAAACTATTGTGTGCTGTATTTAATAATTTTATATACGCTCTTTTGTGACATTGCCATTTAACCCGAGGTGAAATAGAATAATTTAGAGGAGTATTAAAAGAATAACTTTAGAGTGTTTGCCATGGAGAACACAAGCCGCGTGATTTTTAGAGGAAAAAAAAAAAGATGACTATCAAAACATTAATATCCTTCTCACTCATATAAGCCTGCTGAAAATTCCTAGCTCGGAATACTTTGCTGAAGGATAGCTCGCAGATAAAGAAAGAGAGAGATTATTGCCTGCTTTCATTTCTGCCCCCCTGGCAGCGGTAGGTATGGTAATATGGTTTTTGAATATTTGCGAGCATAAACTTAAGAAATGAGTGCTGATAAGGAGTGACAGCAACAGAGGCAGCCGAGATCTTCAGCATGACAGGCGATGTCAAAAACCCCGGTGACGCTGTCACTGTGACAAACTTTTCAAAAGAACAATGCACACACACACCGGTATTGAAGTGAGCTGCTGCAAGCCTCTGACAGTGTTGTCCCAGCAGTTAAAAAATGGAAACATCACCTAATTATGCACGCTGTATTTTTTTCCTCTCTGCAAACTTTCAACGTATGTCAATATACTTTGCAGAGCGCCGGGTGCACAGGCACGTGGGTAAGATCAAACAGGCGATACATGAAAAATTGAAACTGTCAATGGATGGGATGGACAAAACATTTTTTTGCACTTTTTGGTGCCCTGACCCTGACATTAACCTTTAAAGAGCAGGTGTCAGTCTAACGTACCAGTTCTGTTTTTGAGCTTTCCTCCTCTTTTAATCTCAGCTGTTCTTTTATTAGCAACTCCGCAGACCCGAGCTGTCTGCGAGAAGCCGTGAGGATCATTACTTTCAAAAAGAACCAGCTGGCCCCATTGTTTAGGCTCTGCCAGCTGTGTCTATTTTCATAACCCATTTTCCTTTTGTTCTGCTACACCTCCCTATAAAAGTACAGAGACAGGAAGGCTGAGTTGTATTTCACCATTTTCATGAACTCTTACCCTTTATGATAGCCCTAATGCTCAACGCTGCGCCGCCGGTGTGTGCGAGCCTGCACGCATGTACGAGTCTGCACGCATGTACGAGCCTGCATGTGTGTCAGCGTGCATGTGAGAGTGACTGCGAGGAGGAAGGCCGGGTCTGTAATCACCTAATCCAAACATACACTCGGGGAATCTCATTACTGGACCTAACAGTTCCATTTGAACCTTATCTGGTTTCAATCAGCCGCCCCTCGTTTGGAGCAAGGTGCAGAAACTTGATTCCTTTTGTCTAGAAGTCTCCGCTATCAGGGCTCTCCTGTTTGTCTTGTCTATCAACATCTTTTACAGCTAACGCTATTTTAAATTCGCCATCAGCGTCCAGGAGAGCACGTTCAGCGGCTGTAAAAAAAAAAAGAAAAAAAAGCTGCTTCTCGTCATCGAGCTTGCAAGTAGCGCCGTGTGACATCAGGGGGTTTGTATGTGCAGAATGGACGGCTGCCATAGGGGGAACTCCCGCTCACCCCACACCCTTCCACGCTAACCCCAGTTCTTCCCCAGCAGCCCCCTCCCGTCCACATGCAAACGGACATTAAAACGTAACCTGACCCCGGCCCTGGAATCTGTAAGGTACTGTTTTTTTTCCTCCCTTTCTTTTTCCCTAAACTGGGAATCCTGCAGCTCTTATGTGTGGTTGTGTGTGTGTGCGTAGTCAAGAGGGGGGTCAGAGAAAGGTAACCAAGAAGCGACGTCAACCACTCTGAAGTGAACTGTCTCAGGAATCCCCAGATTAAAACCCCCAGAAGGTTAAGAGAGTCTGAGATAATCACAGGATCTGGAATTCACAATAACAAACTGGCCATATATCTACCTGTCTCCGGCCTTCCTCCCCGAGACGGCCACAGGGTCAACCAAATGGCTGCATTCCATCAACAGCTCTTTTTTTTCTCCTCCTGCTGGGCTCCCAATGAAGTGTCTGGAAGGATCAAATATGGCCTCTGAAGCTGAACTTCTCTTTCTTTCTCTCTTCGCCTACCTTACCAGCATTTTCCCATCTGACACATTTATTCTTGTCAATCATTAAATCAACTTTTTTTATATAGCGCCAAATCACAAGAAAGTAACATGTCTCATGACACATTACATACTGACATACCCAACATTGATCCACCAATGAGCAAGGAATTGGCAACAATAGGTGCTTTTCGACCAAAAGCACCAGGAACTTTTAGTTCCAGGGAACTTCTCTTCGAGGAAATGGTTCCTGTGGCCCATTGTTGTCTGCGTTTCCACAGGAGCCTAAAGTCCCGGGAGGATTATGCAAATCAGGCCAATGACGTATGGAGAAGCAATAAAATTAACTGCACTACACTGCCAGCCCTGTAGGCGGCGGTATGAAGAAGATGAAGGCCATACATCAAAGATGACGCCATAAAACGCGACAAATGGGCTGGTATCATCATTTGTGCAACACTACAGTTAGCCTGTTAGCATGGAGGAGATTCAACTTGTGCCGTTTTTGATTGTGATTTAACGATCAGCAGCGCAGGCCCCTCCCTAAAGTTCCTGAACCTTTGGAAAGTACTATGTACTAGCATGGAGGACATTCAACTTGTGCTGTTTTTGATCGTGCTTTATTGCATTGATAACAGTTGATTTATAACGATGACACTCGACAAATCAGAAACGATGAGCACTGCAAGCTCTGCCCTGAAAGTTCCTGGACCTTGGGAAAGTACTACCCCTCGAGCAAGGAATTTTCGGGTTATAAATTAATTTCCCTGGAACTAAGTTTAGACCCTGGTTCCTGCTATCCAAGTTCCTCAAAAGGTTCCTAGTTCCTGGAGAAAGTTCCTGCTGTCTAAATGGCAATGAAGAACTTCCTTTTAAGAGGCAGAGACCTCGAGCAGAACCAGAGTCACTAGTGGACAGCCATCTGCTGCGACCTGATCGTCCGAGAAAATGGGATAGATGTAGAAACAGAAATAGAGAGATGGATAGAGACAAACAAACAGAAAGACTCGTGCTTTTTAGTGTCAAAGTTAATAGGACAGCGTCACTTAATCACGCTGCGCTTTGAGTTCTGCACAGGGGCTGTAACAGAGACTGAAGGGCCAGACTTGGACTCATGATTTATGTCGGACTTTAAGGTAAATGCTCCTAAGACCCCACCGCTACACCCTTGCAACTGTGACTGAAGCTCAGGGCTCGGGGCTGCAGCGCAGGAGCTGAGGTTAGAGGTCTGCAGCTTTGTGGCTGAGGTTAGAGAGCTTCCTCTGAGACTTCGCTCGGAGCCACGGGCTCTGTGGCTGCAGCCATTTCTGGCTTGAATTAACAGTCGAGCAGGGGAGTAGTGTCTGGAGGGGGCTGTTGGGGTCTGGCGGAGGGTCTAGTAGGGCAGGTATGATTTACATAGCTGTGAGAGAGTCCAGGATCTCTGCCTGGACCCTGTCCCAGGGGAGTCTTGTCGAAGGAGGTGCTGCATTGTGATACTTGTGTGATTTATGTTCCCCGTGTACTCTTCCTTCCATTTCCTGACAGCTTCATTATTTATTTCAGTTTGTTGTGATTATTTGCTTTAGCGCCTTCCAGATACTGTATATTGCGTACACTTTGTGTAAACCTGGGGTTGCAGCCTTGAGATTTGACTGTGTGCCTGTCTCTGCTTCAGATCTGTTCTCTGTAGAGGTTAGCCTTTGTTGTTGCCCGTGTACCCGTCTAGACACTGAGGATAATTTGTCCCTTTGCTTCCTCCCCTGGTTGCTCCGTTCTCAGCGAGGGAAATTACCTTACAAAGAGGGCAAGGGTTGCCGATTGAAAGTAAGTTATTTCGTCAGTGTAAAGTGTAGTAAATAGCCTGAGGTTAGGAGAAAATAATGATATACAGCCCTGTCCAGAGGGAGACTACAGCATGAGACACAATCAGACCCTTGCAGAAAACTTTCTGAAATGCTTTCTGAGGATGTATTTCATCATGTTAGATTACCACTGTGGATAGCACCGCTGCTGCGTGGTTATATCATATTCATATCCTGCAGAGTCTCATCGCTCTGTGCACCAACATTCCTGGAGCGTAGTGCTCGGGGTTGAGGACTGCAGGGTATATCTAAATTCAGCTATTGATTAACGCTGCAGCAGAAAAAACAAAAAGGGAGAGCTCCCTGTGAAGACATCAGCGTCTGCAGTTACACAGCAGACTGTTTAATTCCCCCCTCACTGCTGCATTCAAATTATTTGCTTTCACAGTCGAAAATCGAAGGGTTGTAAAAATTGACTTCCTGTACGGCCGGAGAGAAATAAATTTCAGCAGTATTGACAGCAGCAAAACAGAAAAGCTATTGCCCAGCATTTAATTATTGAAGACATTGATCAACAAAGTGATTTATTTGCTGTGGTTCGGTTAAAAGGCCTAATTGAGTCGCAGTGTTCTGTAAAAGGCTTTTATTTGTTCATTTGGTCCGGAGCAGATTGCAAGATGACCTAGAGTCAGAAAGAAGGAGCACACTTTGGTTTGGATGGATGCGTTTAATGAAATCTTTGGAAAGCAGGATTTAATTCAAGCACTAAATGAAAGAGTTAAAAATTACAAGCTGGTTATTGAGGCAGAAGAAGGAAGGCTTCAGGACTTTAAAGACACGATTGTGCAGATGAGACTTTGAGGAACATCTGTGAGCCTAAAATAAACGTATATTCTTTGACTATCATCCTTTAATAGTGCAAAATATACCTTAAATCCATGCAATCACTCTCATCTGCAGCAAAAGCCGTCAGTGCCAAGAGCCAAACAAGAGTTCATTTGTACAGTAGAGCTGCAGCCCCCTACCGCCCCATCATACAGTTACTCACTACTGCTACTCTCTATTTAGTCTATGTAGAGGTCTACATAGTGGGGTGGCTGTGTCTCAGTGTCAGTCAGAGCTGGTCGTCTCTCAGTCAGACGGTTGGTGGTTCGATCCCTGACTGCTACAGTTGAAGTGTCCTTGGGCAAGACACTGAATGCCATCGGTGTGTGAATGGGGTTAGTACTGATGGACAGTAGGGCACTTGACGGCTGTGGCTCAGTGGTAGACTCAACCGTCTCTCAATCAGAAGGTTGGGGGTTCGATCCCTGACTGCTACAGTCTCATCGAAGGGTCCTTGGGCAAGACACTGAACCCCAAATTGCTCCTGAAGACATAGCCATCGGGTATGAATGGGTATAGATCCTGATTGGAGATTGGCACTTAGGCCTTTACCATCAATGTGTGAATGGGTGAATGTGACATGTAGTGAAAAAGCCCTTTGAGTGTGTGCAGGACTAAAAAAGTGGTATGTGCAGTCCACTGACTATATAGTGAGCTCATTCTCGCTCTACATTCAGACAGCACAACAAAATTACAAACTCACTTTATCGGGGACTTCATAGTGAGTCGTGAGTGATTTGAGAGCCCTGATGCATCGAGGCGTGGACTCTTTGGGGGTTTGGGGGTTCTTTGTTTTTATTTTGTGTGTGTGTTTTGTGTTTTGTGTTTTGTGTTTGTAATTGTCATTGTTGCTGTTGTCTTTTCTGCTGTTGTGTCTTTGGTCATTGTTAATCATCTCCCTGCATTTCCATGTCAAACTTTGTCCCTCCTGTACAGCACTTTTGGCGCCCCCCAAAAATTTGATAATTGGAAAAAAACCCAGTGCTATCATACTATTATGAGGAGCTAATGCCATTATGAAAAAAAAAAAATGCAATTTAGCTCTGCGCCTTTGGAGGACGTGATCTGCTTCTCCAATGGGGCCTTGAAAACCTCCGCCAGACTACGTGAAACGTGTCATCTGACGGAGCCCAGGGAGCTTGCTTAACTACACTTCCTCAATCTAGGAGGCTCGCCTCCGATGTCATGTCTTGCTCAAAATCGTCAGGTTTGAAATGTAGACTGCAGACCTGAAGATTTTGTAGACTATCCACCGGTATATTCTCATTGTGTTTCGACCGCTCTTCTGTACCGCTCTGAGCCATTGCCTGCAGCGATCAATGTCCTTGACTGGTAAACGGTAGTATTTCACTCCAGCATCTCTCGCTGGGCCGTTCCTTTCAGAGGGAGGGGCGCAATGCACGCTGGGTGTTAGGTGTAGGAATGTAGAATGGGTGACACCACGAACTGTTTGTATAACTTTCTCCACAGCTATGGCGCCAACTTCAAATATTATTGCTTCTATCGATTACAGAGAACACCAGCTTTGACTGACAGTGGCTTTTTCCAGGGAAGAATTTCTCCTTTAACCCATTACGCTTTACTTTAATCAAACATAATGCCCATAAAAGCTTTCATTAATATCCCCAGAGGGATTCTGGGTAATCCATATTTTGCTTTCCATATATTTCAGCTGGAAATATTGTGCCAAGCAATAGTTTTGCCCTTCTAAGTTTGGGAAGAGGTTGAAAGAGCATCTTTTCTGCACATTTTGGGGAATATAAAGGTTTGGGTTGGGTGATCTTTTTCCGCCTCTCCATCCATCCTAAACCTCTGGTTCACTCAAGCAACATAAGGAGGGAGGAGAAAGTAGGAGCGTGCAGCAGGATGTTTTCATCAGAATATGTCTCTTAACTCGGCAGCTGCTGAGCAGTCTTATGATCTCACTTTAGTCGGAGATGGGAATGTCGGGATTAATGGCATTCCAAGAGGAAGCTGGAGCTCCAGGTTGTGTCCCCGGCTCAGTTTGAGACTGGAGGGAAGAGTCAGGCGGCAGGACTGGAAGAAATTATGAGATAAAGAGAATTGAAAAAGAGAGAAAGAGAGAGAAAGGTGAAGGAGGGGTGGTGTCAGAGAAAGAAACCACTGGGGAAAAAAAGTGGGTTGTTCATTTTCTGGATAGATAGATCAGATGGAATGGAACCATGCGTCAGAATGAAGGCAGCTGCGCTTTTGGCAAGGACTCTCCTGGAGCACATGAGCGCACACATGCTCCTCATCCACACACACACACACACACACACACACACACACACACACACTCTAACACACACACGTTGCACACATGGAGGTAGAGGGATCTTCATGGACAGGTGAGGGTTAGCTTTAGTATTAGCTGTGTGCTGCAGGCCTGGATGAGCTCAGCCACTGATTTCTCCTTCATTCTTCCTCTCGGGGGCTTTAGCTGAGGGAGCGGTGTTTAGCAGGCCCTCAAGGCACGGAGCCATCTAAGCAGCACTAAGTCCTGGGACTGCTTCACATTACCTGCTGTGTTTTCTGCAAGATAGTGCTGTGTGTTTGTGCATGTGTGTGCACACTGCAGACTTATTGCAGGTTTCCTGGATTTGATGTAATTATCAGATTAGTTAGAACATCATGAATTAAATGGGTTTCCATTACTTTTAGTAGACATGTATCTTAGATAAGCAGTGCAGCTCGTATATTAGCATTAAGCACAGATTAAATCCAATTTATGTGCATTCCTAAATGTGAATAAAACTATTTTCTCATGCATATTAATATTTTTATTTAGATACAAGTTTTTAATGATGCAAACTCCACAAACCAAATGTCATCAGTCTCTATTAGGCCAGTTGCAGATGTGTTAAAGACAGAGCAAAATCCTGCACGAATGAAGACAAAATGAGGCTTTTATTTTGGAAATTTGCTGCACTAACTCTTTAAATACACACCGTATAAGGAGTAGGTATGAAATGGAAAATGATGCACCAGAATTGGCTTTCTCTTCCATTTCATAAATCAGTGGGATTTTTTCTTCAGTCTTGCTGAGAGCAAAGCAGAGTCCAGCCACTCCTGCAGCAAAAATAAACTGTTATCCTTGGAAGTGTCTTTACAGTACTTAGTCACACATGCATTTATCATGAGGTTATAAATCTTTATGAGTGAAGCCTGTTAATGACTCCGAGAGACAGCGGTGGAAGTGCTCTGTCTCCTCCGTTAGACGGGGGTTGTGATTCTAGTTGCAGAAGACAAGAGCCGTGGCTGGGATAGTACTTTACCTGGCCTCAGGAGTCCCCCGGGCTCACTATAGAGGAACGCTCTGCAGACTGGGGGCCCTGGCTTCACGCTGGGCCCGTCTGCATCCAGCAGTTTATGGAGACCCCGCATATAGACTGACACTGACAGTTTGATGTCTGCTCGTCGCCTCTTGTCCCTTCCTGTTTCACAGTGTAGCTATCTTTATTTGTTTAACTCTTTCTCTTACCCTCTTTATCGCTCGTGTGTCGTTTTGTTTAAATAGAGACTTGAGAGAGCTGGCGACGCACCTTTTGGCTTTTGCGTGTTTCCGGGGTCTGCAGGATTTCAAGAGTCAGGAAACTCTCTTCACAGAAATATCAATGTGCAGCGGAGTTGTTTAATGTTTCCTTTCCTCTGTAGATATGGACATGAGGGAAGTATCCATCTCCTGGGATCCTGACCCCCATAGGAACTATCTGTACTCCAGACGGAACTCAAACAATGACGTTCGGACGAGGCAGGGGGGCTATTTGTAGCGCCGGGTCACCGCCAAAGCATCAGCCCCCCCTCAACCTTTCAGGGCCTCAGTCCATTTTTAGTGGTGAGCGCAGTGAAAATAAGCATCAGCAGCAGTTTGTCTCTTTACTGCCTTGCATCATTTCCTGCCTCCCCCTCGCTTTTGATCATACTCTCTCCCCCACTCTGCTCGGACACGCACTCATACGCAAACAAACTTGCACCATCCTCCGACTCCTCCGTCTTTCCTCCGTCCTTACAGCTCTAATGAGTCTTTCAGCTGAGCGATGACGGACTTGTATTTATTCTCCAGGACGATGGTTTTTAGGGAGTGTATATCTCCGCTCTTGGTGCTTGCCAGGGACAGATCAGGCCCGGCCTCAGGCAGGGAAGCACCCACCTCCTCCTCGCCCAATGTCTCTTTACAGTAAATACACACACTATACAGAAGTATTACTTCATTCTCCTGCCGGCATTGGCACTACTTGATTTTTTTCCAAAACAATTTACCCTCCACATACTCTCCAAAGCACACACACACAGCTAATCCTTTCAGCGCCTAACACTCTGACAATGGACTGACTCCAAGCAAAAGCCTGAGGCTATGGCTTCCTACCTCCCAGCTCAGTAAACAAGGAAAAACCTGACAAAAAAAAAATCACATAAATGTTTCCGCCTGTCATGGAGTCAGATTCAAGTGCTCCAGCAGTTGTTTGCTTTCTCGTATAAACTTCAAAGTCATCAGCGTATGGCTGTACATTGTGGTGAGAGACCCACGGCATGATGGAGAGCGCCGAGCCGGGGAGCCGGAGCAGCACTGTGAGATAAATCTAAAACTCTGCACATGAGCACATTAATTCAACGTTTCAGACTGTGTGGATGAGACAGGGAGGGCCTATCCAAACAGTGTCCCTCCGCAGCAGCAGGGCTGCGAGCGCTCTGACGCACTCCCTGTTTACTGTAGGCCTGTGTTTGGGCTTGTGCCATGTAACTCTTTGACCCAGAGAGGGGAGATTGTTGAGACTTGTATCCGAGAAGGGAAACAGTGAACTATTGTGAGTCTCAGCACAGCAGGGTTTGGTTTTGGTGGGCTTCATCATTTTCTCAGCTTACTGACACGTGTGATTGGTAGTCGCCCTAAATCTCTCTGCTGTTTTCACCTCCTCCATTATTTCACATGTTACATTGTAACTTTATACACTCACATTTTTTAAGATTTAGACATGGGAAACCAAAAAATGCAATTTGATGGATTAGCACTTTAAATATCCTACAGCAGACCTATTCAGCTGGCGGCCTGTGGACCAGATCTGGCCATTAAAGGAGCAATTGGCCCCTGGAAAAAGCCACTGTCAGTCAAAGCTGGTGTTCTCTGTAATCGATAGAAGCAATAATATTTGAAATTGGCGCCATAGCTGTGTAGAAAGTTGTACAAACAGCTTGTGAATTCGGCCATTCTACATTCCTACAACACCCAGCGTGCATTGCGCCCCTCCATCTGAAAGGAACGGCCCGGCGAGAGACGGTGGAGTGAAATACTACGGTTTTTCGCTGCAGGCGATGTCTCAGAGCGGTACAGAATCCGAAATACAACAAGAATATACCGGTGGATCGTCTAAAAAGACTTCAGGTCTGCAGTCTACATTTCAAACCTGACAATTTTGAATGAGACATGAGGCGGGAGGTGGGCGTCCTAGATTGAGGAAGTGTAGTTTAAGAAGCTTGCGTTTTACGTAGTCTGGCGGAGGTTTCCCAGGGACCATTGGAGATGCGGATAGCGTCCTCCAAAGGCACGGAGCCAAATTGCAATGGCATAATGGCATTAGCTCCCCTTAACAGCATGATAGGACTGAGGTTGAAAATTGGCGAACTGGCCCTTAAACAATCTCAATCTGGCCCTTTCAACACTCTAACATCAAACTTGTCTCATTTAAAGGTTTAATGTTGCAAAGGCCCAAACGGTTTCCATCAGAAGAAACAGGCTGCAAATTCCGTCATTGCATTTGTTTTGGACTTTTACATGTTTTTGATTTGACATCGTTTGGGCCGATGCAGCACGATTGCCCTCGTCGGCCACCGTAGAATTCAGAGAGTCAAGCTGAATCCAACATATTTTAAATGTATATTTCAACAACAATCTACTTAAATCTGGACAATTTTTGCTGTTGCATTTTGCAGAAAGTTCACCCACATGAAAAAAGGGTGAGATACCTTTTCAGTGATTGCACAAAAAAACCAACCCTTGTCAGTCCACCCCTTTCTGCCCGTCTTGTGCACACACTCCCATACCTCTGACTCAGTGCTTTAGATTCGTTGCTCCCAAACATCCCCTCGGTGTTGACATTAGATCCAGAGGATCAGTGTCTCCCGGGGGCAGATGGTCTTTGGGGAGGGGAAGCACGGCTTCTATGGATGCCTGGATTTGTGCTGGAACATGCAGGACGAATCAGAGCACCTGTGTTCGTTTGGACATAGCTCTGCACATCACATGATTCGTCGGGGGAGCAGAGGGAGGCCGCAGGGAGGGCAGTCCAGAACTCATCAGGCTGACTCTGTGTCGAACAAGGAAAAGACTCATCCATCTTTAGAATGACATCATCTGCTTTGTTGGATGTTTCTGTTCATGCTTGTGTCTGAAATGTTTAACCACTTACATCGTCTTCCTTCTTTTGTTGAATGTATTCCGTAAAAACACAACAAATTGACACGTAATCTAAATAAATGTGTGTAAAAGTTTTTTATTTCAATGTACAAACTCACTGACTCATCATTAACGCTTACTTCTGCAGCTTCAGTTCACAGAAGGTGAACCGGCACGGCGTCAGAGCCCAGACATCTTCATAATGGTTTCATACGTCCATGGGAGAGGCTTCAGGTCACATGACTCCACGATATCATCCTCACTCGATCGCCAGAGCGATACCACATGCTGAAGCTGTTCCGTACGTCTGGGAGATATTACTGCGAGGCGGTGGCTGCTGTGCGCTCCGAAGCAGTGCCATACTGTCCCAAAAGAGGAGGATAATGTGGAACAGGAGAGCAGAGCTGCAGCATTGTCCAGAGCATTAACCCCAATCAGCTTATGGACAGTGTTCAAGGAAGAGCACATCTGTCATCTCTCTTTGTGTTTGATTAACGCTCTGAAGTTTTGAGCCCTTGGTCCTTTTTACCTCCTTCAGCTGGCTTATAATTCCCTGATATTTCTTCGGCCAACATGCCTTTATCATTCGAGAAGAAGTAAAAGTTGTAAACTAACAATATTAAAGTAGTAAATTTAAATTGTATTAGCTCCCTCCAGCCACTCAAAGCCTCTAGAATCCATCCTGTCCGGTAGACGTGATGTGCAGTTGTCCTCTCTGCCTTGTTCATCCCCGCTGTCACACTGGATGACAGGTAAATGACCTCTGAAAGTGCACACACTGTCACTCCACTGTCATAAATGCCCCTCCGCAGCACAAAGCAACATGCATATTTATGATGTCGCATAAACACTGCCCTTACGTCACACCGGCAGGCAAATGTGTACCTCCTCACGCCACTCATCTCCAACCCTCCGGAGCCCCGATGGCATGAGCGCCAAATGTAGAGACGTCAAAGAGAGTGCCAGCCTTTGTCGAACTCTACATGGTGAATTCCATCAAGGCAAAAAACACCCTTTAATCTGCCCATGGGGGAATAATTCCCAAACACTCCAGCGGTAGGAGTGTGGCCATTTCATCCTGTTTTGATTCGGAGGCCTCTGATGGGATCTAAAGTGCATGTCGAGGCAGCGGGGCCTGCTGCTGTGAGGTATCAGTCATCCTAACCTGTCAGAGGTGAGGGACTTTTATAAACTCTGATGATTAGTGGAGGATGAGTCCAGACATGTCGCTGACTGACAGCTTCGCCGCTCTGCCAGAGCCTTAATCCGGGAGTGGAATGGCGGGAGGTGATTAATCCTGTGAGTGTGACGACAGAAACACCATTCAGTGTTTTTACAAAAGCATTCTGTGCAATTATATTAAGTATTAGCTTCAAATTACAGTAAATAGTGTAGTAAGAATGTTAAGCTGTTGTTACTCCCAGGTGTTTAGATCTGCAGGTTGGTCAGTTGCACAACATGTCAAAATATGACTTCTAAGGTAGCCCTGGAGGGTCATTTCTGGGCCTCGTCCTCCAGCTTATTGTTTATCGTTCAAACAGGAGACCGACAAACTGTGAATGTTGACTTAGTGTGAGAAGTTGACAGCTTTTAAAGTTATATAACAGCCGTTAGTTACAAATATCTCATTAGTTACATAACACACATGAGTTACATAACTAACTTACGTAAATAAGTACTTATCAAACCCAATCATATTTTTTTTCTCCTAGATTTAACCAAGTAGTTTTGGTGCTAAAACATAACAACTTTAACAACTTCTTAATGAAGTCCAGAAGTCATAAAATGTGACGTTTATTAGCACCTTTTATTTTGAAAGTCTTGCCGGATGTAGAATATTAATTATCACCTACTTGGCTGCTTTGTTTTGAAAGTCTATAGCGGTACATCGGATATTTATTAGAGCTTACTCAATCTCTGGATCTATCAGCTATCATCTGACAACGATGTAGCCTCTGGGAGTGATTGTGAATTTTGTTGCCATGTCCGCTTTAGCCAGCGGTTAGCGATAAACGACTTCCAACCATGACTTCCTTTTCCGTGCGCTGCATTGTTTACCGTCCAGTTGGCAACTTGAGAAGCGACTGTGTGTTCAAATCCAAAGTGAAGCAAATTTCACCCCTCTAGATGTTTCAGGAGCGCCCGCTCATCTGTCTCTGGTGAGTCTCAGTTTTACTGTACATAGTAAGTTACACAGAGGCTGCACTCGGGCTTACTTCAGCGGTATGAACCCGGAAAAAAAAATGTTTTTCTTGTGAATTAACGGGTCTTAAATCTGCCGAAATAACATCATGATGCAGATTAGTAAGAAGTCATAATGAAGCTTTGTCAGGTCTGTCCTCGAGAGGAGAAGAAAACTACTTTTAAAATGCTCGTTTGTTGAACGGAGGTCGGATCGATCATTTCTGATGCATTCGAGGAAGTCGGGAAATCTAAATGCTGAAAGATGTCTGTTTATACAGATTAATAAGAAGATAAATCATCATCAGATAGCCGTTCGGTGAATTAGAGAACACTTCCCATACTAAAAATCCACACCCCTGCCTCATACAATACAATACAGATTAGAGCTTACTTTACTGCTAAGCCCTGTACGTGCCACACTAACACACTTGTGGTACCTAGATCGTCATATTCCAAAGCTTAGGGCCAAGCTGGAGGCTTGAGAGTGAGAACGTGTTGTACTTTCACACTCCTGCCAGTGACGTGGAGATGTTAATAACTGAGGATAAGTTCTGGGATAAGCCAGAACAATCGGCCACAACTGGTGTGAAATCCTCTTTGGTCCCCTGCGAGGTGCTCCGACTTCTCCACCACGCCTCGGCCCATCTTTCCTCTCAGTGGGGTGCCCTTACAACGCCTCCGGTTTCCCCTGGCAAAGCAGCCAGACTTCCTGTATTTCTTAGTCATGTGATGATGCATGCAGTCTAGTTGGCAGGGCAAGGATCCAGTTAGAAAATCTGCAATACATTTAAACAAATTGCCTTTTTGTTTCCTGTACTTAGTCTGACTTACCATTCTATGTGTGTGAAGAGCAAAATGCTGTGAAGGACGTAGATTTAGGAGAGATTCTAGCCTTTTATTGGTCTTAAGCTCTCATGCACACACATGAATATGAAAGCATTAACAGAACAGGAGTGATTAAAGCTAGTTTTACAAAAGCGACTGCTCTCTGACCCACGCCCTGTCCTACCTTGAACGCTGGCTGCAACTCGTTCAACCCCTCTCCACAGGTCAGCTAATAACGGAGACATTTGTGAAAGATACTTCCCGAAAATTAATCTATTGAAAAATGTGTTTCCTCCCTCCCTCGTGTTTCACACAACCTCCGCTGTTATAATGACACAGACAGAGCTCGGACGCGGAGCAGGACGGCTGGAGCGAGAACCCACCTGCGATGAAAAGACAGCCTACAGTCAGAGAGTGACGAAGAGTCAGACGTGCCAACATCCGCTGCAGCTGGCTGGAGCTTCTCAAGGTCTACGTTGAGAAGGTAAAACCCTCGGGGCAAACGGATATTTAATACTTTATACCTCCTTTAAATCTTTAAAAATCTGCCTCAGTGCTCTAACAGAATCCCTGCAGACAACTGTGCGGGTCAATTTGTCAGTGATGTTAACTTTCGCACGTCGTGATGCAAGAAACATCCGACAAAACATCCCTGATGTAACTGAAACAGCCACACAGAGCTCATTGTACCACTTCTTTAAAAGCACCCGCCTTAGCAGATGGGTATTTATCCTTGTAGGTGTGAGGTGATTGACAGGTGCTTTGGAATGTTGCGTGAAGCTGTTTCACAGTTCAGTGTCAAGGTTACGGTGCATCACACAAATCCGAGCTAATCGTAGCCCCTAGTAAGCTCCACCTGACAGCGAGGAACTCCGCAGACGATGAATTGTTGACATGTTTTCCGAAGCCGGCATGCCCAGCACATAATTTTTTTTTTTCCCCTTAAGCCTATTCACAGTTACGGGGAGTGCTGAAAGGATTTTGATTGTCTACTAAAGTATTTAATGCAAAGCAAATATTTTAGACACCGCTCATGGTGCGGAAACAATACACACGATTCCCAGCGTTCTCGGTTAATCAAGCAGAACTAAACAAACCGAGCCAGTGGGAAGAAGGGAGGAGAAAGTGGACTTTTTGGCGTGTGTGGAATGACCTGATTCTGGAAGAACTTCCGCAGAAAGTGGAGCACCACGTGACTTTTATAATTCATCTGCCTTTATTACCTAAATGATAAAATAACAACCTCTCTTCAGTGAAATCACAGCATCCCTCTGAAACGACCCGTGCGCCTCTGCCCTGCAGTGTTTAAAAGGATTACTGGAAAAACACAATATCTTCTTTGTCAGCACTTAAGGTCTATATAGCCGTGCCTCAGGATATCCCGTTCCCGAAAGGAAGGATTGCCCCCATTTTTATTTTAACTCTCAAGCTGCTCATCACATTAACACCTCAGCTAAGCAGAAACTCCCTCTTATAATGGGATTAGTCAGAGCAAAGTTGCTAATGGAGCGTAAAGTGCCTCCAAGACGAGATAAAAATGGACATTTTGTCTGTTTTGATCACGTTGGAAGAGGGCAACAAGGACGTTAAAGACACTTTTTTAAATACTTGTGTTAGAGATACTCTTACCTCTTCTTTCCTGACGCTGTCGTACATTTTTGAACTTCTCCCTCATATCGCCTAACACTCCAGGCCCTTCCAGATGTTCCCCTTTGACTTCCCTCCCCATCTGCCATTCTCCCTCTCTGACAAAATCAATAGCAAGTCCATTTGCCATATCATACTGTAGCGTCTCCCCAAACTCCGGATGGTAATGATGCGATGATAACCCCGGGGTGAAGCGCGGAGGGGGCGAAATTTAGCCTGATCAATACAGCTGGTGTACAGTATGACAAGGTTTGCATATGGATGCTCCATCCGTCTGCTAAATGATGCCTTTAATGTCTCACAGTTGGCTGTTTTAAAAACAAATATGAGGAGGGACGGTTTCAGTAGCATCGGCTTTAAAACATGAAGGTCCTTGTGATTTTTGTCCTTCATTATCGGCAGGTCAGATTGCGGGTCGCAGGCTTGAATTTTCTCCCCCCCCTCCACCCGTCCCTGGACAGTAGCAGTGATATGAGCCACCATGACATCACTCCGTTAATGTGCTCCACAGCCAAAGAGAGCCGGAGAGTGGCCCTTCCTTGGGGGAGATTTTCAGCGAGGGTCTTTTTGCGTTATGAGCCGCTCCAGCGAACCCCACTTAAAGCCAGCCTCCTGCTTCCTAAACATGGATTTAATACCCTCATTAATGATATATGACAGGGGAGATCAATGCCGACTGCGAGTTAGAGCCCTGGATCTGTGTGTTTGTATCCGTGTGTGTGTGCGCACTACCTCATGCACTGCCTTTAATGGGTACATGCTGTTGAACATCATAGCGACCGGACCGCCTCTGGATATGTTACACCTCATGGAAGAAGGGCTGGGAATAGCAGGCTGCGATGCCTTCAGAGGTCAGAGCAGCTAATTCTGGCAGTTACACAGAGAGTAAAGGTGGGGTAACCTCTGTACTCTGGGTAGCTGAGATTTTCACACTTATTCAGCGTTGTTTACAGAAAATTAGAGAGTGTAAGGAGTCAGAGGACGTGCTGTTCTTTCAGGACATGGAAGAAAGGATGGCGATCCATTGATTTTAGCTGTATCTACATAGAAATATATTGGTATTTGGGGTTATGTATGTATCTATTTTTAAAAAATCTCCAAGCAAAGGCATTTTGTCTTTCAGATATTGTCTTTTTGGGCCACAATGAAAGAATTTCGACAGGAGGAGCAAGGGTAGAAATCTGACGAAAGCTTTCAGGATATAGACGAGACAGGGGAGGACAGCTGGGGAGGTGAGCCTAATCAAGCACAGGTGAGACAATCAAGGAGCAGGTGACGACAATAAGGGCAGGGCACATAACCATACAAGCGGGAAAACACACGAAGACAGGAAGTAGAAGTGACAACAGGAAATGATATCAGAACATGAATATAAACAAAATACAGCACTTAAACAATATGACAACATGACTCCAAAATGGCCTTGTGATGGGTTTTGAAATATAAAGAAAAATTTTATTTTATTGGTGTGGCACCTTTCATGAAAAGATGCAGCCCAAAGTGCTAAACAAACATGATAAGAAACACACAATAACAATAAAAACGAATTAAAATATTAATACATTAAAAAATAGCAATAGAAAACATCTCTATGTTTAATGCAATATGAACAATAGCGTCCTGTATCTCCAATGCTTGAAATGGGATATGCAGTTTACAGATGTTATTGGCAGGCCTCCACATCAGTGTGATACTTTACTCCAGCTCTGTATACAATGTGCAGTTGACTGCAGCGGCACACTGCCAGAAGCATCCAAATAATCTTTAACGCTGGGATTGAATTTTTACAGTTTACAGAGCATCAAGGTTAAAGCCGGAGTTTTAAAAAGCAAAACTGAAGCACCGTCTACTTGACCCTGTGACATTCTATTTGAAGAGGCCCATATCTGAGGTGATAGCTTGTAATAAAGCCCCAAGATCAAAGTTTGGATTTGATTCCCGGCCAGCATGGCCCGCTGAACAAGCCCATCCAACAGCCGCAGCAACCGTCCAGCGCTTTATTTTCTTATTAGATTGCTCTCCCAGAATTCCATTTTTATCCACACAGATCTGGCCAGTGAATCACCATTAAAGGGCCCATCAAGCTGTCAGGCCATCCGGAGTGCAGGTGCAGCGGGCCCGCTCCACTGTAAACAAGCAGCACAGAGCCCTGAATAATGGAAGCCCAGACTGTTTTATGTTGTTCAAGGGGACTTAAAGAGATTCATCTCCTGCTGCTTTTCACCAAGTTTGCTTCTCCACTCCGGGCTGAGCTGCTGAACGCTACAGTTTCGCATGAGGGGGAGAAAAAAGGCTGGAAAAGGAGGGGAAGAAATGGAAATCTTTCCCCACTTTCCGTGAACCGGGGAGCTTTGTTTCTGGAAAAGGGCTCTAAATGGAGCATTTTATGCCTGGCTGAGCAGTGACACTAAAAAGCCGAGTCTTCTTCATATCTGACAGATTCTCTTTCATTATCTTTTCTCCATAATTTCTTCAGCAGTTAGAGGAGGCTGCACTTCTTTGTAGAGCAGTGAAATGTCTGACTTAACTGCTCGAGACACCACATAATTGCCCGACGGTCCTCGTCCCCCCCCCCCAAGGTCAGAGAGAGAGGATAGAGGAGCCCAAGAAAAACAAATGCAGACCATAGTGTAGTTGTCACACGCTCCACTAACACATGTGAAGGCTGGATTCTCTTTTGTTCTCAGATAAATTGCCCCGAAGAAGTGCTCACACATAAAAAAGTGAGGTAAGAGAGGCGCTTTCCATGATTTGAGAAAATGGTCCTCAGAGTTTATCTCATGTCGTTGAGTTTGAGTGACACCAGCCCTCCATTAGGTTATTACACAGCCGAGATGTGCTGTGTTTGCTAGAAACGCTCTGAAAGCCCAACAAAGTAAGTGGAGCATCTTTACTTGTAGGGAAAAAAAAGGGGGAATTTTTCCCAAGCAAGAATCTGGCTTGTTACAGCTCTGTGGGGTTGTTAGCACCTCAGTGCCCTGTCTTTGAGGGTGTCTGGTTGTCATTACGGGTGACGGGCAACAGCACAGGCAGGTGGGGCTTAGCACTTAAAGTTCGCTGACAGTTTTGCAAAACTGTAAAAGATATTATCCGAGGGGAATGAAAACAGCACTCAGCGGGTCTGTCAGGGAAGACAGACAAGTTAAAACAGATGATGCACTGCCCCATCCTTTGAGTGCCCTCTCTACATGCAGCTGCAGAGAACCCTGGGACGCCACATCTGGCCGTACCTCGAGGCTGAAGGCTAAGGCCTGGGGGGACAGACGGTGGGAGAGACCAAACGAAGGCCGTTTTTGCTCCACAGACTTCTGCTTTGTCCCCTTTCGAAATGACGCCTCACATGGAGGTGGATGGCTTTTATTTCAGTGTTTACAGTGTGTGGCTAGCTTCTGTCTACGGTAGCCGAGGGCGCTGATGTGAGGGGGGAACACATCTTTCGTAGGTGATGTAATCATTTGAAATATGTAGCAGTAACTTTGCTCCATTTAGATAAAAATTTTAAGAGTAATGGTCTTGAAATAGAACCGAAACAAACATGAAAAATAGAACACCAAAACACACTAAAAGTCTTTCCCCGCCTCTAATTGCCTACAAAAACACATCATTGTGATTCTGCGGAGGGTTACACACCATTGACATTACATAAACAGTAAATTTGTTAAAGGGTGATGTTTCCAGTCCGTCAAACCCGCTTCATTTTCTCCCTCACTGTGTAGAGGTCCGGGCTTTGTGGCCTCCGGCGCTGAGGGCTTTAAAGGAGAAGAGGCCCAGGCCAGAGAGGGCGCAGGGCAACATGGGGTGACCGAAGGACACAGTGAGGGGTCACGCTGGGGCTCTTCCTGCTCTGCATGCTGCATGCCCCAGCGCTCAGGAGGCCAGAGCCTGATTACTGCGCTGGGATCCAGCCTGCAGAGCGTTTTCATTAGGGAGAGGGCCAAGATCATCCAGGAAGGTTCCGGCCCATTAATACATTTGAAACGGCGAATGAAAGGGGGGGGAGGCTGGGTTATTTTGAAAGGGGAGAACCCTGTGGAACGACCATGAGAGCCTTAGTGAATAAATGCCCTGTGGATCATCTTAACCTCATTCCACTTTTTTTTCTCTCTCTAAGATCTGCAGCCAATTTTCCTGCAATTTAGGAGAAATTGTTTGTGAAATCCATGTCGATCCTTCCACTGGGAATCCATTCACAAAAGTTGGAAAAAGCCAGGACTTGGCCGGGCGGATGACGGCTTCGAGAATGGGAACAATGTATGAAAAATCTGCTTAATGACATCATCTGCTTCCTGTTTCAGACTTATGCTTTTCATACAGACAATCATAACAAGACAAAGAAGCAGATTCTGCATTCATTCAGAAGAAGCTTGTATTGATCAAAGTAACTTCAGTTGTGTGATACAATACGATACGACATCGACAGATGTTTGCACAAAGTTGGGAAACTCTCGATGCATCCTTTGCGGTCGGGGATTGCCGTCAGTACTACATTTCTTACATGTTCTCTGCTCAAACATCTTTATGTTTCTGTAGAGGACCAAGAAAGCATGTTGGCGTATTTACACTTCATGTTAACTGTTAAATGTGATATTTCCCCTGCTAGTAGTTGCAGCACTGTAGGTGTTTATTACCAATAATCATGCAGGCCTTCGGCGCTGCGGGAAAAGAAATCTCCTCAGGTCAGTTTCCAAACTACTTAATATTTTATCCTGCGTGGTGGTGTAATGACTGCTATTGATTTTTCATCATCTCTTATTAATGCAGTCTGGTGCCACTGCAAAATGCTAATCATACAGTATATTACGCCTACATGTTTCATGTTAACTTCTTCAAATGCTGTAACTAAAAGTACGCCTGCACACAAGGCCTGTAAAAGCCAGTGGTGGAGTGTGAAGCGATGCCTCTCTAAGCTTGGTATTTATTTCCTTTAACTATTTTATATGTAAGTGCAGTCCTTTAATTTGGGCATCCTTTTAATGTTTACAGTTCCCATGAACAGGAATACACATTTGTCAACAAACACAGAAAAGACAAATAAACTTTATATTCTGTAAAGTGATAATAAAAGCAAGGAAATAAGAGAAAGTGATGATGATCAAATAGGGAAAAAAACAAAGAAAGAAAGAATAAATTATCAAAAATCAAATTTTTAAGAAAAAAAAACCTCAGCTGGATGTTTAATGTGAGTGTTTTAGCCTCAATGCTAACAGCATTCTGCACTGACGCGACCTTCTTCATTCATTTATTAAGTTAACATGAACAATAGAGACCAAGCATGACCTCGTCTGCTCCACTGGCTCCGCTCACACCTCAGTCTGCGACCCTGCCAATAACACAAAAGCCGGAGCGGGGGCCTCCAAGCCGGCGCAAAGTGAGCTGTTAAAGCCTGACGTGTGTTTTGTCATTGAAGCACGACAGGGAAGAGGCTGACGGTAAGCACTGAGCAGTGCTCAGGGAGCGGCGGGGGTAAAAAAGGCTCTGCGACTTGGCAGCGAGGATCGCAGTGTGTGCCAGCACAGCTGTCCGGCAGGCGTCTCATTCGGAGAAGCGGCGACCGATCTATCAGTACAGCAGCCGGGCACACAAGGACACAAAGGTGTGAGCGCAGCCTGCAGAGGAGTGCGCTGACAGAGCTTTACACATCATGCTCCGTCCTCACAGAAGTGATTAAACTGTCTTGTCTATCTTAGTGGGACACTGACAGAATATTTTGATGTCTTCATTATATATGCGGGGTAGTTCTGCGATTACATTGTGATTTTTGGACGCATTCCAAATAGCGTATTCATTGTATGCCTTCCATATCAAGTGCTCCTTGTTTGCCGAGTCCTTATAAGGACATCTACGCTTTCCAACAACTTAAAATTACTTAAAGTACGTAACCCAGTCGACTGTTAATAACTCGCAGGGCGCCAGACCTGTGGAATCCCTTTTGTTGGAAGACAATAGTGAGAGAGGTTTTACGAGCAGGCGTTCCTCTCTTGTGCCAGGTTTTTGTTTACGCCTTCATTATATCTCCACGACATTATCTGATGCCTGCATCCTGAGTCCAATCTCGTGCTGAGGTTTTAATCTCCTGACGCACTCGGCTCACTCCCCTCACTGTCCTGTGCCACACAGGGAAATCGGAGAGGGGTTATATTACAGAGCATGAATCAAGGCAAAATGAAATGCACTCCAGACGCTTTCAGATGGTTTTAATTTATGGCAGAGGCCTGCGGATACGAAAAAATGCATTAAATGTAATCTGATCACTTTATTCGATGGTGAATTTATGAGCAATCGGACGTTGGATGTCTGGCTGAGTGACTGATTTTAAAAATAGACTGTGTGATAGATTACAGACCTTTAACGCTAAAGTATGTTTATAATAGCATTAGCAGTAAGAAGAGTTATACTTTTTAATTACACATGGTATCTCAAGAAGAAGGTGAAGCATCCCAACAACAAGAAATAACAGAGAAGAAACTCCAAATTAGTGCAAATGAGTCCAGGATTTATTATATCGAGCGAATCTCAGAGATGAAAGAGGTTCAGAGACGCCAATAACCAGCCACTTGTGACTCATGTACGATTTTTCCAGTGCCAGTTCAGCAGGGATTGACTTCCTCCATCTCTTCTGTTGTGGTTTACATTCCATTGACGTCTCAATTGTAAAAATCATCTCTCATTCTCTGTCCTCGGAGATCAAATCAATTTATGAGTGCCTGATATCTGTTGTTGGACCAAATCCATTATGGTCAATCCAACCCAGCAGGGCATTTGGCGCGCACATTAAGAGGTCCACAGGCATTTACAGCCAAGTGAAGAGACGCATCAAGTTTTAATGCTCAAAGCCACAGAAACCGAGGAGGAATTAGTCGGACTCATTACTTGACAGTAATGCCTTGTGGCATGAAGAGAGGAGTGCAAAACGCTGTCGAACAAATATTTTTTTCTTCAAAACACAAGTGATCGGAGGTTGTTTTTAATCTTTTGCTCTGCTGAGCAGATAATGCATGGCCACAAGGAAGAACATTAGCATACAATCACACCATTTGTTCCAGCTTGTGTGTGTGTGTGTGGATGCAAAGGCTGAGGAAGTGCATCCATCAGCAGTTTCAGGCCAGTGCTGAAAAACAAAATTGCCTCTTCCTTCCTTCAACTCTGACCCCAGTGCAACCAGTGACACCTGGTAAGCGAGGATGTTCCAGTGACTGCAGGAGGAGGATGTGTCTCCTTCTGTGTATGTGGAAAAGATGTGTGCTATCGTGGGGTTCTCAGGCTTGGGAAGAGCGTCTTCGTTAAGAGGAGATGCTGATGTTCCTCTGACGGCAGCTTGTGAACATCTGTGTTGAAGCTCTTCTCGCTTCGCCACCACCCACCACTGTGAAATCAGGATCAACTTCAAACCCATTGCTTGTGTCCATCTGCCTGCTCCCTTGCTGTGATTCATGGATGCATTTCTTCTTTCTGTCATTACCAGAGTTCCTTTAAGAAGAAATTCCAGCATCATCAAATTTATACCCTGTTAGCATCATGGCTAGTGGGATAGAAATGTAGGCCTGTCTCAAATCAACAGCTATTGGATGGATTGCCAGACATTCCTTATCTCCAGACGATGGACTCCACTGCCTTGGTGATCCAGATCTTCCGGCATCACCGGCAGTTTGATATTTTTGGTTGATTGTGATGTGTGTTGACAATATTAATGGCTTGTCGTGCTATATTGTTAAGGTATCGATAGAGGATCAGCTGTAATCCCAATGGATGCATTGTAATCATTTTGGTGATTGAGCCGAAACGAATGACATTTTCATGAGCCTGTACTTGTTGTGGGCTGCGTAGTAGTGCATTGCTTAGTGCTGTAACATCACAGCTAGAAGAATCCCCTTTGTTGGGGGCCTTGTGGAGGTTGCATGTTCTCCCATGGCATGCAAGGGTTTCCTCCGGGTACTCCGGCTTCCTCCCACAGTCCAAAGACATCCTCATTAGGTTCATTGGTGACTCTAAATTGCCAATAGGTGTGGGTGTTAGTGCGAAAGTTCGTCTGTCTCTATATGTCAGCCCTGTGATTGACTGGCGATCAGTCCAGGGTGTACCCCGCCTTTCGCCCAATGACAGCTGGGATAGGCTCCAGCCCCCCGTGACCCTGAACAGGATAAGCGGTATAGATAATGGATGGATGGATGGATGGATGGATGGATGGGGGCCTTTTGGAGTTTGCATGTTCTCCCATGGTATGCAAGGGTTTCCTCCAGGTACTCCGACTTCCTCCCGCAGCCCAAAGACATCCTCATTAGGTTCATTGGTGACTCTAAACTGCCCGTAGGTGTGAATATGAGCCCTGTGATTGGCTGGCGATCAGGCCAGGGTGTAGGTTCCAGCCACCTTGGAGCCCTGACCAAGATAAACGGTATAGATAATGGATGGATGGATGTGTTGTTTGGCGCTAATTGCACTAATAATGGCACTAATAGCATTTTGATCAAAGCACCTAGAAGCTAGAAGACTCTTGTTTTTTTTTAACTGCATTCCCATATTTTCACAAAATTTCATCCAAAGTAGAATGCAACCACACCCTCCTCTTTCGGATTCCCTGTTCTCAAGAGAAATTGCTTCATTGTTCTAACCAGACTTCTTCTTCATCTGTCAACACTGCAAGTTGCTGTTTTGTTGTTTGTGTTATGATTACATCACCAAAAAGGGACGGCCCAGGACTGAATAATGCTTTACTGCATGCATGATGTTTCACTTTTTACAACCACCTTCATTTTCTTCCTCGATCACCAACTAAGTGATCTAAGCCAAAGTGCGAATCTGCAAATCTCAAAGATGCACAAGACTGTAAATAAAGCCTATGAATGAGGCAATACAGTTGTAAAGAATGCATGTGATGAATCCTTTCATTCTGTTGTTTCTCCAGCTGTCGAGCACCTAACTTGGAGTAATTGCTACAATTGTTCTCCCAAGCTGGAATTATAAAAGGCCTGTCTCAATGTAAACAAGCTGTAGCCAACAGCAGAGCAAAATCACAGGCAGCCATGTTTTGACAAGAGCATGATGAGTGTCCGCACACTTGTGTGCTTGTTTACAATTAGATAAGCTAGCTCTTACCCACAATCCCTTTCAGCGTCTTCCACCCTGGCTCTCTGTCTGACTGACTGCTCACATAAGCTCTTCTTTTAATGTCAAGTTCTGAGCCCAGTTTTGCAAACTTTCCTCAGTTAAACAAAGACAGACTACTACTGTATTCCATCTTTGCTTTCTCCACTGCAAGTGTTGAAATAGTTACAAGGACTTGATGGCTGGTTCTGTAAAGAAAGTCTGAGAAAAAAAAGAGAAAGACTTTTGGATCTTGAAGAAATTATTCACGGCTGTAGTTCAGAGGAGCGCTCATGTGATGGGCTGTGACAAGTGTACCGCTCTAAGCACGTCCCTGCCAGCCTGGAACTCGGTGCTGCATGCCTTCCACAGACACCATTAGCGCTCTGAACTGGGAGAGCGGCTCGTCATCGCACTCTCACAGAGGAACAGGGGAGCCGTATAACGTTTCTGAGATTTGGCGGCAGTGAAGTTTGTTTTGAAAGGCCTCGCCAGAGTGCTACATATGATGTGAGTTTTGCTTTTAGTCTGGAATATCGTGTCAAGATCTTCTCAATATTATTCTGCCGTTTGTAGCTGAGGGAGCAAATAAACACTCTTCATGTCTGTTGGTTGTTTTTTTACCAAGATTTTGTTGAACCATTACCTTCAAATTGGAAATTAGGATTAAAAAAAAAAAGAACAAAAAAGTCTTTGAAAAATGCCTTCAAGACGCCCTGGTGTTTTGTCTGTAATTGCCCTGTCCTCTGTTTTGAGGTCCAGACAAGAGGGGTTTATGCATTCAGAGACATCAACAAAGGAGCTTCGCTTTAGGCCGCGTGCGAGGACAATGACATGTCACCCTTGTACACACACATCAGAGAAAGTGATGGGACTAGGGCCATCCCGGACTAGCATAACGACCCCTCACTTTCCTCTCATGCATGTATTGAGATATGTGTGCCTTTGTACCTTTGGTCTATTATCTGTCTGTGACTTGGCCTCCAGCTACTAAGATGAGTCGGGGGGCTGAAGTTGCGTGCGGCCGCAGACCTAGCGATGTCTGATGGGGAGAGAGAGGGTTCAAACAAACCGAGGCTGTAAATTATGGAGTAAAGCTTGCTCAGAGCGCTGTGTAAATTAGCCTGGTTACATATGCACAGGCCTGAGGTCATACACCAACCTAAAGACAATGGTGACATGTCTCAGACAGACTCTGCTTTTGCTCGGACAATAGAATTAGCGCAGAAACATAACCAAAGAGGGCGTGTTTTGATTTATTCATGTATTCCTTATATTCTACTTTATACAAATGAAGCGGTAATCCTTCAACAACTTCTTTGTCCTGCTACTTTTTCTTATTTTCCTCTCCCATTTATCCTCTTGCAACTTGTCAGACACAAACTCACCTTTATCACTAAATGAGAGGGAAAGGCTGTCTCCTCCTGACAGGTTATTATTGATCCTTTTCAATGTGCTGTCAAAGTTAGATCTGCCAAATTGCGGGGTCGGTCCTAGCATGTTGTCCATCCATCCCGGAGCTGCGAGGCAGGTCAGCACATGACCAGTCAAACAGCGGTCTTAAAGGGCATTTCAATTCTGACAGTGACAGCATTAGTGGAGATCAGCCAGGGTCAAAAACAAACACGTCTGTCTGTCAGGACTGTAACGAGAAGGTGGAATCTTTTCTGCACCTGACTGATCCTTCAACAACACAGAAAATGTAACCCTGGAAATAAAAAAAATCTTTGAAAACAATTGACCACACTTGCTGTAAAGGCATCAATCTATAAATGTCAGTGTGTACTGAAAGTTTGTAAAGAATGAGGGAAGTGCGGCCTTTTAGCTAACATGCATTTTTTGGGATATACTGTACACTTTTTTGATTTCATGCTAAGAGTTATATGAGAAGATTGATCCCACAGTCATGTTTGTAGTGGTTGTATTAAGCTACAACAATAAGCCGTTAGCTTAGCAGAGCACGAAAATGGAAATAAATAAAAACAGCTAGCCTGGTTGGTTCAATTTTAAAAAAGTTTACCATTATCTCAAAAGCTGACAATTTAACTCTTATTTCTACTAATATGTGTAGACTGAGTCAAAATAACAAGCTTTGGTCTACTGAAATGTATGCTAACCATGTCCTGTTAGATCTTGGGGAGTACTAGGCAACTGTATAAGAGTTCAAAGTTTTATAAAACCTGTGTGGCTCCAGAGGGAGCTGTATGAAGAGTGATAAACTGGAGTCAGCGTCAGTTTGGTGTGACGACTACAAGTTTGAAAAAAACTAAAAAAATCTGGGTTTTGGAGTTCGAAAGAAGTGAGTTTACCAGACCTCTGTCTGCCTGTCTGCTCCTTGCTATGCTTGAGGCTAGCTAGCAGCCTGAGGCTACGTTAGCCGTTACTAGCAAACACACTCCTACAGAAGTGTCTGTGTTGAAGTTACATTGGTGGTAATGTAGGCGCCAAGTTTTGACAGGGAGGAAGAATGCTCAGAATATAAAAGAGGATTTTGTTTCCTTTTTTTGAGCTAAACATTGTGAGTCTGAAAATGTCCGAAACATGGAAGTGCAATTCTAAGAGGAGTAACCAGCTGAGTAGTCTTTTAATCACCAGATGTGAGCGGGTTGCTAATTTTTTGTGCTAATGACAGAGATATGCTAACAAAAGTTTAAAGCGAGTAAGCAGATAGGGATAAAACATATCAATTACAACTACTCCAAACAATAGTTTATGTCCTACCACCCTCCATGAACATCCATGAAATTTAAATTTATGGTTTACCTGTATGGCAATATCAAGATACATGTTATTACATGTTACATGTTCATAATGTAACAATATAGACATAACTACAGAAATTATATCTAACATTACTACAAAAGTATTACTACTATTATCCTCAAATGTAATCATGTTGAAATGTGTGTTAATAACAAATACACACTTTGCCTAAATACGGTGACGCTGATGTTACTGAATTGTTACCTGTTTGCAGTGGCGTTGCTCATGTATGTGACCTATTGTTTATGAGAATAACTCATCAGAAGAGAGAGTTCAGACGAGCTGCCTGTGTTGTCTGCCCATGCAGAAGCTTGTGAACTGGTGAACCTGCAAACCTTGAAATGCAGATCTGAGGCCTGCTGAGGAGTGATGACAGCTGTCATAGCTCTGTGCTAAAGTCAAACAAAAGAGAGCGCAGAAAGAGAGAGAGGGGGGGGGAGAAAAAGAGAAGAAGCAGCAACTTCAACACTTTTGTGCTGAAGACACAAGGAATTTTTTTAGGAGGGGGGGAAGTGTGCTGAAATCTGCAACTCAGCATAAAAAGTGTCGGATTGAGAAATAAATAAAGGCTGTGAGTGACCACTTGAAACGCTGCTGCGCTGCAGGGGATCCTGCTTCCTTTGTTTAGATGCTAATATGCTGCTGTGATAGCAATATAGAATGAAGGGGTCCTCCTCTGCCTTTGATACACATTATCCCTCTGCATCTTTTTTACTAGCCTGGCACAACAAGAATAGCATCCCTTGGAGAGTAAATGAGGCCCTTTTGTTGCAGGCTGACCTGCAGGCACTGAGCAACCATTAACATAAGCATATGGGTAATATCTAACATTGCTGCCTTCTGCTTCTGTATACAAGAAATAACGATGCCTCAATAATATGGCTTTGTTGTACGTACAGTACCGTGCACTTCTCCGGGGGATTACAGCGTGGCCTTAGATGGTCAGAGAATATTTCCAACGCACGTTTCATTCTCTTCATATATTCATATTTAATGTAATGCAGATATCATCCTCACACATGCTCAGACGGTCTCTGTGACCTGGGTCGTGTCCTCAGTTTTCTGTGTAAAATGAGCCCGCCTGCCACACACAGGGTCATTGCACTGGATCACTTTGTTAGCCGCCACGTTGAGGGTGTGTGTGGGCAAACTTAAGTGAGACCCCGAGCAGGAAATGGACAGGAGGGGATCAAAATGAGTGATGGAGAGACAGAGTTCGACTGGGAGAAAAGAAAAAACACCAAACGAGGAGCGAGGACCTTCTCAAGTTTCATTTTAATAGCACAGGGTCATTTTTCTCCCTTTACGCTAAGCACAGGCCCGGCCATTAGGGCCTCTCTGTAGAATGTGTAAACCTCCTGCTATTAAAAACACAATTTGCACTGTCAGCTCCTATGAGCCAAATCTATGACCACACTGCAGCCCCTCCCCCCTCAGCACGACTCAGACCCCTTTTTCCCCCTTTTGTAACAACTTTCAGGCCACAATAACCATCATCAGTTAAAGGCGGCGGGTCCATTACACTTCCCCTGTTCACACAGCCTTGCATTAAGCTAATATTATCTATTCCCAGAGTGGCCCAGCCCTTCACACACCCCATCAATTATTAATCTCCCTGCTCACAGCTAATGTTTGTTCTGAATTATTTAAACCTATCTTCATTTATCAATAAACATAAATGTTAAACAAAGAATGCTGATGAGCGTGAATTACACTGTAAAAAAGTTTATGAGATTATTTGGATGGGTGGTGATTTATGGATGTGATATTCACCGGTAATGTTGCAAAGGAAGGTCAGAGGATTGGAAGGCAAGGGGAGAGAGGGGAGTAAAGCATCCTCGCTATGGGGCTGGTGATTCTGTTTATGGTTAATATTGTTAGCACTTTAGCAGTCAAAGAGAAAACAGCATTTCTAAGCCATGTTCCATCTTATCCTTTATTATGCCTCAGGATATGTGGCAGTAAAAATGCATGGATTATATTAAAGCTGAAAGACTCATTAAGCATCCGTAGAAAATGCTAGTGAAAATAATCATTCATAACTATTCCAAAACCTAGATCAATTACAGCTAACTTTACTGTTTAGACCATTTCTTAAGAACAATAGTCTGTGACAATTTCTGTAGTGCGGCCCTAAACAGTTTGTTAGCGTCGAGGAAGCAGAAGCCCCGCCATCTAAAGGTTACTAATATCTATTGGTCACTAAATTGTGAGTAACAAAATGCTTTGCTAACTCTACCAGTTTGCATACATTCCCAACTCTAGCTGAGATGCCCCTATTTGTTGTCAAAGCTATGAATGCAATGCTAAATGACGGCTCTGTGGCGTTAGCTAGTGCTATTTTATCGCCTAGATACGCTCCCCACGCCGACGCTCAAAACCTGCTACAAAAAAATGTATAATTAACTGCCCAAACTAAACAACCGCCCCAAAGAAAAGACAACAGGGGCCCTAGCTAAACTTTCACAGCTGTAAATAATTAGCTCAAGGACGACGCTAACGCTAGGTGTAAACAGCTAAATAGCAGCTGTGCGATTTTTCCCTGTAATTGGTTTACCTGAGCGTGACCACGTCCCAATTCACACCACGTGCCCGAACTACACAACTGCAACCAAAAATAGACAACCGCAGCCCTAACTCGACACCTACAGCCACAAATAATTGGCTAAAGGACGAAGTTAACGCTAGGTGTAAACAGCCAAATGTCCTGTGTGATTTTTTTACCTGTGATTGTTTTGCCACAGCCAATTCAAACCCACTATCAGTAAAGCGAATATGGACACTTTCATAATATTTCATTTTCATATTGAAACTAGTTTGTAATACTTTCAGATGCTAACTCATGGGTACATAAGACACCAAATACCATATTAGGAAGGCTGTTTTGGGAGTTTCTTTAATGAATGGATTGTTTCTGAGTGAACCCAAATCTTTGTCCCTGATATTTGCTGTTGTTGAAAGCCCTTTTGTATTAGCCCAGCTCTCCCAAGGGTGCCATTATTGGTCAATACTCCTGCAGTGAGAACAAAATGAACCCGCGCCTGTCAGATGTTCAACCTGTTAACAGGAGAAAAGAGCAAAAGGAACACGTCTCTGAAAGTGAGGCCTATCACACCGCAGCCTTTTTGACTAATGTGTAAAAACAGGCTTTTGGATATTATGGATGACCTATGGAGGAAGGAATAATATGAGCCCTGGAGGGTGTTGGGGGTGGCAGATGTCACTAAAGAAGTCTTTGCTACCTTCACTATGGAATTCTGGGAATTCTCTGCCGTGTTGCCCTGTAGCAGGAAGGATGGCTTGAAGTATAAGAAGGAATAAATACAGCTTTAACATATATCTGCATTACGTTAGACAAAGAAAGAGACGTCTGCATGTGCTCACGGAGGATATCGGTTGAGTGGGCGGGATTGGTTCAATTCCAAAATACCCAAGACCCTCATATCCAATCCACCTGTTATTATTCAAACAGTCTGAATCGACAGATTACGTTTCACAGAGGACAAAGAGTCGCAGTCTGCAATCACAGAGATAGGAGAAAAGAGCAGCCACACATTTATAGTGACACCCAGGGGTGTAATTCTTCAAGTGATTTTAGATCACTCGCTGACATTTTACTTCTATAGTCCAAATTTGATGGCCCCCCGTGCGGTGCCACACCACACCACCTAAATCCACCCACCCTCCCCACCTCCACGCCGCCGTCTCCGGTGTTGGGTAAACAAGGCGGAACCCTCGTCAGCGTGGTTAAGCTGGCGGCTCGTGACAGAACGCTGAATGAGTGATTTAAGGTTTCAAGTGAGCAGCTTTCACAGTTAATTAACCTGCTGATGGCTGTGCATGTGTGGAGACGAGCGAGGGGTTCAGGGAAGGGAAACCCTCTTCAGTTGCCTCGCCATTTCAAGTTAAGACAGCCATGCGCATTACTGTGACAACCCGGGCTAAAGTGTTCCAGCGGAGCAATCACTCATTTGTTTCTGCGGAAGGTGCTGGTTCTGCAGGTTCAGCTTTGTCTTCTCTCTTCACCTTCAAACATGAGAAAAGGGTTTGGGCCAGAATGTGGGCTGAGCCTTTAAGGGGTGTGGATGGACGAGAGCGAAAATTAATCCAAAGTATATGCACATGATTCTCACTCCACTGCACGTCCTGCCTGCTGGAGTGGTGGACAACAATTTGTGGACGTTTCAGAAGAAGACTTGCGACCACTGGGATGCCTAATTACCAGGGACTCCTTCAGGAAGTTGGCTGTTAAGCCGCATTTAAATATGAGCTAATCATCGCCGCTGTAAATTTCCAAACCCCTTCATGCTGGGAGGTCAGAGACTTTGGGGGGGTAGATGTGATCCGCTCTAGGCCATTGCCATTGGAGAAAAACACATATGCACACGCACGCACGCTAACTCACTTTGAACTTAACACTCATCAATGCTCTCACCCTTTCGCCAGGTTCCTCCAGAAACTCGATCTCATGCGTGCTGAAAGCCGGTTCTTCACCTGTTAGCAGAACACCCACCAGTCTCCGGAGGTCAGTGTGTGTTTTTCTCCGGTTTGCCACCCAGGCAGGAATGCACGGCAATGGGAGAATGGGAGGATAGTGTGTGTGATTCATGCCCTGATAATTACAGTGTGTGTCCTCTCATTTTTAGCAGCTGACTATTCAAACAGATGCTTTCGAGATATGCCCTGACAGGGGTTCGTGCGTTCCTTCAGATGTACTCTGCAATTTAACCGAGGCATAAATTTTCTACAAGACGAGTGTGATATTTTAATGGCTTTTTATGGAACAATACTTGTAAAGATAATCTTTCTTTCCATCAACAATTCATTGTAAATTTTTGCTATAACCAATTAATCTAAGTGTAAATGGGCACTGCGATGACTATCTACATAAATGGTGTAATTGTCCTCAAAGATGGAGCTGTGGCATATTCATCTGCATGGCAGTAATGTGAAATCTTGGCTAATTTACATCATCCTTGAGGCAGTGCAGCAAAACAATTTCCCAGTGAGGGTGAAAGCATTGACAAAAGCAAATAAGAACATGTAAGTCATTATTGACTCTTAGCCTCTTTTAACTACTCTCCTAAGGACACTATAATTGTCTCTGCGTGTATATGAGTAGCTCCAGGTTGTTTCGGATTGCTCTTTGATGAGGTCATGTATGTAGTCTCTGTAAATTGCACAATCAAGGTTTGTACCGGTATGAATTGTGGGTAATCAGAGGAGCGTTTAATATCTGACTCTCCTTTTGTTTTCTTATTTCAGGTTGTTTTCAGTCCAATAAAGTGTATGTGGGTTAAAATAAGTTGTTGAATGAATAATAGTACAATATCAACAAGATATATAAAACCATATAATTGTTTATTACAGGTATGAATCAATGCATATAGAACATTAAACATACATCTGTAAGTACCTTGTAATAACGGCTATAAAACAAAATGTTATTTATTTATAATGCACTGTGCACACGCATGAAAGTCAGACACATTCATAACATTTAACCTACATTTTATTTTGAAATTCTAAATAACATACTTGTTAAACTAGTGGGGAATAATATGTGTATGCATACATGCTTTCTTCCCCAAAGGGAAATGGGAGTGCAAGAATGGAATGGCGCACCACTGATCTATGGGACGCAATGATGCAGCGCTCTCCCAAGGCACTCTGGGATGCATTTAGGACATGCATGGAGAAAACAATGGCGGGTGTATTACCAGAAAAGATAAATCTATCTCATTAATCCCTTATTCTCTTCCCAGGCTGGGAGGCACATCTTAAGGGGAGCATGCAGAAGCAGTATTGTACGCTAGGATCTTTCACACAGATGGGCAGAGAGGAGGAAAAGGAGAGGAGGAGGGGCCACGGTGTCAATCTGTGCATCATTAGACAGTGCAGCGACGGCGAAGGGGAAGAGAGGGATTACCAAGATGTGGCTTTCACAACAAAATGATCAATGACGGCTTTGTCCTGTCATAGGAAAGATGCTTTATTATTTTGCGTTCAAATGAATTCACGTGAAATTAAGGTACGCGAAAGCTGTGGTATAATGACAAAGAATTAAAACAGGTTTTTTTACTTACATTTTCTTCCTAGTTTCAATGTAGAAATCTCCCAGTCAGTGCTTTCCCAGCCCACAAATCCCTTGCACCCTCATTCGCCTGCACGTTCAAATTACCACCAGTAAATTCGATTGATTTCAGTCAAAAAAGACATTGATTTTTGCCCATCTGAACTGGCCAGGGACTCCATAAAACAGATAAATAGGTCATAACTATTTTACCGGGCTGTAGAATCCAACAGAAAGATTTAAGGGGTCATGAAAGTCTGATGGTTAAAAATGAGGCCTGGAGAGCTTTCTGCGAAATAAGGCCAACGAAATGTACCAAGAATGCTACATTGCTAATAGCTCCATCTAAAAAGCATTGACGGCTGATGCCTTTGAAACCAGACGGCGAGAGAAAACACCTTTTACTTGTGTAGAAAAGTTTTGACTTTATACCAACTGAGACTCTGCTCATATAAAGTATCATTTACAGATTTATTTCTTTTGCTAGTGCCACAAAGAACACACATGTATGCAGACTTCCAGCTCTGAAACTTAAGTTGATTGCAAATTCAATTAGACAAATTCCTTTGCTAATTTCAGAGGCTGGTTGATATGTGATACACCTGAAGCTGGGAGATTTTCCTGTGGATAAGGGCACTAAATGAAGTAAGCCATTTGAGTCGTTTCACTGTGCAGTTAGCTAATGCTCTCACATATCTGGATCACTTGAATGTGGGCCGTTTGCCTTTAACTATCATTACAGGACACGATCACTCTTACATTACTGCTTTAGAATTTCCAAGGCACAGAGTCGTTTTGTAAATTGTAGATGAGAATTTACAGACTTGAAACTCGCTCGAGGAAGGCTGTGAATACATTTTGTTTTAGGGCATGTCAAGGGTCACTAGAGAAAAGCAAGCTATGGCTGCAGCTAACAATCAATTTAATTTTTCATTAACCCTCAGTTTCGTTCTCTTTGGCGGCATCTATGGCGATACATGGTAATTGCGGTAACACTTCCCAGATATCCAGACAGTGTTGCATGTGTGATGTCCACGGTTGGCTCCGGTTGTAACCTTTTCAGACTGTTTGCCTTCATCTGTTTCTTTTTCTTTGGATTTTCACTTATTTTTGAAGTTGTATCTGTAGTCATCTATCTTTTCTTTGTTTGCTCAGCCATAGTAGATTACTGTTTACTCGCAACACTTGCAGAGACCGCAAAAGCAGCCGCTTAGCTCCGCCTACCCTCTCTGGCAGACCCTAATTGCTGGGTGGTAGCCACAGACACCCAGTCTGTAATACTGCAAATGCAAAGGCTTTCATCAGTGGGCCATAGGCTCAATCACCATTGTGTTACCTCATTCGGCGATAGATAGTGACTTAATTGATGAATCATTTTGTCGATAAAATATCAGAAAGTTGAATAAAAGCTCGACCCGGAAGTGATCTTCAAATCGCCTCGTTTGTAAAACCAACAGTTCAAAGCCCAAAAAATGTTCATTAACAGAACAAAAAGCAGGATATCCTTACATTTAAGAAGCTGGAATTGGCAAATGTTTGACATTTTTGCAGCTCTAAAGGAAATCACCCTTGATCGACCTCTCAAACAAGGATGAAACTTGCTTGATTTGGAATCCTGTCTTGAGCTAACTTTCAGACTGAAGCTTAGTGCGTCTGAGCTGCACTTTCTGAACACAGCAGCGGGTCGATCGCCAGTATTGCTGTGTTGTTGACAGCTAAAGCACTATTACTAATTTATTTCTCACCTTCCTGTAGTCTGGACTAAGAGCTGAAGGGTCCGTGTCGAGCTAGATTTCAGTCCTGTCAGCCTTTTACCTCACCTGTCAAACAGTGCTTGTTTGCCCTTCCTGTCGTCTTCAGCTGTTTTGGAGGAAATAGACGGAGACCTCCCATGTTGACATGGTATAGCTGCACTTCCTATGTAGTAGTGGGATGTGCTCTTTCTCCTGAGACGTCGTTTACTTCTATATAGAAGAAGGGGAGAGTGGATAGAGGTGGATTTGAGGGTTGGGGGCAGAAATGTGGGCTGTAAGGTCAGGTCAGGAAAAAAGCCAGTCGATGCATACGTCTAGTTCGACAATTGGGAAAGTTGAATGCTTTATGTCAATCTTCCAGATCATGCAGATCTTTCAGGAAGTAGCATGTGGTCTCCTGAAATGTGTGAAATCCAATCCTTTCACAAGTTTGTTCAATACCAAATTACAACTGAGATCTATGATCATCACTTGCAGATACACAGGCCTCAAAAGCAAATGTCTTTTTCTGCCGTTCCACTCAGATATAGACGTTCAGCTCGGCCAAATCCACATAATGACATCAGATTATACCTCCCAAAACCATGAAAATAAATACGTCTCTCGGCAGCCTTGGCTTTGAGGTTTGTGAGGTTGCTTTTTCGGGATGTGCATGAAAAGTTTTGTCTTTATTTCCCTGATTTATCTGGAAGTAGTGAGACTTCCTCTCTGTAAACCGCTGAAGTTGTAATGATAGATTTGTAGGACACGGAGAAGACGGCTCAGCTGGAATCATGGCAGCGCTGTTACGGTCTCATGTGGTGAGTTCTCGAACGTACAATTCTAATTTTAAGCTAAATGCATCACCAGTTCAGCTTCGAAGGTAAGTAACGCGGTGAGTGCTTCTTCTTATATCAACATACTTTATACCTGATGAATATTTCTTGTATGTAAAGTATCCAGATGAATCAAATACCAGGAGCACTCTGTTGCCTGTGATGTGTCCACCGGTAGAAATGAGTGCTGGCTGAGGGGTGGAGTCCACGTCTCTCCCTCTCCGTCAGCCGGTGAGCAACCCTGCACAGGGGAACTTAAGAACGAGCCTTTGTTTTGGTCGACTCTCCTCCTCCCGCTCTCCTGTCACCCTTTGATCATGTCAGCGCTTCTCTTCCTCACTCTCTGTCTACCCTCATGGGCCTGATGGGAGAGAAGACACTCTCAGGATTGTGCCGTGAGAGACAAAAGTATCCCGTTCACTTTGTCCGTTTCCAACCCGCAGGGCCGTTCTCACCCAGCCCCCTCCTCGAGATTCCCAAGTCAGGTGACAGGGGGTAAGAAAACACGACCAGTGTTTGCAAGATACCTGGAGAGACTTTTCCAGAAGGGGCCCGTATTAGCCTGTGGTGTTCCTTAAGACTGGGGTCAGCACCTGTGGATGTCACGCTATGAGGCTGTAGAGGGATGTCAAAACGTGCCAATCCCCTATGTAGACTTAGCAATTTTAGGAATGAAGAATATTTCTTGTGTGTTATTGTTGCATTACAGGTCCTTAGCACATTATCGCTGACAGCTAAACCACCCAGATCTTGACTTTATTGTTGGAATTTTATATTCAAATAATGGCTATGCAAAGTTGCATTTTTAAGCAACAAGCAAGGGAGTATCCAGACTTTTTTCAGTGGGGTGGCCAAACTAAGGCACGGACTTAAGGTGCTTATCGACCAAAAGTACCACGAACTTTTAGTTCCAGGAACTTCTCTACAGGGAACTATAAATGGTTCCTGTGGCCCATTGTCGTCTGCATTTCAACAGTGACTTAAAGCCCGAGGAAGATTATGCAAATCAGGCCAATGACGTAAGGAGACCAGTCCATCTGTCGTAGGCTTTCTTCTCTGACTCCATCTCAAAGCACAGTGATGACAGTAAGCTTGCAGCTGCAGTCTTTTAAACATGGCGGCTGAAATAAAACGCTGCGAGTCCTCGACCAATCAGAAACGATCAGCACTGCAGGCCCTGCCCTGAAAGTTCATGGGATTTATGAAAGTTCTACCCCACAAGCAGGGACTTTTCAGGGTGTAAATCAATTATCCCGAAGCTAAATTTAGACCCTGCATATCCTTGAGTTCCTCAAAAGGTTCCTAGTTCCTGGGGAAAGTTCCTGCTGTCGAAAAGCACCTCTATGCAGGGGGGCCATGAATGGGTACACATGCCTGAAAAGAATTTATTTACCATTTTTTTTGTCTTTACAACTTTATGGACTGTTTACTACTAACAAAACATATTGGCAACATATAATTCTTCCATGCCTAATTGTTCAAGGACTCAAAAAGATGCATCTCCCAACGTCTAAGTACCAACTAAAGTACGTGTGTTACATTGAAATCCCTCAAGATCTACTGCAGCCTGTTGCAGCACAGCCCAATAGGTTGGTTTGAGCATAAGTCCCGCCTCTGACCGGGCAGATTGTCAATCATAGTTTAGGATTATGGGTGGCCAAAGACATTTGATTTGGGGCCCATGCCACCCCAGACCCTCCCCTGGACATGCCCCTGGCATCAGGTAAACCCCAGGCTCCTCTCCATCTCTTAGGTTTATTCCTGTGCTTTATTTTAGCCGGTGTATTGATTTTTGTATTTACCCCGCTTGTGCCCATACATCTCTTCCCTCCTCGTCTTCTCCCAGGCTTCGCTGTAGCGCCTCGTTCCAAACACAGGAAGTGCCTGTCCTCCGCTGTGCATTCTGTGCTGCTGCCCGGCTTTAAATGCCCCCAAACTCTGTCAATAATATTGATGTAATCCACAGGCATTTTTGAGTGATCCTGCTGTCGCGGGGACATAATGACAGGCAGTGGAGGCCTGATTGGATCTGCACTACAGCGAGGTCGGCCGGCGCACAGCCAACACAGCCCGGCATTGATAAAGTGTCACAGACTTCAGAGCTTTGATTAGCCCTTCGACTAATGCCATGCTAAGCAGAAACATTACTCTGCCCCCGCTAGCTATACAGCCAGAGGAGGGGAGGGCTGGCTGAGGGAAAGGGAGAAAATATACTCTACAGGGAAATTAACCAATGCGGATGAAATGGTGTACCAAGGAAATTCTTGGATAAATTAACAACGCAATTACATTACATGACACGCTGCAAGATGGATGAGGAAAACTTGGCTGGTATTATGTTCTGTTTTCCAAATTGCAATTTATTTGAGGGCTCTAATGGATGCCGTATTAAAACATCTTGGGCTGCGGTCAGATTTCATTGTGTGTCACCCAGACGTGATTGATGACCCTCTCTTCCACGCCCCTCGACCCCCCTCCTCCCCACCCACGTCCTCTCTTGCAACCCCTTACTTCACCCTGCTGCATTCTCTCCCCATGCTGCATTCTCTGCACATTTAATGGGAATTTTAAACATTAGCAGCATTTATATGGATTCAGGAGTATGCGATTGATTTTCTTATCACTTAATTTCCTCGCCTGCTCCTGCAACCAGACGATAAATTCTGCGCTACTTGCACACCGAGAGCGGAGTGCATCTCTTCCCTTTCTCTCACCCCACAGTAAAATTCTATCAATAATGCCATTTTTCTTGGAATCCCGCCGCCGTCATCATCACGTCCCTCTGATCTTCCTTTTGCCTTTTCATGTGCTTTTGTTCCAGTCGCAGTGATAGCTCCAGCTATTCTTCAGATGAAAATATAATCGAAAGTATTTTTATTGCTGTAGCAAATGCATTAGTGCACAAGGGACATCTGGAAATCATCCACAGCGAGCTCGCTCAGTTATGGCAATATCATAGTGACTTTATTTTACCATTCATAATTACTCACAGGACAGTGGAAACCACATGCGATCCGCTTTGAACTTGGGGGAGCAGGGTTTGCCCAGATTGACCCGAACAAACGTGAAGCAACCAGATCCTTGATACACTTTCCCCCCCCCCCTTTTCAATCCCACACACCCCCCTCCTCCTTACCTTTCTTCCTCGCTCGGAGGTGAGTGGAGCCTTCCGGGGAGGGAAAGGTTAATAACATTCAGAATAAATCAACGTGCGGCACATCCCCTGGATGACATCAGCGAGTGCTCCTCCAACCCATAGGGCCATAAACAGCTTTGTTTTTTTTTCAGGTTTGTTTCAGATGTGAGCAAACGGATAAATAATGAATGAGCCGCACTGACGGGACACATATTTCACTTAGCGGAAATGGCTTTAATGCAGTCGGCCCGTATTACACTCCCAATCACAGAGGAGCTGCATGGGGAGAAGGATGTTCAAACAGCATTCAAAGAGTGTGGAGCTCAGGTGCGTCTTCAATGTAAATGACCTAGTTTTCAACAAAACTCCTCAACCAGTACCTGCTGGAGCCCATGAAAAATTACGCTATGCAGGAAGTTGTGGAATTGAAAAGCTGAAATTTAAAAGCGACAAAAAGAAAACATGCTAATAAAACAGATGGTAGTTCTGAATGAAGAAACACATCTGGAAAATGACATAATGAGGACTATTTTTTTCATTGTTTAATTCTCTTGGACGTTGCACTTTTCTGTCAAATAATTTCCCATACCACAAATCTGCATTGCTTACACACTCCCAGCATGATAATTCAATGATTATTTTCCCTTTCAGGGGGCGATATAATAGGAAACTACTGCACATGCTGCCCCATGAATTCCCACTTTATGGACTTTGATTTCTGGTATGCAAAACGTCTGAGACATAAGTGCACAATCTTCTTCTAATTCACTATTTATTTACGTGTTCCCCGCAGAAGTATTCTCTTTGTGGTTTTGGGGAAATTCAGCGTGACTTACTATTTTCCCAGGTCTCGACGGTTAAAAACAAAAGTGAGCCTGGAGTTTTTTTTGGCCGTCGCTCGGCTTTTAGAGGGTCTGTCTAAACAAAGTTTGGGGTTAGTAAATAGCGAAGGTTATCTGGCCATCGAGGCCTCCAGATGGCGGCTGAGCCAGACCACCTGCTATGGAAATGCCTTTGCTGTGAGGACTGGGTGGAAAGATTCAGACCCCAACTCTCTCTCTCTCTCTTTCTGTCTCTCTCACACACACACACACACACACATCTTTATGGTTAACACGGTCAGAACAAGGATGAGAAGAAGCCCTCTGCTTCCTCCTCCTCCTCCTCTCTCCCCCATATTGACCCCCCATCACTCTCCCCAGACTTTAACCTCAGAAAACAGCTGGACAGGGGAGATGGGGAGGGGGGCTTTCCTGCAGGTCCAGACCTATCATGTAAAAAGATGACACATCTTTTGAAGAACGAGTGCAAGGGGGAGAGGAGGCAGTTTCTGCAGAGAAAACATAAACAAAGGTGTTTTAATATGACGGTCGCCAGTGGCACACAAAGAGAAGTGGAAGACGGCAGAAAGAAAAACTGCTTACAATACAAACCCCCTTTGAATGACAGCCTGGAGACCTAAAGCGTGAAACATGAAGCTTGTTTTTAGAGCCTGAATGCAGAAGAATGGATTTTGTGTTTGTCTAATAGTTTCTCTGCTCGAGTCAAGATCCAAGTGAATATATCTTTGTGTCTTTGTTTCTTTTATCTGGTATTTTTAATACTTTATAATCCAGTTAAAGTCGGTCTGATTCATAGCTGAACCTCTTCTGTAAATAAGTAGAAAAGACTTTTAAAGTCAGCCTTTGTGTCTGAGAGCAAAGCCAGAAGATCTCTAAAACCTCGCAGACGCACGGCACCATCGCCGTTGTTTTAAACTCCCCTGATACTGAATCAGCCAAATGTCTGTTTTGACACTCGACTTTGATCGATAGAGGCTCAAGCATTGTGGTCGCACACACGGCCCCTTCCCCACAGCCCCTTTAAGAGGTCATGAAAAGCACCACTGTACATCAGAACAGCCAACACACTCCCCGCCACATCATCCGACATGACACATGTGAGACAACGCTGACCACAAAAACGGCCCAACATCTTTGATGCCAAAATGCTTGAGTGTTTATTTACATCGGCCTGCCTCCTCCTCCTTATGTATGCACAGCACGTCAGGGCGCAGCGGTGATGTAGCATCCCGCCCCAAAAGTGTGAGGAGACGTGGCCGTATTTGAAGCACTTGTTGTTTGAGACACATGGGCAGGTCTTAATTTGTAGAGGAGTTTTTTATCTGATTTCTCCAATGATTGACAGATATTTGAATTAGAGTGGTTCCAATACCGATACCAGTATCAGTATCGGCCAATGAACCAGCCTAAAATACAGTATCGAGTATCGGCAAGTATGCGACTCAATTCACAGATTCCATAGCATGATTATCCCCCCAAAAAATCAACTGGTGTCAGGTAAATGTAATGCTAAGCATAGCTAGCAAAAAGAGTATCAGTGAGGTTCTTTGTATCGGCCGATACTCAAACTTTTTTCAGTCTTAAGTTTTGTTGGAACATGCAGGAAATGTGGGGAAAATATCCTGATCATTTCAAGCTTCATATTTCACTCTGTGATACCTGTGGAGTAGCTTAGCATAATTTACGGTTAAACAAGACTATGTCAAAACCTAGTATGTGGCTGACCACATCAGGTCAATGTGCACTTTTGTGGGCAACACTGGAAGCGTGCATGATGGCTGCGGGATGTGTTCATTTTCATTTGAATTGCATGAAAACAGATGAGTCTTCACAATGTAGAGAATAGGAGGCTTGCCTATTTTTACCGCGAGCTGCGCGGTTCTTGGTCAAAATACACGGTGAAAATGAATTGTAATGAGTCCTATTGATCTCTGACAGCAATATTAACATCTCTTCCTGTAGTAAAAGTCTCAGGCATGGAGAGTAAAGTCGGTCAACATTAGGTATGCTTTTTCAAAGTGAAAGCCCGATCTGGAATTCTGATTGTTGTTTGTTTTTTTTTGCTTTATTTGGCTCTGAAAGTACCGTCAGTCACTCAGTCACTCAGTCACATACAGACCCATGTGTAGGGCTGACCCCAGCGGTCAGCCAAAAAACTCCTCATGTTTCTCACACTGGTGCTCTGTGCAGACCCTCATACAGCCTCTGCCTGAAAGACTCAGTCAGCTCTGTCCCTTTAAGAAACCCCGCCCTTACAAGCCCACTCTCTTCTGATTGGCCAGCTCTCCGAAGCCTACTGAGGCTGCACTTTGTGATGTCACAAAGTAGGAGAACTGTGTTAAACGTGGTACTCCAACATACTTTTACCTACAGATTTGAAATTTCACCCACGTTTAGTCTGGACATCCAACATTGTAACATTATATATATGTCTTAAAATGTGGAACAGCATAATACCCCCTAAGTGTTAAGCTAGAAAATTTAAAACCACATTTACTCGCTTGAGAGACTAGATGAAGAATGAGTCCAATATAAGACATCCTTAAAGGTAAATGTTAAGAGAAACACCTTCCTCTACTCTTTCCAAGTAGTACCAAAATTATTTGTAAAACCTTGTTTAAAAAAAACCTGCTTAATATGTCAGTGAGGTGGATTAAAGCTAGTATAATTTTAGACGGATAACTCAAACATAAGTATGTCATCTGCGTATAATGATATCTGATATGGACAATTGCGTAGAGAAAGCATTTTGCATTACAAGCACTAATGCTGCCACAGATCTGCATACAGGCGCCAACCTCCACTCTCCACCCTCCACTCCCTGCCCCCCCGCTTTATCCCACGGTGTTAATTAAAGCTGAAAGGTTACAAAAGGTGGGCGCCAGTAACAAGGCCACATATTACATTTAAGTTGCTTCTTTTTCTTACACCCTCTCAATAATTCATGCTATCAGAGTGTCGACAAGGAAGTGAAGGCTTCTCTTCCTCCCAGGAAGCCTCAGACGAGGATCATCTGTCCTCTGGACTCATTGTAAGTAAGGAAGTGTGGGCAACAATACATACCAAGCCAACCCCAGCCTCATAAATAAATATGGCGACTGTTAATGGGGTTTAAAATTACTCATCCTCTGCTCCCCAGCCGACTACTAGTGTGACCACTGTGGCATACAAGCGCATGGAGGCTACATGTCCCTGCAGATAGAATGTCTGGCACCAGTGATACCACGAAATGCCTCCACTTCCACTTCGTCCTTGTCGCGCATCTTATCTCATGATGCATCGTCTTCCTCACCTCTACACTTGTTTCAAGGTGGATGTTTTTTTTTATCCACACCCTTTTCTCTTATTTCAAGGTTGCTGTTTTACCCCCGAAGTCCACTTTTTCCATCCCTCCACAGCGTTTCCGCATCCAGAGCTGCTTTCCATTTTTATGCTCCCGAGTGTTTACTGATTTCTATCAGTGTGTGAATGTCATTACACCTGCAGTCGCGGAGGCTATCGTTCTTCAGGCGTATTTTGTTTATCATCCTCTTCAATTGATTTCACTCTGTTTAAGCATACAGCGGGCCCGATAGCCCCACTTGACTGGTAAGAAAATCCTGCTCCGGCATGTAAAGATATAGAATTATGCTGCGTGTAGACGCTTTTTAAAAATACGCCCACTCTTATAGATCCTGTTGTGACTTTTATAGAAATGTGTTTGTTAAAGAAATGTAATACACGCAAAGTATTCCCTTTCCATCCACTTGTATTTTTCTTCTAATACCAGAGCGAGCACAGAACATGCGCTCTAATTGAAATGTAAACTGTCTGTGGTCCAGGTTTATACTAGGATTGATAAACATCATGAATTCAGGCCGCATCTGGTCTTAAGGACAGTGTTTATTTTTGTACTATATAAGAGAGATGATTTATTTACTCCAGATTTTTTTGGTTGTGTTGCAATATTTGTGTTCCCTTTCTAATGGATCGTTTGGCACATGTAGTATACACTTATTTTAACAGCTTCTCCTTCTTAGTATTATTATTTTCCCTCTGAAAGAATAAGCATGAACTGTCTTTATTCTACTGAGGTGTAGATCATGTCTCTGCTCGCTCCTCCACCACTCTGTGGTGTAGTGTTCCTCCGCGCTCCAGCTCGATTGCATGCCTGTATCTCCCCCTCCAGGACAACTTGCATTATGGTCCCATTCTCCCTCAGCATTGAGGCTGGAGAAGGCAGCAGTTAGAGAGCCCTCATCTTCATCCAAATCCACACATTCTGAAATCTGTCATTCAAATCACTAAGAGGGGAGGGGGGTAAAAAAAAACAACAAAATAAAATATCCAACAGCCAAATGATGCTCCGCTCTGTGACAAAATAGTCCCGAGTAGGGACCTGGGCAATTTGCCTGAATTCTGTTTTTCCCAGCCCCGTCCTCGTCTGTGTTCCCTTTACTCCCCAGCGCCAGCCTGAGCTGATAACAAGTGAGTGCACTCCCTAGAATGATGGATGGGCCTTAGCCATGGGCTTGTCAGGAGAGGGTGCAGGGCCATATGGAAGTGGCATATGGAAGCTCATAGTAGAAGATGGGGCAAAAGGAGGGGAGTGACAGAGATATACATTAAAGACACTGCTTTGCTCTTAAAAATGCAAGGTTCATCAGTTTAGTGGGGGATATCCGTCAGTGGCGCTTCCTTCCGTGGGACTGGAGGCAGACAAATACAGGCAGATGCAGGAGGTTGTGTTTTTTTTTTGAGACCTTTTTTAAGTTATGTCGGCAGTAATTGCTTGCAGTTATTTACCAGAGCTGGAAAATGCAAGAATTTAAAGAAAGAATCGCAAAGAGCTTCAGCAAAGATAACCGCAGTAAAATTGGACTGTTGATATCCTGAGAATCTGAGTATTGATTCAGTGTGTGTTGTTTTCAGTCACTTTTAGTTTCCACTTTAATGCCCACACACGAGTTCACCCATGCACCCCTGTGAACAAGCATTAATTATGTCTTCAGATCAAGTCGTGATCGGACTATTTTTACCTTTCTATCCTCGTCTGTGTGTCTTTCGCGCTCGCACACTATCAGGCACGGATACACGAGCGCGCGCGTGTCTGTCTTTCTCAGTGCCCTGTGGAGCGTCTGCGGGCCCTGAGGAACTCTGTTTGATTGTTTAAAGCTCTTCTTAATTGGCGCTTTGTCTGCGCGCTCCTAAATGAGGCGGGACACCCACGGCGGGGGTTCCTGTGGAGACCGTGGGCCGTTTGACAGCCCCCACGGTGGGGCCTGTCCCACAACCCCTCAAACTGCCAGCCGCATGACAGCGGCCCATGCTGCACCACCCTGGCCAATTAAAACTCAGCTGTCAGGACCAGACATTATACCAACACTGGGTGACTGAGTGTGACTGTGAGGTAGCAGAGAGTGTGTGTGTGCGCGTGTTGGGGGGTGTTCTTGCAATCATTAGCTGATGAATGGAGCCCCTCTCTCCGTGGCCGTCCTGTGCATTTGTTTGCGTACAGTAGGGTCATGCACCCACGCATGCCTTAATGCATGCATGGTTAGTGCATCCAAATGTGTGTGTGGAGGTGTTTTTGTGTAGTGCTCAGCAGACAGGCTGTATTGGGTTACATGCAGACAGATTTGTAATTCGGAGTAATCACTTAGGACAAGCCCTTACACCATTTTATCTGGTCATGACTCTAGGCCAAAGTCAATACTCATAGTATAGTAATGAGTAGGGGCTAACTGAGCACGTTTTATTAAAGCTCCGAGGAGTGAATCTGATGCCAGCCTGCTTCCCCTTGAAAATATCTCATTCTCTTTCTGTCTCTCTCTCTCGCTCTCTCGTTCTCCGTCTACCTGCAGCAGCTTTCAGACCTTAGGCCTTGTGTTCATAGGTGGTAGCAGAGCCTCATCCCTTTTGCTTTTATTGTCTAACAAACGTAAACAAACCCCTTCCAAACAGGATAAGGGGAATTATCGGCACAAACCGAGCTGATCTGTCAAAAAAGAGAAAAAAACATTGAGCAAGTCTCTGCAGCCTAAAATCTCATATTTATGTTTTAGACATAAAATCACTGCAAAACAGGTATTATGTGAGGAGATTACTCCGGAATGACAAAGATGAGTTAAACCGCCCTTTGGCGGCATCCAGATTTGTAATCCGAGATTCCAGCTTTGGGCATAGATTCAGTTTAATCCCAGCTGAAGGCAAAATACAGTTATTGGAAACTTCTCACCTCCTCATAACCATGTTCGAGCAGCACATAAAAGCGCACCTCGGCAATATAAAATCCTCGGCATTCTCTTCCACAAAAGGGGATCGTCTTACCTCATGGTCTCTTTATTGAATCCTCTGCCTCTCTGTGGTAGATATGCTATATGTAGCGAACAATGTAACATTGTTGAGAAGGTGCACCAGCGCTCTACCCTTGGGCTAGTCTGTGAAGGAGCATGATTTGATTGACAGACAGTTTCAATGGGGGTAAGTAATAAAGTAAGAGGCAGAAACAGTGCGGCTGCATATCCACCTTTCCATACAGGATATTCTAACGCTGTTTTTTGTGACATTTTTTGATAAGGAAGAATAGAAAAAATATTCCCTTCATCTGTCCATCTGTAGAAAACGTCACCCTCTTACTTCCATAATTAGAGATATCGACTTAGATTAGGCCGGACTACAAACGTGCTACAGTAATGACATGCACATGGATAAATACACACACACACACACACACATGCTCACGCACAGATGCACTCATCCCATCCTCTGTGTCCTGCATCTGGAAGTTGCTCCATGAAAAGTGGCTTCTTCCTGCTCTCACTGGAAACATTTTTCCAACCAGTGGAAGGCTCTTTCTGGGAGCTGGCCCTCATCCAGGAACACTCAGGCTTCACAGCTGTCTAACAGCGTTTAAATGCAGCATATGGTGCCCAAGTACCATTGTTCCACCACTAAAGAGATGCTTTTTTTCAGCGACGAAGAAAGGCTATTTAATGTCAGTTTCACTTGAAGGAGGAAGTTTGGAAAATGAAAACTCGACTGTGAGAAAAAAGGGTGATGCCACTTTTTTTTTTGTACATATTTTCTCAGACCATCAGTAACGTTGGCAGTGATGACATTTTGATTCTCAGCCTGTGAGTTTGTGAAACAACACCATCTGTGTGCTTTCCTCTAATTAGGGTAATAGCCACAAATATTACGGCAACAGTTCCTCATGACAAGCTGTTACATGCCAGTGTGAAGACTTTTCGGGGTTTGATAGGCACAAGTTAGCAATTGCCCTGATGTAACCGAACAGCAAGTCTGCATTTTGATAACAATCAGGAGACCTGGTATTAATCTCAGTTGGCAGGGATCCCATGTAGTAAATCACAGCTGCAATATCGTAGATTATTCAACATCAGTGTATTTCTGATTTCTGTATTTTCAGAATGCATTCTTACAATAAAAGACTCGTGTATTATCATGTTTTCCAAAGACAATAGGACCTTTGTGCTGCATGTGATGAGAGCATGACTGCAATTACAGAGCTTCACCTGCTGTGCATTGCGCCTCACATTACCTCAAAAACAATATCATATTCATCATCAAAACCTGCCAAAACATTTCATTTTAGGACACACGATACATCCCATTATCTCCTCAATCTCCTCACTTCGTTTTCTTCGGTACCATTTGAACCCAAAATCTGACATTAACAAATGGAAGTTAATTTGCCTCCCTCAGAACACGTTATAATCAGTCTAAAGGTTAATGTTTCTGCTAATTTATAAATGCAGGATTGCTGTCAGCATGAGGGGGAAATGGTTTTGAAAGGCCTGACATTGTAAATTAAGCCTGTCAGATCGTCTCTCTGTGCCGGCGGATCAGAAGATGCCGCAGTCTATGATGTCAGACAGGCAGGCAAACAGCCCTGGGGGACAGACCCCGCTCCCTCACTTCCAAACGCTGGAACGCCGGGAATCATGTGGCTTTTGGAAAAGGTAGCCGGGCACACAGGCAAGAAGGCGGGGCGTCTCACCTTTAGGGCCTGCGCTCGCTGATCGAGACGGCGTGTGATGTTGATGGCTGATGAGATTTTAGCTAATTTAGGGAGACTCGCAGGGGAGGATTGGTGGAATGAAGATGTCATGCTTTCCCCATGCAGTGCATTGTGGGAGCAATGGCAGCCAGACTCTAAGACCATGTGTGTGTGATTAAATTTGCACTGTACAGCTTTTTTTTCCTGTTGTCCTTTTTTACCACTCTAAGAAAAAAGGAAAATAAGCTCCATGTATAGGCATTTTTAACAGCTAGCGTAACTGGATAGTTAAAGTTAGCAATGGATGGCATGTGTGGAGTAACCTTTGTACAAGAATGACTCGATTATTATTCAGACATGGCCAGTATTTCAGGATTGGGTTGTTGTTTTTGTCAATTAATTTCAAACATTGTAAGAAAAATCCTGCGAGAATTGTAAGTAAAAGCTAAATAGCCTGCTAGCTTAAATTAATTTTTTGGCTTTTAGCTAAATTGAATTGCACAAATATATCTTAAGAAACGTCTTAGCTCATGAAGACTTCAGTAATGTGAAACAACAAAAACATCTGTAGCATCCTGCATCAAAAGCTATCAATTGTGTAAACAGGAAGTCACTGCTGCAGAATCACCAGCTAGAGCAGTAGTTTGCTAGCGGGCCTAGCATGACACTTTGTAACTTGACGTTGGCTGTATTGTTATTATAAAACATTTTAATCAGGTGTTTGGTATGATATGTTTACTATCTTTCATATCACATTTTTTACTTTTTAAATGAAAACAATTAGCAAGCTCAATTAACTGAAGCTGAATTAGCAAGCTACTGCTAGCTTTGCCTGTTAGCTCTTGTTGCTGTGCTGCTGTGACCTGGCAGTTAGAATGGTGTGACTTTTTTAAAAATCTCTGTTAAAGAACAATGTGCCAACTGTTTTCACTGGAAGGTTAGCAATAGATGGCATTTGTCAAGTAATCTTAGTACAAGAATGACTTTATTATTGTTCAGACATGGTCAATATTTTAGGATTGGGTTGCTGTTTTTCGTCAATTGACTTCAAACACTGTGAGAAAAGTCCTGCTAGGGTTATAAGTAAAAAGTAAGTAGCCTTGCTAGCTTATCTTAAATAGCTAGCTTAAATTAATGCTTTAGCTATTAAATTGAATTTCACCAGTGAATCTTAAGATATATCTGAGCAAGTCAAAACTTCAGTAACGTGAAAAAGGTTGTTCCAAAACGTCCGTAGCATCATCCAATGTAAAGCTGTCAATTATGTACATATGTACAGCGGGAAGTAACTGCAAAATCAAGCTGGAACTTAACTGCCTTTTTAGCTCAATTGTTTGCTAGCAGACCTAGCATAATGTTTTCTCATTTGAGCTTAGCTATAGGCCTACTGTAAGTTAGTTACTGTTGTTATTATGTTATAAAACAGCATTTTAGTGTTGGGTCAGATATTTTTCAAATTAAATAGTTAATTAGAAAGCTACTGCTAGCTTTGCCTGTTAGCTCTTGTTGCTATGGTGCTGCAACCTGGCAGTTAGTGGTGTGTAAATATGTTTTACATCTCTGTTAAAGAGATATGCACCACCCTTTTTATCTGATGTGTAAATCTGTATTTAACTCTGACAGTATTTACAGAGTGGAACAAGAACTGGTCAAAGTAGGCTACAGTTTGTGCCAAGTGTTTCTACTTCTCCCTTACCCTCTTTTATATTTACATAAATGTTGGATTGCTTTGATATTTGCCTGTAACAAAACTAAGCAATGCCAAGGTCCCATCAAACATCTCTCCTCTGGAGTCGCTCCATTCATGCTCAGTGTTACAGAGCCTTGTGGGATGGAAAGAATTACGGCTACAGTAGAGCCCATAAGCCAATCAGACATTAGAGGGTTGTTACAGGGGTACGGGGGAAACAGCCAAGCTCTGACAAGCAGCAATCTAGTCCTGCTGGTGAGATAATAAGGCCAAGAAGTGAGGTGAAGATTATGTCAAACCTGTGGTACGATCTCCCCCCACCAAAAAAATTTGATCCGGGCGAATTTCTTCCTCAGTGGGAGGAAATAGCAACCGACAGATTAGACATCTTCCGCTGTAATCTGTAGAAAGCTTTGAAATATATGTCGACTGCAGGCCAATTTTTTTTCTCTCTATTTCTCTCTCTTTCTCTCTCTCTCTCTCTTACACACACACACACACACAAGTTAAATGACCACAGGAGTTAGCATAGCAGCACATAGAGCAAGGCCTGAAACTAACTGCACTCTTGTCCGTCAAGCAGCTGTTGGGAAAAGTGTGTATTCATGTGCATGTGTAGGTGTGTGTGTGTGTGTAAAACTGTTCACCACCTCCTCTACATTGGCGGTCATTACTGCAGCCTGTCAGGACCCGGTCTAATGGTGTCTCACCTGACAGGCTCACAACTTGCACCAAACAAGCTGCACACTGCAGGAGGAGGTAAGGAGGAAGCGGGGGGGAGAGGAGTATAGGAGAGGATCTCCTGTTGGAAAATACAATCAATAGAAACCAGCATACTGTGACAAAGTATCACATTTATTATTGAGATGCTATTTCAGAGAGGAACGTCCATACAGCAATGCATATACAGCCATCTTAAGGAATAACCAGCAGTTTGCTTTATTCGTCCTTCCCTGCAGGTGTAACTCTCGTACTCCCTAAAGAATTAAAAAGCAGGAGCGGAAGATGAGGGACAAATAGGAATATTGCTGCGCTGTGTGAATAGGGTGCAATTCCCAGAGGGTTTCCATTGTCCAGCGTGTTCCTTCCCAACTCCTCTGCTGCAGCTCAGAGACAGATGAGGAGCAGAATGTGCAGGTGTGTTGTCTTTTTTGCCTCATTATCAATTTTTGTAGTTTCAGTCTCGGAAAGGAGAGACGAAATTTTCAGATCTGCAGACATATTCACAGATTTTTATATGAGCAGCAGAAACACACTCATTTAGCCGTCCTCCTTTGCCATCTCTAGAGGAGGTTTTTCTTCTGTTTTTCCTCCTTTCCTGCAGCCTGTACACGTCTGGTTATGTCTTTGAGTTGACATTCCACGCTGTCTGTTTGTCCCTGGGCTGTGATGACCACATGCTGGGGCTCCAGGGCCCCGCCAGAAGGGCCCGAGGTGCTTCACCAGGGTGACTTACAGCTGCTCTGATGAGAGACACGCTCATATACACAGACACGCTCATGCAGCGTGCATCAGGCTCATGCATGCAAACACAAGCATACATGTTTCCACTCTGTCTAGTACTTTCTTTTATCAGAGTGCATGCATGTTGTCAACCAAAATGCACTTAGTGACACTTTTCTTGCAAATTGAAATAGATTTACCGCAGATTTCAAAAGTAATTATCACAACCTGAAACAACAGGAGGGGCGTAAAGTGCCAACTTCCAGTACTAATGGCATACTCCCTTAATAAATCATTCTCCGCACAATAGCAAAGCACACACACACACACACACACACACACACATGCATACGCACACCTGGCCAAGCCTTTAGTCACTCCATCCTTGCTGCTCCATAGCCCCACCCAGTGTAGAACAAGAGGTGCATGACGGTGCTCTCCTGGACATGAGGATTTAATAGGTGACCCTGGGCTGCACGCTGGGTCCCCCCGCTGCCTGGGCTCATCCAGCCGTAAAATGAGGCCCAGGCAGGACCCGGCTGGTAATGAGAACTGGCATTTTGCACAGGATAACCTCAGGAAAATCGCTTCTATAAATACCTTCTATAAATAAAAGTGTACCTTGGCCCAAGACTGCGTAAGGGGCTTTCTCGGAAAAGGTCATCTGTTGCCCCGACTCTGCCACGACTCAACATGTTTTCTTCCTCTTCCATACCTTTCTTTCTTCTTCTTATTTTATAAGGTCTTTGTGTTTTAACTGCAGAGAAAACAGTACGTTATCCCTCACGTCATGTGACTCTTTGAGGGCTCATGCATCCTTCTCCTTTTGTATCCTCTGTTCTAATGAGTCTGTGTGTCCTTGACCTCAGTGAAGCGTCAGGACACACATCCTGGAATGAAAGAAAAAGGAGAAAGATAGAGGGAAAGAAAAAGTTTAAAGAATTAACTCAGCAAATTTGCTCAAACTTGTCAAGGAGGAACAGGTTTTGGGGTCGGATACACCGGCCCTGTGTTAATTACCCTCCCTGAAGGCTTGTATGTGTCGACACCGTGGCCATGTCTCATCCGTCAAGTAATTTTTGTGCTAACTAACTAGAGTGTGTGTGAGTACCAATTTATAAAATAACAGAAGCCCAGAAATGTCAAAACAACACACTTTGTCTGAGCTCAAGGGGATCTCTTAAAGGTACAGGCACAATATGCAATCATTGATTTCAGTACAGGTGACAGTGGAAGTTAAACTGACCAGCCTCTCTCTGTCTCAGTGAGAGCTTCCCTAACACAGACTCTCTCTGCAGGCCAGGTCACTCCTTAAACTTCGCTTAGCCCCCATTTCACTGCCTGCGGGCAACTTAAACTGATTAGCCTCGACCTTACTAAGACTGGCTGACCTCCCAACGTATCCAATACCACTTATTGATCAATATTCATATCGATCTGGGCCCCACCACGCCGGATCAAGGGCGAATATTTCTATTGATTTGACCAGATTAGAGAAGACAAAAGGTTGCCAAACCAGTTTAGATGCAACCTGCCGACGGGATATGACAGCAAGCCGCGCGGGGATTTCCAGCCGGGATTAGATTTGATGAGTGTTAACTGTGGAATTGATATAGCTGTAGGACTGTACCGATCGGTAGCTAATCAAGTAACACGGTATGTTAATGCAGTCGTGCTTGCCCTTTAAATGCATAAGGTTATAGCAATCGATTTACCTGGTTAAACCCAGCGTTAGATCAAACGGATAGAGGCGTTTATAAGTTATAGCTGCGTTTTGATGATGGTGAAAAAGGAGGTCAACAGTGCAGTGAAATGTTAATCAGTTGCAGCTAGCACATTTGTGGATCCTGAGGAGCTCTGGCTCAGGTTGTCGGCTAAACACATCAAGATTAATTTTCTACTGGGTGAAAAGCTGAATTTAATGGCAGGAAGAAGCAGAAGACAATACAAGCTGCGTGTGTTGGTGTGTGTTGTGCATGCACACCATGTCCTTTATAAAGCCATGGAAAAAACATGCTTCCATCCCCATTAAATATTGACGTCCTTAGTGGGATAAAATGAGTGAATAAGTCATGAAACACTGACAACACAACACTCAAAGAAATAGAGAGCATGCGGACATTTGCAACGTGTGATGTGTGAATGTTACCAGAGAGAGAGAGAGAGAGCAATGGAGAGGGGGATAAATAATGAAAAAGAGAAGCATGGTAACATCAGCGGTGGTCTTTCCAAAGACAGAAAAGCAGGAAAAAGGACACCAGAAAAATTTGTCTAGTACATTTCGGATCACTGACACTGAAGAGAGTCCATTTAAAATGGGTTCGTGAGTGCTAATGCTAATGGAATAGCTATTTTTAGAGATCCATATCTTTGCCTTGGCTCGTCTTATGTATGAATTGGCAGAAAATAATCCCTACTGGACCTTTTCTCTTTAGGAGTTAAACGTCTGTTAGAGATAGATCGGGGATCACAGGCTTACACAGCTGAAGAAATGACTACTTCTCCTCAGCTGTCCCCGGTGGACTCATTCTGCGGACATCACTTTTTTGGGTCAGCGAGTTAATCCCAAAAATACGTCCTGCCAGAACCTTGCCATTTATCTGGGTGGGTATTCTCTGTCAAGCTCAGCATGGCTAATTCTCTCCGGGACTCCCCTCCTGCTACGGAAGACAGACCTGACTGGCAAACTCACACATTATCGCCGCAGTCATCTCTTCTCTTCTGCTGCCCTCATCCCTCTGCCGTGGAGATCTCCAGAGATGAAGAGTGCCAAAAAACAGCAGCTTAGGTATAAATGACAGTGAAGACTCCACATGCTTCAGGGCTATAAATGTAACTCTACAAATACAGCTTCGATGTAATTAGGGAAACTTTATTGCCGCCTTAGGACAGACATTTGTACGGTGGCTGACAAGGGCAAACGCGCTGCAACGGGCCAAAAGATATTCATTCGGGGAAACAGGCTGCAACTTCAGAAAAGATGCAAATTCAAAACCATACAGAAAAGTCCGACACAAATTCAACGGAAATAAAGAAAAAGTGCTGCCAAAAATCCAAGTCCAGGCCCGGAGCACTTCTGTCGAGATGACTGGATACACTGTGTTTTTCTGTTGCTGATATTTTCAGGGTTTACGTGTTTTAGACGTTGCATTTTATATTTGCTTCTGAAGATTTTTTTTTCTGGCCTTTATTTATAGGACAGCTGAAGACAGGACAGGAAATATCAGGGGAAGAGAGTGGGGGATGACCTGCAGCAAAGGGCCGCGGGCGGGAGTCGAACCTGCGACCACTGCGTCGAGGGCTGTAGCCTCTGTATATTGGGCGCCTGCTCTACCGACTTATCAGCGCTCCCTTGTTTCTGAGTTTTAAGCTTCTCCTAATGGAAATATTTTTGGCCATTGCAAGGCATTTTCCCTTGTAGGCCACCGTACATTTGATCTTCATAGACCTATATATGGTATTAGCAGTGGTGGAAATGGGGGGAAATGCAAAGGAACTGCAAAGTTTTTATCTACTCTGCGTGTTCATAAAACGGGCACAATTGGTTGTGCTTAAATGCCACACGCATTAAGCAACAGCTCATACGGCCATTGGAAAGTGGCACAGGCATCACAAGCGACTACAAGTATGCTGGTAGCTGTGGGGAAGCTAACCAGGATTGACTGAAACTTTGACACATATAGTGTAGTTTACACAACGGTACTCTTCTAATTTAATAATTAAGCAATGTTTTCATCCCCCACTCCCCCAAACCACAACCAACAAGTACGGTTACCCCGGTAAAACGGCCTTTTCCACCACTGTGTATCAGTGAAACACTCTAGTCGTCACCAGTAAGATTAATCATAACGTAAGCCGTGATGTTTTGTCAACTTCTCACTCTCCCACCACCAGTTCCAATGTCACTTTTCTCAACTCTCTTTGACATCTAAAAGAGAACTTACCATCAAGCTGAAAACCATTAAAGTTGTTCACACAATGTCTAAAAACACTTACCGAATGTCCCCCCACACACCCCCCTCTCCAACGCAATGTGTGTTTTTTCGCATCAGGCCTTTCAGGAAGAAGAATTCATAGGCCTGTCAAGTGCCATACAGGGGTTGAATGTGGTCATTTATAAGAAGCCGACTGGAGCACAAAAAAAGCAAGAGAAGCCATTTTGGTGCTGTCAGAGGGGTTTTGTGGCTCTAAAAGGCTGCGGTGATGTGCTCTGACACTCGGGGTCTTGTATGGTGCTTTTAAGAGCTCTGCGTGGGCACTCTCTACATCACACACTGCCGAGCAAGACAAAAACATACCTGTCACTTGCAAACACCACGGCTGCACTTAAAGAGATTCCAAGCTGATTTCCTGCCAGCAGAGGTCTGGAGGTGGCTTTGTGACATTTTTTGTAGTACAGTAAACCTTTTTTTTTTTTTGGGTTACTGCTGCTGGACATTGACGCCATAGCTCTGCGTTTATAGCCTCTCTGAAGAAAAGAGTGAATTTACAAAGCTGGAGTTGTCTTCAGAATCCTGCACGTTACATTCTTGCTCCTCTAGCTGCAAAACAAACCTAATTTTTGTTGCTTGCCCTAAAAAAATAGTCCCTTATTTGGCACACTTAGTTTACTTTCTTTTTCCTCAAATGAACTGTCCTTCATTAAACCCATTGCCTTACAGGAAGGTCACAGTGTGCAAAACAAACAAGAGAGAGGACAAAGGAGAAACAATCCTCCATTATGCCCCCCTCCTCACTTCCTTCCTTCCCTCCCTTGCTTTCTCCTTCCCTCCATCCCCTGCTACCTTTATTTGCTGCCCTATTAACAACTGTTACTGCAGCTTTAATTACGCCCCTGTGATCTCCGAGAGTGGCGGGCACGTGTCATCTCCTTCCCAGGGGAGCCTGGGTAATTACCAGCATCCATCCAAGGGCCGTTGCTCCTGTTCCTCGGTCGCCGTGGTGATAATCACACTGCCGCCGCTAACATCTGTTCCTCGGTCTAGAAGTCCAAGTGGCCTAAGCCTGTCACACCATGCCTCCCTGTGTCAGGCTTGACCTCTGACCCCACCCGTGGCTCCACGGGGCTAATTTGTTTACTCTCAGAGACAGGAAGGGACGAGGCAAAATCTAATCAGAATTTAAAAGTATTAAAGTTTAAATATGGACATTCTGTTAATATACTGCTCTGTATGGGATTAATGTCTGCTCATTGCTCACATTATAAATATATACAGACTTTCTGAGCTCATCACAATTCTCTCTTAATTTCAGGCCTTTCTCTTGTCCGCTTCAAATCAACCATACCTTGTGTCATTAATAAATACATAATGCATTTTTTCTGATCACTGTTTGTGCAATCGATTACAAAGGTTGTGTTTCATATGCATTCACAAACCTTTGGCAATACATGTGTTTAGACCAAGTTATAGCAGCAGTTATAACTTGTTTCCTATCAGAGCTTTGACATTATGATTTACAAATCTGACAAATTTTTAATTTATATTGAATTTTATTGAAAACTAATATTCTTATATTTTATTTCATTTTATTATAAACCTATTTCTATTGAAGGTTCATATCTGCAGACTTGCTAAGGAAGAAAAAAATGACTCCAAATGATGAGCTTTGAAAAACACGTTTACTTTCTCTGGGGAGAAAAAAATTGCACACACAGCACAGACTCAGTGAGCTGGACAAAAAGGGAGACTTAAATTAGTTTAAACAATAATTTATCCAAATGAATACAACGAAAAACTAAGAAGTCCTCTAAGTCAGTGGTGATTGCAGTGATGAATGATTGTGTGGTGTTGCACAGGTGAAATAAAGACAACAAACGGAAAGGTGTGGTGATGGCTATCCGGCCTGCCCAAGTGCAAGACATCAGGGTAACTAGCACTGACACAGTCATGGTCCCACATTTCTTAATGTTACAACCATCTTGTTTGTAAAATTGTAATGTCAGAGTTGTGCTCCCAATCCTGACCTCTTACGACCTTTTCTACTGTTTCCAGCAGGCTGCATCAACTGTCAATAAGATACATACAAACCATCCAACCGTCCATTCAAGCAGTTTCAACTACAGTAAATCCAGGCAAATTTACTAATTTAGATCTAAAATGTTACTTCTGCTCCGCTGATTGTCTCATCAAGGCCTTTTTTAAGCAGCCCAGACTTATAGCTAATCTGTCTTATGGGACTATTTGCCCAAACATGACCTGAGATTTTGCAGCAGAGTATGAGCTTGTCCGCTTCCATACACGTCTCTCCGAAAACCCGTCCTCTCATGTGCAGAACTCGAGCCAAGTTTTCATGGGAAAAGAAAGGCGCAGTTATGAAGCGGGAGTCAGAATTAGGGAGCAATCAGCGTACAAATCCTCTGAGACTATAAAGCCATTTCCCTCTTTCTCACTGATGAGACCCAGCAGCAAGTTTTGGCCCCCGCTTGCAAACTTCTTCCCCATAATGAGAGCACTTCAGATGTCTCTGGCCACACTTAAGACACAAGGAAAAAAAAGGAGGAGGATTAAGTGTGGGTACGGTGGATGAAGGGGAAGGTAGCTTCTCTAAATAAAGATATATTGCATATTTGCAGCAGATGAGGTGGCAGAATATAAAGAAGCGTGGAGGCTTGAATAATGAAAAGCTTCCTGATCAAAGGGACAGGAAAAGCGGTGTATTTAAGCAGGTCAGAGTCTTTAAAAGCTGTTTTATTTATGCGCTTTTTAAAAGAAACTCATAGTCAATATTTGGCAGCTGTGACATTAACGAGCAACGTATTATAAGGGAGGGGGATTCATAAATATGCATAAAGATATTAGTGGGGTGTTAACAGTAAGCACCTGTCTACTTAACCGTGACAGGAACTCTGTGAGTGACTTTACAGAGACCCCCCCCCTCCTCACAGAGCCACATGTGTCCTTCTTTACTTAACGTCGCCTCTCCCTGCCTGTGACAGTGCCGCTGACAACCCACGCTCGGGAAAAAAAGGAACATGTTTTCAGAGATGTCAACCAGCGATGGTGAAAGCTCAAGGTTAGAGTTTCTCTTTGGCTGGCACATCCGCCAGCCTGCCTGCCTGCCTCTTCCTGTGCACTCTATGAATATTGGCTATCCACATTGTGAAATTAATAATGCATCTTCAGATTTTTTTCCCCATCCGCCCCAAGTTGTGGGGAAAAGTGTAGCATCTGTCAAGTCGGCTTCTACACCCAAAACTGTCGGAAGTCGAAGGGTTAGGTATCTTGTTGGAGGTGAGAAGCTGTCAGGGTATTAACTTAGACAGGGAGCGCTTCTTTACACTCGGCGTGTGCATAATTATGTTCGAAGTTTTATTAGAGGAGGTTAATCATCAGTCTTTGTCCCCTCTGATAGGAAATGTGCAGGCTGTAAAGCATCATTCCTCTCAGTCAGGTAAAATGTACGGAAGCCCTAAGCGGACATGCGTCCATACATTTTATTTACTCAGTTTTACATGATGATGAGAAATTTTCGGTTTTCTCGAGATCTCAACCTCAGATGATCATAACTTGTATCCCCAGAGTTGCAAAAGCACAAAACAAACATAAAAAGAGGCCTAACGTGCGTCATTAGTATCCTGGTCTTACCAGCCTATTGTTTTGTTTTCTAGATAACCAGAAAATGATGCCATTATCACGAGAAAACAAGCTTTGTTATGTCAAGATAATGAGATAAGGTGAGTTTTGCAATCCCGAGATAATGTAAAAAATAAGTTGAGATCATGAACAACCAGAACCAGTTACTGGATATCAAAGGAAAACGGAGTAAATTAAATTTAGGTCTGCTTAGGGCTTCCGTAAAAACGCAATGTAGCAGCTGAGATTTAAGTTTCTGCAGAAACACAAGTTCATGTCAATGTATTCATTTCTTCATCGGCCACAAAAAGACAAATTCAATTAAAATAAAAATGGAATTCCGTAGAAAATTTGTAAATTCAGAATCTTGCATATTATAACATCAGAAGATTTATATTGATTTCCTAATTTGGTATTTTGTAAACTGATCTTCATCATAATCCAATCTTTTTTTTCAATTTTTACTCATTGAAAATTACTGTAACATAGAGATAAAAAAGTTGAAAACAGAAAGGAAATTCTTAATCTCGCATATTGTATATCAGTTGTTCATTTTATATTTTGTAAACCCAGCTTCTTCCCATCCAAATGCTGTTTCTTTTAACTCATTAAAACGTATATAGATTACCGCATCATTGACAAAAATATTAGCCAAGGAAGAAAAAAAAAAAAAATCAAAATCTTTCAGAAGATATCTGCTAGTTCTACATTTGGTATTCACACCTCAACGCCGTTTAACATATTGAAAATCACGATGAAAACGCTTAATATTCAAATCTACGGAAGCCCTAAGTGGACATGTATCCATACATTTTATTTACTCCGTATTCCTTTGATAAAAAGTCATTTTTTCCAGTTATTTTCTCAAGATGGCAATTTATTTTTCTAATTATCTCGGGAAAACAACAATGTAATTTTTTTTTCATTATAAAGGATTCATTTATTTCATTATCTTGAGATAATTAAGCTTGTTTTCTCGGGATAACGGCAAAACAACAGGCTGGTCACGGTGATATTACAGACCACAACATGCCATGCTACCATTGCCCACACTAATGAGGTAAGTTATTTCTATGTTTGTTACAAGTCATTTGACGTTAGAGTGATGCAGCGTTGTTATCTCGAGATAACGAGATAAATAAGTTGAGATCTTGAGAAAACAACCGGAATTTACTCGTTATCACGGGAAAAAGGAGTAAAAAAAATGTATGGATGCATGTCCGCTTAGGACTTCCGTACAAAGCATCATCATTACATCATCATAATTGTCTTGATTGATTAGATGTCTTGATTCCACTGACATAAAGAGGCAAATATTTCATATGCTAGTTGTTGTGTATTTAACGTAATTGTTCACTTGCATTCCTCAAAGTCATGCCAGATTGTCTCTCTCCTTCATTGATGGGGGTTGGCGACCGTGAGAAGAGAGAGAGCGAGAGAGAGAGAGAGAGAGAGAGAGAGAGGGGCTAAAGGAGAGGGGAGGAAAAAGTGACGGCCATCTGGGATGACTCAACATCCACGTCAGGGCACTGCTGAGTGTACCGCGCGCATCTCTAACTGTCACACGCCGTAGGATGCCAGGCTCAGACAGATGCAGGACAAAAGGTGCTGTTGTTTACCGCTATGTTCCCTCTCTCCTGCCCTCCCTTCATCCTCCCATCCTCTGTCTGTTTGCCTCTACGGGAGACGGGACCCCTTCCTGCTTCAGTCCAGCAGGCGCTGCACGGCTGATCTGAATGTGATGGCTGAGGAAAAAAGGAGGGCGGATGGGTTTGTGGTGGGTCAGAACCCAACAAGCTGTGCTGGGAGGCTCGCTCTCTCTCTCTCTCTCTCTCTCTCTCTCTTTCTTTCCTCCTTTTCTCCCAGCACCAGGTGGTGTGTTGCCTGCCTCCACCTGCTCACCTTAAATGACACTAAATGCTGTGCCTTTACTTACCAACACAAGGCAAAGAGGCAGAAGTGTGTGTAGGACATGGAGGTTGGTAAACAGGTGTCCTAACTGCCACCCTGCTCTTGTCACGGTTGACTTCTGCTCCCTCTGTGACTTTAAAATAACTTTGAGGCCTTAAAGTGCAAATAAAGAGTCGGTGCATAATAGTTAAACATCTATACTATCTTTGGTTTGATTTATCTCTTAATTCTTAGTTGCCTTTCATAACAACGACTCTTGACCACGTGATTTCTCAAAACACACATCCTCCGCCTCACCCAGAGTGTTGTTCTTCCCTTCCTCTCCTCCATCCGCCGTGTTTGTTCTTTCCTGTGTTTTGTGCTCTTAAAGACGGAGAGAGTCGGGCCCCTCGGCGCCACGTGGGACCGCCGAGAGCCAACCTTCTCAGACTTCTGGCTAACCTTCATGTTCGATCAATACCTCTCTACAGAGGCTCCATCTTTGGAGTTTGTTTGTTTCTGTTCTCCTGCTTGCGATGCGACTTACATCACAGCTAAGATGATGAAATTGATCAAGCCTGATGCTTTTAACCTCAACGTGAACTAGAGCGTTTGAGACAGGGGAGGAGAGGAGACTGTGAATGAAAATAGAAGAAGAATAGAGTCTTGGCTGCCATCTTTGGTTTCGTCTCAGGAATCTACTCCCAACTGCCATGTTTTCCTTTTCAATCATCATAAGTAATCTCTTCAGTTTCATAACCTTGAGTTCCAATTAACTTTTTTAACCAAGTATGATTGTTCCCCCTCTCCACCAGCTATTTGATACCCAACAAAAAATACCTTCAGCCTGGAAGATGGATGGACTCTGGCTGTTCCGACAGAGGTCAATGATTTCCCTTCCCATGTCAACGGAGAAGTAAACACCAGGACACAGGCGGCTATTTCAGCTCAATGTCTGGACTCGCGAGCTCTGCTGCGAAGCTCAAGATCCCTATCTCAGAGGAAAAAAAGGAAAGAGCGCCTGCCCTCCTCCCGCTCCGTACCCCCTTCTGCCCCCTCCCCTCCTTTCCCCTTCTGCCCCGTCCTCTGTCCTCTTACCTTCATTACGGATTTTTTGTTTATGCTTGGGCGCAACCGTGGCTGCTCCTGATGGTTTGAGGTCAGGCGTGACTGGCCACGGGTTACTCTAAATAAATACACACGGACTAGCCAGGAAGGAGCGGGTAGGCTGCGCTTGCCGCCGAATCACCCTTGATTAATCAGCTGGCAGATTCAGGGTGACTTTTTGTGTACACTCACCCCCACCACCGCTACCACCACCACTACTCCTTCCCCCTATTTGACCCCCACTCCCGCGTTTCCCCAAACTCATGTAAAGTGACAGAACGGAGGCAGCAGGGACAGGGCAATCCAGGCAGATGCCACACAGTCCTGCCTCTGCGACAACTTACTTATCTAACAAAGACGCACAGTTGTACCCAGTAAGGCATTGCACAAAGGCACAGAGAATTACACACGGCAACGCGCCGTGACCAACTACTCCAGCTTGTGGCCTCTTACTTAAGTGACAGGAAGTTCCCGTTTTCAAGACTGCAGTGGAGGCAGAACACATCGCCCGTTGTGGAGACATTCAAGTGAATAAAAACAGCACCATCACTACATGAATGGTGATCAAATGCAGTATTGTTAAGTTGAATTCCAGATGGATGATCATATGGTAGTTCAGCTGCAGCACAATAGCCTCCAACTGGGCCTCCAAAATCTTCATCAGTATAAACAGAGGCTTTGCACACAGCCGGCTGTATCGGCTGATTCCATCACTTTCCACAGCTCTGTGTCCACCTCTCGCTTCCACCTCATCAAACAGTGCTAGAATACACGCCAACCTGCACCAACATCTCCCCCAACCCATACCTTGCCTGCCATCATTAGGGGTGGAGCTGTTCTCTCACCTGTCAGCTCCACTCGACCATGGATCAGTAGAGCCTCAGCTGGACCATGCAGACCCCTGTCACTAACCATGACCCTTCCCTCTCTTCCTGGCTCCCCGTCTCTGCCCCTCACCGCTCTCTGCGCCCCCGTCCGCCTCCCCTGGCCTTCAGGCTCACGCAGCTGCTGTCCCAGCATCCAGTCCGTTTCCCCCACCCCTGCTCCTGCTCCCGCTGCAGTTCAAGCTCTCAGCCTCAACTCTAGACCTAGCCCCCGGCCTCAGCCCCCCCCTGGCCACTGTGCCTCTGTTGCCCCCAGCATGGATGGACCTATCCTCGGGCAAGGTGTGGCCCCATGTGGCACGCCTGTCCGGAATACAGGTTATCATCTCTGATCGCCGCAATAGACTTCTACCCGAATCTGCTGCCCTGAGGGGACAGAGAGATGGAGAAGCAGGGAGAAGAAGAGAGAGAGCGAGAGTAGATTGAGCAAAAGAGGGAGTTGATGAGTGCGGGGAGGAGGAGAATAGAAAAGGAGGAAAGAGTAGCGGTAGGGATAGGGATGGAGTTTTGCCTGGAGGCAGGGATGAGGCAATGAGTACCCCTCAAAAACAAGCTGGCAGTGGGAGACCACCACAGGCACTTCTACAGAAAGAGAACATGGGGGCATTCAGGTGTGTGTCAAACACTAAGCAGCATGCTCTCTGTTCTCTGGTTCAATCTCCACAGCGACATACTTTAGCCACCCCGTGGACATCCCCAGGAAAACTCAAACCAGACAGCTGAACTGATGTTTTGATGGCAGTTTGATTTTATAAAGTCCTCTTTTTTCTTTATTTCTATCCTATTTTTTTGTATTAATCCAGTCAAAATGACCACAACAGGATCTATTTATGTGCTGCATATCACTCCCAGTCCAACAGATTTCATATCTGTTGCTGGACATTGAGAGTAAAACCAAACCATATGCTACCAATTGCCACAAATTACCCTGGATCCAGATTATCAGCACTAAAAAACCTGTTCGAGTTTGAAGCGCCATTAATTCTCCAGCCGTTTTGTGTTGCGAAGAGATTGCCAAGCACTCAGTGAGGGTTGGTTTGTTATCGTGGCTGCAGACATTGTAATCAGGCCTCAATAATCACACTTCCAGAAGCGGAATGTGCCTGGGGCCCGTGCCAACAGGCCCTAATGTGGGGCGCCGCGGGCCGCTAGCCTGCAGACACACAGGGCTGGCAGATGGAGGCTGCCATTAAACACGGACAATCAGAGAACACAATCACTGAGCAATATGTTGTGCACAGAAAGATAGATGCAGTAGAAGATGCAGAGTCTTACTGTAGATTTTGTTTCATTATAGGAATCTGTGTGATCTAGTGGTTGATTGCGTGTGCAAGATTCAACACACAGGTTAAAAGATTTATGTATACCAAGACGAGATTGGAAAGGATGGCAGTCATTCTGACCAGTGTTGGGTAGAGTTACTTTTAAAAGTAACTTGCTACGTTACGAGTATTTTTGTGTTTCCAAAAATTAAAACCCCTCTGCACCTCGTTACTAATGTTGGTTGTATCGTCAGGACAACGTGTAGCCTACTGTACGTCTACATTTCAATGTATTGATTCTACCGTCATTGCAGAGCCTAGTTTATGGCCCATAATCTGTAACTCTGCAGCCTAATAACAGGAATGACAGACGCAATATAACCTTTACAGCTCTTTATTATGCTAACAATCTGACAGCAAACTGGGCAGAGGCATACAGTATTAGGCACAGCTGTTTCAATGAAAACAACACGTTGTCGCCACCAGTGTAGCGGAGCTGTGTTTAGCTGCAGATGCTTCTTCACATTTGAAGTAGAGCTCTTCACAGCTGACAAGCACTTATCCTCCAGGCCCAACTTCACCCATCCCTTTCACCCAAAAATTCAAATTAAGGGGAATATTTCCACGAAGTAAATGCTGTCGTCTCTGCTATCTCGTTAGCTGAGCAAGCTAGCTACGCATGCGCACTGACACAACTGTAGGATTACCTTCCGCTGGTACGCAGCTACCTGCCAAGAAGTAGGAGAAAACAGAAACAGTGCTTTTTCTGTGGCGACAAAAGGGAATTACTATTTACGAAAAAGTAACTGAATAACGGACTACTTGAATTTCAGAAGTAACACGTTACAGTAATGGATTACTTTGTACTCCTAACACTGATTCTGACACAGATTTTAGAGCTGAGCTAACTTGTATGTTGCAGGATGATATTATGGAATTCATGAGATGTTTTTGGTATGTCGGACATTGCAGCGGAGCTTAGCAACATCTTTTACATGAAGCAGGGAAACACATTACTGCAAGCAAAATAAAAAAAAACTTTACATTTGATTTTCACTGCGTCATGTCAGAGAGGAGAGGCCAAAATGTCACCATATTATTTAGTTGATAAAACAATGGATAAGCTGTTTACTGCCATGATACTCAAAGGCTAACATACAAGGGAAGTATGTTGAATCCATTCTAAGTCCAAAACATAAAGTTTTCAGACGAGTAGACCTTAATTATAATCTAATTGTCATTAAAAAACTGACATTGTATACATACAGACATTGTTGGGTTTAAATGACATGACATGCTAGATCAGGGTGTCATCTGCATAGCGTCTGATGGCAAAAGACGGGGAGGCCATTTGTCTGCATTAATTGTGGCAATTAGGGTCAGGGTTCTTTTCTTCCCTGTGTCGTTACTGTGTATGCTTTGCCATTTTCTTTCTGTTCCCTTCCTTTCAGACAGTCTTATATCTCTTCTCAATGTCACAGGACTTCTGGTTCCTGGAGTCTCGGAACATGCCTGTAAGTATTTCCTGTTTCTCTTCCTGATTGGAGAGGTGTTGCTGGCACTGAAGTTGGTGTAAGGGGTGTTAATCCAAGACGCTCTGTACTTAGCAACCTCTGCCATCGTACCATATATGTCACTGTTTATTTATTACATCTGCATGTTAATAGCAGAAACACCACAGTGAAAAACAAAGTGGACATGTCAGTCACAGCACAGGGCCTGGGACCACAGTGGATGTAATGAGGCCACCAGTTAAGTGACACCTGAGTGAACCTGACATTGTACATGTGACAAAGTCACTACTGAACCAGACCATCAGCACTTTCTAATCAGACTTTCAATTTCAAAAATAGCACGTCTGTAAACCGTAAATCTTTCTCCTGGCTTTTGTGTTTCCCTTTCTCTAATTGTCCTGTGTCTCTGGATCGTAAATCTCTCAGGGAAGAGCCATTAGCAAAAATGGCTGGTAGGGAATCTTCCACTGGGACACTGCTGGTACTTTCACACTGAGAGGATGTCCAGATACTGACTCAAAAGACACAAATGTGTGCAGTTGCAGTCCATTCACCAGGGTCTGATGACCGCATGTCTGGCGTGGCAGCCCCTGCTTTTCATGTCAGCAACTAGCCAGCTGGTATTTGGGATTTCTGTGGTTAGAATGGTTTCCTTTCCAGCTCTCAGAAGAATTGAATTTTTGCATAATACACTTCCTGTATGTCATTGTATTTGGTGCTGTATTCCAACCGCTGCAAATAGTTTACAATGTCATCTGTTTCCTGAGCTCATTTCGCTTGATGCAATGTGTCTCAACTCAGTAACACATGACTGACTCAGTACATTGTCGACAAAAACAATGGCATCAAACAAACGAGTGCTGTGCAACAACCCAACCCAAGTCTCTAATGACTAGCAGGTCTTTAATATACATTTTCTTACTATGTAAGCATTGCCATGAGTTGTGTGTTTCATGTGTTTGGGCCTTAACCCAGGGTGACGGCCGGCTCTGGGAAAAACACACGGAAAAGACTTCTCACAATCAAATATCCTGTCTTAAGTGTTTTGGGGGAGTTTGTGTAAATAGGATCCAGTCAGTGCAGCAGCAGAATGATTTCCTGTTACAAGAGAGGCGGTTTGCTGATGGACATCAAGAGGGACACAGCAGGAAATGGCATCATGTAATGCAGTCATGGAAGCAACATGGAAGAAATGGTTGGACGTTTTTTTGCACACACCACATGTGATAAATATGCATGTGGTGGTGATTATCTTTTCTGGGGTGCTTTTTTTCGGCATGTGTCATTTTCTCAAGAGGGGAAGATCATCCACTTTTAAGACATGTCTTAAATTTTCTCATGCCTTTAAAGAGATAAAAGTAATTCCTTTCTATCTCTGAAGTAGACAGTAATATTATCTTTAATATGGTAATTATTGCAGAAAAACCATCTTTAAGACTGTGGCACAAGTGTTGGGAATTTATGACTAATCTATACAAGCGTACCTTATTATTTCTATAAATCATCTTAGAGCTAGGGAACAGAGGTATAAATGACCTTAACCATTTCATTAAATCTAATTAAATTGAATTGACATTAAAAGTCATCATTTCTGCTCTTTTTTTTTCCACAAGTGTAGATTAGATATGAGCCACGCTGGATCTCCTCAGTGTTAAACACATACTGCGTACAGTATTACAGAGTTAATGGGACAGATAATTGACAGTGAACCATAGGAGGTTAATAATAGATGCTTAATTGACTCCTATCAATTTGTTACACTGAACATCGCTGTCTGAAGATCTCATTCATACTGGGAGCAGGCGTATTCCCTGCAATGACCATATTTCTTTTTTATGATCAGAGCTTTTGGGATACTCGAAGAGAATGAAGTGCTGCATCAGCCAGTACAGTGTGAGGAAGACATGAAAGCCTTGTATCACAGTATTGGTCCGGATATAAGAGGACCCTGATTATAAGACAAACCCCCCTTTTCAAGACTAATTTTTTCGAAAAAAGACTTTTGTTTTTATAAACAATTTTATTTGACCTTTTAAATGTTTTAAATTCACAGGGTTTTGAAATCCATACCCGAACAGACTTTCTCTGACCCAGGGAGTACAACAGATTTAAAGTACTGTATCTAATTGAAGCATTCATACAGAGGGGCTACAGCTGAGTTAGTAATGTTAAAATCACAATCTACTGTATTAACTGTTTGAGTACTGTATGCGTACACTGGTGGCCCTGACTTGTTTATAGCCTGTGCATATGAGCAAGTGTTTCCCACCAGGCTTTGAATTTGTCCATCAACAGTGAGGAAGTGAGAGTTTATTTTTTCTGACGCCACTACACAGAATATAGCCGGCCTGACGCCTCGGTGTGAATGGTGAATATGACATGTCAGCTACTGTCCCAGGCCCTCAAGGCCCGCCCCCGCTTTCCGGAAGACCTCCGCTGTTTATACATATCTGGTTCACCTTTTTACTCTTAAACAATTAGCATGCATGCGGAGAGGAAACCCATCCTGTGAGAGCTGGACGCACATCCCAGCCAGTGTAGACAGCTGTCGGACATCACAGACATGTATATTGGCACAAATGCATTAATTTTTGAGACAATTAAGTTGAATCAATTAAATACTCTGTTTTTCCCCCTCTTTTTACCTCTTTAACGCGTTGTAATTTTATGCACCGGAGGCTCATCGACTCATAATCTGAATGGATGTAAATAGTTTGCATTGGAACACAGGGTTGGCAGTGTGCCATGCATCACTCGGAGGACTTAAACAGTTTGAGAGCAGACTGATAGATGAACCTCGCCGGAGATATGTGGCAGGATGGAGAGGGGAAGGTGTTGGAAGGTTGAGAATATTAATCATAGCAATTATTGAAAGTGTTTTTCGCTGACATCATCGTGCAGAGCCATATATCAGCCAGGAGCAGCATGCTTATGACTTAGTGACACCGGCTGAGTGGAGGACATTGAGCAGTAAAAATTAGCAAGTTACACCGAGTGAAAAATGAAGCCATCAGAGAGCCATAAGCAGCCGGCATTTGTTATTCCAACGAATCCGAATCAGGAAGAACGCTTTGTGGGCGTTATTGTTTGCACTGTTTGTGTCTTTACTGCGAAATAAATTCCTGTGAAGAGTAACTTCCATTGTGTTGGTCAGCTGTGTTGTCGTTGTTGCCTAGGAAATAAGTGGGCTACATGGAAGAAGAAACATTTGAGAGGAATTTCGTAGCAACAGGAAACAAATGAAGTAGAGAAACAAATAAATTGATAACGTCAGAGATTAGCAAGCACGTTATCTCAAAGTGCTGGAGAAGTCTGTGTGCAGAGATGTTGGTTTTGTGTCCTGCAGCAGGAAGCAGCAAATACCAGGCTCTTGGATAAGTGTTATAAAGGCCGGACAGGCACATTGGAATTTGTGTGCGTTCTTTTTGAGTCAGCTTTACAGAATAGAATAAAGAACAAAACTATATAAAAGATACACACTTTCTAAGACGTAGACATTGTATGAAACAATAAAAAAAATAGAGGTACTCTTGTCCTATGAAAACTATACACATCTATTATTGCACATGAAAATGTTGCACATCTGTTATTGCACATGACAACTTTGCACATATATTACTGCACATGAAAATGTTGCACATCTGTTATTGCACATGAACATTTTGCACTTATAGTATTGCACATGACAATGTTGCACATATATTATTGCACATGAACATTTTGCACATATATTATTGCACATGACAATGTTGCACATATATTACTGCACATGAAAATGTTGCACATCTGTTATTGCACATGAACATTTTGCACATATATTATTGCACATGACCATTTTGCACATGAATTATTTCACATGAACATTTTGCAGATCTGTTATTTCACATGAACATTTTGCACATATATTATTGTAAATGAAAATTTTACACATATAAAACAATGGCCGCTCTCTTTGGTCAGTGAGCTAAGCCAGCGCCTCCACTCCCACTTTTTTGAGTCAATGCGAATCTAAGCCAGCTGGAGCAGGTAATCGGTTAGCCTAGCTTAGCAGAAAGACTGGAAACTGTGGGAAACAGCCTGAATCCATCGAAATGTAAAATAATTTTTGCAAATTGATAACGTCAAAGATTCACACGCATGTCATCTAAAAATACAAGAGAAGTCTGTGTACATAGATGTTGGTTCTGTCTAGAAGGTCGGAAGAGTCATCCTTAAGTTGAATTTTACAGTCCTCCATGGAATTACAGGGAGGAATTGGATCCCAATTTAGATGCTTTTTTTATTTTGTGCTGTCTATTCTTTCACTGAAGTGATTTTTTTGGTCTCACTTTTGATTCTTTTCTCCCAAACTGGCCAGTATCTTCAAGGAAAGTCACATCTGTGTATTTTATAGTGCATTTATCTTCAGTTGTTTAGGCTTTAAGAAAGATCTTATGACATTGCAATGAAAGACAGTATGTGCCCTTAAAAGAAGTGGAGATTTTTGTCTGCGTCAAAGAACGATTAAAGTGCATGTCATTCTTTTATCTGTCTTTATTCAGCTGTTTGAATGCATTAAAAGAATCGTACGTCTTTTTACGTGACACTTATTTACACAGAGCACTGCTCTTTCGTCATGCTCTGTGTAAGCCTGTGCGTCGCTCTTTCCCTCCTTAAATTAAAGATGTTGTAAACAAACCGCAGCCTCTCCCTCTTTGGAAACTCTCGGGAACATCAGAGGGGTCCCTGGGTCTCTTACGTCTCTCCTGCTGCTCACGGCTGTATCAGCTCCTCCGGGCAACCGCCCAATTGGCTGGGAGTCTGCTGCCCTGACCCTGAACCCTGATACGAGGGGTTAGCCAAGGGCCAGCGCAGGGGCTGAGGGTGGGTGTGGTGGCGGAGGTCAGGATGGGGGTGGTGGTGGAAGGGGGGAGAGACAGCTATTAAACACAACAGAGGAAGGCCCATCAGGATGTGTCTTTTATAGGTGGCTGGTACTTGAAGGCATCAAACCCCACTCCCACAGATGAGAGGCAGGCAGTCCAGCCGGCAGATGAATCCTGTAAGGGTGGAAATGATGGGGTCAGGGTTTTTACAAGGTCAGGACGAGGTTAGTGGAGGGTCAGGGACTCTGTAATCCCTCCTTGCTGTCTGGGACATTGGAAGTCTGTTAACTCCTTCACACCAATACCTTCACACACACAATGGTTCTGAACATGTGAAAAGACAGCTACCATTTAAACAAAAGGTTCTATGTTTTTGGAATATTTGTTTTCTTGTCACGAAACTAAATGAGAAATCACCACTTTCACTATTTACAGTAAATTTGTAACTGAAGTCAACTACAGCTTGTGATTGGTTAGTTTAGAATTAAGCGTGGAAACTGTAGGAAACAGCGAACCTGAATCCATCTGATTGTAAATTCTGCTTCAGAGCACCTCAAAAGCTTTTTAACCAGTTATGTTATGCTTTTAATAGTTCTTTCATTTTACAAAAACCTAAAAACAATGTTGTAATGCTTTATATCAAGGCTCTTGTAATAAGCATTAGTTAAAAGATAATAAGACCTTTATAAGTCCTAGTAAGATGCTTATTAACATTAAATATATGTTAATAAGACTATATAAGTACATAATAAAGGGTTTATTAACCTAAATAAGGGACTGTTCACACTTAAGATCCAGCAGCTGCAAAAAAGCATAATTAACTATTAATAAGTGCATAGTTAATTGCTAAGTACTGTATAATAAAGTATGTATTAATCTTAACAGAGCAACTGTAAAGCTTAGTAAAGGCTTAACAATGGAATAATAAGCAAATAAGACTCAATGAATGACTTTGTCATGCTATTACAAACAATTATGAGAAACTTACAAGGCTTTTATTAACGCTATAAATTGTTTATAAGTTTCTTATAAATGCCTTATAATCTAACAATAAACATGATCTTACTATATTAAATCTTAAAAAGCATCTTAAGCAAGGACTTATAAAGGTCTTATTACCTATTAACTAACGCTTATTACAAGGACCTTAATATAAAGCGTTGCCAATTTTTTTTTCTTTACTTTTACGTATGGTTATATGACACACAATGTCTCTGCTAGTAGTACTTGGCAGGCTGGAAGATTCCGCTCAGAAAAGGTCCTGCACAAAACATCCCCTGTAAAACGGGGGATTTTTGCATTTATGTTTTAAAATTCTGTGGGGGCATACATGTCCCTAAGGCGCACAGTGGCCTTATGATGAAAATAATTTACTACGGACACTTCGGCTACCAAGATGACATGCCTATAGGGCTGCGATAGGAGAGTTTAAGAGATAAGAGACGTTCGGGCACAGTCAGGTTTGATGACAGACAATATGGTACGCTAGTTAGTTTTCTTGCTGGGTGTGGCTCCTGCAGAACCTCCTGCTCAGGCCTCCTTGTTCTTGTATTTGCAGCAAGTTTGCTCTTAATGCTCTTCATTCCTGCACTGCGCTTTCATTTGCAGCATGTTTCTGTTGTTGTATTACTTTTGGTCAATTGTATGTGTTTTGAAATTAGGTAGAAATATTTGATCTTAATGCCTCATCGAGGTAGGACTTGAATCCTAAAGCTTATGACATACTCTGGACAATAGTTTGTACATACTTAAGTTGTACCTACATCGACAAACATGCACGCTCCTACAGCTGAAAATCTGAGTAGATGCATCTTTATCATCGTCATCCCAACCCTCCAGATGACCCCGGCCCTCTTACACCTCCTACCCCGTCACAACCCTCCAACCTCTCCTCCCTAACACCGTCTCATTCCTTGTTTCATTTTCATTACCACCCTCCTGCGGGGACTTGAACTTGTTGCCCTGCCTGAACTGGGGTGACAGCTCACTAAATCACCACCTTTTAGTGGTGCTGCCCCCTTTTTTTATACACTTTAATCACCAGTCTCCAGTAACCAGGAATATTGGGCCCAGTGCATGGAATTCGCCTCATAAAAGGAAAAAGCAGAGGCCGCTGATGTGCTTCTCATGGCAGAATAGTCGCGAGAATTCATCTCGTTCTTCGCTGGGATGGCGGTGGAGGGGGGTTGATGGAGGAGGAGGGGGAGGGGCTCTCTCTTGCTCGAGACAATCCATTGCAAAGGATCAACAGGTTTTGAGCCGTAAACTTGAGGTCATCTCCTATCTGGGCGACAGTTTCTCATCTGGCAGTGGCGGTGCTGATGCTGGTGGGAGGCCTTGGATTTTGTTTGTTATTTATGGTTAGTCACAGGTTTAGAAATGGTTCTGAATGATCGGAGGCTATCTTTCACACCAGGCCTGTCACAGCGCTAAAACGGTTAACCCCCTGTGTACACGCTGTGGCGGGGAAGCGTAGGAAAACAGAGGAAATACAAGGAAAAGTTTTGTTTTAAGAAATCGTTTTGTACTGAATCATTTTTTATAGAAATTCACCTCTTTTTTGAATAAGATTACTCCACAAATCCACTGCTGAATGCTTATTTTTGTCATCCTCCTCCACTTGTCATCAGCATACACAGCACCTGCCTTGATCAATCCCTTTTTCTCAATGCTCATCCGCTCTCTCCTCCTCCTCCTCCTCCTCTTCTCTCTCTCTATTTCATCTCCAACCCAGCATTAATCCTCATCCTCCCTACGGAAGCCCACTTCGTGCAGCGGCGAGGGTATTTAGAGCCAGTGTTGACATTGGACAGCGCGTTAGACAAATATCCCCGACTCAGAAACCACAAGACAAATGGCAGACCCGAGCCCGCTGTGTTCTGGCAGCGAGTTCGCTGGTCTGGCTTAGCTGTGGTCTCTTATTCAGCGCAGGTGACGTCTTACTGCAAGGGGAAAAATGGCCGCTATGGAGGGAAATGTGGGTGCAGAATAAAAAAGAGGGATAGGTGGATAAAAAATAAAAGGAAAGTTCAAGATAGGAATCAAAACCACAATGTTTTACAGTGGAAATATCCTGAAATAACAACAAAAAACTGCTTTAATGCTTAGTCTGTGGTGTAAATTGTGGTGATAATGATTTTTTATCTTCAAATACATGCAAAGAAACTTAAATCAACTGTCTCCAGAGACTACATAAAGGAGGTTTTTTGGCATACCAGCAACTCCCACAGACAGCCAGGTGCTGGCTTTGATTCTGGGTGCACATTACATCATTCCAAGGTGGAAACAAACACACATCCCCACACACAGACAGCACTCACACGCAGACAGGACCCGGTGACTGTGACAAGCTATCTACACACGCTCGACACATTACCACACGCATACACAGACAGCACACGCATACACTCTTCAGAGATATGGGGCCCGTTTTGACAACCGCCAAGTTGACTTGGCGTTGGTCAGGCCGGAGTGATCCAAGAAAAGCAAAGCGGACCCACGAGAGGGCTGGGGCTTTTGTGTTTGTGGAGTGTCACACTTCATCACGAGGGAAACCCGTAACAGGCCCAGGAAGACCTTTGAAGCTATGGGAGGGGTGTGTGGGAATCGCCTCTGTGGCTACCTCTGATGTCAACTCCAATATTCTGATTGCAGGCTATTTCCTGGATTAGGATTGTGTTTGTCGGCTGGGAGGGAAACTGTGTGAGGATTATGTATCAGAGAGGAGACGAGCTAATTATAACATCCCATCAGACAATTTATGGATTAAAAATTGTTTTCACCAAAGTTCACCTAATTTTTATATATTAGCCACTAGCAGCAGAGCCAGAAGTTATCCTTCTAATGTACAGTGATGAGGTAAAATGTTCATGTATATATATTTTAACATATGAAGATGTAAATAGAGGCTTTTAATCAAGAAATACTGTTACATAATATGCTATTAAGGCATTTTAATTCACCATATTCACACGACGACCATTTTCCTCTGATGTCACGCTCAGGGTGGGAAGCTCGAAAGCCGTAATAATGTTTCAGCTTTAGAGTCTACGATTAATAAGCCACTGAAAAGACAATTGATAGTGAAATTCTGGAGGGACATCAGGCTGAATTTCAAAGTAAAAGACGTTTAAGAAGCCTTTAGCTGGCGTCAATCAACAGCTAACATGAGCGTTCAACCACATGCTAGCTATCACTACGTTTGGTATAAAGCAAATGCTAGTTTACATTATGTTAGCTAGAATAAGTCAAATTATGCCCTCACTATTTTATCATGTCATACTACCAAATAGTAACACCAGCTTCCAGCCACCTCCTAGCTTATGTTAATATTAGTGAGCAAGTGCCTGGTAACGTTAGCTTGTTATCAAAAACTGTATGTTAGCTTGAACTATGGACACATTTCCCTCCAGATTTTTACTATGCTTGATTTGTTTCTGTTGCTGTCCAATCTGGGATTAGTGAAACGATAATGATTTGTCAGATTCCCCAAATTTGTATAAGAAACTGGAACAACCTTTCCTATTTCATCATACACTACCAAACGGTAATATCAGCTTTCAGCCACCTCCTAGTTTAGTAAATATTAGCTAGCAAGTGGCTGACTGCTAACGTTAGCTTGTGTGATCATAGCCAAGGTGTTATCAAATTTGTTGTTTTAGCTTGAAATATGGACACATTTCCCTCCAGATTTTCACCTTTCGTTGTTTTTTTCTGTTGCAGATAATTCTGGAATTACTGAAATGATGATTTGTATTTGAAACTGGAACACAACAAAAGTTGCAGCATTTTATCTTCCCACCCCGAGCATAACATCAGAGGAAAATGGCCGCTGCGTCATTATGGTTTGACCATAAAGACAGGTAGGTTTTCATTTATTGTAAAAGTAAATTAATAGGAGCTAGGCTAAACATCCAGTGGTTTGGATTACTCAGAGGAGAGTGTTTCTGTAAACCATTAGACTAAAGATCCAGTATGTCCAACCGTGTCATGGTCAGGTGATAGCAGTGCGTGCAGTTTGCTTTGGCTGCTTCATAATTAGTGGAACGGTGGCGCACTTTAATGGACCACATCCTCTTGGCTGGAGCTTCACAGGGTTTAACCACTGAAGCCATAATTTCATTCTGTGATGCTGGAAGCCTGGAAAGACAATTTCGAATCAAGGAGAAATAGTCAGGAAATGACATTTGTAGTTAAGGGACGGCTGGGTGGTTGGTACATTGGAAAGTTTCTCCTCCTGCAGTGTTGGATAAAACGTAAAGGGATTTTTTTTTTCACTTTGCAGAGTTCAGGTTTTTATTTGCAAACTTACAATTCAGAAAAAATGTACAATGTGTTGAAGCAAGGATTTGAACCTGTGCTCTTAGCAGCATGGCAATATGGATGGAAATATTGGTCTGTCTTCCACTTTGGTCCAGACTGTAATATCTCAACATAGGATGTATTGCATTGAAATTTTGTACAACATCTGTGATCCTAAGAGGTTGACCTCTGCGCCAAATGCAGGTTGACACATTGATTTGTCAACCATTGAATGGATGGCAACAGAATTTGTCCGCAACTTTCAGTGACTTGTAATACCTCTGATCTCACCACTGACGTTTCATTTAGCATTGCCATATAGTGCAAAATTATTTGTCAAATTTGTCTAGTACTTTGATTTATGACTAAATATCTGTAGAACTAAAGGCGGCCCTCGTCCTCAGCTCTGGTTTGTGTTTACAGCAAGACAACTTGCTAAACTAAGATGGTGAAAATGATAAACACTATCCATGCTAACCATCATTACGTTAGCATTGGCACTGAGGGTGTGTTAGCTGTGTTGCCACTACATGATTCTGTAAAACCCTTGACAGACATAATTGATTATGTTCATTGTCTTATTTTAATCAATTTTCAACAATCATTAGAAATGGGAAATTGAAAAAAAAAACCTGAATTAAATTCAGGTTGGCTCAAAATATGAGCTATAAATACAATCAATAGTGAATTAGCATCAGCTTAAAATGACTCTGAAAGGCACCACTCTAACAAAAGATATTTATCTTTTTCAAGACAAAATAATAGATATTAGCAAAATGATCTCAGGGCTTTCACAAAAGAGCAGCGGCTTATGAGGCAAAACATTTTTCATCCATTTTAATGCTTTGTGTACTTTAGAAGCCAAATTGAAGGAGGGTAAAAGCCAGATTTTCTTTGGGGGATTTAGACGAAAAAAAGAAAAAAAAAAACTCAATTACTGTTTGCAGACTGGGGCTGTTGTTAAGGACGGGGCCATGATCAAACACAATTTGGATCAAACCACGACTTTATTTCACATTCTCTCACATTTCCAATCAAGGACCGATTAGCCTCAGACATTAATGAGCCTACTAATCCATTTGGGCCCCTCGTGATAACGGTTAATTGTCTGTAAAAATGTGTACAGATCCCCGTTTGGGTTGTTTACTAACTGATTTGGATGTGGTTAGGCCCTAAAGAGGTATCATTATGTTGATAGTTCTGTGGAAAATGAGCCCCTGATGGAGGCAACTCCACCGTGGAGGAGAGTTAAGAATACACAGGACTGCCTTCAACCGTCGCTCACTTGAGACGACATTTATCACTATTTTAAGATAACATTTTCCTGCAATCAGCCTTCATTGGACTTCATCTGTAATAAGCATGAGTTTTCTGTTTGCTCGCTTCATTTTTTAAATAAACCTCTGACATTTGAATGGACGCGATTCAGGTCCAGGAAAAGAAAGTACACAAACTGGACTACCAGATGTTCCAGGCTTTATTTGGCACTGCATCCTCCGTGTCCTCTGCTTCATGTTTGTGGCTTAGTTAAAACATTCAAATTAAGCAAAATTCAAATCCAATTTAAGTTCTGCATAAAGTCACAATAAGAATTGTACATTGGCTTGAGCTGGAGCAGAGAGTCCTGTTTGACATCAGTGACTAATGTTTACGTAAATGGGAGGAAACTGGGATTATTTTAACAAAGTTTGCTGCCCAAATTCCTCCATGTCATAAAGAAAAAGGTCTCAATGAATGAAGTATTCAGCTTGTTTTCAACATGTTTGTAGTTAGCTCATATTTGCAGATATCATTAAAGAGGGGGTATTATGCTGTTTCACATTTTAAGACATAATGTCACAATGTTGGATGTCCAGACTAAACGTGTGTGAAGCTTTAAACCTGTAGGTAAAAGTATGTTGGAGTAAACTCAGCTCAGTCTGCAGGCTGCTGTGAATGCCAGGTTCCACACAGGTTTTTCTACACGCTGCACTTTGCGACGTCACAAAGTGCAGCCTCAGCAGGCTTTGGAGAGCTGGCCAATCAGAATAAAGTGGGCTTGTAGGGGCGGGGTTTCTGAAAGGGGCAGCGCTGACTGAGTTGTTTCAGGCAGAGGCTGTATGAGGGCCTGCACAGAGCACCAGTGTGAGAAACATGATGAGTTATTTAAACTGTAAATTATGCTAAGCTACTCCACAGGTATCACAGAGTGAAATATGAAGCTTGGAATTAGCATAATACCCCCCTTTAATATGTATCCTTTAATAAAATCTCTATATAAATTATATAATTCATATTGTCCAAACCAATATTCATGCATTACAAGAGACTAATACAAAGTGTTGTTGATACATGCAAGTTATTATACCTTTGTAACTAAAAATGTAGGGATAAAAATCCACTGTACGAGGTTGAATCTACCATCATACATCATCCATGCCTACTTACAGTTTGCATGTCAAATCATTTGAAATAAATCACCTTTTTTATATTATGAAACATGCACTTTCAGTTTCTATTTTGAACACAATACCTGTAAATGTTCTGCAAACCAACAATCCACTATTTCTATTTCGACAGAGATGATGCACTGTGTTCCTGCAGCATGTGTACTTGCTTTGTCATGTATTAAAAGGGGCCACCAGTGTGTACGTGTGTTTGTATTCTGGCCACTCAGCGTGCAACCTTGGCTTGGCCCGCTCTGACACTCAATTTATTGTCCTGTGATTTGAGGCCTTAGTTTCTCATTACAGCCAAAGTTTTTGTGTCCTTGTGCGACAAAAATTAGTTTGTGTGTCCGTGTAAATCACCTGTCATATGCACATGCTCCTTTAAGAAAAGGCCAAGGGTGTCATTTGATGCCTGCTGCCTCGCTTTCATATTTATGCGTCTCATATTCACGTCCATTGGCTGTGTCTCAGTTGGGCTATCCATCAACACTTTTTTTTTTATCCCCGTCGCACCAACAATACGGACATAAAACGCTCTTTTACGTCAGCAGAATGCTGCCACAAATAAAGCGGGAACAACACACCTCTTTATTTGTCTGGTAATAAACTACATAAATTAAAACTGATAAGTGACTAAATTTGCATCGGTCATATCCTGTGGGCACGGGCTTTTATGGAAATTACCAGAGGCACTGAAGCTGCGTTATAAAGTATAAGCCACAAAATTGGAAAACAAAGGTGGAATAATGAGTTTACAAAAGTGGAGGATAACAATTTTACTGTCAAATTAAGTATCAAAATTAGAAGTGAAAAAAAAAGTGTCGTATTTTTAGTTAATGTTTGTTACAGTGAACGTATCGTGTTTTTCAGCACTGTATCTCAATGTAACACTCCATATGAAAACGTATATTTGTATTGTAGCCAGGTTTAACAATAAAATAATAATGGGCAATTTTAAATAAACTACAATAAAACAGTACTGTAAATAAAGAAAGAAGGCAACAACCAGACAAAAGGTCAAGGAATGGATAAAAATATACTTAATTGCCAATATAACATTTTGCTAATAATAAAGATACAAAAAAATATTTGCCATATTTATCTGAAAAATGTATACATCAATAAATAAATAAATAATCATATCAAAACATTGTTTACCAAATGAAAATATCTCAGTCATCACTGCCTGTATATCACAGCACAAATGTTGCTCATCTGCAGGTTGTAGATTTTGCCATATATTCCGGATGAATAAAACAAACACCAAACAAAAACAAAAAAGGGAACCTAGTTAAAAGCGAGGGGATGAAGAGACGTCGCTCTCAATTTTGTACACTCAAACAAAATCAGTTGCCTTTAGCCTGCTTAGGGGTAGAAGGTGAGGGAAGCGCACAAAAGCACTGCAATTATTCTGCTCTGGCACAACAACAGAGAGCAAAAAGAGCATCAAAGGCTTTCCTCTGAGCAAAATAGAGCTCCCTCAGAGGAAAAGTGCAACCTGTGTGTGAATACCAGTGCATGGACTTTTGGTCCTCTCCTGAGACACGTCAGGCAAAGGATGTGTGTCAGTGTCAGTTTCAGAGTTTGAGTGCATATCCACTTGGATTACGTTGAAGTACAGTGTACACTGGCAGAACTTTAACTGCCAGTATAATGTGGATTAAAAATGTTTTACATGTAAAATATGACTTTTAAGATATAAAATGATCAAATACTGTATTTTAATCAACATGAAAATGTTTTTCACAAAAATATTACATGCTAAATTATTGCTTTCACATGCAAGTTCTTACATGCCATTCAAATTTAACTTGTGAAAAAAATAAAGTACATGTGCACAAGTGCTTGCTGTGCCTGCCTGCATAGTTGTTTGTGTGTGCAGTTGTGTCAGGGAATAAAAAAAGATACATTTTGATGTATTTTACCATTTTTAACTTGTATTATGTCTTTAATTAGTATTATTATTGTTATTATCAATATAATTTAATTACTATTACTTACTATTAATTGTATTACTATAATTATTCATTACTATTAATTTACTTATTTTAATGTTTGGATGTTTGTCAATAATTGCCACTGGTGTCATAGTATAGTCACAGTAATGTTAACACCGATATTCACTTTTTCTTTAAATATTCTCAATTATTATACTCACATTTTTGGCTTTGAACGTAGTGTCAATAACATACTTAATTGTGGCCTTACCTGTTTGTCAAATCTTTTGTTGTAGTATAATAGAAAGACAGAAAATACTAGGGACCGATTTTTAATCAGGCACAACAAAGGGCAACTCGGTGTATAAAGGGGTCCTTGACAACCCGGAAGTCGAGCTGTCACATGCTGTTGTGTACATGCACCGGTTGCTAAGCGTAGTTATCAGACTGTGTGCTATTACAGCACCCAAAATTGATGTCATTAAATTCTTGAGCAAAAAATAAGAAGATGAAAGTGGTCGCTTTAATAAGGTAACCGCGGTCATTTTCGGTATTTGTCTTAGAGTTTTATCTCTGATGTTTTTTGCTAACGTGGAATAATCTAAATCTCAGATAGAATTCTCTGAACACCACACACAGTGAACTGCTGTGTGAGTTGTATGATGTTGAATTTAGCGTATAACTGTTAACTGCGTATACATGTAAAAGTAAATTATACAATGACACTAAACTAAAATGCAGTTTAAAGCCCATTAAAGAGTAGCACGCAAAAAGTTAGCTCACTTACTGTAGTGTTGTTAAGGCTATTTTGAATACAGCATCTCCAGTGTTATAAGTCCTGGCACAAGCAGGTTCTACATCACTGAATATTGTTGCTGCTGCTGCTGCTGCATCACATTCCCAGAGCACTAACCGAACACCCCTGATAATGTTTAGCTCTGCATCTTAATGATTCAAATACAGCTCTAACTTACCTCTGTGCCTATTTTTCATGCTGTGTTCCAGTGGGGGCAAAGACAGCTGCTACAACATGATGCAGTGTGTCGCTGCTGGGCACCAAATCGTTGCTCTGGCCAACCTCCGTCCTGCTAACACAGGTGAGGAAGATGATACCCTGCTGGGGTTTATATGATCTAGGGGCTGGCTTGGCAAAATGGGCCAGCCAGCTGCACTTCTGTGAACCAACAAACTAAGAGACGTATGTGATCAAAGTACTGCAGAGCTTCCCATCCTGCAATAGTTTTTGTAATATGTCGGGTGTTACAGCTACAATATGTTGATTAATAAAATAATGTAGACTGAATGAGATATCAAATTGTGAAAAATTGAATGAAAATAAACTTAACATTTGAGGTTTTCATGTTTGTTGGAGGTTATTTTTGTTTCATGACTCATTTTACAGTGCATTTTAATTTCATGTTGACACAGTGGGAATATTTTCGAACTAATGATTCCTTAGCATATTTCTTTTGTTTGTTATGGGCAACATGGATCTTAAAGAAAACATTACATAATTATGCAAAATGTGGATTTATCTTGATGTTTATTTGAACATTTTCAAATAAATTACAATGTTTTTAATAAAATTATGTTTATCAGACACATGATCAATAGCTTATTAACATCTTTTCCTACTGTTACAGATGAGCTGGACAGCTACATGTACCAGACAGTGGGCCACCAGGCCATTGAGCTGTATTCTGAAGCCATGGACCTGCCTCTGTACAGACGCACCATCCAGGGCTCTAGTCTGGACACCAGCAGAAACTACAGTGAGACAGAGGGGGACGAGGTGGAGGACCTGTATGAGCTGCTAAAACTCGTCAAGGTAGGCTTTTTCTTTCCCCGCCATTAGTGAGAGGTACGGGACTTTATGAGCGTTGGTCTGCAGAGTGGATAGTGCATGGCATTTGGGTGTCAACCGAGGTCCTGTGACCGAAAGGCCTTAATGAACACACAGACACGTTTGACTAGTGTATTGGTAATCATGCAAAGTCATACTTTCATTACTGTCAACAATCTTGAGGATACTGCATTGTTATTGCTATTACACATCAGTCCAGTTAGAAGTACAAACTTCCTTACAAAGAACATATAAGGCTGAAAATGTAGCAACAAGTTTCTAGCTATATTTTACCTTGGTTTAGTTTGATGGCTCCTTAAAGAAAGTATCTGGGTCACTTTGTCTTACAAAAATGACCAGGTTCTTCACTTGCCTTTTGTTTGCTTGGCTATTTTACATTTAGTACATGGAAGATACAGTACAGTAAGGTTGGATAATCCCTTTTTATATGTATCTGTCAAGACATAAGAAGAAGAAACACGTTAAACTAAAAATGCAATGTTCTATTTAAAGTATCATTTAGTTATGGCTTTACTTACTTGTTATAATATATTAAATATATATTTTGTATTAAATATAATATTAAAGTATTCTTCTAGCATCAAGCATATTCAGCAGCAATTAGTCACATATACGTATATGACATCATAAGAGGTACATTAAAGTTGTAATCTCGAGGATCTCAGTTTCGTTCTCTTTGGCGGCACCTATGGCGATAAACGGTAATTGCAGGAGCACACTTCCCAGATATCCAGACAGTGCTGCATGTGTGACGTCCACGGTTGGCTCCGTTTGCAACTCTTGATTTTCCTCGCTGACGCTCGCTTTCCTTTTTAGACTGTTTGCCTTCATCTGAGCGTCGAATTTGTACCTTTCTCTTTTGATTTTCACTCATTTTTGAAGTTGTATCTGTAGTCATCGATCTTTTCTTTGTTTGTTCAGCCATAGTAGATTTCTGTTTACTGGCAACACTTGCTAAGACCAGCAAAGCAACCGCTTAGCTCTGCCTACCCTCTCTGGTAGACCAACCAAAGCTGGGTGATGGAAAACGCGTCACTAACTGGGCGCTGCTTGTGATTTTTTTCCGTGAAAGTCGCCACAGACACCCAGTCTGTGATACTGCAAATGCAAAGGCTTTCATCAGTGGGCCATAGGCTCAATCACCATTGTGTTACCTCATTCGGCGATAGATAGAAAATCTTGGAGATTATCACTTTAAGGCAGGACTCTAATACATAATAAGCCTCTAATATAATGTATTATTACAATATACCATGATTATTTGAGCTCACTTTTGTAATTCTTCATTAAGCGTATATAAAAAGTAGTCTTAGTTTTGACCCCTCGGCACAACTGACATGTTCTTAACATGTGTGCCTTTAGTGAACAAGCTCTCAGGGCACTGCTAAACTTCTCATCTCATCTCAGGTTCGTGACATATGTCGCCCTGTAGAGATGTTTTACAAGTCATTCTCTGTGGATTCAGAGTCACTTAGTAGCCCATCAGTTCTGTCTCAAGGAGACTCTGCTTGTCTGGCTTCATCTGGCCGGCTGAACACTAACAGTCCTTAGCACCTATCGCAGAGTGCAACCAAGCCGCTCAGGAGATTAAAAAGCCGTGTTAGTGCTTTTAGTCTGTCTTATTTAGTATGTCTTGATTTCACTTTGAAAGTGGGGTAAGTTTTCTTTCTCTCTAACTCCGGGGGAAAAAAAGTGCCTATCAGTTAATGAAAGTTTTATGTGTGAAGTTGGAGAGAGGTGCCCTTCAACAACACGCTTCACAGGGAAAAAAAAAAACATTCTTTGTTTTATCTCACCTGACAGAAGATCAGATGCAAAAATTAATCACCGGATTAATATTTCATCAAATACCACTTTCACCAGGATATTGAGAAAATATTCATTTGATGCCAAATTATGTATGAGGCCTCGGTGGTCTGATGCGGTGCAGGGTGGCTGACTGACAGGTTCGAGACAACAGCGTGTGTGTTTAACACACCGCTGGCGCTGCCTGCCTACCTGACCGCCTGCAGCCATGAGGAGGCTACCTGGACGCACACTTTGACAGCAGCAACAGCTCTCCCTGCTGTCAGCACAAACAGGGTGTGGGATTGATCCTGTGTTACACTCTCTCCCCTCTGCACCCTCACACAACCTCTCATTTTAGCTTGCAGCATCAAAATTTAAGAGGCTCTTATGGGATGTTGGATTTGAGTTTGTTGTTGAGATGGGAGCTGGCTTGACGTGGTGTAAATGAGAGAGGGGGGGTTGCTTGGTTCTTCCTGTAGGTCTGTGTGGAGACATGTTCATCCGGAACTGAGGGCTGCTCCAGGGCCCCTGCATGTCCGCACATCGCCTGGGTGGCAAGGGCCAGTCAGCTCGCCTCGGGGCATTTCGCGCCCTCTGCCTGACTTTCTTTGTCGTCTTCTGGATGAATCGCAGGATTTACACGCGCAGCGACATGAGAAAACTCTTGTTTGTATCATTTCTTCACACAGTCCACAATTCTGTGTTTGTGGGCTCTTGTATCCACAGTACGCATCTCCCTGGTATGTGATGCAATATAGCATCTCTGCCTGTGGTCAGGGCTCTAATTGCAAAGGGCTGCTAATTTCCCATTTCCAGGGCTTCTCTGGGTCTGACCTCACCAGTCAGACGGGCCATAGATCAGGGCAGTTGGACTCCCATGGGGCCCTCACGGGCGAGCAGACCTCCAGTCGTCTCCATGTTTACCCCTCTCACCTTCATCAACAGAGCAGCACCATAAACAACAGGCTTCCTCTCTGTTACTGAGTGATGTCAACCATGAGGACACAACTTTCTTCACTCAAGTTTCAAGTTGTTTTTTTATGTTTATTAACTTGTGCCTCTTAATAAAGATAGTAAACTAATTTAATTCCGCCTCATATCGCCCCTCAAGATTTGTTGATTATGATCACGTTAAATTATGTTCCACACATACGCCTTGTTTATTAGGCGAATAAGAAACTCAGCATTAAGTTTGTGGTGTTGTCGATCGGTAAAAGTAACGATAGAAAGGGGAGAAAGAGAAAAAACACTTCTTTTGATAATGAGCTGTTAAATCACCCTCACTGGGAAAAAAAGCGTGATATTTTGAAAGACTCTTCCTCGCAGTTTGAATTAATTAGAAGTTACAAGATTATATTTGGCAAATGACACTCGAGCATACATGAAAGACATTTTTTTTCTCAGATCCGGAGTTGATGAGTTTTAAGTGTGGATTCTCTTCCTTCCTCCTCCTCCTCCTCCTCCTCCCTTGCAGTGCCTCCAACAGACCCGTAGCGTGAGCCAACAGTGCCATCTACGGATCGATCTCGGAAGCTACCAAACCACAGAGACTCTTTGGCCTCTTTGGAGAAATGTTTGGAGCCATTCAAAAGAATCAAAGGAAGAGATCATATTCTTCAGAACCATTGTTGATAGAGGGGGGAGAAAAAAAAGGCCCAATTATGACAGAAGAAATGAGCCGTCCATCCCCTGGCAGCAGTGATAATGGCAGAGTGACAATGCGGCCCTATCGTTGGCTCCTTTGCTCTCATCGCTGGCTGTGTGCGGCTGTGTGGCTTTGAAGTGTGTAACCTGATAGACACGCAAGCCGCAGCGTACCCCGTCCCGTCCTGCTAGGTGCTGATCTTTGAACCCGCTCTTTGAGGGGGAGAAATAACAGTTTTGTCAGCGGCGGGGGGGACATCAATGACTGTAAGGGTATATTTTCATAGAATAGATGACGTCCTTGTGTTCTCGACGAGGCTTCAAAGGGAAACGAGAATATAAAGATAACAGCGTGAGTATTTTTGATTTTCAATGCTCTTTTATTTATGTTTCCTTGTTTGTGTGATTCTGAAACAGGGGTTTGGTGGTGGTTTGGTCTGCCTTGCTCTGCTGTGATCCGCTCTGATGTGTGATACAGATCAGCAGTGTCAGTCACCCCCGGCTGTAACGCCAGTCCCCCCGAAGGCCCGCAAAACCCCTCATATTAGTCATATCACATCCCTCAAGTCCTTTATCCTTCTCTCTGTGCTCTGTGACCTGACACAGTGGCTCTTTATGCCCAGTGACCCTGCTTGCGTGTGTGTGTGCTCGCACACGCTCGTGTGTTCAAGGTCAGGTCAAACGGGGCCTCTGTTACATGATAACAGGTCTATCTCTGTTCCCCTCACACACCTCTGGCTCTCTTCCTTTTGCCCCAGTTTGCCTTCTTTCAACACTCTCCTCTCTCATCCTTCTTCCCTTTTTCGCTGTTAGTTCAGTTTTCAAGATGTCTTTCCCTTTATGAGATATTTTGTATGTTTAAGATGTTTTCCAGCAGATACAAAACTACCCAAACACAAAGCCGCTCCGCCTTGAAAGCGGCGCGGCCTACAGGGCCACCGAGAGTTTTGGGAAGACGCAACCCGGAGCTGGAAATCGCTTGATGTAGTAAGAGATAACATATTAAAAAAAAAAGATAGCGACTCCAGTGCAGCGGTTCTGCAACCTTTGAGCTGATGAATAAAGACAAAGACATTTAAGCTCATTAGAGTGATGAGGAACAATAGATGATATCTACGCACACGTTCCTTTCTGCCAGCTCTAATTAGCAGCGCTGTGACATCTCTGTCGTGGTGAGACCCGGCTTTTGGAGCGATGGAAATGTTACGTTCAGATCTCATTTCTTATCCTGTAATGCACAAGACTTTTCAGAAACTGTTTTTTTAAGTTCTTTTAGTTGTTGAATTTTGTGGGTCAGTTAGCACCCTTTTTTTCTGAAAGGTCTTGCGAGGTGCGCTGAGACCTTTCGCCTTTGTAGATGAAAGATGCGCCTTCTTTAGTGTGCCTTAAAACACCTTAAGTGAAATAATCCTTTTCTTTAACCCGCACAACCTCTTCCCCCCATTCCCTGTATCCCCTTACCTTTATTAAACGCACACACACACACACACAAAGTCCCCCCCTCATCCTCAGCCTACACCGCCGCTCCATTATCGACATCAGCAGACAAGAGTGGGGCCCTCTGAGATCGCAGAGGCAGCCTGTCCACAAGTCCAAACACTCTTTTTCATTCTTCCCCTCTCGCTCATTCGCTCCCTTCTTTCTTCATCTCTGCCTCCATTGCCTCGTCGTCGCACTTTCATCCGGACCCCTTCAAAAGCCTGGCACTGGTTCGACGCGCGTGCCCTCACTGGAGGTGCTTCCTGCTGCGTGGAAAGGAGGGAGAGGAGAAGGGAAGGAGAAAAGAGGAGGCTGGCAGGCAGGCGGGCGGAAGGAATCTCCAGTCGAAACCAGGAGCTCTGCGGTATTGATTAGGGAGCCGAGGTGTTGCGAGACAAGTCGACAAGAAGAGGGGTGTGAACTACAAAAAGGGGAGGGGTGGTCAAAATCAAACACTCAGCCCCTCTTCTGATTACCGGCGTGCTGCAGCATTAGACGTACATCGGGGGCTCAACAGGAAAATGGATTTCTTTAAAAACCTGCTTAATACATAAATCATGACCTCTGGGGTCACAGCGAGGGTTTAGGAGATCGGATCAATAACAAAGCTAATGCGAGCTTGTTGTAGCTGCTCTGCGGTGCACAGAGACCTCTGAATGATGTTATTGGAAGTAGCTTACAAGCAGTCTGAAACCGATGGATGATCACTTTGTAGAAGTTTAGTTTTATTACAGTTTCAGTGCGAGTAGGAGCACCACCTCCAACAGCCGTCCGTCTGTGTCGCCTCGCCATGTGACAGCCATTGTTATCCTTCCCTTTGGTCTGAGGCGGCTCGTATTCACGCCGGCACGCCGCCGTGGCAGCGGGGTTAAGATTGCAGGCTTGTTTTGCACATGAGGAAGGACAGCATTAGCGCTGAGATAATGGCACTGTGCATTGTTTCGCTGGCCGTGTGGAAGTGGTGGGACAGGATCTATTAGACGCAGGCCCATTTCCCTCCAACTGACGCTAACAGTCCCCACAAACATTAGATAAAGAGCCTAGCCCCGAGCCTTTGTAATTTGTTTGTATTTTTCTGCTTAATGTACTTTGCTCAATCTTGTTTAGCGATGATGGAAGCTGATAGCCTTATCTCGCCTTGCCAAGGGCATGAGCCACTACCACTGCCTGGTTGAACATTGTTCCTATGGAGAACGTGTGTGTGTGTGTGTGTGTGTGTGTGTTTATGTTCTTTCTTTCTGATGTTATTTTGATGCCGCTGTTGTAATGTGTTATTTGCATATGAGATATCGGCTAATATCTTCTATTAAGCTCTGATGTAAATCCACCATTAAGGAAAGTGTATTGCTATAATTTCTCTTTTCTTTTATTGTTCAGATTAAGAATGAGGGCAAATCTGTGATAATCATCAAACCAAAATTTGATTTATTTTCTAACTTATGTCTTTGTTAGTTTTCTCCTTTAAAAACAACTTCTAACATCTTCTCTGTAATTGTTGAATCAGAATCAGAAACACTTTATTAAAATTCATTTTTTACTGCCGTTTTTTTTTTTTTTTTTTTTGGTGTAATTTGTATGTAATTAGAATATAAAGCATTATATTTAACTTGTGCTGCACAATATATTGTTTAACAATGGCATTATAGACATGCGAAAGTGAAGCAAATGAATACCCCTTTCCCATCACAATTAGTGCGTTGATGCAGGTTTTTCAGACCCAGGAAGACTCGCTAATAAATGCAAATATTCTCTTTTCCCACTGCCAGTGAAGTACACTCCTGTCGGTCTCTTTTTTGCTGCGTCACCGTCTGACGTCACAAACGTGCCAGAAACAGGGTTAGTAAACAATAGTACTCACAAAGAACTTATATTATACTGTTTGGTAACCAGCATGGAGACCAGTGAAGATGTTACGGTTGTTCAGTTACTCATTCAGTCTGTTTATCAAACTCTGCGCCAACACATTTTGAACGATGTTCGAGCGCTGCTCGGATAGAGACAGCCGGAATTTGTTGCTGTGCGCGTCATAGCAATCGCTCTGGAAAGGGGGCGGAGATTAGCGCTTAGGAGTTATGTGTTCCTATCGATGCCAATCGGAGCCGAGTCGATAATTACCCGGGTCTGAATGATTGTAGTCTTTCCCTCTGAACAAAAAAGGCAGGTTTTTTGACCTGTGGGAAAGCAGCTGAAGTGAAACACGTCAAGCTGCTTCTTTTACTGTTCCTCGGTGCAAAACCAACACTCGCCAGTTTCTCGTCTTCCATCGCTCATCTACAACAAAAGTCTGTCTGATACAGAGTGAACTGACCGCTGAGCTGCAGGGGTCTTATAAGAGAGTGCATTCCCGTTATCAGCGGCACCTCGTGTTAGTGCTGGTTAACGCTGTGGCTACGTAAACGGACCGTTCATGGCGCGGACGCGCAGCGGAGCGTTTATTTTAAGCGGCTACACCTGCAGCGCACACACGCCGTGAGGTTGCATGTGTCGCCCGGAAGTCGGAGACGGCGAGCTTTTGTTTAGAAAAGTTACCGGGCTGTTCACGCTGATTAAACGTACATTTGAACACACCATATAATGAAGGCAACTGAAGCACACAAGTCTGTTTGTATTTATTTTATAATCTACCTGAACTCTGTTCGTCATAAGGGCGTCAGAGTCTCTGAAGCAAGTGTTAAAGTATAAGAGGGGTTTTGTAGACTTACAGGTCCCAAATAATAATAAGTATAATTGTTAATTGTTTATATGGACATAAAAACACACTGCATTTATCTGGTGTTATTCCTGTATTTCTTAAAATCGCAGAACAAACAGTTATCAGTCCGTTTCTCCCGATATCGTTCAGCCCTAGCTGTAACCGTCTCCCACCACAGCCAGTCGTTTTTCCTCTGCAGCCTCATGTCAGGGTGTGAAGCATAATCCAGCCATTTAAGACAAACAGCACTCACCGAGGAGGCTGGACGTGCAATAAAACCTTTTAAACTCACCGGCATCAACATCCAGTCAGGCCCAATGCTGCCTGTCTCCGAACAGACAGCTGAGGAAAGAGTCTTTCAACTCCCTGCCATTCATCTGCTCCAAAATTAAGAGGGCTTTTATGTTTTGTTTTGTGAACCATTCCCCTCAAGAAATATCTGCGGCAGGCCCCATCACCTCCCGCAGCTAAAGTCATAACCGGCCGTAGAAAAACACTGTCTGGAGTCTGGAGAGCGGGTTAAACCAGCATCACAGCTATATTTTCCTCTGGTCTCTCTCCTGGGAGGGAATAAGGGGAGGATCGGGGAAGGGGGGGATTCATGATGTCTACTGGCGCTATGGAGGATGGAGGACAGGAGAGCCAACATGCAAAGAGCCTGGAACCTGACCTCACCAGAAAAACATTTACATTTTCAAGTGTGTGTGTTTAGCAGGCCGGCGTGTGACTGTGTCTATATACGTGGACTGCGTGCGTTCTCTCCCAGGACTAGGTGGTTGTTGCGGACCATGAAAAGCAACTGACATAGTTTACCTCTCTGTGGCAGGAGACTCCTGCTTTGATTCTGTCCTACACTCGCTTCCTGTCTCAGACTCTCAGACGCTCTTACCTCAGCCGAGAGGGATTACGACTTTGTTTTAATGCCCCATAGAAAACTTTGCAGAAGCTTATTTATTGGAACACCTTATCCTTTTAATGGTAAAAGGCGAGACCTTGAATTTTTTGGAGGAAGTTGGAGGATTTCCTGTCATCTTTGGGAAAAAAGACTCCAACCATTTTATGGTCTGAGAGTAGAGGCGTAGAATGACAATTTGTTAGGAACAGCCATTAAAACGTTTCATTTCCAAGAGCCAGTTGTAACTTAACGTGTTTGCTTGAATCGCGAGTATTCATGGACATCGACCTCGTGTCTCCCCGCTGCTTCTCGACGTTTAGTTTTCCATGCATGTGTAGATATGGAAAGCCTCCTTGTCCTTGGCCCTGCTCAAACCTGCCTTTGTGCTTGCTTTGGCCGAGTCCCTCTCCCTCCCTGCCTGTAGACTGGTTGCGTCTGTGTTTACGTAACCATATATATCTGAGAGGAAACTCGTGAAACATTAATCTCTCTACTTTTTAACCCTGATGAATTTCTACATTTTCCAGCTGTGCGGCATGGCATATTTATGCTCAGGCTCTATTGCTGAAAACAGCTCTGTCATTGTAAATGAATCACTGTCCAAGACTAAAGAGTGTGTGTGTGTGTAAACTTAGAAAACTGCACAAATACATATTCAGCCGTTAAAAGTTGCAGCAAAACTTCCATGCAGCGTCTTTGTCATTCATCCCCGGCCTCAAATCAGGGCACACGAGCCTGACACTTGTCACAGAGCTGTTGGCAGATGAGCGTCCCTCACTCATCGCGTTGATGAGACAATGTCTCATGTCACATCCTCTGTCAGCTGGTCACACCTGCATCACGGCCTCACTGGGCACATACTACTTCCCCCCCTGTTCTGCTTCCTCTTCTTGTAACTCTGACCTGCGTCGACTCAGAGAACCGGTCCTGGGTATGTCAGCGTAAGAGCAGCTGGTTTTTGTGAGCCGTTTTGTTTTTCTTCTTCCACCGCTCAGTACGGTCGAGGACTGACACGTGGTGAGTCATCTCGCCAGCACAAAGGAAGAGCACGTCTTTCAACAGCTGCTTCAGACGCGCAGCCCCACCAATTTACCGACGGGAATGTCTCTGAAAGCCTTTTAGAACGAGGTTTTGCCCAGTGTTTGTTTTGCAAAGTCGCTCGCTAAGCTTGCATGTCCATTTGTTGCTTTATTTTGACAGATCAGGGACTGCACAAAGGGATTTAGCTTCTGTGTATATAAGCAGTGCACCATCTTGTTAGAATTGGGTGTAACTCAAAACAGTAAAATTGGTCCAAACTGTCTTTTGTACCTCGTGCACACATCCTATCACTCCTTCGCCAACTCTGGGAGTCACCTTGGAGTCTGCACAGAATGCTAATGAGGATGCTGATTTAAAACAAATAAGTGTCTCCTCCTGCTTTGCCCACGCTAAGCTTCCTGTCAGTTCGGCATGTCTGAGTTGTCAGGACAGCCCAACACGCCCCGGGACGACGTCCGCATTACATTAAACACAACCGCTTGACCCGAGCTGGCCCTCATCCCCCTGTACCACATCTACTCGGGGGGCGGCTACAACGAGGTCCAACCCCTCCTCGTCCATGTTCCCACCATGTAAGGGGAACAGGGGAGAACAATCCCATTACATTACAACAAGGCCCAGAGCTGATCTAATGGAGAGAACATTAAAACCATGTCGCGTCCAGTCACTTACTTGATGGATCCTGGGAGGAAGAGATGGAGAGGGGACGGAGTGTTGGGGGGAGAAGGGGGGAAGGGACCGGAGGCTGCGGGGTTAGAAGGGGTGTTGATGCGCCATTGGGAAGCTTGTAATGGTACCTCGGTGCCCTTGAGCAAACTGTCATTCAAACCACTTTAATTAATTTCCTCACTTTATCGCCGCCAACAGGAAGCAGCGTTAGAAAGTCCATGTCAACAACTTTAGATCGGATCAAATGGAATATGCAGAGTTGTATCTGTAATAGCAAAGATCTGCCAACGCTGTCAGACTGGTCTGAATCAGGCATGTTGGAAACCTACCATTTTGCAAAATGGAGCTTTGTATTGTTAGGGTGTATAATTAAGACCTCATTGTGACAGCCATTGAGAGAGAGCTAATGAGGGTTCTGATGTATTCCATATGAATATGAATATTGAATTTTTAATATTTTATGGCTTTCTAATTGCCTTGGTTGCCGTTAATGGCTTTGACTGTTGAATATTACCCTGACTGAATGTGTGACGCGCCTAAGTACCTCCGAGCTGAGAGCTTGGAATAAAAAAAAAAAACCGCCGCATTCTCAAGCTGAATTCTTCTTCGCTTTATGATCGCCGCGTATGTATCTCTGGGGCAGATACATATCTCGACTGAAGGCACGCCCGTGACTGTGAATACATTTGAACCACTCTTTAACTCCCTTACTAAGATGAATGTATATATAATTACAAAGTATATCACGCACGCTACCTTGATATAGAGTTTAATGGCCGTATCGTTTCTTTGTGGAGCATGTCTGCTGGCCTTAATCTTCCCCACAGCTGACATCTTAATAACTCAGCCCTCTCCATCCATTTCCACGGGAGACGTCCGGATGTTGGGGAAGGATTAGTTTAATGAATTTGACAATTAGTAACAGAAGTTAATGACTGCATGGGGCTAAGTACCCTGATGGACATGGCTAGGGGGGGACTGAGGGCTTCCATTGCTGTGGGCCATAGATCCTCATTAATAGCTTCTCTGCCTGCTGGAGAGGACAGGGGAAGCCGGGCCGGGCCTTTGTTTAGTCTGCCTCTGAAGGGGTTGCACTGTTGCGCAACGCCACGCCAGAATTAGTCCCGCTCGGGGCGTGAGTTAATGCCGGGGCCTGGGGGTCCTGGATCAGGTGAAGCTTCCTTTAATGAGCGAGGGTCATTAAACGTTGAAAAAAAGAAAAGGGACGTGGACCCGGGGCAGGCGGGGAGCGCGTTCTGCGGGTCTTGTGCCAACAGTCATGAAGAAAGAAAAGTGGCTCGTGGGTCACGAGGGGTCCCGATGACCTCTGACTTAATTTATCGCCATGTTAGCTTCTCTTACCCAGACTGCACCGCTAATGCAGTCAAAACATCGTTTAGCCTGATAGCGCTCATAAAGATTTTATTATTATTTATTATTATACCGGCTTCATGAGCTACCTTGTCGCATTGTCAGGTATTCCCACAATAAAGCATTTTGATAAATTCTTCAGCTAAGCATAAAATCAAAGTTTGTGTTTTTTATGGCATTATGAATACACATGAAACAATTCCCATAAAAGCCATCAATTCAGATTTATACACACACATTCCACTTTTTTTCCCCGATAATTCATCCCACCTTTCCCACAGAGGATGAGAAAGTATGTCTAGAATCTGAGTAGCGTTCGCCGCCCCCTCATTCCTGCCTCGTCTGTCTCCCGGTGAAGCCATAATAGCGAAGAAAACACGACCGCATCCAAAAATAATCATGTTCCGAAGCCGTTTGCCAAAAGCTCTACTAGCTGGAGTCTCCATTCAAAACATAAGGGTTGTGTGAGAAAAAATGTACTCTCGTGTTATCATTGGTGGCGACTGGGTATTACAAGGAGGCATGATGTAATGCAACGAGAGCGGAGCCGTTTAATTGGAGGCCCCGGCCTGCGACGAGCCGGCCTCCAGAGAGCAGCGGAGACGTGCGTTACGAGACCGGGACGTTGTTTGCTGTTTCTCTGATGCTCTGTTATTCTGTCAGGCTAAGTCTGGTCCTGCCAAGTTTAAAGCCGAGGGACCAAATTGGTGTCGATGTGGCGCGCTCATTCAACGCTCCCAATTCTGATCCCTGTTTCCTCTTTCTTCCCGTCTCTCCTTATCCCGCTCTTTACCTCCTAATATGCCTCTTTAGGAAGTGACAGTTGTATTTAGGGAAAAGGTTATCATTGTATTAGAATAGAGTGCCGGCCCTGAGGCTTACCGAGAATTACATGACACCGCCTGCAGCCGCCTTCGCTCTGCGCTGGGCTGAAATGTTATCAGTCTGACTTAATTACTGTCAGCGGGCAGAGGAATTGACTGTAATGTATGTTACAGTGTTAGACCCATTGGAGAGGTATTAAAACCTAAGCACAACTTAAGATGGTTAACTTTGGGTCAAATAGTTAAATCGTAGCTCTGTTATTTTGTGAACTTTGTACCTAACATCCTCGGCTGCACCGTAAACACCACACACACACACACACACGCACACAAGCACATCCTTTATCTGATTAGCTGGCACGCCTACGTGGAGCCCCGTGTGTGTATGTGTGCGGGATGCACAGTGCGTTGCAGCGCAGCGTCAGGCCCCAGGCAGGGCATGGATTTCATTTAGGAAAGTATCAAAGGTTTACACGCTGTTCGCTTTAATCAGCATGTTTATCAGGCAGAGAAAAATTGCAGGAAGGGACCACGGGGAGAAGGAGGGGCGGAGGGGGCGGAGGGGGGTTATCTTAAGGACCAGTAGCCAGGGAAATTGATAATGGCTACAAGGTAATTTACTGGAGACTTGTGCATCCCTCCACTGCTTCTACCCTTGCCTCTCATTCTAATTACAGCCCGTGTAATGTTCTAATGAATCTGCAGGTGTGTGTGTCTGCAGGGGAGGGACATGATGAAGGTAGGGAAGGGGGTTGTGTGCATGCGAGTCTGTGTTTGTTTGTGCGCGCTGCTCCGAAGATTGAGCGCATCTCACGCCCGTGTCGCTACCTCTCCAGTGCATAGTTGTCTCCCTGTTTGTGAAATATGAATATGATATGAAAAGCAATTAGATTAGACCTCAGCAATATTAAAGATACATGCCACTCACAGGCGCGAGGCTCCACTGACACTTGAAGTTGTCGCTGCAGCTCCAGCCGGGTTTGCAGAGGAGAGGAAGCCGCGGCCAGACGCTCATCTCCCCCACTCGCACTACGCCGCTGATAAGGCCCAGGAACTGCCGCAAGACGTGCCGGTGCCGCCGGTCACACGCTCACATGTACGCGTAAACATACACTCACAGAGGCATGTACGCAAAGGGGATATGGGCTGGACCGAAAAGGCCTTGATACGAGCAGAGTGTAAACATCCCCACAGGATTGCGGTAAAGTGAGAGGAAAGAGCTGCAGGAATTCGCTTTCTTTGTCTGTTTGTGCGTGTGTGTTTGTTTACACGTGTTTGTGTGGTTTTGTTCAGATAACACCACATTGTAGGTTGCGCAAGAAGCATGTAGCCTCACAGGACAGTGACATCATATTGACGTTACAATGCACGCTGCATAATAAAAAGAAATCATAATGCTTAAGTCGCCTCCATCTTCTCCTCCCCACAGGAAAAGGAGGGCGTCGATGCGGTGTCTGCAGGGGCCATCCTCTCCGATTATCAGAGGGTCCGTGTGGAAAATGTGTAAGTCAATCACTTTGTAACTTTAAGTGCGCACACACCCTCTTCTTTCAGGCCTCTGAACTCCAATGACGCACGCTCTGAAGGAAAAGAGTACATCCTCTGTAGCCTTTAGCTCACTGTGCGCTCCAGACTTGGACTGAGTTTTATCTAAACACGCACACACTGGAGTTTTGTTTATGCCGTTTTATTTAGACTGTCTCTGATTTTATGGTGCAGCTTTGTTTTTATGAAGCATTGTTTTAAAGGGAAGGTATGAAACTGATCATTTCATACGTAAAAACGTCTTATTCTTCCGTCTTATTCGCAGTGCGATGAGATCTCCTTCTCCTGACACAGATACTCGCACGTCTTTCTTATTCGTGTTTTGTTCTATTCATTGTGTTTCTTTCCCTTCTGTCCTCTCCCTTTGTTCTCTCTTGTTCTAAACTTACACAGACTGGACGCACCGCAGCACAAAGCTCTCTTCTTATTAACAAATCCTGCTGCCAGTCAATTTCTCTTTCCCCTTACACACACTGGATACGTGCACATAAACACGGCATTTCTTGAGAGGAACGCATTTAAGTGCAGCCTTTTTGGCCTTGTGGATGTTTCACGAGTTTATGCGACGGACAAGCCGCTGCGTCAGTTGCGTGTTGGCATGTCCTGCGGGACTATCACGGTGGCAGCCTCCCCCAAAACAGAAAGCGTGCCCGGCCCAGCCGGCTTTGAAGTCGTCCTGAAGTTGGCAAATATTCAATATTAACCTTCTCTTACTGCCCTTTCTCTTCCCTTTCACCTGTTCCCCAGATGTTTGCGGCTAGGTTTGCAGCCCCTGGCCTACCTGTGGCGCCAACACCAAGAGTCCCTGCTCTCTGCGATGATATCATCAGACCTCCACGCTATCCTCATCAAAGTCGCCGCCTTTGGTGAGTTTGCGTCTCGCTCTTTTGTGTGTCAGGCAGCTGGCGAGCAGTCTGACATCCCCTCCCTTCTCGTCCTGTTTTTACTCTCATTTGTACTTTCTCTAAAGGTGCCGTGTTGGTTTAGCGCTGCTTGGCACGAGGATCGAAGGCACCGAATTGGGATAAGTGAGGGACAGGAGGAGGAGAAAGGGAGGTGTAACCAGAGAGGAAAAGAGAGACAAGCAGACTAATGCCCGAATCATTAATCCACGGCTTAGCAGCGGTGTTGAGACTTGTGCCAGCGGCAAAGGTATTGAAGCAGAGAACAATATGAAAAGATAAGACGCACAGAGGGAGGAGGGAGGGAGGGAGGGAGGGAGGTGTGCTGTGGCGTTGGCTGCTGAGAAATAATCACGGGTGATTTCCCCGCACATTAATGCAACCTGTCAATGAGCGAAACACTGCTTTCTCTGCTTGTGCATAGCTCAGAATACGCGGTCCGTGAAGCGAAGATTAAAATCTCTCATTTACGTTTCTCAACTGCTTCAGCACTGAGGGAAGAGGTTAATGTGGTGTCACCTACTCTCTACCTGCCTGTTTTGGAGCCCGAGGACAGGAAGATCAGATTACCGAATAACAAGAGAGAGTTTAAAAGAAAAAAAGTTTTCTTTTTCTCCTCGCAGGTACATGATGTTACCATCCCTACCTGTATCTACTTGACAGTGCAGCTGGATTTCCTTTTTTGACGGAGCCGGTGATGAATGATAATTACGGCTACAAATGGTTCTTTTTACTCTCACGGCGATAGATCATCACGGAGACACTGTTTACGTGCCGTTAAGTGCTTGTTGTCACCTTTGCTAGCAATCAGTCGAATAAAGGGGTCCACGGCTGACTGATGACCCGAAGAGCTGAGTGGAGAGTTCAAGATTCGCCGCATGTCTTTCAGCGCTTCTCAGGGAATGCACGCGTCCCGCCATTTATCATTGGTTCTGTATTTTCTGGACCCATTCCTCACTTTTAATCGTCTCATGATAAAGGACTTTTAGGCAATAAATAGTAGTCCTGTCAGATGCCCGTCAAAGGAGGGATGATGTCAGACTTTTCCAGTCAATGTATTTTTATTCTTTTACACTTGTAACCAGATAAGATCTCAGTCTGTGTTTATATTAATTGATGCATCATAATTTCCCTCCTCAACAACCACACCTTAAAGACCTCAGTCACCTTGTAACCCAGCCGCCCCCGCCCAGCTTTCCACCCCGCACACAACTTAGTCTAAAAGCAAATTCTCAGCATTTTTTGGAAGATTATAATTAGAAAGGAAAATTGCCTTGGGTGCCTTTGAGTGCGTATCTCGGGCCTCCTGCTGTCTGTGTTTGCGCGGGTGTGTGTGCGTGTGTGTTTTGGCTACAGCTAAAAAGGAAAGATCTTATCAGCCCTGACTCCTCACCTGTCCCGAGGCGGTGGTAATTAGAAAGGAGAGAATTGAATAGGGGTGCAAGCGCCCGGGGCATTTTAGGCAGCACTCTTATAATTGCAGCTTTGGTGGGAGCAGGTCTGAGCAACGAGGTGTGCTGTTCAGGGGAGATTGGGTGACAGAAGGGCGTACCTGGTGGCCTTTGGTGTTTGCACACGCTTGTGTGTGTGTGTGTGTGTGTGTGTGTGTGTGTGTGCGAGATGAGCCAGATTTGGAGGGATTTACTCGTGCAGACATCATGATGACAAAAACAAGTCTCACAGGGCAAAGGTTAAGTCTGCGTGTGAACTGACAGCCAACACTGCTTATGATACTCTGTGCTGGTATGAAATAGGTTCTGGTTGGCTCAAGTCATTCAAGATTAATATTCTTTCATTAGGCGCTCAGAAAGACAGGTGGAAATTAGCAGTGAATGGATAAAGGGGGGGAAAAAAACTCTTTTTTTTAAGGGCGGATATATTCCTTGATGACAAATCCCTGTAGTGAAAAGACAGCTGTCCAAATGCAGGATGATCCTCTAAGTGAATTTTCCAGAAGTGTTCATTTGCGTGATGATGGCAGCCGAGAACCACAAAAGAGAGAAAGAGGATTTTAGTCTTTGAAGATGCCAAATTGCATGTAGTGGAGTAAGTTCAGCTATCTGAGTCTAAGCCTATGAATGTCAAAAAAAAAGCTTCTAATTAGCAATAAAAAAAAAATCTTAAAGGGAGATTTTTGTTTGGGATCTGTCTCTTTATAATGCATTAATATCTGCAGCTATCCGTGCTAATTGGCAATCCCAAAAGCTGCTATAAAATATGCATGTAATTAGTTAATTGATTGATTAGCGCAGGTGTGTGCGAGGGCACAGGTTCAGCAGCTAATTGGTCCTCAGCTCCGGAGATAATTGGCACGTGTGAGATCAGGGTCTATCCGCCTGAAAACCTTTTATCACTGCATGATCTTTTACCCTTCACACCATCGGAGCCTTTGTGCCGCGAAGACGGGGATTATGTCACAAATTTGCTTTCAATGATCACCTCATCCTCTTAAAGGCACAGGGTATGATTTAATTTATACATAAAGGACAGTTAATGTTGAGAAGGATTCAAATAATGTACTGAATTATTTCTCCATATGGAAGTCAATTAAAGGAAATTGAAGAGCTTTCATTCTACATTCCTACAACACCCAGCGTGCATTGCGCCCCTCCCTCTGAAAGGAACGGCCCAGTGAGAGACGCTGGAGTGAAATACCACCATTTTCAGTACAGGCAATGGCTCAGAGCGGTGCAGAATCTGAAATATGACGAGAATATATCGGTGGATTGTCTAAAACATCTTCAGGTGTGCAGTCTACATTTCAAACCTGACGATTTTGAACGAGACATCAGAGGCGGGTGTCCTTGATTGAGGAAGTGTAGCTCAGCAAGCTCGCTGGCCTCCGTCGGATGACGTGTTTTATGTACAGTAGTCTGGCAGAGGTCTATTGGAGAAGCGGATAGCGTCGTCCAAAGGCACAGAGTGAAATTGCATTTTTTTCCTACCATAATGACATTACCTCCCTATAATAGCGTGATAAGACTGAGGTTGAAAATTGGCGAACTGGCCCTTAAACAATCAATCAATTTTTATTTGTATAGCGCCAAACCATAACCAAAGTTATCTCGAGACACCACAGCAGGTCCAACATGAATCACCATGAGTAGCACTTAGCAACATTCGGCACATTGGCGAGGAAAAACTTCCTTTTAACAGGCAGAAACCTCAAGCAGAACCAGACTCACGTTGAACAGCCATCTGCCTCGACTGGATGGGCCGAAAAATGGGATAGAAGGAGATGCAGGATAGAGACAGGCAAGGAGAGCAACAACAACATATGTCCTTGTTACATCAACAACAGGTAATACATACAACTTTTAAGGACTACAAAGCTGTCATCTTTGAATCACTGGCTTTGTCAGTTTAACAAAACCCAAAAATATTCAGTTATATGTCACTTAAAATAAAAGAAAGTGTGAGGACTGGGGGCTGCACAGTGAGAAGGTATCTAGTTCAGGTCCAGCTTCAGAAGTAGAGGGCCTTTCTGTGTGGAGTTTGCATGTTCTCCCCGTGCATGCGCGGGTTCCCTCCGGGTACTCCGGCTTCCTCCCACAGTCCAAAGACATGCTCGTTAGGTTCATTGGTGACTCTAAAATTGTCCGTAGGTGTGAGTGTGAGCCTGTGATTGACTGGCGATAAGGCCAGGGTGTAACCCGCCTCATTGCTCTCACACTTTGGCTTTTAATGAAAATTAATAAGATCCAGGATATTTAAAATGTGTTCAACCCAAAAGAAAATAAACGAAAGAATAAGGAAGTACCTGGACCTGTTGGCCCTGCTAACTTCTGACCTTTTCTTGACTGTTGATTAACATTTAGTGTCGGGGTCTAGGTTGAGCTGAAGTGTGTGAGTGTGATAGGCAGCAAAAACTCTCCTATAATGATCCATACATTTTCACAGGTTACTTTTGTCCGGTTATGTTCTGTATGGTTGTAAGTACTCCCAGTTTCTCTTCTCTGATTTGTTGGTCTGAGAAGATTTCCTCTTGATGTGATTGCTACACAATTCCTGCTGCCTATTATTCTGTTCACAGACGCTGAATTTCAGATAAGAGCCTGACAAATTTCACATATAACCTTAATCTTATCATCCTTTGTACGGTACCCGCCTCCCTCCCTTTTCCTTTCTTCCTCTCCGTTCTGTATTTCTCTCACTCTCTTGCGAAGATTAGGTGATAGTGAACAGCTATTGTTTTGGCGGGGTTCTTTGAGAGCGTTGCTTAAAGGCTGATGCAGCTCACCTACTAGGGAGGAGATGCTTATTTCATCCATTTAAAGGCTAAAATGTTACACATCATGAATCCAATTTTCTCTGCCTTTTCTCTCTGAAGGCAGGGATTAAAGCCGAGCTGTCAGCTGGCACGCCAGATCTTAAGACAACCCGCGGATGTCTGCGATACTGCGCTCGGCTCAGCTCAGGCGGTATCTAGAATCTCTCAGCTTTTAATTTAGCATTAGGCTCAGTAAGCAAAATCACAAGCAGCTTCAATTAAGTAGGTACCTCGCTGCTGTGGGTTTACATGAATGAAGCTCTTCAGGGTGGGAAGAGGCCAATCACTATCATTAAAAAGAATTAGTGCAAAAGTGTGCTCTGGAAATAATTGCCATTGACTTCTATGAGGGGAGAAGTCAGAGATCAGGGGATATTTTTTAGCAGAATCAAAGGTAAGTGTTGTAAGCAGCTTTGTCAGCAGTGTGTTTTGTAATTTGTAAGTAATGATCATACTTTTTATTTTTTGGGACTTTTTAGTCGTCCCCCCCCCCCCCCCCCCCCCCCCCACACACACACACACACACTTTTATCACTCTTGGTTCAGCAACTCTGACACCGGCATAAAAATGTAGAGAGACTTCAGGTGGAGCGACACGTTTCTTTATAAAATAAATACAAATACATTTGTGAGCTGCAATTACGTGACTTATACTATGTGTCATCAACCATTTCTAACGGTGTTTCAAATGTGTGTTTAATCAGCGTGATCAGCCACTTGACGGTAACTCTTGGAAACGAAAGCACGCCGTATCCTACTTTCTGTCACGCCGTGTTTGCGCTTGCATGTGTAGCCGCTAAATGTAAACACTCGGCGGTACGTCTGCTGCATTACCAAGGGGCCAATATGTAGCCACAGCGTTAGAAAGCACCGGGATGAGGCGCTGCAGGTAACGGCAAAACACACACTGAAAAGACGCCATGCATGGGGCGGTTGTGGCTCAGTGGCTCAGTGGTAGAGTCGGTTGTCTTTCAATCGGAAGGTCAGAGGTTCAATCCCCAGCTGCCTCAGTCTACATGTCGAAATGTCCTTGGGCAATTGCTCCCGCTGGCATTGCATGGCATGGATGTCTATGTCCAGGGTGGATGTGTGTGAATGTGACATGTGAATGAGTGGTCGCAAAGACTAAAAAAGCGCTATACAAGTACAGTCCATTTACCATAAGTACAGTCCATAACTAAAAGCCTGCCTCGATCATCCCACCAGCATGATCGGTGACGGCAGCAGCGTCACATGCAGGCAGGTGACACACAGTTCACTCTATGCTCCGATGAAGAGCTGCACTCATGTGTGCAGACGGACTTTGGTTGGTGAGTACTCCTTTTTGCACAAAGCAACATTAAAGTAGCAGCTCAACGTGTTGCACTTTATTTGCCCCACAATCGCACGTCCTGCGATGTGACTATTGCACATACGATGGTTAAACCATTTATCGTGCAGCCCTAATTGTGTCTTATAATCTTCTGCAAAAATGTTTAAAACATCATTTTTTATACCTCAAAACATTAACTAACTTAAGTGTCCAAATGGCTCTTGTAAACTTTTTATTCTTCGCTAATTTCAACCCACTAAATGTCAACAAGCTTCTTAAAAAATGCTCTCCCTCATTACTGGACTCCCTGCTTTTAAAGTTCACTGCGTTTAATTGGAGTTTTATAGGATAATACGAGGTAAAAAGGCCTTTTAAAGGAGCACCATTCCTCTCGGCCCCTCTCAGGGAAGCTCCTCTCCCTCCAAAGTGCGGTCTCGCTGTCTCTGGCGGCAGACTAATGGCAGCTTCTAGTGGGCTTATTTGGGTTTAATGTGGCATAATGAGGTTAGGTAATTGGGTTTAGGTCAAGTTGTAAAACAGGTTCAGAGGAGACAGAGATGTGAAGATCATGTAAATGAGAGGTGTTAGATCGCTGAAGGCTCACACCGGTGGCTACTCAAAGACTTCTCAAAGCGTGGATCATACAGGCAGGAGCTCGTTCCACTCATCCTCATTTCCAAACGGTCTCAGTAACCTTAAGTCAGTCCGGAGCATCAATTAGGAAAACACTCATACAAGTGCTAAGTGGTCTTGGGAGAAATGCGGCCATATTAATGCCGTCTTTGTATCATTTTATCACTCACTCCTGTCTTCCTAGATTCCCCTCATCCTCATCATGTATCATATATTATTTAAGAGCAGGGAAGTTAATGAACATATTAAAAAACGTGGCATCCCCTCAGCAATTTGGAGCCAATTATTAAAATTTGTTAAAAGGCATGACTAATTAAAGAGGATATTTAAATGGGATTGAATTTTAATGCTTTTTTCCTCCCTCCTTATTACCTTTGTGGCAGGGTTAAGATGAGAGGATGTTGAGATTAGATATTCTCACACTAATTAAGACCACAGATCCCCTGGGAAGAGAATAAGGGGCCTGCTGATTCTCTCCCTCCACACTTTCTCCATCCTCCCCTTCCTGCCCCTGCAGTGCCGGACCACCGGAGCCCGCAGGAGAGACACAGCTGGGATTAAGATGAACCCTGGATGGGATGCGACGTCCCTCCTTCACATCTCCTCTTCTATTTTCCAATCGTCTCCAATCCATTGCTCCCCATGGGGCCGACGGATGACACGTTAACCTTTGAGGTTGTCAGGCCATGAGAGAGGAGAGATTCTCACATTACGATTAACTTTGGTCCTTTAATTAAACACATGAGCGTGCTGATGAACAGGCCCACGTGATGCCTCGGTATAGAGGCGCTATATCGGATTTTCAGGGAAATTACTACGGACAATTCAGCATCTTTTTTTCTTGCGATGGCATTACTGTCATAACTGCATGTCACTCAGAATAGGTTATTAGTAAGTTGTTAATAATTATCAGGAAAAGAGAATGGGTAAGCCGGCGACTGTTACTTATTCCTCTAACTTTGTTTTTGTAGGATAAGACTCCGGTGGCAAGAACATATGACTACATGGTTTGGAATTCCCATTTAAAATGTAGCATTTTATACTCATGTCCTGTTATGTTTTTAGTGCTCTATTGTTTTTAAGGAGCACCTGCTACTCTGGACTTTTGTTTTTGTAGGAACAGGGAAAAATGTACTGTAGGCTGTGCTTTTATTGTGGAGGGAAGTGTTTACAGGGTGAGACAGAGTTCAGTGTGGTGGGAACAGGTGCCTGAAACAGCATTGGGAAAGTAGAGTGTCCACTATTTAACTACACGATTTTACTCCTGCTAATATAAAATTCCTTAATAGGAAGTGGTCAAAGTGATTATCTTTTGGAAAAGCTATGGTCTAGATAAGGGATAATGTATAATGAGCAGGTTGTTATTGCGGAATGGACAAACCCTAACCCTGACAGGTGTCTCACCCTGAATTGATTTCCTCCTGGGCTTCCATCCCGCTTACTACATGTTTTTTTCAACTTACAAAACATAAATAATTTGATGCAAAATATTAATTTGAAAATTATTTTATTGTTAAAAATGCTTATATTTCCATTTTCCATCTAAAAATAGTCCATTACACTCACAGTGAGAGCTGCGTCCATAGCAATGTTTAACTCTAACTTAAAATGAGCTAACCTAGCTGTTGTTACTCGCATTAAAATGAGCTAACCTAGCTGTTATTACTCACATTAAAATGAGCTAACCTAGCTGTTATTACTCACATTAAAATGACCTAACCTAGCTGTTATTACTCACATTAAAATGAGCTAACCTAGCTGTTGTTACTTGCATTAAAATGACCTAACCTAGTTGCTTTCACTCATTTTAAAATGAGCTAACCTAGCTGTTGTTACTTGCATTAAAATGAGCTAACCTAGCTGTAGTTACTCATATTAATATAAGCTAATCAAGCTGTTATTATTCACATTAAAATGAGCTAACATAGCTGTTGTTACTCGCATTCAAATTAGCAAACCTTCCTGTTGTTATTCAAATTCAAATTAGCTAACCTAGCTGTTCTTACTCACATTAAAATGAGCTAACATAGCTGTTGTTACTCGCATTCAAATTAGCAAACCTTCCTGTTGTTATTCAAATTAAAATTAGCTAACCTAGCTGTTCTTACTCACGTTAAAATGAGCTAACCTAGCTGTTGTTACTCACATTAAAATGAGCTAACCTAGCTGCTATTGTTCACATTAAAGTAAGCTAACCTAGCTGTTATTACTAGCAACGGTCTGTTCCCAGTAATAACGGTTTGCTATCGAGAAATAACAGACCTTGGAATGCTGTACATAACCAATCAGAATCAAGTATTTAACACAGCCATGTAATAAATTTAGATATTTAATTAAAGGGCAATGGTTTTCTCTTTTTTCTTTGTCTGTATATTAAAGGGCAACCCGCTTGTATTTTAACAATACAGCAACTCTGGGTATTCATGCACTGCTCTCCTCTAACCGTCTTTCCCCTCCTCCTTTTCTCTCCCATGCCTGTGACTCACTTCCATGCACCATTTCAGGGGAAGGGGAGGGAAAAGGCAAATAAACAAGATCTCTTTCCAGAGTTTATGTTCTCAAAGGGAACTAGATGAGGGGGCGACGGGCTGCGGGGGCGTGGGGGGTCTGTGGCCAGCAATTGAAAAACTGTTGCCCTTACCCGGAGAGATCTGTGTACACTACTTCCAAAGTCAAACAAATAGATCCAGGGTGCAGGTTTACGTGTGTGTTTGTGCGACTGCCCGTAAACCTCCCCGCCTGTCATCTTCAATCACTGTTCTCTGTTCCTGATCAGGCCTCTCTCCCCTCTCTTTCCATACGTGTGTCTGTGGGAAATGGTGTTTGTGTGTGTATTTCTGACTATGTGTGTGTTTTCCTATGTCCCTGTGTGCGTTTCCCACGTGGGTGCCAGGCCTGGATCCAGAGAAGCACTTAGGAAAACCTCTGGCTGACATGGAGCCCTATCTGAAACAGGTCAGAGACTGGTAGATACTCTAACACCCTGTTTACACTCTTGACTGCACTACTTCCAAGTATTTCGACATCATTATTCTCTGCCTAACTGAAGATAATGCTGGAAGTCTTTCCTTATTTTATTGCAATATTAGGGATGCACAATATTATCGGCACGATATCGGTATCTGCAGATTATGGCAGATATTTCTGCCCATATTTTCCACCGATAAAATAGCTTTAATTTTGCCGAAATGCTCGATGATTCCCTAAAAAAAGAAAAGAAGGGAGATGAGAGAGATGTGACATACAAATAAATATGGCATTTTGTACATAACCTAAGTTTAAGTACTACCCAGTGAATGTGTACATTTTAAAAAACACTGTATTATGTTATTTCTGCATCTGCCAGTGGACCACTACGATAAGAGGTAGGGCAGGCATGATATCAATTCCACTACAGAGGACACTTGATGTTCTCTGCAATTAGGTGGAAAAAAACATGTACGTAATATATCGGTTTTGAAATCAGCAATCTGCAAAAAGTGTTGGAAAATACCGGCACATCGGATACCCCGAATTAAAGGGATAGCTCGGGTTTTTTGAAGTGGGGTTGTATGATGTACTCAGTCAGTCAGCATGGTCCCTGTTTTGAGAAGCCAGCCGGAGTTTGTACACGGAAGCTAAGCTAAGCAAGCGCTGCTGAAGATGGGGCCACAAGTTCCTCGTCCTTTAGCTGCTTAAAAGTCCTACATAAGAAAAAAAACATTTCAGTTCAAGTGTACGCTGTATTTTATTTTGTTGTTACCGTTTCACCTTGGCCTCAGACAGCAATTTCTACTCTGCACAGCTGCCCTGTATACCTACGCTTCTGTTGGGGTCAGCGGTTTATAGAAGAGACAAAACAAAAACAAACAAAAGAAAATACAATACACTCTTGCTAAAGCTTACTATTGATAAGTACCTCATACAACCCCACTTAAAAAAAACCCAACTATCCCTTTAAAGTTTATTATGTTATTTTTCCTTTTAAACTCCTTAAAAGGACATACACATCTAAATTAAACATTTTGACCCTTTTTCTGTAGGTCATGTGAGATTTTTATTATTATCATTTCTAATATATAATGTTTAATTTCTTCAAATTATTTTAATGCGTTTTCTTTTCATTGATCAGCTCTCCGAGAAGTACGGCGTTCATATCTGTGGAGAAGGAGGTGAATATGAAACCTTTACCCTTGATTGTCCCCTCTTCAAAAAGAAGATCGTAATGTGAGTAAAGCCATTAAACGTACAGCAGTTTGTCCGTATTGACTGTATAGTGTACGTTTTTCAAAGTGCCAACAAAACTGTATGTGAACGTTTTTTTGTGCTTGTGTGCAGTGATGCAGCGGAGACAGTGATCCACTCAGCAGATGCCTTTGCTCCAGTCGGCTACCTTCGCTTCACCGCGATGCACACCGAGAGCAAAGACGGCGTGAGTCAAACTTCTCAAAGAATCCATGAGCGTTACTTTGTTTTACAAATAAGATCAATGCTGCCAAATTCTGAATCAATGATTTCACAACAAAAGTTTTAAGCTGCTTTGGGGTAGATTACTTTAAAACCACTCTGAGAGGGCAAAACAAATACAAGAACAAAACCTTTTGGTGTCTGATAACTTTGTCGAAGCAGAAGAGAAACACGGCACCGTAGGGCGCGGTTCACATCGACCTCCAGAGGGCCTCCCTTTCCTTTGCTCTCGGTCTCTCCCTCCATCGCTCGCTCTCTCTCCTCTAGCTCCACATGGCCTACTTTGACGTCTGCAATATTCACTGCAGCCTGAAACTAGGCCCAGCTTAATAAACATGTCCGCTCACATTAAGGCGCTTTGCATTCAGGTAGCTGGCTAAGCGGACGCAGACGAGGGGGTTGCGGGGAGGGTTAGTAGGAATTGGCTTTTGGTATATTGGAAGGAGCTAAACGGGGCGTCACAGACGAGAAGGGTGACACTTTGAAACATTGTACTTTCCCTGCGAGTCCAGGCGGCTTTATAATCCTTAAATTATTGTCTGAAATTCTGCCATGGAGACTCCTTTATGTGTGCTTTTAATTACTGTGGTTTAAACTGTCTGGTTGAATCAGACACCTCCTCGCTGATGAGTGTTACCGGCAACAGGAAGTGCTGCTTGAATGCTGGGGAGGCAGCGAGGTTATGCTTCTCGCCTGCAGCTCGACATGTCTCCGGGGTAAAGCGTGTGATTTGCGCGTGTCTTTATTTGCTCGTCACACAGTAATGTGTATGTTTGATTTTGTTTGTGTGTTCCTGTTTGTAGCCTCGCGTGCGTGTTTTCGGTGGGGGGCTGGGACTGTTATGGACAGAAAACATACCCCCATCCCACAACCTCCGTGACCCTGCAGCCTCACTACACCCCTACAGCTATATATTTTTTCACTCCCCACGCCGCCTCGCTCCCACCCCCATCACACAAACACACGCTCACAACAGACCCTGTAGCCCCTACTAGGTTGCTGGGGGAAGAGCAGGGAGATCCAGGGCCTGCGAGGAGAGGAGAGGGGAGGGGAGGAGGGGGGGGGGGCAACCACGGGAGAACCTGCCCTGGTTCAGCCTTCTGAAGCTCTTCTCGTCAGGGTGACAGATCTGCGGTGACACCAGCACTAGAGGAAACCGCACCGGGCTCAGGGGGTGGGGAAGGACCACCATCATTTGCCCTCCGTTAATGCTAGTCAAGCTATTTTTCATGCTGGCCAGGAGAGAGGGGCTGAAGTATAATTAATTTGATTATCATATGGCCTAATGCGGCTGACAGCAGATGAGGGGGGTTGAATGAGTGTTGGGGGGAGCGTCGAGGAGATATGAAATATGTATTTAAATGCGTGACGGCCCAGCAGGATTTGGCAGGTAATATGTACGCCTTAGAGAACGGTAATGATTTGTTATTTAAATACGTAGAGGCAAAGTATAAGTAAACAGAAGGGGAAAAAAACGGGTGAAATCCAAAACATGTCTCACCCATCCAGTCGTGAGTTTTGACTGACAGCCAGCCTGATTGAATCTACAGTATCAGAAAACACCACTCCATACTCGCCTGAACTGTGAATATGTTAGAGTGTTGTTTCATATTCATTCACCTTGAAGTTATGTCTGTCTGGGCCCTTGTCATGAAAGACTGACACACAGCCCGCTCGGTGGGGTATTTGAAAAAAGGGCCGACTAATTATACAGCATTTTGTCTGTCTTTGCAAAAGGCTCCGCGCTCTTTGGTGGGCGTTTGGCCTGATGTATTCCCTGTGGTGCTTTATTGCAGGATGTGGTGGCGAGAGCTTTGCCCCATGGTACTTGTCCTTGCCAGAGCGCCATTGACAAGATGACTGAGGAGGTGGAATATGCTGATCAAGCTGAAGACAAGCAGCAAGAATTTACATCAAATTGTGACCTTAGTTGTCAGCGGGGCCACGGTGAGACTCATTTATGGTGAAACATGCACACGCTGACATGCATGCTTGAGTGTGTATTTATGTGTGTGTGTCAGAGGATGTTTGCGCTCTTTGAATCTGTGTCATGCGGCCGGCATCATGATGCTTGTGTTTCTGAGTGACTGTTTGACAAGAGCTGTCATTTCAGCAGTGTATTTGTGACAGTCTGTGTATTCATTTCTTCTGTGACATGGACCACCTATGCATGGATTATCTCCCATACAGCCGTCTTCCTGGTTCTATATAAAGATAAAAAGAAATAACTTACTTATTAAAGGGCCGGTTTGCCGATTTTCAACCGGTAGCATTTCAACCGGTAGCATTTCACTCCAGCGTCTCTCGCTGGGCCGTTCCTTTCAGAGGCAGGTGCGCAATGCACTCTGGGTGTTGTAGGAATGTAGAATGGCCGAAACCACAAGCTGTTTGTATGACTTTCTCCACAGCTATGCTGCCAATTTCAAATATTATTGCTTCTATCGATTACAGAGAACACCAGCTTTGACTGACAGTGGCTTTTTCCAGGGGAGACTTGCTCCTTTAAGTCTTGATCAAGCATTGTGCGCTGCCCATTCATGTTTCTGCATCTCTTCCTGCAGATCGTCCTTCATCCTGCTCACCAAGAAGCTCCAACGGCTTCCAGTGGATCGCCGGCATCAACGGCCTTCAGAGCCAAGAACCCGGCATCCAGGCCCAGACTTGTGCAGCTTTCACACAGCTGCAAAGTAAGGGAGAGAAAGCACTGAGCAAGAGAGTGAATCTTTGGTGTACATGCTTTTTAATATCTACTACAAAATTCCTTTTTGCCTCTCTGAAATCGGCTAAGTTAAAGGCACACAGAACGACACTCACAAGTAAACTAACCTTTAATAAGTCATGTTTTCTTTGCTCAAATAAAGACTACATCTTGATCTATGATCAAGGGGAGATGATACAGAATTCCTTTGTCCAGGGGTGATTGAAGCAGCTCAGTGGAACAGACTCTGCAGGGCTTTCTTTACTAGACGAGCCCAAAAAAAAATGAGGAGAAACATATGGGGAAAACTTCAGTGTCCCTTGGGTGTCTTTCTTTCTCCTTGCTGTGTTGTGCTAAAGACGCACGAGGAGGTGTGGCAGAGCTTGAGAAGTCGTTCCTTATTCAAAAGTGCTTGTCAACCCGGCAGGCAAAACCCTGCATGTCAGAGACAGCGTCCGTCACAGGAACGGGATGGCGTGCCGGCCACCAAACAAGGACAAGCACTTCAAATTAAACAAACCCAAGCATCTTTTAAAACACACACACACATAACAGTGCCGTCATGTTGGGTGGGTTATCGCTTTTGCCCTGCAGAAGTTTAAAAGTGCACGCTTTTACAGTGTATCTAACTCTTTTTTTTTTTCTCTCTCCCTTTTTTTGATGGAGAAAGAGGAGCGAAAGATGAAAAGCATATTTAATGTTTATCGTGGTGCTCGGCTGAACAGCCTTCACAGTGCCGAGACAATATTAAACAAGTTAATATTTAATGAACAACCTCTTTGTATGAGGGCGAAGTAGTCTGAGACGCTAGTGTTGGCAAAGGAAAAACAAACTTGAAGCTCTTTCAAATGGTTGTAGGGAGAAAGGCTTTGCTTTGAGCCTTTGAGCCTGCGTTTGCATCCAAAGCCTGCGATGTGCACACATATTGTATTAGACGTTAGGCGCTTTATAGAAAGGGACAAACAATGTAACATGTTTAAAGCAGCTTCAATTGATTTCAGTGTTTGAAACTAAACTGCAATGGTTTATAGCGTTCATATGAGACTGACTATATGTTAGGTATCACCCCGACTCCATGAGTACTTTGACTGTAGCAGTGGTAGAAAAAATAACTCCTCACAAGAGGAAAATAAAACATAAATACACACTGGATTAAGTTTACAGAGGTTCACCAAAACCGTGAGTCTCAAAACGGACTTGCACGAAATTGTGCGACCAGTTAAAAACAAGGGTGTATCGGAGCCGAATGCTGCAATTGTTTTCTTTACAAGCTATTTTGCCTGTGTAAACATGGCAGATGCGGTAAAGTGCATTGCTTAATACTTGCACTGCTTCTCTTCCAAGTTTTGCATATAAAGTACACAACAACATTTAGGAAATGCGTCCAAATTACAAATAAATTAGCGTTACAAAGACAGAGTACATTTATGGTAAATTAGGTTAAGTAACTATTCTCAATACAAATGTCTTGGTATTTTAATCGACGAGGCTCTCTCTTTTTTACACCACAAATTCAGCAGTTGGTAAAAAGATTCAAACTAAAACCTATTTTAGAATCAAATCCTGCCTTTCTTTGAGTCAACAAAGACACCACTGTGCACATGTCTATGCTGGACTATTGTGATGTTTTGTACATGCACGCATCTCCTCAAAGCTTACATGCTCTGTCTGGACACTAAAACACCCCCAGAATCAGAATCAGGGTTATTTTGGCCAAGTAGGTTTTGACATACAAGGAATTTGTTTTGGTGCATTCTGGTGTATTCTTATTTACAAGTCTATTTTAAGTCTGCCTCCCTCGTACCTTCTAACCTACATCAGACAGACAGTGCAGGAACTTGTTTTCTGTGACCTTTTCTTACTCACTGTCCCAAAGTCAGAACTGAACTGGGGACAGAGGTGTTTAAGTTTGCTGCACCCTTTACGTGGAACAAATTACAAAAAGACCTGGAACTTAAAGGGTGTTATGTTAATTTCAAGCTTCATATTTCACTCTGTGATACCTGTGGAGTAGCTTAGCATCATTTACAGTTAAAAAAACTCCTGATTTTTCTCACACTGGTGCTCTGTGCAGGCCCTCACACAGCCTCTGCCTGTAACGACTCAGTCAGCTCTGTCCCTTTAAGAAACCCTGCCCCTACAAGCCAGCTTTCTTCTGATTGGCCAGCTCTCTGAAGCCTGCTGAGGGGCAGTGTTTGAGGCACGCCTCCTACCCTATGGCCGTGTTGCAGAGTTGACAGCTAAGAGTAAGCTTCACTTACACTTTGTGACATCACAAAGTGAAGCGTCTGTAGAAGTCTGTCCGAAAGCCTTTTTTAGCAGGGGATTACTCCAACATACTTTTACCTACAGATTTGAAACTTCACACGTTTAATATGAACATCCAACACTGTATATATGTTAAAATGTGAAACAGCATAATACCCTCTCTTTAAGAAACTTATCTCACTGGATGCTTTTAAGGTGATCTTGAATAACTTGGAGGCAGGCACATCTGGCTGTAGATGTTCTGCTTGATATACTTATGATTGTGGATGATTTAGTCAAAGTTTGACTGGTTTTACTCGTTTTTTCATATTATAGTCATGTGCCCTTTATTATGTTTGTATTATGCTCATTGTCAGTCAGAAACTTTGTTAATGTACCGCTGCCCATCTTGGCCAGGACTCTCTTTAAAAAAAGAAGATATTTTTAATCTCTTTTTATCCTGGTAAAAATAAAGGTTAAATAAATAAAGATTATATGATTCACAGTATAATGTGTCGCCTGTGTCCAGGTGAGTTGGAGAGCAGAGGATGGAAGATGAAGGACATCATCCTGGTTCACCTGTATGTGAGGAGCATGGAAGACTTTGGTCCACTCAACACCGTCTATAAGAAACACTTCGGCATAAACCCGCCTGCCAGGTAAAGCTGCAGACACACACGCACACGTCTTTCCTGGTCTTTTAATGCTCTCTCAGGAAACATCTTTGCACTGAAACTCCAAAGCTTCAGCAGCAGTTTTATTCTCACTTTGCATTCAATCCTATTTTTCACTCTTCTCCTTGCAGGGTGTGTGTCCAGGCTCCTCTACCTGCCGGTCAGCTGCTGCAGATGGACTGCCTGCTCCACAACTGGACCCAGCCTCTTGAAGAAGGCTGCTTTCGTGAGAAGGACGCCCTGCATGTCCAGAGCCTGTCCCACTGGGCCCCAGCTAACATCGGGCCCTACAGCCAGGCCTTCAGGGTAAGAATCCAAGGTCTACAAAAGGGCCACGTTAATAGACTAATCAATTATTCCATTTAATTGTTCCTCCACGATGTCAGTTGAATTTTCTTCTCCGTATTCATTACATCTATTTGTCATTTCATGTCATTTCAACCACGTAGTTTACACAACTTGTTTGGCTCCTGATTGCAAATGATAATGAAACCTCCTGGTCTGTGGATCTGAGCCAAAAACAAGGGATATTATTATCTTTGTGACATTGTTAGCTAAGCAATTCACGCCATGGGAAGGTAAGTAATGGATTAATGGAGGCGTACCAAGGTTTCATTTGGTGAATGATGAATCTGGCTGGTGATTCCTCTGATGCTTTGTTGTGTTTGACTCACACAAAGCATTCAAAGAGTCTCGGATTACGCGAAATACTTTCAGTGTGTCTCTCTTGTCTGTGTTTACGTATAGATGCACGCGTGCAGATGCATGAGATTGTTGCTTTGTGCGATAGTTTGTCCTCATTACTTTTTTTTATGTATACATGTAAATATGTGTCCCTCTTGTATTTGGCAGTGTGTTTCCAGTTTTGCACTTGTTTGTAAAGCTGGGAGTTAAACTTCTTTCATATTGTTTCAAACGCAGAAAGAGTTTGGAATTCAAAGGCAGAGCAGAGGAAGTGTGGGCCGCGGTTGCACGGTTGGCTTGGTGTTTTGTTTACCCAGTGTGTATTATATGGGATTACACTTGTCAAGGTACTGTCAACAAGGATAGTGTCCATCTCCTCCACACTGTCCTTGATCCTGCAGCCAAATCCGTCTATGAGTGAGAACATGTGTGGATTAGCCGTTCGTTCAGAGCCTGACGGCATATCTCACCAGTGTGTCACTGAAGCTCAGAGGATCTTGTGCTGCTTGGATTCCTGAGATGTAACCTACAGAGTCGGGTTTGCTTCTAACATGGCAGCAGTGTTTGATTTTCTCAATGGAGTCTCATTGAGACATGAAATTGAAGTCAGCTGCGGGCATGTGCTATTGCCTCTGGAAAACAGTCTAATCTCTCATTCCTCTAATGATCGTTCATATCCAAAGCAATTTGAGAAAACAATGAGAAGGGTTCGGTCGCTCAGAGCGGTGCGCCGCACTTCTTACGACCCCTGCGTCTCCTCTCAGTGTGCCTGCTCCTCCTCCACGCTACAATGACTTAATTTGATCAAAAATGTATTAACAACTCTTCAATACAGCCAGGGATTTTTACATATTGATACAATTACCCCCTTGCTGTGAGGAAGCATGAAGTGCAACCCCTCCGCTCACCAGAACTACGTTGGCTCCATCTTAATGACAGTTTTCCTCTGTGACGGTTGCCGTGTGACACCATGGTGAGAGCGGCTGCAACAGGGACAGAGAAGCTGAGACCAAATAACCTGGGGGAAAAAAATTAGCAATTATAAACGCCGTGTTGAACTTGAAATTAAAGAATTTCTGATCTTAATTATGTCCAGAGAATTTAATCAGTTTTGTGAAGCAGAGGTGGTTTTGTGACGATCTCTTTAGATGATTCCGATTTACTTTCTTGTTTCCAGCATAGCCTAGTTATGCTAACCATTTTAAACCATAGACTGTATAAAAAGATGGACGACATGACAGCTCCCTAAAAGTGAAGCCAAATCATCTCTATCGCCCCCTGCTGACTGGCTGCAGTATAGGTCATTAAGCCCGCCTCCTCCATGTTAACAGATGGGACATGAGTCAAACTATAAAATCAAAATACACGCAAAATAAAGGTTTCTCAAACATGGTTTCTGTCATATTAGATAGTTCTTCTCATGCTGATTTATTGTCCAAGTTTTCATTTTTCTAAGTTTATTTTTAATTAGTTATTTGATTCTGTAAAAAGGATGATTGACAGCTCTGTTGACAAATACGGCTCCTGCAGCCGATCTGTTCTGGATTAGCAGAGTGGAGGTTTCCATATCTGCGAATGTCTGCTTTAGACCAACACAAGAAGCTGTTCTGCTGTTAAATACGCCCATGTGCTGGATCCTTACTCTTTTTTCCGGTAAGTTAAGTGTGTGTTTTGGTTAGCGGAAGTGGCTATGGCGGCTCCACCCGCCGATCTCTACTGCGCAACTCTGGCTCCAAATGACGTCACCATCGCAAGATGTCAGCGCCCGTCACAGGGGCTGTTTTAACTTCAATGTCGTACAATGAGAGCAGATGAAGACGTCGTCCATCTACATATACAGTCATTGTTTTAAACTTATGTAGTGAAATTAGGCTTCAAACTGACCAATGCTCTACTGGGACCAGTGCATTCACTTGACAAGCGTCCAGTGGCTTGAGAGCCAGCACATGGCTGCTGACAGAACACGGCACTGTGGCCCTGCAGGATTCGCCTGCAGTAGGTCCCCGCGATGAAGAGAGCTTCTGGTGGAGGTGGAGAGGAGCGACATTAGGGACTGGCATGTGATGGATGCTGGACCTTCAAACGCCATCCATCTCTTCATCTATCTGCCTGCCGTGTCATGTCTCTGAGCGTCAGCTCTCGGGAGCGGCATGCTGACTGAATGTCGACTTGGCCTGGCGAGCTGACAGATTCAGATCTGACTTGATTTAAAGAATTAGTTAACCTTTATCATGTCAAAGCTGGGGCCCTCGTGGTGTGTTGTATGTTAATGCGTGATACACAGGTAGTTTAGGTGAAAGCCCCGAGCTATAGAGAGAAAAACAGCGATTTAATTCATGCTTTGTTTTTACATCCCGCTTCCTAACCTGATTGACGTGTTTTTAGAGGATGCCACACCAAAATATGTATTTATCATTTTTGAGTGCGTTAGTATCAAAGTTCTTGTCACTAATTGTTTTGTTTTGCTGCCTTTTTTATCAGAGATCTAATGCAAATCCACTGTCATTTGTTCTAAACATCATTTGCATAATCTAATTAAGATATAAGAAATTGCACTCTTTCATTACATCAGTCAATTCATCACAAACAAAAGATGCTCTCAGACATCAAAACGAATCCTCTCATTACAACAAAAGCAAAGTAATGGCGTGCTTTTAAAATAAATAAAAGTTATTGCTGCATTTTCTGTCACTTGTTTCTCAGAGGGAGCTTTTAAACAATCCCGCTGCATTAACATAAAAGCAGGGAGGAAAAAGAGCTTCTTTAGGCAGCAATGTTCCACTTTTTTTACACACAAATCCATTTGTGCTTATAAAAAATGATCACGCTTAGCTGGAAGAAAATTGACCGATGATTTACTCGAGTCAGAGTTAACAAGAGGAGCCTCAAACTGCTGGATTTTTTTCCACATCTATTTAGATTAATGCAGCCATTCCCTTTGGAGCCACATTTACGGAGGCAAACACAATAGCCAACCCGAGTCTGAATAGAGAGACTATCAGTTGTATGGTTGTTAAACATCTCCTCTTTCCTGTTAAGGTAAGTGGCTCACCCCTGGGATATTTGCCGGGAAATTATACTCACTGATCAGATTCTGCGGGGTGTGTTTTGGGAGCCGACTGCGCTAGCCTCAGGTTGCTGCCGAACACTAACCCCCCTCGCCTCATTCCCCTAATTGTGAGTGACAGTCAATATCGTGGAAGGCTGTCTAGCACAAGCTCGGCGATAGGATTTGCATTGGATTTTGAAAATTGTCAAAGTGGACTGTGAGGCATCAGGAGGGAAGTGGATCTGACGCTGCCAATTAGCGTCAAAGAGGAGGAGTGCGCCGTGGCGGCTGGTGGAATTTGAATAATCTTCTCACAGGAGTTTAAATGTCTTAAAACAATGAGTTCAACTTTGTTTGACCCGCTTGATGAGGAGTTCAGAGGTCGGGATGAGTCATAGGGAGGTTGGGCCACACATGTTGGGCCAGAAAGAGAGACTGAAAGAAAAGCATAGGTGGAAGTTTTTTCTGCTTGTTGGAAAACTCATTTTGATTTTGTTTCTTTCAGTCAAAAAGTTGTATAAAAGTTTATTATTATTAATTTATTTATTTATTTAGTAAGGATTCCTATTAGTAATTACCAAAGTAACAAGAATTCTTCCTGCGGTACAAACGTGTCAAAACAGAACAAGATATTCAGGCATCACACAACGGACAATCTTCAACCTCAACAGAAGGAAACAAAATAAAAACACCAAAAACAAACGTCACATTCAGTCTCACCAAAACAGTAAATGTTTAAAGCAGTAGTTAACTTATCTTAGGCTTAGCCTTATTTTTGTAAGTCCTTCAAATATAATCCACCTTTATTTACAGATTGTCATTTAAAGCTCCTGTGAGGAAGTTTGTGTTGATTTTGGCGCCCCCTGTGGACAAAGCCGTACCTCTTATCTCTTTGCTGAATGTGTCCTGTACATGCTTAAGTGGTGATTTTTAACAAAAAATCTCATCCTGCCTTCTTTAACAGTCATATCTATCACTCACTTTGAATTTTTGCCCTGGAAAATGTAAACAAAGGCAGCGTGCAGTTGATCGCTATCGTCTGGCACCTTCCCCCCCGCCAGCAGTTTCAGACATTAAAAATAACTATATAGAAATAATTAATCTCGTCGCTGATGGTCTGGTTTGCTTTTGTAGGTCATAAAGAGTAATCAGAATTATTTTCAGTCTGGGCCTTAACCAGCGAAAAATGGAGCTTTAATAATTGCGCTTTTTAATTTATTTTAAAAAAAAAGATCTTACTGATGATCATTTGGGTTAAATGTAGTGGTTGTTGTTCTAGTTTAACACACTCCCATACATTACAGATTAGGGATGAGTCATGATTTTCAAATATTTGAATAGTCATTAGTTTATGAAAAAAATCAAAAACTTAATGCGACTATTATCTCAATTTATATATATACCGTATATATAAATAAATGTCATTGCTTTTAGCGGTGCCTGGTTGTAATGCAGTGCTACCATCAGACAGTAGCTGTAGCGCATCTGAATCTTTTTGCTAACCGCCATTAAGTAACAAAAGAAGAAAGCATTCAGATCCGGAGAGAAATGCAGAGACTTCTGCAAAGAGTTCTGTGTGGTGGGGCGCTGGTTTAGCTCAGTGGCTAGAGCAGGCGCCCCATATACAGAGGCTATACTCCCACCATCGGCCCTTTCTGCATGTCATCCCTCGCTCTCTTCTCGCAATGTTTCCTGTCTCTCTTCACGTCCTATCTAATAAAGGCAAAACGGCCAAATGCTAATCTTTAAAAAAAGTTCTATGTGGAACTCCTTACAAACTTTGCCAGGTAAAACTAGCGTATCACAAGTCTGCAACAACTATGCACAGTCATTTGAGTGTGAAAACCGACTGAGTTGTGAACAGTCTCTCTTTCTCCTTATGTCCGGGGATGGTGGTCGAATAATGTCGAATATCAAGTAATATTTTTGCTTGAAATGCCCATCCCTTTTACACATGAAGGGAAAGTAACACCTTATAAAGGCATTTCTGCTGTCATACAAATGTGAAGACTTTTTTAGATAACTGTCAGTCTGGGTGCTGCTTTAGCTCAGTGGTTAAATCACACAACCCATGTACAGAGATGTGGCAGCCCCTGCTTCGACTCCCATCCTCGGCCCTTTGCTGCATGTCCCACTCTCTCTTCCCCTGTTTCCAACACTACCCACCGTCCTCTCTCTTTACATAAGAGGCATAAAAGGCCAAAAAATGCTTTAAGATAAATGACAGTAAAGAGTGACAGGAAACATCAATGTGGAAACAAACGTGACAAAGATCCCCGAACTGAGTTGAACACAGACTTTACAGTTTAGGTAGTTTGCATCTGAGGCGGCTTGTTCATGAGTGTATCCCACATGAAATTGTTTTAATCTAGCAATCTCCATCTGTGTATTAAAAGAAGTATTCCTCAGTGTTTCCCATTAGAAAGAAGGAGAAGGAGAAAAAGTGAGACGACTGCGGCCCTGCTTTACGGTGAAAAATCAAAAGGTTGACGGCTAAAAACGAGCTCGCGTTGTAAGTGTGAAAGCAAAGGTTTTCCTGATGAATAGCAGAAATTAAGCTAAGTGCTTTAGTTTTATGGTTTGTTGTTCTCACCCAGACTCCAACCACTGTAAAAGAGCCAACAATGCACAATTCAGCAACCACCACCCCCCAAACCCATCACGTCAAACATGCCCCCACCTCCCCAAACTTCCTCTGCTTACATCGAGAGACTCCATCTACCTCAATTACCGCAGAAGAGTAATTAGCCCAAAAACAGTGTGTGTGCGTGCATGTGCGTTCGGGGAGGTATTCATGCAGCACGAACAGATTAATTAGGACGTTTAACTTCATTTCTAATATAACAAAATTAATCCCATAAAATATGAGGGATCTCGGAGGAGGTGCCTGTCAGCATCTGACGCCTCTCCCCTGTTTGCCATAATCTATTAAAACCTTGCTTTTATCTCACCTCTCCCCCTGTCATACTTTATGGATTTTTTCATAAACACGGCCCATACTTCATAAATGTCTCAATTTTCTAGTCTATTAACATTACTTCAAAAGCGCTTGATAAAAGAGGAGGGCATGCGTGAAATAATGCACCAATAATACGAAGCGCTGGAGGCTAGAACAGTAGGGGCGGCTCTCCGGCGTGCACACTCAGACAATGCAAGGGATGTTATCAAGTTTAATAAAAGAACAAATGATCACTTTCAACACGAGGAAGGAGGGGAGATGAGGCCGGGAGGAAGGGGTGGGGCCAGGGGGGGGGGGGGGGGGGAACAGTTGTCGAGTAATTGAGTCGATGAAAAATGAGGTCTTGAAGGCTCAGCGGTTTTAGCAGGCATGAGATTGAAGGATACTTAAAACTAGGGTGTTCTCCAGTACGTGTTGTTGCTTGCTGAGGATGTTAACACAGATTTGTTTTTATTTTCATTTGACGTTAGAGTACCCTGCTCGTTTCCTGAGTGTCTGCAAAGAGTTGAGCCTTTTGTCTGCAGAGAGTCAGAAATGTTTTTGACTGACAGTCGGGCTTCACCTCACAGCCTTTTTCCCCCGCGACCATCGATTCAGCTCCTGTCTTTGAACATCACCTGAGTCCGTCTCTGTGGGCTGTTGCTCATCCTACCCCAAACGCTGGGGTCAACTGTCTTCACTTGAACTGGACACACATGAAACACACTGATCAAAACCAGTAACCCCTCAGCGCGGTGGCATGTCGGCTGTATGCCCCGAGGCCACGTCTTACACAGACACGCATGTACACCTGTGTGCTATTTGTGAAAGGCCACGGCTGTATGACAAGGTAACCTGGTTCGGTTGTTAAGATGAGTCATGTGTCACTTACTCGTGAGTGACAGGACGGCTGCTTTCAAATTACACTCAGTGACATGCAGATAGATAAAGATGTGTTCAAAGGCAAACTTAATGAAATATCTATACACGTGTCAGGGGTGGGAATCAGCCGATATTATCGTGATACTTTAGTCATGATACAATATTTCTGAGTAGGGGTGGGAACCGAGGGTAGACGATACGTGGCCCAACGATAACGATAATATCACGATACAGCGATTCTGCGTTAATTGATGTATTGCAAGACAATCACGATATCTGATTCTTCTTCGGGCCAATTAATTTCCCTTCACATTACCCTCATTCATGTCATAAGCGCCACCGTGAGGAGTCAGAAAGTAGTGACGCGGTGAGTCAAAATCGCAGGGAAAATCTACTGAGAGCGCCGTTTATTTGTTAATTAAAATACCGATATTTGATGCGAGCCCATTGATATGACGATATATTGCCATACTGATATCTTATCCCAACATCTGTTTTATCTTATAAGAAAAAGTTTTTAGTCTATCTTCTTGTCCAAAAAGATTAACTTGTATTTGCAGTCTTACCCTAATAATTTATTTTATATAAGGTCGGCATTTCTTGTCTGTGCATCGATATAATATTGCCGTGAGAGTCCATGCTGTATTGATCGTTTCCCCCCAGCGCAGCATATATGCAGACGACTGTGTTTTATGCAGAAATGGAGACTTCCTTCTAGATGTATATCTGCTTTGACACATTGCCATAGCTCTGTCTTGAAACAAAGCAAGCGCTAGTGGATGTGGGATTAGACACTTGTCCCCCTAAATGTGTACACATGTATGTGAGAGGTCAAATCACATCTCCTTTAAAATCTGATGAGCGGGCACTTTTATGTGAAGTGTAGACGGCAGCGGAGGTAATTATGTCCCTCTAAACCCCTATGCCACGCGCCTCACGTCCCGCCCCCCCCCTCTCTTTCCCCTCCTGCTGTGACCGCGTAGAAGCTGACCCGCCATGGCAGCGGTCATTTTCAGGAGTCAGTGCATTTCTTTGCTGCATTATTCTGTGCACCACGTGGGAACAGGCTGGTATCAGCTTGTACCAGGCGAGGACAGGGGAAGGACTGGATCTGTCAGAGTGCATCGACTCTCGGGCGGCCACGTACGCCGAGCGCTGTGCCTCTGCCCCGGCCCCTGCCACACTCCCACTCATTAATGGGCCCGGTCGTGACAACTGATCCTAATTGCCTTTGAACAGCTCTTCATGTATTATTGGTGCCTGACTGCCTTGGTTCATGTCAACAAGCCATGGGATGCAGGGACAGGGAAGGGTCCCTATACCTCTTTTACATGCTGAATGAAGTGGAAATACGCATACACTAAAAATACATACAAATGTACAGTAGATACTTAATTTTAACCATCCTTGATCGCACAGGAAGCCCTGAAGAAACACAGGCCTGTGATTGGTCCACATCCTAATTAAAAATTTGTAAATTTCTTCGCTGATTTCTGTGCAAAAAAGTGTTATGTAACACATTTTAGGGCTACAGTATGCATGTGGAATATATATACTCTGCAATACTTTTATTTTCTTTGATGAATGGTCGACTCTGCTATTAATTCGATGGCCCGACTTTAATGTTTATGTGTGTTTGTTTCTCACTTTGTCACAGCTGATGAGCAAATGGTTCAAAGACAACCCTCATGTAGAGATCCCACCACCGCAGATATCAGCCGAGACGCTCGCGCTATCACAATCGTAATCACAAACACTCAGTCAAAACACGTCATTATTCGCATGTGTGAATTATCGGCCCATATCTAACTGTTTACTTCCCATTTCACCCCTCCATTTGAATACGGCGAAAGGAGAGGTGGGGCGGCTTGGCTTATTTATTTTTTTATTTGTGGAATGAAATAACTGAATAGCAAATGCATAGATAAAAAGCATAGCGGCGTGTCCTGTCCACTCCCATCACTGTCTCAGAGAGGAGAGACGTATGACCATCCCATTACTATGGTAACTAGCCACTATATTCAGAGCTGCCCGGGTGTGTTTCTTCCCCCTGCAGTGACGAGAGGGCATAGCTGACAGGGCCGGCGCACACACACACACACACACACACACAGACAGTCTGGAAGATGCTCCTTGTGAAATAAATACATGTGTGGCAAATACAGACAAAACAATACAGTGGCCAGCTCCTGCTCATACTAATGTGGTGACATACAGACTGTAATAGGGGACAGAGTTTGGGAGGACTGTAACCACGTTCTTTTCAAACATTTTACTCATAGACAAAATATTTTCTCTAAAACAATGGACACAGAAATATAAAAACTAATTAAAGCATTTCATTTTTTTTAGCATCCAGGACAGAATAAAATATGATGTCAAGTGTTTAATGCTCCTTTATATTTCTGCAGTTCTTTAAGTTGCACACGTCTCTAGTTGTGCTATTTTATCTTTATTTTTTAAGGATTTTTTTTAGCACACAACTACGAAAATAGCACGCGTTTATTTTCCACTTACTCTTGGCCACTCTCTTTCTCATACATTTCCCATGGAGCAATTCTTCCAAGCAGCAACTTTTAACCTGGGTCATTCATTTTTCACACACCAGTGAAATACTACACTCCTCCTGGTTTTTGTGTGGTCATATCAGCATGTTCACTTTTAACATATATTTATTATTGATAATGTGGATTTATTATGTAAGAGGATGTAAGGCCCGGTACGTCTGGGTAATGTAGTGATGCACAAGTGCTTATAAAACAGAGTACGCAGTTTTTCTACATGTCAGAATTAATGTACTTGAAGTGAATGCTCTGACATATGCTCTATTTTTCAGTGCGGATTTTCAGCTCATTGTATTTGATCACTTTAGCTTAGAGGAAATATGATCTTGTCTGGCACATTATAGCAGTAAAACATTTTTCATAATTCCAAAGTAAACTTTGTGGATGGAAAATCTTCCTTTTAAGATTTAATTTCATAAAAAAAAAATGTGACTGTTAATATTTAATAGGCACCTTTCAGTTGCATTCAATTTTCAGTTTTTGTTAGAATAAAAATAAACAACCCTGAACAATTTGTTAAACAATTTTAAGCATTCTTTCCCCTCAATTTCATTCGTCAATATGTCTGCTCTGCAGTGGTGGAATTTGTGGCTTATTTATGCCGATGTTTGACTTTGCTAGGAAAAAAAAAAAAGAAGAAAAGAAGAAAATCCAAGAAGACTTTCGAGCCGTCTAGCCAGCTCGTCCATGAATTGAGTGGACTTTGTATAAACAGCATTGTTGATTCTCCTGCTGCCTTTTTAATGCAGCAATACTGCCATCTGTTGAGGGGAGAAGGGACTGCATCTCTTTTAGGTGTCCTTTGCATTTTCTTCACAGTCATTCTGCCTTTCTTTTTGTGTTTGCTTCTTATCCATCTGAAATACATGTTGTGTCTCTTACAAGCAGAAGAGTAGCGACAGGGAAAGAGAGAGGAGAGAGGGTTTGCATGTGTGTTTAACTGGATGTTTTTGGACGTGGACGCTGCGCGACTTTTCTCTTTGCACCAGCGGCTTCATGTCGCTCAGTCAATGCCTGATTCGTTGTTGACATTCACACTGTCTCATGCAGAATACACATTTCACACTGTGGTATTATCCTTAATGTCACACACACACACAGACTAACTTAACTCCACTCCTTCTGACAGTTGCCACGGCACGTTGTGTTGACATAATTCTTTTGTGCCCAGGTTAAGTTAGTGCCTCCATTACCAGCCAGACAAGAGAGACGGAGCTTCAAAAAAGAGGAAAGATATGAAAAGACAGAGCAGACGAGGTGGTCGCAGCTGGGAAGGGAGAAAGAACGGGGGTTGAGGGTTGCAGTTTCAGCATCATTCAATCAGACAACATGCCCCTCAGCTGAAGCAGCGAGACCCTCCCCGATTCTCTCGAATTAGGGAGATTAGCAGGAAAGCGCATAATGCAGGATGATGGAATTTGTCATAATTTGCATTGTCCTGGAAAGATTCGGTTTGATAGAGCGATGCATGGAGGGGCTTGTCATGTCCCACGGGCAGGTCATAGAGGAAGCTTGGCAGAAATGATTTTTGCGATATGTGCATCAGTCGTAAAAGCCTCACAACCAATTTGTCAAAAAATGTGAGGTCGGGACAGTTGAAGGCAGCAGGGCATTTTGCCTAACGCGATGAAAAAGCATGCCCCTCCATCACTCTTCATCCACAGCCCAGTGTGGTGTGGCACATTGCTCCACAACAGCAGACATTTTATTACAACAGATTTCACTAGTTTTTATATTTTATTATTTTTGCACATTTTTTAATTTTGTTCAAATTTTTTTCACGATGGCGACCACATTTATGTCTTTATTCGTGTATTCGTGCCTGTTGGCATTCAGATGTGTCTCCCTGAGCATCCAGCAGTCAGCCTCCCCTGACCTTGCTTATAGTACTGAGCGGCAGCCACTGACCACCATAAAGTTGACCAGAGCTGACATGACAGTGTTACTCTTCCACACGGTTCAGTGTCTATGCAGTGGGCATGTCGAGGGCAGACATCCAGGCACATCAGAAAAATACACACAGCAGCTCAGAGAAGGTGGGGGTTGGGGAAAGGCCAGTGAGTGTCCCCGGCTCAGACCGACCACACGTTGCCTCAACAATGGCTCATTATAGTTGTGTACTTTTAGATATTCCTCTAAATTTGTCATCATAATAACCTTGTGTTTTGAGCACATGCGTATGGTTTGCTTTCGGAATAAATGTGCACTTTTAGACCTGAGAGAATGCATTCAGAAACGCCTTAAACCCGCCTTTCTTTGTGCACTTCATACGGCTATTTATGTCGCCGTTTAAGTAACGCTGATTTTGTGTGACAGTTGAGCATACAGGGGTTAGGCTCAAACTGGAGCACAAACAGGAAGCAAAAAATAGAGATAGTGAAGAGGAAAAAAAAGGGAATAAAAAGGCAAATATCGCCCTCCCCCTTCCTACGAAGCCTTAAAAGAGAAGCCTAACATGGGGAGAGATTCTGTAGAGGGAGGAACGGTTGTGGTTCTCCTGAAAGGTTTGTATTTGTAGAAATGAGGTGTCAGAAGAGGCAGGATTTCCTCAGGGCGCAGCACAACATGAGCCCATCTCTTATCATTTCCCACTCCCAGACGTGATCTGCTTTGAATGCGCTAATGCTGAAAGAGCCCCACAGACTTGAAGCCAGTTCAAGATGAAATCACAGCACACATCCCTGACAAACTGCCATCCACCACACAAGGATTAAACAGTCGTTGCATGTCAAATCCCCGCCAAAAAGCAAGGAATAATATATGCACTTAAATACATTCAACAAAACTTCAACCTCAGTTTTTTGATCCCCACATTTTGAACTATTTTCAGCTATTTGCCAAGCCTAAAATATTCAAGAAAGGAAGAAAATTACTAAAGTAAAAAAGACAGAAATTTGGAAATTTGTCACATATATTAAGAATGTTCCGTACGGGATTAAAAGTGAACAAAAGCAAGTCAAAGTTTATGTATCTCAAGTTCTGATTGAACAAACCATGTAAATGCAGCATATTTGGTTTGAATCATGCTCCTTTCATATTTTTATCTCTTTTTACTTTTATAAAAGTGTACAACATTAAGCTATGAGTCGGAGAATCCACTGTGAGGCTCATAAAACCAGATGTAGAAACACCTCCATGAAAGGATACATCACAAATATTAAGTACATTTACTAACCCTCCCTGTATCTGTTACCCTGCTGCCATTCTCCTTTTAGCTGGGTTACATGTGTCCTTGCATGGGGGAAAAGTTGCACCATATTAATCTGACCTATTTTACACATTTTGTATCATCATTTTCCTGCTTAAATTATGCATGAGGTCTCAACGGGGAGAAATGTGACCATTAGCATATCTGATAGGAGCGCTGGAGCCGTTTTCCACCTCTCTCTGTCCTTGGAACCAGGCTGAAAAACCTGACTGTTCGTCAATACCAGGTCATTTTATCCAGGCCGGCCCAGTTCATCTATACCAGTCCAAAAGCTCAGCTAATGACACTTGGAGACGCCTTAACACAGATGTGAATACAGTCTTAGCACTGTCTGGTCAAAAAAACCTGCAATTAGAAACACCTCAGATGCTCCAGCCTGAAACGAGACACCGTTAATGGTTGGGAGTGGACACAGCCAGGCGCTTCCTGAGTTCACTTACATACATGTTGGTGTCAGCTCAAAAGGACGGAGAGAGAGGGAATGTCTTTGGGGATGGTGACCTTTTGACATGTCACTGGGTTTATTAGAAAAGTGATGGTGTTGTAACCATTAAATAAAGGTCGATTAAGCATGAGCAAAAAGCAGTTTAGTAGGAAAGAGGTGTTGTGACACTTTAGTCTTTTACTCCACTGAAAGCTTGTTTGGGTTTTAAGTTAAAGTTGTAATCTCAAAGATCTCAGTTTTGTTCTCTCTGGCGGCACCTATGGCGATAAGCGGTAATTGCGGGAGATATCTTCCGAGATATCCAGACAGTGCTGCATGTGTGACGTCCATGGTTGGCTCCGGTTGTAACTCTTGATTTTCCTCACTGACGTTCGCTTTTCTCGACTGTTTGCCTTCATCTGAGCATCGAGTTTGTTTCTTTTTCTTTGGATTTTCACTTATTTTTGAGTTGTATCTGTAGTCATAGTAGATTATTGTTTACGCTTGCAGAGACCGGAAAAGCAGCCGCTTAGCTCCGCCTACCCTCTCTGGCAGACCAACCACTGCTGGGTGATGGAAAACGCGTCACTAACTGGGCGCCGCTTGTGATTATTTGCGCGAAAGTTGCACTAGACACACAGTGTGTAATTCTACAAATGCAAAGGCTTTCATTAGTGGGCCATAGGCTCAATCACCATTGTGTTACCTCATTTGGTGATGGATAGTGACTTAAAAGGGATTTATTTAAATAAAAATCTTCAAGATTATTACTTTAAGTTGTCAAAATCCATACATACACCTACAATGACCAAATTTACAGAAAGATATTGTTACAATTCTGATGTTAGAATTAAAACGTACATACTCTTGAAACTTTGAAACATTCATTCTCATTAGTAAATGCTGAAAATTGAAAATAACATACTACTTTTATATGTTTATTGTGACACATATTTTGACTGATCTAAGATATATAATTTTTTGTTGTAAAGGGCAGTTACTAAAACCTGAAATCTCTAAAAAAAAACGTGTAAGTTATGACAAATATCCAAAATAATTAAGCAGCAGAAGAAGAGAAAACAGCAAAGACATTTAGCATTGGTTCACAGGCCCTTTTCTCTGTGGGCCATTTAGACCACTAAGGCTTACATTCAGAAAATACTTACCTTGTTATAGAAAGTTTAATGTCATATGCAATTGTTTGACCCTTATGAATATTAAAGGACCCCATCTCTGGCCTATTAAAAATGCATGTGGCATTGTGGTTGTTGATCACGTTTAGAACGCCCATGCAAATTGGACTGTCTTCCCTGTCAGGGCCTAAGATGAATAATGTAGTTGTGTTGTATATTCAGGGACACACCATTGACAGTCAATTAACAAGTTTGATTGGTGTGTGAACTCATTCTTTTGAACTGTTAATTTTATGTAAATAGTATTCGCTCTCCCTTCTCCACTGTCTCTCTCCCCCATCCAGGTTCAGCACAGAAAAGATGTGCCCCCGTCATCGCAAACCCCCAAATCCCCAATTCCACGTCCCACTAAGAGTAACCAGAGTGGGATCCTTAATAATTGATCATCACACACCTGCTTGGTAGAAGCTATGGGAGTCTGCTTTTAACAGTCAAGAGGCCCCATGCTAGCACCTTTTGATATTCAAATCGACAAATGGTAGCCAGGCTTTATGAATCCGAAATGGAGCGAGCTTGTTAAGAGATTGTGGCCACCCATCCAACCTGATGGAGCCCTTCTTTGTTGGAGGGGATATGATGGCATTTGATGGCTCATAAATGGAATGCCAATGACAATTTGTTGTTGATGTGTGGGAATCTGGCTTTTATGTTCTGCAGACATATAACGCAGGCGCTCAGTTAGATTGTGCTTGCAGGTAAATGATCCAGTGATTGATCCAGCTGGTTGAAAGCAGCGAGGGCCTTATCTCCTCCCTCTCTTCCCCTCTCTACCCATCTTCCCTCCATCTCTTGTCTCCCGCACTGTCCCAGTAATTTGGATGGAAGCTGAAGATTCATCAAAGTTGACAAGTGAACCCAGGAGCTGGGGATCATGGAAAACCCATCTGATTATGGAAATAGCAATGATCATGTCCTCCCTCTAGCTAAACCATTGTGTGCCAAACATCTTGTTCTGCTAGCATCCCATGAAAGACGTAGATATCGTTAGGGGGATATATTCCGTTTTCAGTTCTCCTTCTTTGAATAAGTTGCGTAATGGCCTGTCTGTTAAGTCAAGTGAAAATAACATAGGGCTTGTTTGAAATGAGTGGTAGCAGAAGTTTGGTTTAGAGGATTCTAAGTGTTAAGTAATACCTCTGGTCCATGCTAACCCTGGTAATCTCCCTCTAAAACATGATACCTCTGGCTGTGTCTTTGCTAATAAGCAAAGGACCTTGTCTCAGGCCATGTATCCATTGATTCAGGCTTTCTTGATCCTCCCTGGAGATCTGCACATGCTCCAGGGTCCCTGCATAGGCCAGCAATTATCAACATGTCACCAACAGCTATTTGCATTGACCAGCAGCTAGTATCCAGCACTAATGCCATCCAACCTCAAACACTGACAAACCACAGGGTCTCTAAAGACCTGACCTCCTTAATGCCCCTCCTCATCCTCACTCATCTCCCTGCATTAAGCAGATGGATTTTTTTCCAGGTTTCACTATACAAGAAGCTTAATTCTAACACAGGTATTTAACAGAGAATTGAGCTTATTATCACATGGTTAATTGTGTTTATAAATACAACGGGTGCCACAGAGTTACACTGACAGGCTTCTCACAGAGAAGCTGCTTGTGAAATAAGAATTGTTGGTGGTAAGATGCTGACAAATAGCACAGGTGGACTTGTTAATTAATTCAGTGTTACTCAAACATTAGCTTTTAATTAATGTTAATTTCATTGTAGCACCTCCATGATGAATATTGTACTTTTTTTTTATCAAAGCCACTTTGGAGTTTGATAACTTGTGTCCTACACACTTCCCTTGTTGAATAGAAACCATTAGTTGAATACAACATGATACCATACGACACCATACCGTACTGTACCATACCGTACCGTACTGTACCATATCATACGATACCATACGACACCATATGATACAATACCGTACCATACCATACCATACCGTACTGTACTGTACCATACCATACCATACCATACAACGCCATATGATACAATACTGTAGCATACCATACCATATGATACCATATCATACCATACCGTACCGTACCATACCATACCTAACCATACGACACCATACGATACAATACTGTAGCATACCATACCATACGGCACCATACGATATGACACGATACGATGCGATACCATACCATACCATATCATATCATACGACACCATACGATACAATACCGTACAATACCGTACCATACCATACTATATCATACAATACAATACCATACCATACCATACCATACCATACTATATCATACATGACCATACCATACCATACCATACCATACTATATCATACATGACCATACCATACAATACCATACCATACCAAACCATACCATACCATACCATACCATACCAAACCATATCATACGACACCATACGATACAATACCATACAATACCGTACCATACCATACTATATCATACAATACCATACCATACCATACCATACAATACCATACCATACCATACCATATCATACGACACCATACGATACAATACCGTACAATACCGTACCATACCATACTATATCATACAATACCATACCATACCATACGACACCATACGATACAATACCGTACAATACCGTACAATACCGTACCATACCATACAATACCATACATTACCATACCATACTATATCATCTGATACGTATGGTATGGTGATGTAGGCAAAACTTTGTATAACCTTTTGTTCAGCAACAATTACTGCCAAACGCTACCCAACCAGCACAGTTCTGTAAAATGTACGTATAGGTCGAGCCCTGCAAGCCTTTATTCATGATTGGTTCAAGTATTGGACTGTACCCTACCAAAACTGCTACTAGTTTTTAGCAGCGCGGCTCAAAGATTGATTAGGACTTAAACATCTTAACAACTATTGAAGGGATTAACATGAAATTTGGGACAGATATTCATAGTATCCAGAGGATAAATCCAAATGACTATGGTGATAATCTGACTGTTAACCTTGCACCAATTGTTGTTCATCCTATTAAATTTGGTGTCTCAGGACTTTTCTTTAGTACCACCAAGGGGTTTACATTTGTGGTTTTGAGTGAAATATCTCTTGACTGAATATATATGAAATGTGGTACAGATATCCATGTGCTCCTCAGGATGCATTGAATTTGATTTGGCTGCTCCTGAACTTTTATGTAGTCCGACCATACTTACAAAATGTTTGTCTGAAAACAAATGACACTCAATTGATGCCGAGCTGTACTTTGTTTTTAATGCTAATTAGCAAATGTTAGCTTGGTAAACCAACATTACAACACTATCCCTTCTTCACATCACCATTACAACATTGTGAAGTTATCTCAAAGCACCACTATGCCAAAGTACAGTTGGATTTTCCATTATAAATAACATTGCTGTGTTTCTCTTTTATTCTCTTTTCTCCAGGTTGATCAGTCGGTGTTCTGTGCAGGCCAAATCGCTTTGGTCCCCTGCACCATGCAGCTGGTAAAGGCCGGCACCACGACGCAGGCCCGCTTGTCCTTCAGCTATGTGAAGAAAGTTCTGGAGGCGGTGATTAGCGGCCTGACTCTAGCTCATGTTCTCCAGGCCCACTGCTACACCACAAGGCACCGAGACATCCCCATCATCAGGGCCGTCTGGGAGAGCCTGCTGAGGGCGGCTGAGGAAGAGAAGGTCAGCCGCTGTGGAGGGAGAGCTTTGTTTATGAAATATATACCAGTGTTTAAGAAGAAGAGCAATGAGTCTGTTTTATTATAGATGCAGAGGAAATATTGATCATGCTCATAATATGATACAACCACATAGAATGAAAACATATTTAATGGATTATAAGACAGTGGGATCCATGTGTTGATGAATAAGTAAAAGAGGAGAAACTTCATATGTTAGCAAGTTTTTCAGAGCGGCCTCTCAGAATTATTTTTTATAGTTGCGAAATAAGCGAAAGTTCCTCGCCCCTCTCCGCCCCCCTCGAGACTCAAGTCGCTGCGACTGATATTTACCAGTGAGCGCGCTCATGAAAAGTTGATGATGTGGGAAACGCTGGTGTCTTTGATAATGCGGAGCTTGGCACAGAAGCAGATGTCTTCCTCAGAGCTTCCCTAATCCTTTGCCCCCACACACCATTTTGGAGCTCCGTTCAACTCTCAGAGCAGCTTATCCCCCCTCTCCACCCCCTCTTTCCTGCCACCCTCCCTCCATTCCACCGCCCCGGCTTACAACCCCTGCTCCGTACGTCTAATAGGGGCACCAGTCTCCCTTGGCAGCCCTTCTCCTCCCACAGTAATCTGTCTAGCCATGGGAATAGGGCCTAAGGGAGAGAGGTAGAGCCCACCTCCAACATGTGGCTCTGCTCAGGGTTAGACTAGAGAGGAGATGTCAACTTTGTGTCAATTCTATGAGTATTTTGAATTACAATACACATACTACAGTTCAGGTCCAGGAGCTGATATCCATGTGTGAATATGTTTGACATATCAGGCCATTTTTGAACTCACAGTGGGACAGAAATCACAAAAGCATTGACAGTCTCAATTTAGCATGCAGATTGGGTTGTTCAGATAACAAGGCTAACCCAGGGCAAAGCTTTGGGAGGTGACAACAGTCACCAGATGTCAGAGGTCACTGAAGATGGACAACATCTGTTGAGCCTCCATGCGGTGTGTCAGAACAATCAAAAATCTTCATTTAGCTGACCCCGGATTGCCAACAGGAGACCTTTTTTATTATCAACAGAATCTCCGATTAAGCAGCATTAATTGACAGCTCCATCTGTAAACAGGTGAGTTCCCCCCTCAAGAGTAGGCATAGCTGAGGCGGTGGGGTTACTGGCTTGACCTCCTACTCTTTCTGCGCCTGTGAGGCAGATCGTCTTGGTTTCACTTTCCCCTCTCTTCCGCTTCAAGCGCAGAAGTGCAAAATAAGGTAGGGAGAGCAGCTGTGGTGGGGGGGCTGCTGTGTCATTCAAAACTCAGTGCAGCGCTCTGTCCCTGCGGTGGAGATTACACAAAGCACCGGTGCTCATTTGAATGGACTGTAATTAGAATGTTTAACACAGGTCAAACACTGATAACACAGCTCCCATAGCATTAGCAAACAGAGGCTTGCATCACTTACAGGCAGCTTTGTGTGGTATTGTCCCCAAACAAACCAGCCATTCAAACTTAATTATCGCAGCTCTTTAAAGTAAGAATAATAATAACTAATAGTGAAAGCAAACAAGAAAATAGATAAGATCCCGCACAATAAAAACAAGCAAGAAAATCTTCAAGTCAACTCTGAAACTCACAGGTAGACAGTGAAGGACAGCAAGGACTGGTGTGGTATGGTTACTTCTCTTGCTCTATGTTAAAAGCCTGGCAGCAGCATTTTGAATTAATTGTAGTCTTTGGATGTTACGCTTGCCGGAATGAAGGGCATTACAATAGCCGAGTCGGGACTGCATCTCTGTGGTCACCTGGGTCAAAAGTTCCCCCGAGGTTACGGGCCACCTTGCGCACATTATGAGACAGGGCACCCAGGCTGGTGGAGAGATTATTGATGTAGCTAGAACTTTAGATTTTAAGCCATTCAGCTCCAAACTTTTTGGACTTACAATTTTACAGACATAATGTGAGAAACATCAGTGGAGCCAGGTTTAATCGGGGAATAGAGCTGGGTGTCATCTGCGTAACACTGAAAGTCAGCGCCAACAGTGTACTTCAGACTGCTGATTAAGACATCGTGGTCTCCTCCTGTATCAGAAGCTGAGCTGAGGTGTCAAACAAATTCGTCCAGCCCTTTTCAAAATAAAAGTGTTTTACAGAGAAAACACAAGAAAGAGAGAAGATGACAGACTAGACAATATGTTAGTAGAGGGAAACAAACCAATCAAAAAAGTCAAATATACTGAGCAAAATTCTGATACCTTTTATGTGTAATCAAGTGTGATTCATTTTGACTGTTGGATTTATTAAATGGCACAAAAAAAAATAGTAAAGTTACACTTAATATTCTTAAACTGTTAATACAGAAGCGATAGAGTAGATGAATATGTGTCATTGAAGATCTCAGAGATCTCAGTTTCATCCTCCTCGGCGGCACCTATGGCGATAAACGGTAATTGCGGGAGCACACTTCCCAGATATCCAGACAGTGTTGCATGTGTGACGTCCACGGTTGGCTCCGTTTGTAACTCTTGATTTTCCTCGCTGACGGTCGCTTTCCTTTTTAGACTGTTTGCCTTCATCTGAGCGTCCAATTTGTTTCTTTTTCTTTGGATTTTCACTTATTTTTGAAGTTGTATCTGTAGTCATCCATCTTTTCTTTGTTAGTTCAGCCATAGTAGATTACTGTTTACTCGCAACACTTGCAGAGACCGGAAAAGCAGCCGCTTAGCTCCGCCTAACCTCTACCCTACGCCACAGACACCCAGTCTGTAATACTGCCAATGCAAAGGCTTTCATCAGTGGGCCATAGGCTCGATCACCATTGTGTTACCTCATTCGGCGATAGATAGTGACTTAACAGATATTTATTTAAATAAAAATCTTCTTTAAGTACTGTAAAATGATATTGTAATGCATTTAGAGTAAATTTGTATGATAAAACATTTCATCTTACAGATCCATGTTACAAGAGAGTTGTAAACTACTTGGTCATGTAGCCTTTCAAGTTTAAAATCAAAAATATAAAAGGTGTACTCTCAGTGTATTTTCAGACACTGCGACCTGCCCAATGAAACGATAGATACACCGATACATACATACACTGTCTCGTGCGTCTGTGAAGCCACGGGGCCATGTTGTTGCTGTGCGTTGATAATTTCTCTAATCAGCTGGATGAGGAAGCTTGCAGGGTTAATTGGGAGCATACTGGAGTCGCTACGAGTGTGAAATTGTATTTACGGTGCATTAAACCACAAAGAGCCTGTTTGTCTGCGTGTGTGCAGAGGGTTTGATGAACAGGGACATTTTGATGTGATAAGTCGATAAACGTTAAGCAGACGTCCCTTTGTGCGGCAATAACAGGTTCTGAAAAGTTATTATCGCGCAGGTTTAAATATTTATTTTGTTCTTAAGGCTAAAAATATGTCTATATTTTGACATGCAGTAATTATAAACAAGATTTTTAAAGGAAATAATGAATTTGATTGATGATTAATTGGATTTAATTGGACTGAACTCCCTGCAAACCACAGTTAACTATTTTGTATTGTTCCTGTCCTGCTTACTTGAGGTCGTTTTTGCCTCTTGCATGGGTTTATAATGGCCGCACACCCTTAAACTTTTCCTCACCCCACTGACACGGCCCTGTGCGTTTTATTTACACTAACAGATTTAAGAGTCTTAAGAAACGAATGAGGGAGCGAATGGGAAGGGATATTATAGCAGACTGACAGCACTACAGTAAGTGCTGAGACATAGAGCCACATGCTGAAGGCGTCCCGCTGGGCAGGAAATGTAGGGGAACTGGCTAAGCAGCGCAGTCCCATCAGCTCCCCGCTGTTCCCCGCCTTTACACCACTTCCTTATTACCGTGTTTACCGTTCGGCTTTCACGCCTCTCGGCCCACCGACCCGACCGCACGCTCCAGGCGCGCGGACGCGAGTTAGAGGGAGGAAAGTGGGGAGAAAGAAAACAAACACGAGGAGAGGCAGGTCACAGCCCATCAGCGTGGAGAGCTGAGCGCAGCAGATCCAGACTTCATGCGTTTACCTGCTGCCCACAGAGCGAGGGAGCGCTGGGGGAATGGCTGCATGCCCTGGAACTGAAGTGGGGATGAAGTAATGAGATGGATTGTGTTAAGTGGCTGGTGTGGAGCGTATCAGAGCCCTCTACACACACACACTCCACCACCTGCATGCCCTACTAACTTGCCACTCCAGCACTCAGCTCCACCATATATCAAAGTTTGAATTTTATTGGATTAATTTAATAATTGATCTGTGGTCAGATGGGGATGTCAGCCAGTGTTCCCCCTCTCACTCCTCTGGCAGGGACACACACAGTGATGGAGCACACAGTCAAGTCTGAAACATACACACATGCAGAAACACGCGCACAATAATGCACATTTAGCACATTTATTACCAGAGAAGTGCTGAACAAACTTTCCACCTAACGTAACATTTCAGTGGATGCATTAATAAAGAAATAGGGATTGATGTAACCCCGTCCGACAGCTCGGACAAAAAGTCAGCAACTGTGCCGTGACAATAAAGTCCTGCCGGAGGCTGGAACTGCAGCGCTGAAGTCCCCCTGATCTCCTTGTGGATGGTCGGTTGGGTAGAGTACCTCAGCACACAAGGCCTGCAGGGTGGCCTTTAAGCCTGGCTGAGCAGGACCCCCCTGTCCTGTCACTTCTCTCCCCAGTTCCCGCTCTCTGCCCCATGTTCAATCACTATTGACAAGCGCAGGAGCACTTCCCTCTAGGAGAATACCTAGCCTGCGCCAGAAGTGCTAATCTAACATTTATCAAAGCGTAGGACACGTATGTGTGCTGTCACTTTGTCTGACATGCTAAGACGTCGGCGCTGACACGGCTATTGTTCTCAGCTCTTGAGGTTGTTATTGTTGATCACAGCAAGCTGGGCTCGCTTCAAAAGCAGCAGAATCTTAAGCTAACCCCTGCACACACACTCACCCAGGACACTTACTTTTATGTGTTTTTCCACTCTCCGAGGCAAGAGGTTAGCTGTTGATACACAATTAAGCATTTGCTAAAGTTTAATCTGAAGGTAAGTGCTGCTTCAGTGAATCTGGCTGATTGGGTCATGACGGGCTCGTCTGTTGGAGGGACAAAGAGGCCGTCCTCGGCTTTTGTCATGGATTTCTCTCTCTTTTTTTTGTGTGTGAGTGAATATCAAAATAAAATGTAAGTAACCTGTTATTATTCTGCACTTACGAAGTGGGGTGTAAGTGGATGAAAATTGATCCAGCAAATTGAAAAGGGGGTTAAGTGTTTTTGCCCTATCGACTCCGACTGAAATGACGGTTATATAAAACACTCATTTCTCCCCCATTAGCAGATGAAGCCACAGCCAAGTATTATTAGAGGGCCGCATTGTAGCACTGCTCCAAGACATTTTGTTACTGCTAATGGCCCCGAGTCCATAGGAGAGAAAGAATGGAGATTTTGCCTCTTTAGATAAAATTGAGGCAGTTTTCCACTTAATGTTTGTGCTGAAGCTGCCGTAACATGTTGTTAGTGATCTTCTTACGGAGGTTAAGAGTCATCTTTGCGGGACCTGTCATGCAAGTGAATGCATTTGGGCATATTTTTCATGCTTGCTGGGAGCAATATAGATTCCTTGTGAAGTGTTTGTACACTATCATTACCAAGGGTCACCTCTCAATCTCGTTTTAATTGATAGTCTGTCAGTCCGTCACGTAAAGAGCCTGTCTTAGTGCCATGTGCTGGGAGTAGTGTTTGTGGTCTCAGCAGGAGGGACATATACATTTGTTTGTGTGTAATTAATTAGAATAAAATCTGTCTGCGTTACAGGACCTGCTGTGGGAACCTGAAATCAAACCTCCGCCATTGCTGGTCGTCGTGGTGCCCGCCTTACCCAGGAGTGCAGCCGTTGAGCTCCATGTAACTGCCGTTCAGGACGATCCCACCAAAAGGACTTCCTGTCACATGACTACGAAGCTGGCGTGCGGATCCATTGAATGCCACACTGTATTGTCTGCCGACATGTGCAGCGCCTCACTTTCACTTTCCCTCACTGTGCCCGGCGACAACCTGGAGGTCAGCGGTGTTAAAGATGTAACTGAAGAAGTTGGCGCTACGTTTAATAAAGCCATGAAGAAGATGGATGCTGAGCTGGTGCCACTGTGTGCAAGGGTGTTCTACAAGTGCGGCCACACACTGGCACAGGAGGTTGTTACAGGTATGTGGCTGTAAGCAGGGTTGGGAGGGTTTCTTTAAAAATGTTTTCCCATATAATTACCAAGTATCACAATTTTAAAGTAATGTAACTGATTACTTTCAGTTACTTTTGGATGACTTCAATACTAAATCTGCAAATAAAGACAAGAGAAAAGACATTTCAATACTTTTGTAATACGCGAATGCCCGTTTACATTAATTACGGTAATTATGCGCATTTAAATCGACTTTGTTAAGTATGCTATTCACACTACTTCACACTCAAACTTCAAGTAAACTGCCTTAAACTTATTCCAGTCTGGAGCTTGTGTTTTTACCCACACCATCCCCAGAGTCTCTATTTTGCAGTAGTAGAAGAAGACGACAGGTTAGCTAACATTTTTAACTTGAATTCTGTGCGGCTGTCGTTAGCGGTTAGCCTTACCTGTAAATTTTTCTTTTAATTAGACGTTTAGTGCTTGGATAATGACAGCCAGAAGGCATAACTTGCACTGTACTGCGATGTTGCTCCCATTTTCTCCTTTGAAGACGAAATAATGGCGAACTTACCCCCAGTGGCAACATTTTTTTCTCCACAGGCCACTGCAACCATAAGCCTTTTTACACTGCGGTTCCGCCTCAGTGCCGTAACGAAGCTCTGCCGTCATGCAGCCTTTGCCATTTTACATTGGACCAAGCGAAACGTGCGCGAGGTGTAAACAAACAGCGTGTTTCAAATACACACGCACACAGTGCTGTTCTGCCCTGCCGGTTCTGCTGTTTACACAGACGCCGTTTTGCCTCTGATAGCCTCTCTTGCTACTGCGAAGCAGCCTCAGAGGTGGAACGACTTCGCCCCAGCAGTGTAAGACTTGTGTGTGGACATGAAGTGTCGTAACGTGTGGAAGGTATTATCAGAGACAGTCAGACGGACGGTTTAGAAATAAGATGCCAGATGTTATGGAGCATCTTCAATTTAAAATGTAACCTAACTTTGCGGGGTAGTTAGGTTGGAGGAAGAACGAGGAAGAGGCCATGTGCGTTGCTCGCTCAGCAGAGCCTAGATTTATTTCGTTGCCACAGCGACAGCTAACCCAAGGTTGAGGTGTCCCCGAAAAACAACTGAACAAGTTGGCTCAGTCTTTTCTCACTAGCTCTCCCTCGCTCAACATTCTACGGTGGACACCTCCCTCAGTAAACCCCTGCAACAGCAACAAAACAGAAACTTATACCCAGCGTTACGGTATTTTAAAATTGTAATCCTGCTGGTGATCCCCATTTTTAATCGTATCTGTAATCTATTTACCTCTTTTTTTCTGTAACTGTAACAGAGTACAGTCACCTTTTTTTGTATTGTTACTTGTATTCCGTTACTCCCCAAGCCTGACTGCACATAACTCAAAACACCATCTTCATATTGATCCAATATTTGCTCTCATTAGGAAGATGTATTGAAAATAAGCTGCAACACTCCTGAGATACACTGTGTTTGCAAGTTCGGCTCCACATCACTGTATTAATGGAAACAAAGTGACAACCCGTCTCTGTGCACTCTCCTTTCAAAGAAAGTTTGACATGACGTTGCTTAAGTAAACTCCGTGAAGTATTCTCGGAAGCAGTCTCTCCAGAGGATCTCCACTCCTTCCTGTGTTTAATTATTATAAGTCATTTGTTGCGTCTGCACTGTGTACAGTAACCCGAGCAGCTGGCGCGCTCTTTTGTCATCATTACGCTTTTATACGCCGCCATCTCCCCGCTCCCAGGTTCTCGTCAAGGCAAATGCGGAGCGGTATTTGTTTTATCCTGAGAGATGTTCCCTCGGAGGGAAAAGGGCGACGAGCACATCGATCACGCCGGCTCAGTTGTCAAGTCATCGCTGAAGCAGTCAATTAACATTTTTGAATCTGAGCCAAAGCCGCCATCTTTCTGTCGTTCTGAGCTTTGACATAACTCATCTTTTTGCAGGATGTGAAATTATGGTTAGCAGTGATGAATGGGGAGAAAGGTCGATCTGTTTCGTGTATGTGCTGATGTGCATGACGGGCTAATAGTGCTGTTTGTTTTGTTACCTAATTATATAATTGTTATTCCACATTGTGTCATAATATATGATGCATGTCATTTAACCCATTTGTCATTCACAACAGAAGGGAAAGAGGATTTAGCATTGGGAAGGAATCTTGTTAAAATAGTTACTGGGTCACTGCAGAAGAATCAACACAAATCTTCACCCTTGAAACGCGTGTTTCTTTGATTATGTTCTGCCTGCTCCCCTAAAACCTTTTACTGACTCATCATCGAGCTGGAATCTGTTACCTTCCCCTGCACGCACAGTCGAGCGCTGCAAGCCTAGCCATGGGCGTTTTTATGGGTCACAGGCTCTGCTCATTGGGTGATGAATCCAAAAAGTCAAAGGAGGAAAAGTAACACCTCTGGCGCTAGCAGTCACAGCCTCACAACTGCTGCTGACAGACAGAACAACACTGGAGCAAAAAAAAAAAATGTGACTGCACTACCCCCCACCCCTTCGGTTACTTGCGTTAGGATTCACAGCTGATAGACGTGACATATGCTTCAAATGAAACCTTTAAACATCTTGTCTCAACTTGTTACTTACGATAGAGAGGTTCTCACAAAGATAGGCCCCCGCAATTCAGCGGACACATCAACTTTTAAAGAAAGACTTGGATTATATTGTGATATTTCTACAGGAAAAAAAGGGAAAGTAAATTTTACACAGCAAGAATCAAAGTCAAATATGTTTGATCTTTTTTCTTCTAAATGCCAAAAATGTAAAACAAAAGGTGGCGATTGATGCTAGATGGTAACCGTTGATATGAGAAACTTTTGTTGTGTTGTTGTTTGTTATTATTACTTTAGAATAAGAGAGACATAGTCTAGTTGTGGTAATGAATAGGTTAAACACAGGACTTTTACCCAGGAGAGTTTAAGTCCAAAACAAAATCGCGCATTGACTCGTTATTTTAGCCCAAATCAGTTTTCCTGAACTTAAAGCTCCTGTGAGGAACTTTCAGTTTGTGTTGTTTTTGGCGCCCCCTGTGGACAAAGCCGTACCTCTTCTCTCTTTGCTGAGTTTGTCCTGTACATGCTTAAGTGGTGGTTTTTAACAAGACATCTCACCCTGCTTTCTTTAACAGTCATATGTATCACTTTAAATGTTTGCCCTGGAAAATGTAAACAAAGGCAGCGTGCAGTTAACAGCTTCCTCTGACACAGCGGTTTCAGGCATTAAAAATAACTTAACAGAAATAATCAATCTTGTCGCTGATGATCTGGTTTGCTTTTGTAGGTCATCTGTTTCATAACCAGATAAAAACTCACACAGGAGCTTTAACCAAGTAACTCTGTGCCTAACACAAAAATCGGACCAAACTTTGGTTCGGTTACAGCATTAAAACTAACCAAAGTCTGGTTAGGTTTTGGCACTTAAGCTGCTTGGTTAGGTTAAGAAGAAGCCTGTGGTGAGGGCTAAAATACAACATTGATGTTTTGGGGCTTGACCAGTGGTTGCTTGGTTGAAAGAGAGCGAGCAAGTGCGCATGTGTGAGAGCTCAAATCTGGGCCATGACCAAAGTTACCTCCAAAGCTTAAACCTGCAATAACAACAGTGACATGATTTTTCTGTTTCAGTGTAATGTTGTGAACGTGTAAGCTATAGTTGCCTATTTATACATCTGGCAGATACAGAAAAACATCAGTGTGAGTGTGAATGCTCACTCTCCTTTTAGCTCTGCTTTGGTCTCCACCAACTCCTGAGGAAAAGCTTGCACGTTACTGACTAAACGCTACTCGTCACCAACTTTTAGTGTCTTTGGTCTCGGCAGGGTCGGTACGTTTTAGCTTTAGCAGCTGACTGTTGCAGTAAAAAATTAGACAGCGATAAGTAGGCATGTGATTTGTCGATATATAAACTCGCTGATTACAGCTGCTTCAAGGAGAGAGAAGGATGTCTTTCGTTTGTCGCCGGCTCCGCTGCACACACCCGGCCCCTCGGCCTTTTTGTTCATTCTCCTTGGACTAAATGAACAATTTTCATGAGCCAACACTCGCTAATTAGCATCTCGTTTACCGGATAATTTGACCAGTTTGAAAGTCAGTGTAGCACAACTAAAAACCACTGGCTCTGGGCCTTGGCCGTTGCTTAAGAGCCCCATAAGCCCAGCAGGCATCAACCATTGTGCGCAGGAACCCACTCTTACACCACTGCTTTCCCTGACACGCGTCTTTCATGCAATTTTTATATATTAATCAGTTCAAACAAAAATAGCTGTTGATGATTGGCATAAAAGCGGTTTGTGGGAAGGCTTTGGTAATGGTTTGTTTTGGAAAATAGAGATTACCAGCCGCCTTTTCAGCTCCCTGTGTGTTTGCTGTGAAGCAGAATAATGGCCGGTCCTCTTGGGTAGATGGTTTAGTTCCATCCCATCGCTAATGTGATGGCTTTTTGAATCTTGCTGCCTCTGTCCACAGGCCTCTCAATGGGACTCCCTGTGTAGCCCAAAGGGGGGGAGGGGGGTGGCTGAGACACCAGGGGACGGGGATTTTGGGTGTGCGATCGGAAATTTTGTGTGAGAAGCGTTTATGGGGAGTGGAGCAAAGCAATCCCTTTAAAAACACACAAAATTGCATGGTCACTCAAGTCACCTTCACCCCCCTCGCGGCTCTCATTCATGCATAAACAGGCGCGACTGTGTTCAAAGACACTGAAAGGGACTGAAAGAGAGAGCGCAATTATTTCCTATCTGTTCGTACAAAGATTAAAACATCCGGACATAAAACAGGCTGAGTGTACGAGGTGCGATGAAGGGTGTGTTTCTTCTCTTAATCAAACCATCCCCTGTCTGTGATCTCCCCAGCTCGTTCGGTTGTCAGCGAGCCATCTCCAGAGGATGCTGCTTCCCAGGGTGCACCACATGCTCTGATAACACATATTTAGGCTTTTAATGCCCTCCAAAAAAGCCCCGTGTTCAGTGGGGGTATTTTAAGCTGTAGTGCATATTAGCTAATTAGGGTGTGTGGGCTCTTTGTAAGGATGTTTGGCATGCTGCGCGTGCCTCGAATGAAAGAGAACGAGGCTTATTAAATAGTGCCGAACTGCTCGCGTAACCTCTCTGTCCTGGTTTCTCTCTCTACAAGTTCACACAAATGTCACATAGTTGTACTGCATGATTTAAGATAGTTGATCCGGGATTAGATTATAGCACAAATCATGTTCCACAGATGATGTTTTGAATGGCAAATTTACAACAGAGATGCTACAAAAGGGGCCTTCCCATATCTGTTACTCTATTATGACCATGCCAGGTCGCAGTGACCACACCCAAGTCCCTTGAAACACGCTGTTAAATCAGAAGAAATAAGCCGGGACAGTCAACCATGAGACAGGAACACTTGTGACCAATTAGTGCACAGAGCAGAGGAGGGAAGGGGGCAACATCCCAGCGGGGCTGCTGCTAAATAGACAGGCTGTCATCAAGACCAAGCTCTGAGACGCTCAATGAATTCTCACATGTCCACTGCTGCCCGTCTGTAGTCCGGCCACACACACACACACGCGGACTTACAGCGTCTCTCAGCTCCTGTAAAACTGAGAGGCAGTCCCAACACAGCTTCCTGACATCCCAACACAACAGAAGCGAGGGATCCATTCCACTAGATCCCCCTAACAAGCTGCTCAATTGTCCAAAAGGCCGTGCCCTCCCTCTCCCCTCCTCGTGTGTGTACGTGTTGTAGTTCAGTCCTTGCCGACCATATGTTTGCACTGCAGGGAATTGAATGGGGGGGGGGGCAACAATCTGCCAAGGATTTAAGAAATGCCAATAATTTGTAAATAGGCCTGTGTTCACAGCTCGGAGAGTTAAGTGCAGCCTCCCTCCTGGGACGGCCCCAGTGGGACAGCTGTATGAGAATCTAATGTCCAACTCCTGCCAAAGTTCTCATGAAACTAACTCCTCCCTCTCCGTTTTCCCCTCCCCGCCTCTACCTGCCAGGGCTCGAGGAAAGTTTGACAAGCTCTCTCGGGGAGTCCGGTCCGTCCGTGTCCCTGGTTCCAGTCCTGGACTTGCCCGACTCCCAGATCCTCCACCTGTCCTGCTGGCTCAGTTTATAGGAACACCGCCAGAGTCAACAACCCGGCTCCAGTCATCCACAGCACTGGAATTCAGTTGGGGCTTTCCTGGAGGAGCTTCTCTGACAGCCCAACACCTAATGACTTACAACGGGACATCAGTGAATGTGGAAAGGAAAAACTGCTCATTAATTTTGACTGTTTATCACTGCTGATTGTTGAAATGCAAAGCCGCGTCTGTCTCCAGGTGGTTTTTGATGATGTGCTGTTTTGAGGATGTGTTTATTCCACTTCATATCCCCGAAATTCACTTTGTCCTCCGCTGGCATTGTATACTGCTGCAGCTGTTACTCGGCCTTTCAGAGGAGTCTTATGGAGCTTCTATAAGCTGAAGCGGCATACCAGGAGGCCGGACACCATAGTCTACACCAGCAGTGTCTCATCCCACAGGGCGATAAACTGTATCCCCTGATATCCCACTGTTTCTACTGGAATTTCTGTTAGCACGCTAGCTAACACCCCTCATAAAGGCCTAGCGCCACCGCCGACACCATCTGTTCAGTTGTAAACCTATAGATTTACTGTGTGACTGGTTTGTTGCTGTGTGTAATGTGTGCGCACGCTGAGTGTGTGTCTCCCTCTCATGCTCCATGGGATTCAAGGTGTGTTATTATTGTGTAATAGGCAATCAGTGAGAGCACCTGAAAAGATTAAGCCTCTTTATGTTTTCTATTGATTCTAAGGCAAACTGGTTAATAGGAGAGGGACGCTAGCTGCAGGGCAGGTGTGTGCGCTGTGTGTGTGTGTGTGTGTGTTGGGGGTGTCAATGCACACGGTGCGACGATGTGGGAAGAAAATAGCGCTATTAACCATTGCTCCTGGAACATTTCTTTTCTCAAAGATCATGAACCGTATTGATGATCTGAGTCGGAATGCATCTTCACTCCGGCTATTCTCTTGATCGCGCTCGCGATGGCGGGAGAGCCGAGTGGGCTATTGATCTTCACCCACCGCTATGTTGTTTTGATTGTTGTTATCAAAAATTGAACAATAGAGGCAGCCAATAGAGCCTGAAGATTTTTATTGTGGATTGAAAAACACAAACAAGCTATTATTTATGAGAGCGAGCAAGCCAATGAATATACGGCGGTAATGTTTACCTTATTGGCCAAAGAATTCAGATGTTACGGTCCAAAAGGCATGGTTTTCTAAATTAAGCACTATAACACCTAGGTCGACATGACATGCATAAATGTCATCCACACATGCAGCATCTGATTTCGAGGTTTCATTTGGCGATGGCACTAGTAGCAAGTTTTTTACAGACATTCCTGCAAGAGTGTTTTTGCTGTCAAATTATCATTATTATTTTTACTATTATTTCTCAATGTTAGTATTAGTTGCAGCGCTAAGCAGACTATGCCGATGTGTATTCAGCAGATGAAAAAAGGTTTACAAGGGAAATTAGTGAAATTATGAAAGTAGTTTTGTTCAACCTTAGAAGTTAAAATGAAGTAATACCACAAATCAGCCGATTTAAATGTATTTCAATCATATCAAAGCACTAGATTTCAATTTATTATTTATAAAATTCCACATTTGAGAGACATTTCTGTGTTGAGTTTTGAATCCACGTGTTTTTTAAGCAGGAATAGCAGCTGAATTACAAAGAAATCACATGTATGAAAACATTAGAATACAAGCCAGCGAACTCAGCTCTGCCGCTAACATTCAGCGCCCATCAACACTTGTCGATCATCACTGTAAACATAACATTCAGTCTTTCAGCGGGCATGTTTTCATACATGCACAGGCACTGCCACAGCTTTATCATCACGCCCTAATCATCGGCAATGTGATGGCCTATGGCAGACACATTTCTTTGTGTCTTTACCGCCGTGCTTCCTCACAAAATGAATAAAGACAGGGTGACATTTGGTTTTCTCATGTGTTTTGTCAAATGTACATTTTCTACCAAGCTGACCTGCAACCACTCTGCAAACAAACCGGCTGCTGTGGCTAACATTGTCCTTTGTGCACAGTGTACCAGCCTGCGGCCCTTGTCATTGTGGCCTTGCACATGGACTTTAACTGTGTGTTTCTTCCTCCAGGCTAAACAGGCTGATGTCTGTGACTCTCTCTTTCCCCATAGCAGTGAAGCTACAGTAGAGGACCCGGGCTCAGGAGCGGCCCCACTGCACGAGCCGCCTCCTGACATTGTGGTGTGTTTGCCTCAGTGGCTGTGGGTTTGTTTGTTTTCTTGTTTGAACCCTTTTTTGTTTCTTAATGTATTGTTTTCTTCCCCTGACATACAGTGAAAGCATGTCTTTATGTTCACAGCACTGATTGTATGGAACTTGTTTGATCTGCTGAATAGCAGGCTGTCACATGCTATTGAGTGGTGTCTGCTGCCCTCTTGTGTTCACTTTGAACATCGCCATTTAGAATCATAAAAGCTTTCAATAAAATGTGTACAGTATTTTCAATGTAATTTCAGTTCAAGACGCATTACAATTATAAATATCTCTTTTCTATGAATACAACATACAACAACATAAATCTAATTCAGTAAACACTTAGTATATTATTTTGCTATGCACATAACATCTTTACTCTTCTGTCTGTGCAATGCAGTGACTTGTGTATAGTGCTCTCATAAAGGCCCTCTCCACAGAAGTCATTTTGACATGTCACTGTGGGGAAGGCAAGGCAAGTTTATTTATAAAGCACCATTCAGACATAGAGCAATTCAAAGTGCCTTACACAGTTGAAAACAGAGCATTATGACTAAAATACAGAATACAAAATATAGTAAAATATCAAAATAGGTCAAATTTGTTATAAGTTAGTTTATTTACGCTGACTCAACATGATAAAAAAAAATACATACCATTAAATAAGACCCTTTACATTGAACTTATGTAATAAAATCAGATGGAAACTTTCTATGTAATCAAAATACATAAAGTCACCATTAAGCCTCAATTATTTTATTGAGTGTATGTTGGAAATAAAAATGAACTTGCCTTTATACAAATCAAATCCTTCCTTTTAAGAACCAGTTATTTTTTTGTATTTTTGCATGAATAGTTACTTAATCAGTAATGGGTATTGGAAGTGATTCATTTTGACGAATAGATTTCACTTCTACTTGACTACTGACAGCATCGTGGACTGTGCTAAAAGTTTCAGTAACAAAAAACACCAACATGTAAGAACAGCACATGTTCTCTCACAATAAGCAGAAACTGAGGCTCAAACCAGAGACAAGAAGTCAATTTTACAGGCTTTGAAAAATTGGGTTCAGAGCCCAGATACTAGATCAAACAACTGAATCTAGAAACGACACAAAATTAAATCTAGAATTTTTGAAACAAAACTCATGTATGTAAACACTTAAACACAGGCAGTGTTTTGGCATGCAGGGTAAAGGTTTGAGGATCAAAATGTCAACGTATCTACTAGTAATTGATAGTTTACAGTACATGAGGAGTAAACAAATCTGTACATGTCAAACTAGATGAACCCTCAGTTTATGAGGGTTTATGGCTGCTGTCAACACCAGTGAAATATCCAACACCCAACAGCACTGGCCTGGTAGAAAGCTTTACAGTATGTATGCTGGATATTTTCTTTGGCTATGTACAGAACCAGTTGAGACGTTAATGTGAAAAGAGTCTACTCTACACATTCTTACCTCATAATAAAATATTTGTTTTTACAGATGCACAATTTCATTATAGTTGCCAGATATATGCACCTATTGTTGGTCTTGTTGTAACCAAGTTATGACAAAGATATAAAAATATTTTGGACACCATTACTAACACAAACAAAATTGAACACTCATTTGTTGTTAATTTATCAAACTTTCATGTTTTTCAAAAATAAAAATAGCATTTTATGTTCGAAGCAAATGGGCATATGCATATGTTCTCCTCTGTTCTCCTTGGTTTGCCAAGGACAGGAACCAAATGTTATAATTCTTGTTTCCCACAGTATATTTTAAGGGACGTGAACGCTTGTTGCTAGGGTGACGTCAGTTAGCCTCGTTAGCAAGAAAGCTAACAAGGCTCAGACGTTGCCTATTCATAATGAATACGTTAGTTATAATAGTTCTTCAAACATATAAAATTATTCATTTTAACGTATACCGGCAAAAGATTTCCGACGAGGTTTTGACTGTGTTGTTAAGGCCTATTATTAGCGGGAAAATGTCAGTTATATGCAGTTTATGGAAATTATTGCACAGTTTTCCTTTACTATATTCGACATAATACATACAAAATAAACTGAAACCATTTTTTTTATTAAGCTTCAAAGAAATAAGAAATCATACATTATTTGAGTGTTAATTAACTCATAGCAAGTGTGTAAGCATAATCACACTTTTAATAAAATCTGTTGTTTTTATTCACAATTCAAAGTGCTTTACAGAGTAAACGACAGAACATCAGGAACATTAAGAACATTAAATAAATATGCCAAAATAAGACATTAAAATACAGAATATATCAAATTTAAGATCAATAAAGTACATAAATAGCTAATAAATTAAAATAATTAAGTTAAACTATATAAGAAGTGATTTAACTTATAAGGCAGCAAATAAAGACCTGTTTTAAAAGAGCAAACAGAATGCCATAACATACACTGTTTAAAGCTTACAACAGACCTCCTACAGGATCGCGTTTTAACCAACAACCAGATTGTAATAAACCAGCAGCAGGGATTAATACACGTAGTTATTACACTATAATGTTATCCACTATGTCATTTGATTCAAATATTTTGTGTCTCCCCTAAGATTTAAGAACACACCTGCGTTTTTGATGATCATGAGTTAAGTTTGTATTATGGCTGTGTAATAATGTGGACATTTATAATACTTCTGTTGCATTTTACGGTTCCCAAGGTTATTTTTTCAAGCTGTTTATAAAATTTATATGAAAATTGTTTTAAAATTAATATTTTACAATTACTTTGTATTCACGAGTTAAGACATCATTTATTTGTTGTTGTTTTTTTAAATAGCCTGTGATAAGTTTGACAGTAGGAACGGAACACTTGCTTTTGTTCCGGGGGACGGTCTTCGAGGCGTACCCATTCAGGAAGTCAGTCGCATACATCGCGTTTTGGTTGTGTACATGCGTAACCGACCATCCAGCGGCAGATAAGCTCATGCCGAAATAAAAATAAAGGTTGGTGAGCTTATTTTATGATACATTTGTGTGAACTATGGTACCAACAGTTACGTAATTGTTAAAATGAATGTCTAAGCTAGCCTCTTACTGCTACTTAATTAGCTTTGCTGATAAAGGGAACCTGCTAACGTTAACGTTTAGCTACTAATTTTGGTATTTTCCAACGCTATATTAATAATGACAGATTACAGGAGCCTCGGTTTGTATATAAGGATTATTTAACTAAATATAAGGCCTGTTATTAATTATAATATTCATAATTGCACAAACTTCACTACTTGTTTTTCTTGACCAGCTGAAGTTTTTAGCCTAGCGTGCTAACTTTCTCAACTCTATCTTTTGTGTATAGTTGCCACATTAAGCTATGAGTTCATTACAAAAACAAAAGGTCAAAGTCTTTCGGTCTCAGTAAGTAGTTACTATTTATTTCAAAGAAAATAATGTTCCCGCTGTTCCTGATAGGCATCATTGAAGCTGCTTGAGATGGCCACCACGGAGAAAGAAACCCCGTCTAAAAAGGCTGCAGCGCCTTCTGTGTCCCAGATTAACGCAGAATATGTCACACAGGTAATTTTTGTACACTACGTGTGTGTTCAAAGCACAGAGGTGAAATATGTTGATCCATGCTGTTTCTTTTTCTTCAGAAGACTGAAATACTGTCGTTTCACCTGTAGTCATTATTTTATATTTACGTTACATTGTTATAAGGCTGTTAGGGGAACCTGAACTGTATTTGCATATAAGATGAGCTTATTACATCTTGTTTCATTCTACTGTATATGAAACGTACCAATGTGTGGAGACCTGCTATAGAGAAATTGAGGATTTGTGCTGTGGATCACATCATTTTAAGAGTAGAAGAGAGTTAATCTGATAACGTTTCCCTCTTTAATTTTTATTAATACCAGAGGAATATGTATGTGAACCAGAAAACCACAAAGTATTGTTTAAGTTGTTTACCCATACACAATACTGTTGTAGTGGCGTTCCGTCCATAAATCAAAAAAGGCCACTGATGAGCCCTAGGCACAGTAAGGCTAGACTGAAATTAATGACAGGAGATGTAATTCGGTTTTAAAATGTTTACTTAAAAAGTTTAAATTACACTTTGTTGCACGGTAGAAAAGCTTTATGCTCATGTGCCTACGCAGCTCTCATAGCAACCCAACTACTCATGACACTACTCACTATTCTTAAAGGAGCATTATGAAACATTCAAGATCAAATTATACATGCATTTTTCTTCTTAAGGGTTATAATACAACATTAGTTGTGCTATAATAAACTACATGGCTCTTACACCTGTAATGCATAATTTCTACCAACTTCTATGTTTCTTTTTGTATCTTCATGCTGCTTTGTTTTTGCTTGTATCTTGTTTCAGTTGGCAAATAAATACTGGGCTCCTCATGCAAAGAATAAACTGCCCTTTGACCCAAAGGTGAGTTATATGCATAGCTGCAATTTAAAGGTGTCGTATGGATTGTGTGTGCGTTTTAACTGTGTGTTTACTCTCACTCCTTCAAATGTTAACATCCTTTGCTATTTGTTTAGGTGATGGAAGATGTTTACGAAAAGGAGATTCTCAAATCCAAGTAAATACATATAGAGCATCTTTAACTCACGGCCGTGTTTAATACAATGAAGACTTTTTACACCCCATCTGTCTTCTTTCTTTCTTTTTTTCAGATTTGCCATCAGAAAAATTATGCTGCTTGAGTTCAGGTGGGTTCTCTTATTAACTTTACATTTTTTTAAGAACAAAAGCTGCAACTTTGTGGACAGATATTTATACATGACTATCTCACCTTCCAGCCAGTATCTTGAGAACTACTTGTGGGTGAACTACACTCCTGAAGTGTCCAGCAATGCCTACCTCATGTCCATTTGTTGCATTGTCAATGAGAAGTTCAGAGAGAACGTTCCAGCATGGGAGGTAAGGAATACAATACCTCATTTAAGTTTAGACTAGTAATCATTGCATGGCAACAGAACAATATTTTTTTGCGTAACTTTAGGACTTTATGTTCACCTTTTCTACTGTTATTACTCAAATTGATGCTTTTTTCCCTTTTGGTGTGTATCAGGTATTCAAGAAGGAAACCAGCCATTTCCCATTCTTCTTTAAATGTGTGATGGAGGCTGTATTGGCAGGCGAGGAGGCTGGCCTGACTCTGAGGGAACAAACTGTGCTGCTAGTTTTCCTGGACCACTGTTTCAACAGTCTGGTGTGTACCACTAAACCAACCATTAATGCCTTGACTCAGTGGAGAAGTATTTTACTTTGAAAAACCAAAAGTGTTATACTGCAACTTGTAGGGTCCATAAGATGTCGATTATATATCAATACCATCATTACTGCAATTAATCAGCTCATATTTGAGGCCTTCTAACCGTTGTGCCTTTCTTTGATGAAATACAACTTCAAGGAATTTCCATCAGAATTTTGATAATCAAATCTGTTCGCCTAAAACTGCTTTAAGATGTATTATTTCCCTTTTAATAAAAGGAATCCCAAAATGCCTTGTTGCTCAAGCTGAATGTAAACATTAAGGCAGTTATTAGTAACGTCCACTAGGTGGCAGTAGCAGACTAGGCAACACAACTTGGTTAAGTTCCCACCCATCTGTATCATCCACCGCCGCATTAAACCACAGGGAAGCACTGCAGATGTCTCACTTTAAAAATCTGCTGTGATAGCCTGCTGCACTTTGATTGTATCCTATAAAGGCCTCTAAATATTTTAGTTGCAGACTTTTATTATGGGGGAAGTGTAATAAAAATCTGTCATACACAGTGCATTCTGACAACTCTCTCTCTCTCCCTCTCTCTCCATCTTTGTGCCTCCCTCCCAGGAGGTAGATTTGATCAGAGAGCAGGTGCAGCAGCTCATCTCTCTCCCGATGTGGATGTGCCTCCTACCAGTAAGAAGTCAACCCATTACCCTTATTATGTTTTTTGGCTGGTTATTGGAGCCAGTCATGTAATGATGTTGTTTGATAATTTCTTAGGAAAGAATTGCCTCCTTGCTGTGACACTAATACTTCAATACAATTGGCTCCTTTTTTTGTCTCTGTCACGTTTACAGTCCAGACTCCAACACGAGCTGAAAAAAGTCCCAAAGCTGCAGAAGTTCTGGAATCTAATCAAGAAGAAATTTGATAAGATGGATGCTGACGCTGCCGAGCAGTAATATAATTTTCTCTGCTTTTGTGTTCGGATCTATACAGACTAGAAAATTGTATTTTGTGCCTGATAAGTGTCTAAGCGTTGCTGATTTGTTTTCCTTGTGTGTTCCTCAGGGCAAAGAAGGAGAGGACTTTCCTCTCAGCTCTCATTAAGAAGTTTCTTGGCGTTCTGATGTCGATTCCGCCATCAGGTAAACAGAGGAAAATGCATTTATTCCCCAATGTTGTTGTAAACAACATGGACGTCATTCAGCAAAAAAATACCATTAGATCTTGGCTCTGTTTCAGTATAACAATGTGCATCCCTAGTATGGATTCCTACTTCAAAATGCAGAGTTCATGAATAAGCACGACTGTTCCTGTGTAGTTGCTCTTTGCATGTGCTCTCTACCTTTTCCAGCACAATTAATGTACTTAGATTTTTCTAGAGCATGCTCGGTGTCAGGAACCACTTCTCTCTCGTTCTCCATGTTACCTGAATGAAACGCAATATAACCCCTTTTCATCACTTTTCCGGTTGCACCGCTCCCTCCTTTCTTCCTGATTCGTGCAGATGCCGAAGGAGCATGTGCTCCAGCTGCCATACAGCCACCGGCGCTGACTACTATGTTGTAATGCAGGCCGACACAGAGGCCCCCCCACCTGAATGCTAAAAACAGAACATGTGTATCTGTGAGTTTAGGTAGAATTCAAACCCGACAGAGTAGATTAAGATCTGAAGCACAGCAGGATCCACGTCACTCTGATACGTGCTGCATGCCTCAAACTTTTAAGTGCACGCACACACTTGAATGCGCACATACACACCGGCATGCTTAATGAAGGCTGAGGAGGACCCAGCATGCCACTGTGCTGGCAAAGCAGTGTCTCATCGTGACGCTCACATACTCAGCATGGCACCTTGGCGTTGTCCATATGCGTTTGCCTTCCTCTTATCCTTGATAGTTCCACAGCCTCTTCTCCTGATATAGCTCACAGTTCCCTGTCTGTTTTCGAGCCCTGTATGTTCATATAGCAATTACATTTTTAACTGACAACATTGCCCGATCTGAAATAAAGTTCTCACCTCCCTGATTACCTCCTTCCTCTTCCATAGGGGCGATATCCATGGACAAAGTACATTACTGCGAGAGATTCATTGAACTCATGATTGATCTGGAGGTAAGACACATGAAATCTTTTACCATCTTTATCTTGACTTCTGAGATTGGAATGCTTTATTTGAAATGCAGAGTTTAAGATGATGCACTCAGTCTTAACACAGACATTAGTTTCCACCTTGTATGTGCACCAGAGGAGCGTAGGGCTGCAGTGTATTTGCTTACTCATGATCTCCTGATGAAGGAAGCGGCGCAGACATCCGTTCCTGCAGAGCTCGTTTTTGCTTTTTGTCCTTCACATTTATAGCTAACTCAGGTCAGCAGACAGCACATAAACGTTGAGCCTCAGCTCCACTCAACGCGTCTGTGTCATTGCCGTCCGCAGAGCTGTGCAGTATTTGAAACGGAAGTCTTTGATGGGAAGATGAGAGGTTATTTTCAACCTGATGGCTTTTGACATTAAAAGGTGTCGAGTGACGTGGAGTGTCTTCCCTGTATACAAAAGGCTTGTGACCTGAGACCCACTTTTCTCTGGAATAATCACCTGAATTCATTTGAAATGTCTCACCTTTAGTTCTTATTTCATCTGCTGTGTGTTGTTGCTTAAAGGGGACTTTTTTTTTTAGCTATGCAATCAATTTTCTATTATTCTAATGTGCTTTTGAATCAGCTGAAATGTTGGCGACTTGACAAGTTAGTGCAAGAAGGCGGCCTGAGGTGAATGTCGGTGAATGACGATTGGTCGATTTCACTGAAAGCGAGTTTCTACGTAGAAACCTGCAGCTGTTCTGAACGGCCCGTTTCAGAGGCGACCTTTTTAAAAATGTCTGGAAAAACACAGAATTATGCAGTTTTCACTTTTTCACTGTGAACAATAAACACCCAAAAATGTGAAACCCATACAGAATATGAGAATATCCATTTTAAAGATATGACCCCTTTAAAATATTGAGGACATATCTTGCTGGTGTAGCAGGTAAGAAGAGGGCATATTGCAAATACAAAACAAATCGTCCAACAATCTGATCGGTTTGTTTTCGGTGCAGTAGAGAAAACAAAAAAATGTCGAAAATAACATTGCTCTCTTTTATTTTGAAATGCTTAAACACTAGTTTCACTAAGAACCTAGCAATTCTTCGTGTAACAGTTTATGGATTCAACAAAATTAATAACACAAATTACCACTCCGTAACAGAAGATGTTCGAGTCCCGAGCTGCAGTGGCAGGCTGCATTAATGCTGTGGGGACCTCATTTGACAATGATTGCTGCCCGTTTTGCTTGACAACGCTGCAGCTGATGGACAACTAGCACATTGCTGATAACAACTAATGCATTGGCAAAACCGCCGGGCTGAAGCTGCATTATTTCTTTTACGCGTGTGGTCAACATAAATTGTCTGATTCGGTTTGAGGCAGCAACAAACAGAGCAGATTGGGATGTACACACCGTTACATCCCTATTACTTGGCAGTGCTGGTTTAACCTGAGTCAATGCGTTGTTCCTAAAAAGGGTTTCAGTTTTTTGTGATGATAGTTTAGTGGCTGGAGTTGTCATGCTGTTGTAAATACTATAAAATGTGAATAATGCCACAGTCGCCTCAGTTACAGAGTAAGACTTGGCGTTTGCTGTGTGCTCAAATAGCTCATGAAGACAAGAAAGCTTTATAAACTCTCATCATACAGCTTCATTTAAAAGGATTAATTAAAGAAAATAGAATTAGACGTGGGCTTTTCAACCTTGCCAATGAGGTTGTCTATCCGAAGCGAAGACACAATGTCACATTAGAGCTCCGCTGCTGCTGCCTGCGCAGATCTCCCGTTACAAGCGAGGAAGCTCGATAGATTTCATCTGGCTGCCTGCTGACAGGCCGGCCTTGCTGTTCCTGGCAGCGGCTAGTGGCCGGCCAGCTGACGGTCTCCGGAGACATCTCCTGTCCTTCAGCGCTATCCTTTTACAAAGCCTCAGTTGCCTGAAATCCATACTTCCCCCCTCTGATGACGACCAGAAAATTAATGCAGGGAAAATAGATCCCCGTTTTTCATGCCTGTTTCATGCCGTCTGTCAGGACCGCGTTGAGATCAAAGATGGCTGCTGGGTATAAAGCTATCTGTTCTCCCTGCGTGTAGGTATCACTCGCTGCACCTGCTGCCTTTGAAGAGCCGTTTTCTGTGAATAAAATAATAGATATTCCTTCTTTATGTTGGTGTTTTGCAATTTAGTATTCCATTTCATATTCACAATGCAGTTTTTTCCTGTGCAGATCTTCTCTTTCTCTTACTCCTTTTGTCGTTCTCTCACGCTGATTGTCAATTCGTAAACACGTTCTGAATTTCTTTTTTATATATCTCTATGCAAGCAGCCTTGTTATCTGCTCTTGACAGGTTTCCTCTGTGCTTGCCTTCATGTCATGTTTGTGCGCTGCAACAAGCAAATAATTAGCGGCTGTGGAGGAGAAGGACCTGTCTTCTTTCTCCCCCCGTCTTCTTCACATCTCACTGTCAGTTTCCCTCTTTGTTTGTCACTCTATCATGTTTCAAAGCAACCCCAAGACAAAAAAAGACCATGGATCGATAACGTGTATGGTTAATCGCGGTCCAGATGCTGGGAAATGTAGTTATTATTGAGTCAATTGATTCTTTTGACCCCTGAGTGTTCAATGCAATATGTAATCCTTGTTTCTGTTATGTAGAAGCATCAAACAGCTGCTGCAGAAACCTAAACGTTTTGTATTAAAGCTAAACTGTAAGTGTGTCCTCTGCTATAAACATATTATCCTGTGCGTCTAGGCCCTGCTGCCCACCAGGCGTTGGTTCAATACAGTGCTGGACGACTCTCATTTAGTGGTCAGCTGCCATCTGTCCAGCCTCACCCAGAGAGAGAAGGAGGGACACCTCTTCTGCCAGGTACATCACACACACACACACATATTACCACGCACACATGAAATCTTCCTTATCACCTCTGCTAACTTCTGTTATTGCCTCATCACTGCAGCTGCTGGACATGCTGAAGTTCTACACAGGGTTTGAGATCAGTGACCAGACAGGAAATGCCCTGACGGGGAAGGAGATGACAACGCTGCACTATGACAGAATCACCTCCCTGCAGGTAAAGACGATACGTGAAGAGGGGCAGACAGACGTGCAGTGGCATATTCCTGCAGCTTTCTTTGTCCTGCGGGATTTTGGTTCTGCTGTTGTTTTTCATTGTTTTCTTTGGGTATTACTGTGCATGAGGTGTGATAATAGGTGTTCATAGGTGTGATAATAAATGTTCGAACGGATAGTCCAGCCCATTTTTCTTTTGTGTTATTCCTCAATAATTTAAAGGAGCAGTTCGCCCCTGGAAAAAGGCACTGTCAGTCAAAGCTGGTGTTCCCTGTAATCGATAGAAGCAATAATATTTAAATTTGGCTCCATAGCTGTGGATAAAAGTTGTACAAACAGCTCATGGTTTCACCCATTCTACATTCCTACAACACCCAGCATGCATTGTGCCCCTCCCTCTGAAAGGAACGGCCCAGCGAGAGACGCTGGAGTGAATGGCTCAGATGATGCGTACGTAGTCTGGCGGAGGTTTTCCAGGGCCCATTGGCAAAGCGGATAGGGTCCTCCAAGGGCACAGAGCCAAACTGCATTTTTTCCCACCATTAGCTCCCCATAATGGCATGATAGAACTGAGGTTGAAAATAGGTGAACTGGCCCTTTAAGGAAAAGGAGTTAAATAGTATGAATATACTGTATATATATAATATAATATATTTTTGCAGGCATTTTGTATATTAGGACATGACTCTGATTGTTTTGCTCTGTGTTGTTTCTCTCTCTTGCAGAGGGCAGCTTTCGCTCATTTCCCAGAGTTGCAAGACTTTGCTCTGGCCAACGTGGCCGCAGTAGACACCCGAGACTCCTTGACCAAACACTTTGGGCATCTCAGGTAAATCAAAACATCCGGAATGAATCATGAAATGAACATGTACGCTTGCAGCTTGTTGGCACACAGATGGAAGGAAGTGGTGGGAGGGTATGCATGACTGGACCGAACTGAACTGTTTATACTCAAATACTCGAGCACCACAGTGTTTAGCTACCTGACGACTGATGTCCAAATGTAATTCATGTCTGCCAAGAGGTGGTTCACCCTTTTAACCGTTCTGCCTCATGAACAAGTACTTACTGTATTTTCAGGGACACATGCAGACTATCTGCCTATGTTGCAGACTTGCAGTATAGCATCAGCAGCGCCGTTGCTGCCTGACTTCCCTGCTAAATGGCAGCTAGTGAGCCCTTGAACAGGCAGCTGGTACCAGCCAGAGAGAGAGGCACGCCTCATTAATTTAATCGATTTGCAGTGGCTTGAGAATAAACTCTTTGAACAGCTGTGTTTGTCAGATCATATTAGCTTGCCAAAGAGCCAAAAGCACCCACGCTTTGATGAACTGGCCTGCGTGTGGTTTTTTAACTTGTACACATGTGTGGAGGCGGTGAATAGACATTGATTTGTTGGCTGTTTGTAATCACTTCCTGGCTTTTAACCTTTCTTGGCATTTAATATGATAATAAAAATGTTTGGATTATGACCTGAGCTTTGAGAAGGTCATTTAAATCAGGCTGTTTTTGCTCTTTAACGCCCTCTAAGTGAGTTACTGATTACCTGTTGTTTGTGGAGTACGCCATGTCTTTATTTGTCATGATTGCACTGAGGTGCCATGTTGGAACAACATGAATTTCCTCTTTGCAGTTGATTTTTGTGTTTCCATCACCTCTTTTTAACTTCTCAAGTGGATTATAAGTGCTTAAAACCCACTGTACGTTTCTTTGAGTCAGGCAGAGGGTTATGAGCCAAGCTGAGCTGAATCAGGTAAAGAATTAGCTGAACCATTTCATGTTTCTCTCGAAGCTCTGCTCCTTTTCCCAGAATTAGGGTTTTGAATATAGCAGGAACCGCATTGTTCCCGGCTCCGCGACTGTCACCGAAGCAGCTCCTGGGTAACTCCAAATATGCCGATCAGATTTAACGAGGCACTTTTCATCCAAACAACTCACGCTAATGCCAGTTTATTCCAGCTGCGCTACCCACAGGCTAAGCTCCCAGTCACCCGCCGCTCTGAATTTATCCGCTAAGTCCCTCAAACACACAAACGCAGCATTATTGCATAGCCTGCCCACACATAAGCACACCCATTCTTCCACTCTCGCACACACACTTCTATCAGTTACATAAAACGTGTTGAGTGTCATTTCAGGCCAAAGAATGAATTGACTGAGAGATCAAAGGGTGTGTAAGACTTTGTGTGCTTGCAAAAACTGAAGAGAGCCCTCACTACTGGAGATGTCACAATAATTGGTGTAATTAGTTTTGTGGATTACTTCTTCAGCAGTTTGCCTGTCATTGGAAAGACTGTTTAGATTTTATCAATTTCACTTCTGATTCAATTGTGGATCTATTTCTGAGAATATTATGTGATGACAGAAAAAATACAGCGAAAGCTTGAAAAACACATTTTTTTGGACAGATTTAGGTTGCTGTAAAAGCTGTCATAGTTTTGTTTTTCTAACAAATATGTTCTCAAAAAGAGAGAATTGTTGTGCTTGTGATGTTACATTGTGGTTGTGAGTACACAAATGTCTACCTAGCTGAATGCAAGTTCTCTTATCTGACCGGATAATAATAAAGTTCCATATTATTGTTAGGGATGCACGATATTATCGACACATTATCGATATCTGCAGATTATAGCTTGAAAATGACACATCAGTATCGGCAAATATGTCATTTTTCTGCCGATAAAACAATGCTTTAAATGTCCCGAAATGCTCGATGATTCCCTAAAAAAAATTTGACACAATGCTACAACATTAACTCGGCATGAGTGTGCGGCGCACTGCCTGCGCAAAGTTATCACAATACACAAATAAAGACAATGAAAAGATGTTAAACAACTCTTAACTAGCTAAAAGTTAGCTCACATTTTCGTCATTTTACCGGACTTAACAACATCAAACATGCCGAAAATACACTCACGGCCAAAGCTGACACTAACAGAGTGTAACATAAACATCAGTGCAAAGCTAATTTACATATTCATGGTGCACATACGATAAAAAGAGTCACTCGGCGGTCACTGATGTCTCCGTAGCAGGTGCAGTAAACAAGTCCGGGCATGTCTCCCTCACTGCCGTGTTTCAGGGGGGATGCTGCATTCAGGTGCGCTCAGAAATATGATCAGACACGTGACCTTTTGTACAACGCCTCTTCTGTCTAGCGTGAAGAAGGGTGCAAGATGTCTGTGGTTTTTGGCCCCTACAGTAAGAGTAGGCATGATATCGCAAAAAATCCATTATCGTGCATCCCTCATTATTGTAATGAACTTGCGGCCTAATGTGTAACCCAGAATCTCAATAAGGGTCAAGACTTCATGCTAGAGAGGAAACTGACTGTAGTCCAGTTTCTGTTATGTCCCCATCGTTACCTTACCCTGCCAGTAGCTCAGCTGTCAGTCATGACCCGGTCCAGTCATCTTCATTACTCACAGTGAGTTGTTGTGCTGCTGTTATTTAGTTGCTAAGGGAAGAAATGTCCACATGACCAATGCCAGGTCATCCGCTGAGCCACCAGACTGCAACATTGGCAGAATTGCCACCCCACTGCCCAAGTAGCAGAAAGCATGCACATACACGGATACAGTCAGTCAGCACCACGTGTGGCTGTCCGGGCTTGTCACAATGTGTCCAGGCCCTGTCCTTCGTTGTGTACCAGACCCTGCCTGTGTCAACCTGATTAAAACAGGTCTGTATGCAGAGAGCCGTGCCTCAGCTTTCCGAGACGGAGATGCGCTTTGATTTTCATAATCCTGTCGCATCAGTGCACCCCGGCCCCTTAACACACACATGCTGACAGCGCAGGAGTGCAGTGTCAAAGCAAACAGAAGTATTGCTTTGTGCGGCAGTGCTAACAAGTACAAAGAATGTGAGAGGGCTGTGTATCTTCACACATGCAGTGGTGTTGCTGTCGTTTAAAAAAATAATCTTTTTAGAAGAGAGGTCATGTTCCGGAAAAAAGGCTGGACCTACACATCATTTCTTTCTATGAATACAATGCACCAAAGTAATGATATGTAGTAATTACTGTTGTGGACAGACTCTCAGACTGTCCCTGTTGTTATCATTATCTCCACGATTTCAGTCTGTGCCAAATCATTGTCTTTGTACAGGAGTTAGTTATGGAGTGTGCCAGCCAAATGTGTAATTTGCAAATGCAAATCTTCTTGTAGACTCTAACCCCTTGTTTATCTCATTTTTCTCCACAGTCCCAATACGCTCCACCGGGTGGCCTCGTACCTGTGTCTGCTGCCAGAGCTGCCTGAAGGCCAGGACACCTCCCATGAGAAGGAGGTTCTCCTTGAGCTGCTGGTAAGTAGTGTCAGCTAGCGTGTTTAATTATGTTTTAGGATTATCAAGTACATATCCTGTTAAGTTACTTTGATACTTAAGTCTGACACCTCACAATGGGATTAATAGCTGATAAAGAATTATCAGGTCCATCTGGTACAGTGTAATCTCAGGTAGGAAGCAGACAGGTTCATCATTTTGGTTCTAATTTATCCACAAGGGCCGTATTTGGTATTTTCAGTTAAATATGATTCTATACCAAACAATATTTAATTAATTAGACACGCTTTTCTAGTCCTGTGACCACTCAAAGCTGCTTTCACACTTCACGTCACATTCACCCATTCACACACACATTCACACACTAATGGCAGAGGCTGCCCAGCTGTCAATCAGTCATCACATTCACACACCAACCGGGAGCGATTAGGGGTACATTGTCTTGCCCAAGGACACTTCGACATGTAGACTGCGGGAGCTGGGGATCGAACCGCCAACCTTCCAATTGAAAGACAACTGACTCTACCACTTATCCACAGCCGCCCCTGAAATTGATTACATGAAACTACTTTAGTGAGTTAAGGGGCATGCTGCAATAGTTCAGGTACTATGTGCTTGTCAACTTGCAGCATGAAGGATGCATAATTGGTATCGGTGCTCGTCTACAAACAACGTTTGACAGTAGCTCACCAGTCAGCGCTACGGCATAATAGGTTTTGTGTTTTTCATTTGAAAGTCTTTAATTGGACCTCGACCTTGGAATTCATATAGTATCCCCTCCTCACTGCCCGTCCCTGCTGAATTTTCCTTCTAATCCAATTACAGCTTTATGGCTGATGTCACAAAGAGCCATTTCTTTCTTTTATTTGTTTGTATCTCTTGAAAGGCTGGAGCTAGTTTGATTGGTGCCCCTTCCTTTGCTCTCCCAATTTCCCTTTTTTCTAAACCCCTCCAGGACACTACTGGACCCTTGTCCCGCTAGTCTCCCCAACACACACTCATACATGTGCTGTAGACCTCTTCATCAAAGTGGGTGTTTCAAGGCTGTCCGGTGGTTATTCATAATTACCCACTCAGACCCTCCCCGGGTCCTCTGCGAGAAGCGATGGAAAAGAGCTGTTTCATAATTATGTGATTAGATGGTTGCAGGAGACAATGTCAGGGGACTCGTTTGTTTGCGCCTGAGGTTGCCCCCAACAACCAACGTCTCTGACCGTGAGAGTTTGATAGGAAGAGGGCCTCAGGACTAAAACTCCACCACATGGTAGCAAAACAGTCGTACTTGCTGCAGAGAAATACTCATAAATATGCTTGGGGATGAGGAACAATAGTTGTTTAGAGGCAGTGCTGCTTCACCAGTGCCAACACGTGGTAGCACAATAGAGATACCTGCAGCCTGCAGTAGAAGCTCCCTCTCTACCAGCATGTATCCAAAGAATATCCTTGGGGTTTTGACTATTGATTGCATAAATGACACATCTGAATACGCTATCCTTGGCTTCGGAAATTATAATGGCCGTTTTCCTCAATTTTCTGATTGATTCGACATGAAAATTGGCCCCAGATTAATAATTAATGCATGTAAGTGTGATTTGCAGCCCACAATCAATCAATAATCAATATTTTGAAACCAAATTTTTCTGTCTTTGTCCTCTCCGTTGCTCTCTCCCTCTCTACGCACGCAGGTGTCCCGCCATGAGCGCAGAATCTCTCAGATCGAGCAACTTAACCAGATGCCCCTTTATCCTACGGAGAAGATAATCTGGGATGAGAACATCGTCCCGACGGAGTACTACTCTGGAGAAGGTGTGTGTGTGAATTGTGATTGTCCTTTGCCAGTGTGAGTTAATGTGCGCTGGAGCACATTCTAATTCTAATTTCAGAGTCTAGCCGGTGTCTCATCCTCGTAAGTACACTCACACCTGTTATCCCCCATCCTAAGGGCACTCATCTGCCACTGAGGTGGCACCTTTTTCCTTGGGGAATCCTCTTAACATTTATTTCAAGGACACCTTTAACAGCTCTCATACACCCTTTGAAATGTAATCAACACCCCTTAAGCATATTAATCTTTGGCTGTAACATGTAGACATTCAGTAGTGTGTGAGAAACAACAGATAGATAACTTGATTATGGCCTTAAATTGACTCACAGTAAGTGTGTGTATGCAATTACCCACATATTTATATCATTATATAAACTCCATCTATCCATGTCTGTCCACTTGTTTCTGTATTCAGGCTGCCTCGCACTACCCAAGCTGAATCTCCAGTTCCTGACCCTCCATGACTACCTGTTGAGGAACTTTAACCTCTTTCGTCTGGAGTCCACCTATGAAATCAGACAGGACATAGAGGATGTGGTGTGGCGTATGAAACCATGGTGAGATGTCCTCAACGCTTTGAACTTACATGAAACTTAACTCAGAATCTCCCTTTTTCTCTTGGTACAAAAATTGAAATTGTGTGATTAACGTGTTTGAACACGTATTTATTTGTGTTGGTGTCACATAAATAGAGCCTGTATGATATGGGATTTTTAAGACAGATATAATACATTTATAATGGGGACGTTTAACTGATTACCGATACCTGACAATATAATGAATTTTTGGGCTGTAATGAAAATTTTGCACCATTTTGAGACTAATAGGTACTCAGATGGCTACTTTCTAAACTTTATGAAAGAATATTTAACGTTATTATGCATTGTCAATAGGGGTGGGAAAATTTTGATCGGCAATATATCGTCGTCCTGACTTGTGGAATACAATGATCGATATGCTGATGCCAAATAGTTTTATATTTTTACAAATAAATGGCGCTCTAAACGGATTTCCTTCATGACTCGGACAGTGGTGAAAAGAAGTTAAGAGATGCGCCAGCCACTTTTTAATCCAAAGTCCTAATTTGGTCTATAATTCTGTAAACTTAAAGGGCCAGTTTGCCGATTTTCAACCTCAGCGCTATCATGCTATCATGGGAATATAATGCCATTGTGGTAGAAAAAAATGCAATTTCACTTTGTGCCTTTTGGAGGACGCTATCTGCTTCTCCAATGGGCCATGGAAAACCTCCGCCAGATGACGTGTTTTACGTCGTCTGGCGGAGGCCAGGGAGCTTGCGAAACTACACTTCCTCAATCTAGGACGCCCGCCTCTGATGTCATGTGTCGTTCAAAATCGTCAGGTTGAAAATGTAGACTGCAGACCTGAAGATTTTTAAGACGATCCGCCGGCATATTCTCGTCGTATTTCGGATTCTGTACCACTCTGAGCCATTGCCTGCAGCTAAAATGGTAGTATTTCACTCCGGCGTCTCTCGCTGGGCCGTTCCTTTCAGAGGGAGGGACGCAATGCATGCTGGGTGTTGTAGGAATGTAGAATGGGCGAAACCACGAGCTGCTTGTACAACTTTCTCCACAGCTATGGCGACAATTTCAAATATTATTGCTTCTATGGGTTACAGAGAACACCAGCTTTGACTGACAGTGTTTTTTTCCAGGGGCGAAATGCTCCTTTATATTTGCAGACACCAAACTGCAGTGAATAAATACATGAATCCTGTGCTTGACCTTTTTAGGGGGTATATTGTATTCTTCTTCAGTTAATTACATATCATGATGTATCATTGTATGATTTTCTTGCAATATATCAATTATTGCAGAATCACTGTATCATGATATTATCGTAACGTATCATGAGTTACCCTGCGATTCCCACCCCTATCTTTAAACCAATTTTAGTGCAGAATCTGTTGACATGACACCACTTCTAAATCACCCCAGTAATTGTTTTCTGCATTATATGTTCTTTAAAAAACTTTTTCATAAAGGCACATAATGGAAAAATATATGGGATGATAATGATAGGCCTTTATCAGTATTATGGCATTGGTCCATGGAAGTTATTCTTTGTTAACATGGGATTTGATAACACAAGATTTGATATGTGTGGAAAATGTTTTTAGGGATGTACTCAAGAGGAATTGTTAAAAGCCCCATGTGTAGTAATAATAATAATAGCTACAATAAGTGTCATCATATAGAACTTGAACCCACTGACATTTCTTCATTAACTAAGCCACACTCACTTTGTCTTTAACTTCAATGGATGAAGATCCTCGTCCTCTGTCGAGCACTCACATGGTGGCATCGCACAATGATAATATTTTATTCAAAGACTGTGACATTTGGCACACCGCATTTGGAAACCCACTGCTTAACATAATAAGTGCTCCCATTATGTCAAGTGAACTTGCTTGTTGTCGCTACAAAAGTAAATAAGTAAGCAATAGTGCCATGTGCTGCCCTAAATCCAACTGATTTCACTCTTGACAGCAGCCCAAAGCGCTTGTCTCACTTCCTGTCGTGTCTGTCTGTCTGTGCAGGCAATCGGAGTACGGTGGAGTGGTGTTTGGGGGCTGGGCCAGGATGGCTCAGACCATCACCTCTTTTTCCATAGTGGAGGTTGCCAAGCCAAACATAGGAGAGAGCTGGCCTGCCCGTGTGCGAGCTGATGTCACTGTGAACCTCAACGTGCAAGATCACATCAAGCATGAGTGGGAAGGTAATCATTTGTGTGTGTCTGTCCATCATTATCTTAATTTATATTGCATGTGCAAATCTAGCTCTCTTACATTCTCTGCTGTTTTTTTGCAAAGCATTATGGGAATGAAAATATAGCATACATACTTCTTCTGTATTTAGCCTAGCTCTACATTTTCTTCCTCTGGTTCCTCTTTTTGTGTCTTCTAACACAGCAGTTTATAACCTCCATAAAGTCCTCCCCTTCCATCCCACTGAGCCTTGACTCATGACCCTTACCTGCCTCATGTCTCCGTGAAGACATGCCATCTCTGCGTAGCCTCTACCCGCCTCTTTGTTTTATTCTCTGATCGTTTTTCTTCGTGCCTCTCCGTGTGGCCGATAGGGGCCCTGTAGATAATGTTAACAGGAGCTTGTCAGCCTTGAACGACATTGATTCACTGGGAACATAGAACGCACAATGAAGCCTTCGGCAGGCTGACTGCTACAGCTCTCCAGAGAAAGATATAGGATATGTTCACACGCCACTGTATGCCAATGGTGTATGGCATTAATTAATATGAAATAAATGGGCTCTTTCAGGGAGCTCGTGCTGCAGAAGTAATGGAGCGATCACTGGATTTTTTTTAAACAGGAAATCTAATTCGTCCCAAATTGATGTCTTATACCCGCTTTTATGGCTTTACTTTTTTTTTCTTGTAATTCAGTTGAGATATGAAGTATTACTTCCTTCCATCCACTAGCCCTTTCCCCAAAGTGTAATTAGAGCCTCATGTTTTAAAGATCAGGCAAAAGCTGACAGGGCGGTTTCTCTCCCATCTCCAAACCCCGCCACACTACTACTCATTTTCCCTCCCCTCCATCACCTCTCCTTATCCCCGTGTGCTTTTGTCTCTCTCTCTCTTATTCATTTCTCCATCCTCGTTCCCTACAGGGCTGCGGAAGCATGACGTTTGCTTTCTGATCACGGTGCGGCCCAACCTGCCCTACGGCACGCGCTTTGACCGGCGCCAGCCCTTTGTGGAGCAGACCGGCCTGGTGTACGTGAGAGGGTGCGAGGTGCAGGGCATGCTGGACGACAAGGGACGCGTTATTGAAGAAGGTAGGCTCACATGTGTCCCTGCCTCACACACACACACACACACACGACATCCTTCTACCCATCATACCACCTTTACACAATCATCACCAAAGACAGATTCGGGAGAGAGGGTCAGGTTGCTGTTGTCATGGTGACTGGCACAGTGAGACCTGACCTGTTCACATTAACATTCCATTAACCTGAGGTCGACAACAACACCTGGGAGCTTTGGGCCCTGCCCCCTGCTTTATTTATTGGATTTAACTGAAGAGCTGCATTGGCTATATGTGGATGGATGTGCTTCTGTAAGAGAACACCGAAATGTGCTTCTCCTGCAGAACACAGTCGCGAGTCATCAGGGTTTCTCCTGCCTCAGAAGGGGACTTTGGGATGTGACGATGCAAGTCTGTGTTACCTTATTTCACAGAATTTAATTAAATTCATAAAATATCCTAAGAAAAGATCCTAAATTTTAATTAAGTTATACGTTGGATTAGACGAGCTGGTCCTCAAAGGCAGAATGAGTTTTGAAAGTTTTCATGTTCTCATTATTTGAATTAAAGTAAACGAATGAGGGAGCGCCATCAATGAGAATAAAACAGGAAATACATTTTTTGAATGTTTTCTTTACAAAGTTTATGTTGGGAAACACAAAAACACACAAAGCCGCACAACCCTGCAGAAAGAAGCAAACACTGGCTTCATGCCGATTCATAGAAGAGAGGGACAGGACAGTGATGTAACCCGGTCGTCCTCGCTCTTCTTGCCTCAGAACTGGGAATTCGAGTCCATTAAAACCAATGCAGCTTATCCAGCGTCGACCGCATGTGTACAATACAGCGACTGTGGATGACAGAGGGGGAGTCGAATCTTTGTATTGAAGTTTGTATTGTATTGCCTGTTAGACAGTTGATTCATTTTTATGTAAACCTTCAGAGAGGATTTGAATCACTGGGGGGAGTTTTCTTTGGCGCTCATTCAAATCTCTTCTAGGCCTCAAATAAATTCTCTAAACGGGGAAAAAAAGGTTGCCATTTAGGAACCACTCACCGCACCTCTGAAAGACGGTCTCACAAGCAGCAATGAGTTATCCTTTAGATTTGAGCACAGCTTGATATTTCATTTGTTAGCTACCATACATCGCTAATGGAAGTGTTCACATTTGCTGTGGTCAAATATAAGACTCTTACCCCTTTCCCACCAAAATGAGCGTGTTGACGCTGGTTTTTCTTACCTGGAAAGACCCGCTGATAAATGCCGATCTGTTCCCATTGCCCATGGAGTATACTCCTTTCGGTCTCTTTTCTGCTCCTTCACACATGCCGGAAACAGGGGCGATCAATAAACTTCCCCTCTGATCAGAAGAAGCTCTCTCACCTTCCATCTTGAACAGAACAAATTCGCCGTTGTATGTTGTTCTGTATTTACGCGGCCAGAACCTCAATGCGAGTCACAGCATCGCGCCGGAAAGGGAGCGGAGATTAGCGTGACGACCCGGATTTTGTGTTCCCATCATTGCCAATCGGAGCCGGGTCCACTGCAGTCATTTGACCCAGGTCTGAATGCAGATTGTAACCTTTCCCACGAAGCAAAAAAGCAGAGTGTTAGCTGGCTTTAGCTGCTTTTTGGCCCGTGGGTAAAAGGGCTTCTGAAACCGTGTCTTGTGTGTGTCCACACAGGAGAAATCCTCTCAGTCTTTCCTGGAGAGTAAAATATGCTTACAGGATCTTCTCTACTGTGATTCCTCCCAACAGCCCAAAGCGGTCAGCTCACCTGAGTCGCAGCCATGCTTATCTAAGTGTTTCCCCTGTGAGAACATGTGTCCACGCATAGAAGCACCCAGTCCCCTCTCCTCTCTCATCTGTTTGGATTAAATATGCAGCGGGCCGGGCTTTCTAAATAGACCTGCTGCTGGGGAACATGCCCTGCCAGTGTCGGCTTGGTTAAACTTTCAGTTCCCCAACAGGGATAAGTGGTACTCTGGCTGACTGGGTGAGGGGGGTGATGTCACATAAATCACCAGGCGCTTGGTGAAGGTGAGAGGATACACAAGCTGAGAGGTGCATTTTGAGACAATGGGGCTGTTTTTTCCACACAGCACGGCCTTTGCTGGACTCTATTAGTGTAGCTTGCTTGGAACCTTGGCTTAGCTGATAGTCATGTATTGATGTATTCCCACCTTTTTAACTGTCAGTGTAAAACAGTGGCACATACTTGTTTTAACTGCTCACACACCTTTGGCCCAGCTGTCCACATTGTAATCCCATGCTGTTCAGGGTGTAGCTTCCACTCCTAAGCTTTCACCTCACTCATTTTAGTAAGGGGGATTTGATGATCCCCACATAGCTGTACACAGACGACATACATGGATGGGTGCACACACTACAGGCTGACAGGAGTTCCACTCCCCTGGTCCGTACCCTGCAGCTCCGTACAAGAATCTATTAAGACATCTGAAAGCTGCCGGTCCTGCACGACACAGGCTCCCTGTGGTAGCAAGGCTGAAACCTATGGCCTGTCAGTGAGGCATCTACATTTAATTCCTGTTCAAGGAAGGCAAGGGGAGCTCTTTCTAAGTGTTTTTATTCTTAATATAAGGATAATAAAACCTCTTCCTAACACTCTCATCTAGGACCTGAACCGAAGCCAAAGCTGCGAGGAGACGCCAGAACCTTCCGCGTGTGGCTGGACCCGAACCAGTACCAACAGGACATGACCAGCAGCATTCAGAGTGGCACCGAGGACCCGTATGAGACTTTCAACATCATCATGAGGCGCAAACCCAAGGAGAATAATTTCAAGGTTTGGACTACGCGCCGAAGCTTACTGTAGATTGTGTTTGACTGCTTTATCTTCAGGCCTTGAGCTCTGGTCCCACCAACACCACCCGTGAGTGATGTATCGCACATATTACACTCTCTTGGGTATTGCAGCTGTAAGGTTGGGGCCAGGGCAAGTCTGAGATTACCACCCACTCAAGGCCCTCCCAGTGATCTCAATGAGAGACACTTCTCACTGGATATTCATGCGATACGTGCCCCCTCCTCTCTCTCACCTTTAAGAACCCCCCTTTGGCAGCTCTGTAGGTAAGCAGGTGCCCTCAGAAGAACCCTGCGTTGATAATTTCACAGATTTCTAGCAGGTCATAGAGAAGTTATCCGCGCGAGTGTGTGAAACTTTTGTTTGTCTTATGTTGTTTAGCTCCATTTTGTCCAACTTTTAAACATACATCACCTCTATGCTTTTCAGTACATTCTTATTTGCGAGCTGCTCATTACAGCTTTGTCAAACCTGCGTTTTCTAATTCCGAACACCCGTCTCCCGCCACAGCACCGACAGATGAAGTGTTTCCTTTTTTTTTATGAACTTAAGAAGCGAAGGAACTAATGAGTATTCAGGAAACATTCTTCTCCATCTTTGATGTGGGACAAAGATGAAAGTAAACATGTCTCCCTACCCAATATTTGATGCTCGGGGTATAAGACAGGTTGCAGCTCATTAAAATATAATTGACAGACATACAAATTACCTGCTGTCCCATCAGCCCACAACAAAGCTATTCTTATCCAGCTAAACCCCCTCACATGGGATTGTTGTCTGACGCTCTTTATTCACTTAGATACTTTCCAATCTATGGGTTCCGTATCTGTTACATGCTTCTGTTTCTTTTTGTGTAGGCAGTGCTGGAGACCATCCGAAACCTGATGAACACGGAGTGTGTCGTCCCAGATTGGCTTCACGACATCATCCTGGGCTACGGCGACCAGGGCAGCGCGCACTACTCCAAAATGCCGAACCAGATCTCAACGTTGGACTTCAATGACACCTTTCTGTCCCTGGACCATTTGCGTTCGTGTTTCCCGGGTTACAAGATAAAAGTCACAGAGGAGAACCGTGAACTGCAGGTCTTCCCTTTCAGGTGAAAATCAAAACATCCAATAATAAAAAGATGAAGAGATTTTAGTGAGGCTCGCTGTTGTGTAATCTGAATACTAAATATCATATTACATAACAGTATTTAATATCACATTATACTGTGGTCATAATAATCCCTCTTTTCCGTCTTCCTATTGCTGCACCAGAATCAAGTTTCCCATCCCAAACAAAGCAGACAAAGGGAAGAAGAGAAAGGCTGATGAAGAAGCGGAAGACAAAGAGGAAGACATGACCTTGATCGTAGAGCCCTATGTCACCCCTAACCGTGGGCCGTACCCCTACAACCAGCCCAAACGGTAAGAGGTCAAGGTCAAGACTCAGGCCCTGCCTTTCACAGTGTAAGAGATTCAGGGTCAAGATGTTGTTCAGTGTCACTCTACCTCTTCAAATAGCACTCTACCCACAGTATTCAGTAGCATAACAAACAGCACAAGTCGACAGCTTATTATAGGTGCCTGTGCTTGTGTCCAAGGTATCTCCTCTGACTTGTTTGCCATGTCTTGTGGTGTTGCTATTTTAGTCGTTGTTATGGCTACAATTATAGATGGAAATTTATATGCAATTAAAGGTGAAAAGAAAAGGCTCTTAACACTCCGGTACTAATTATAAAACCACATAATAAGTGCCCTTTGTGAAATTTTAAGACTCATCTGGTGGTGTTTTAGCATCCCCAGTTTTCACTTTGATATTTAAATCTTGATAACAACAACTTGTCCCTGGGGAAACTCAGGCTTAACAATCTCTAAAGATGGTCTCAAAAAAAACAACACAACCGAGCCTGCGGCGTTAAGCGTCGCTTTTTTTTGTGAAAAACTAATGAAAGCTTTTGAACACAAATGTGTTTATCAGTCAGGGCTGTTCAGCATCTCCAACTAATTCTTCATTTTACTCATATCAGCAATGTACATCTCTTACAGGAACACAATTCAGTTCACTCCTACTCAGATTGAAGCCATTCGAGCGGGGATGCAGCCAGGACTCACCATGGTGAGGACTTTGTGTTTCATGTTTTACTGTATATGAGTCTCGGTGTATTCCAACACAGAAAGATCTGCAAGATATAATGGATCTATTTGATATAGAAATTGCAACTGTTATGTTCCCTGAAGATGGTCAGGGGATGAGGAGACACTAGCGAGTTGACGTCCACTGACTGACCCACTGGCACTCGCTGCCTCCTCTCTCCTGCTCTTTATACACCTGCCTTGATTGCTTAAAGGGCCAGTTTGCAGATGTTCTACCTCAGTCCTATCATGCTATTATGAGGAGCTAATGCCATTATGGTAGGGAAAAAAATGTTGTAGGAATGTAGAATGGGCGAAACCACAAGCTGTTTGTACAACTTTCTCCACAGCTATGGCGCCAATTTCAAATATCATCGCTTCTATGGATTACAGAGAACACCAGCTTTGACTGACAGTGGCTTTTTCCAGGGGCGAATTGCTTCTTTAAAGATACAATCTCGAAGATTTAAATTTTTATGCTTCCCAATTTAACCAGACGTCTACGGCTGGCTCCCTTTGTCATGGTTCTAACTCTTGATTTTCCTCGCTGACGGTCGCTTTCCTTTTTAGACTGTTTGCCTTCATCTGAGCGTCGAGTTTGTTTCTTTTTCTTTGGATTTTCACTTATTTCTGAAGTTGTATCTGTAGTCATCGATCTTTTCTTTGTTTGTTCAGCCATAGTAGATTACTGTTTACCCACAACATTTACAGAAACCGGAAAAAACAGCCGCTTAGCTCCGCCTACCCTCTCTGGCAGACCAACCACTGCTGGGTGATGGAAAACGTGTCACTAACTGGGCGCTGCTTGTGATTTTTTTTCACAGACACCCAGTCCATAAAAATACTATATACTGCAAATGCAAAGGCTTTCATCAGTGGGCCATAGGCTCAATCACCATTGTGTTACCTCATGTATCCCTAGGCGTTATGCTGTCTGAGCAAAGACTTTAGTCAGTCCAGTGAGTGCTGATACTGCTGATGCATACTGCTTCAACTCGCTGTTATAAAGCCAAAGATTTGCAACATTCATCTCAGTGATGCACACCAAGGGAATTCCCACACAGTAAATATGCTGCTGATCGGTGTCCCTGTTTCCATCACTCTACGACAAATTTCCCTGAAAGCTTCTCTGTAATTTTACCTTTCTTAATGAAACAGTCAAACACATAAAAGGACATTGGATTACAGCTTTATATGGATACACGCAGTCCATACTCACACACACAGCTATGTCATTCCAGCCTGCTATCGTCATTTCAAGAGAAATATCGCACACAGTTTTGACAAACGCGCCATTCTGATGTGGTGATTGGAAACTGGCAGCGGGTGTGAGTTATTTATTGTGCTGCCAGCCGAGGTAAATACGGCAAGTAGGCTATCAGCGGAGTCGTAAAACAACTCTGCATGCATGTCTTTCTCCTCTCCCGTCCTCACCCCCTCTAACCTTCCTCCTTGGCGTATGTCACGGTCATTAGCAGCCACAACAAACGCACACTACCTCCCGGTCTTCCTGGCTTGGCTTTCATGTTAGGGAAGCCAAGGCGCTGATTACTGATTTATGCAGGAAAATCTAATTGTGCTTACTGTTGTAGCAGAAATTACCCACCTGAGATACTAACACCAAACTGTTCCATGAATATTTATTTAGTAAATTAGATCTTTTCCTCATTTTCAAGTGAATATTAGGATTATTACCTTGTTAACTTGTATTGAGAGTTGATGGATTACTGGCATTAAGATGATCAAAGAGGAGGCTTGAAAGATAAACTGTATATGTCCCCTTTATTTTTCTCATTGTTCAGTAGCTCTCTTTGTCTTTACTCATCCGTGCAGTCGCTGGGTCTTTGCATGCCAGGCGACACCTCAGCCTTGTTGCATTGTGTACATCTTTGCGTGGCTAAGGATGGGGCACCAGCCTAGCCCGCTCTGACATGCCCATGGCCAACCTGTCACAACCACTAGGGTGTCTCCAAGGCTAGCGCCTTTGCACCATGACCTAACTTCTTACTGTGCTTTTATTTTCTTCTGCCTCTTACTGTTAAAATGTGTTAATTTCTTCCTTCCAACCCTTCTCTACGCTTTCTTCTACGCCTCTAGGTCGTTGGACCACCAGGCACAGGAAAGACGGACGTTGCTGTTCAGATCATCTCGAACCTCTATCACAACTTTCCTGAGCAGAGGACCCTTATCGTGACGCACTCTAACCAGGTGAAGCAGCCGCTCACACAGCACAAGTACACACGAACCAACACGCAAAGGTTCCCCAACACCCTGCTTTAAAATGTGTCTGGAAAATTTAGAGCTTGTACTCAGATCTGCGCATTAATCAGCCGATAGTTATATTCAAACCATGGAGGAAAAATTATAATCTAAGCTCCCTCGTGCCCCGGTCTTCTCCCCTCAGCATTTAATCATAAAGTAATCTGCTGCTGTTTTAAACCAGTGGAAGCTTGCCAAAAGGAGGAAATATATAACGATGAAAGACCTTACTTTTGAGGAAAGTTTCCCCCTAGATTTATATTCCTTATGCAGTAAAAGACTTGCTTTATATCTTGTGAAATACCTAAAATATATTTCAAATAATAATAATGCTATATTAAGATTGGTGAGATTGAAAACTGGAAGTAAAAGCAGGTGTATATGCAGAACTAGGGTTGATTAATGACAAAATATACACATTAAATCCTTCTACACCAGGCTCTGAACCAGCTGTTCGAGAAGATCATGGCTCTGGACATCGACGAGCGCCACCTCCTGCGTCTGGGCCACGGAGAAGAGGAGCTGGAGACTGAGAAAGACTTCAGCAGGTGGGGACAGGTGGAGAGGGAACAAACACACACACAGATAAACCTTAACAAACAGAAACAACAGGGGACATTTGAGACCACTCGAATCACACATGAATGGGTGGAAGTGGATACAAAAATGGTTTGAAAACTAGCGCATATCCGCTTCAGTTTGATCAATGAAGACAACGCACAGGTTCAATCAATACCGCTTATCCTGTTCAGGGTCCAAGCTGTCATTGGGCAGGTGCCGGGGGACACTCTGGACTGCCAGTCAATCTTAGGGCTGATACATATATCACTTTGCCACCAAAATTAGTGTGTTGACATAGGATTTTCAGGCCGGGAAGTCCCGCTAATTTTCCCATTGCCAATTGGGTATACTCCTTTCGATCTCTTTTCTGGTGCGTCATTGTCTGACGTCACAAACGCACCGGAAAACAGGGGCGAACAAGAAACTTCCCCTCGGAACAGAAGAAGCTCTCTCACCTCGCTGTCTTGCCAGTGTTGCTGCATCTTGCACGAAACAAAGAACAAATTCGGCGTTGTATGTTCTTCTGTATTTATGCGACAGCAGGCAATACTTCAATGCGCGTCATAGCATCTCGCTGGAAAGGGGGCGGAGATTAGTGCGTCGACCCGGGTTTTGCGTTCCCATCAATACCGGGGCGATAATTACTGAATGCTGATTGTTAGCGGGTGTTAGTGGGTTTTTTTTACCCTTTTGGGAAAGGGGCACACAACCTTTCACGCTCAGAACATGCTAACTCCACACAGAAAGGCCCTCTTGGTTCAAGCTGGGACTTACAAACCAACAGCGCTAACCACTGCACCACCATCATGGCAGAACGAAATATAAAAACATGCATTAAACAAATAAATACTATTTAAAGTATTTAACGTAATGTACAAATCATTTAAATACTGAACAAAATGTTGAGCAGGGAAGATTCTGGAGTATTGTTAGCATTTTCCCAACGCAGGAATACATTTTAATGAATAATTCATTGAAAACAATATGACTGAATAATTAAATGAATAAATACATGAATACATAAATAGTTTCATGAATAAATACATTAAATGACTGTTATTTAGTTATTTCTCAGGTGAAGGAGCCCTCGCAGAGCTGCTCTTCCTCACAGAACAAACGGCCTCACACAAGAACCACTAGAGTCCTGTTAAGGAAGCCCCAGTACTTCCCAGCTCTCTCACAACCGTCTTTGTGTAAACTCCACCATATGTGTGTGTGTGTGTGTGTAATGCCTTGAAGGATAGTGACTCAGTCCTTACTACTGAGACATGCTGAGATGGAAAAGGAGACTTTGAGGAGGGGGGGGGGGGTGCACTTTAAGCATTCATGACAAATTTGAGAGAGTGAGATTATCTCAGGATACCCAAAACATTTACAGTTCTACATGACTGCTGCTATATTTAACATCATTATAAGATGAATCAGCCTGAACCTTTTTACTAGCAAAGCTTTGTAGCCTGCTCCTGAACATAAATAGCTCAGCGGTATGTAATATTAATTAAGGATTCATGCTGTTACTATTTAAAGTTTTCATATAGCCTACATTGTTAATTACCACCTCATCCATCTGTGGCACCGAGCAAATTGCACCTTATAGCTCTTAGCAACACTTCCCCACGAGGAAGGGAAGGGAGGGGTGATGCATGTCCCTCATTTGCTATATTCTGTGCATGACTTCAGCTCAGTGTGTGCGTATGACTGTAGTATGGATAGCTGTGAACAGGAAGTGGAATCGGCCCATGGAAGCAGTCTGTTACATTCCTAAATTATGCAGCAGCACGGACATAAAAGAAAGAGCTTTAGCTTGCAGCAGTTAATATGTTCCCGCCTGCTTGGCTGCCTCATAACAACATGCAGACTCCACACTCCTTCCACCCCACTGACACCAGCGAGAGGAGAGATCCAGAGAGTTTTAATTAACGCTGTATATGAAATGACAAAATGGAAGGCAGCGCCTAACAAAGGCAAGGCTACGGCGCCATTAATTAACAAAGCCTCCCTGCATTTCTTGATGAATCTTGTGCTGTTTTAATGAGGCTGAGAGTGCAAGATGGTTTCAGTGTCGGGTTGATCTTTTAAAATGTTTAGTTGTGGACATGCTCAGGTTCAAGGACGGCGGCTGCTGTATTCTGTTTTCTATTTGTTGGATTTTACAAAAAAAAAAAATACAATCCTCTCGACAAGCGCTGTTGTTCACACCTGTGCGTCTATTCTGGGTTTTTCTGTCTCGGTAGCCGAATACAGGTCGTCATCCTGGGAACAAGGTCACTCCCGGTTTTTATTTAATTTTAGTCAGGCAAAACAGGCAGAGAGCTGCGATTGTCTTTGCGTCATCTGCTGACTGAGGATTTTTTGCAGAGGGTCTAAAAATAGAGTTCACCTCTAGTGTTACCCCGTGACCCCTCCCACTTCCTGTCGTCCTGTGCATGCTGCGTGCCTTGATGCCACCTTATAATTACTTCTAAGCTGTATTGTTTAGCTGCACAATAGGATGCATGATAGGAATTAAATAAACCTTACGTGCAGTCTAAGATCTCCATTGCCCACTATAAGCCTCTGTACTCCATCAGGTCATTTTAACAATAGAATGTAATGTTACTACTTCCTAATACTGCGTGTCCTCAGGTGACCTGCTTTTTCAGCACCTGCTCACGCTCAGCCAAGGACACACATACAGTTGTGGCAATTGCGACCAGAATCCCACATGATCAACTTAGCAACACATAACAACCATTAGATCAATAGTAACAATATTAAGTCTGTTCTAGGACCATGCTGATATATTTAACAACCCAACGCCACAGTGGGATTGTTTATATTTGAATATTAGCACAGTTAAAAAGTGTTTCTGTAGACACCAGCTTAAACCTTAAACATTAATTGTTGTATACCAATTTATTATTTCTTAACCTATAATAATTTAGTCTGTTTACACCTATACTGTTGAGATTGTGGACTAACTCTGCTGTGCTGCATGTCTCCAGATATGGCAGAGTGAACTACGTCCTAGCCAGAAGACTGGAGCTCCTCAGGGAGGTGGGGAGGTTACAGGAGAGCTTGGATGTCCTGGGAGATGTATCTTACACCTGTGAGACTGCTGGACACCTCTACCTCTACCAGGTAAGACTATAACTTATACCCCTTTTCCACTTAAATTTAGCGGGTTGACGCAGGTTTTTCAGACCCGGGAAGACCTGCGTATAGATGTAGAGGGGGCGGAGATTAGTGTGTCTAAATGTCTAAATCTACATGCCGATTGCAGCCTTTCCCATTAAGCAAAAAAGCCAGGTGTTTTGACCAGTGGTAAAGCGGCTTAAGTGTGTATTTGTTCTTCATGTGAGGAGGGAAAGAATCACAAAATGTAATTGTCACCCAATACTGCATAGACCTAGCATCAACTGTGCTCTAGGGATGCACGATATTATCAGCACGTTATCGGTATCAGCCGATATTGGCTTAAAAATGAACTATCGGATATTGGCCAACACGCCGATATCCGCCGATATAATTAACCGATAAAATAATGGGCTGCTGCATACTTGATTAAATGCCCGACCTCGGCGCAATGTCCCCGGCGTGAAGAAGACCTGCGCGGCGCAGCGTGATGATATCTCGTGTGTCTACCTGCAGCATGAGAGAGTTAGAAGCCAAAATGTCCGTGGTGTGGAAGTTTTTCAAAGTGTCCGAAATAGATAGCAAAACTGCTATTTGCAATGACTGCTCAGCTTCGGTGATGCGAGGAGGAGCCAAGGCAAAGTCTTTCAACGCTACAAACTTGATTAACCATCTCTTGACCTGTCACCCCGACTGTTGTAACAAATGTGATAAGAGTTTCACCATTATACTGTACGCTAATTCCAATACAGAAGAGAGTTGATGATCTCTGCAATTAGGTGTGCGGGAAAAAAGTATTGGTATCTTTAATCGGCTCAATGAGTTGTAAAATATCGGCATATCCGATATCGGCAAAAAATCCAATATCGTGCATCCCTACTGTGCTCTATATTTAATCACACTAAATATTTTTGTTATGTCCTAATAAAATCACTAATTGCACAAGTCATTGCAAAAGTCCACATGATTCTGCAGTCAGCCTCTTCTCAATCCAACTATTTCATCTCTAATTATCCCTGAAATTTCTGTTTGGATGTTCAACTTGATTTTCGCAGAGAGAGAAAGAGAGAGAGAGAGTGTTGAGGTAAACCGAGAGCTATGTTGCAGAATTAATTGGAATATCTGTTTTGTCTTTTCTGTTCCCCAGACATATTCATGCCAATCAAATCCTGAGCGTATTAAACTTTCCATTCCCCCGGTCTCGCTGCTGCTTTTTGCCAAAAACCACAAATACTCAGAAGCAGTTTCAACACTTGCTGTTTATTCACCGTCCTCTTAGACTGCAGGAGGAATGCCACAGTGGACTATTGCTGCTGAGCCTCATTAGAGGGGTTCTAAAACAGGCGTTATTAACATTTGTTGCATGACGAAATGTGAGATGTATCTTCAGTGTTAATATCCAACCTTTCCTCTAAGGAATTATTATATCATAACAGTAATTTAAGACATGAAAAACAGTGTAGAGTTGCCAGTGACATAGTTTTCAGCAGCTCTAACTACACCCTAGAGCAGCTGTCCGCTGATTGAAAGCCTTAGTAAACACTTGTATACCGTTGCAGTTACCGGAGCTCTAGTGTTGAAGTTCATGTCTGATCGCGCTCATAGTGCCAGATTTGCACCTTGCCAGAAGTCCGTCAGTTGTCTCTCTCACGTACACCACTGTGGTTCCTTCTAAATGTGATGCTGCATGCAGATTGGATTCTCCACCCACACTTCATTTTAGCTGAGTTCTTGTGTTTATTTTAGCTCTGAAAACTCGCTGACAGTGTAGCTCTGTGACATCTGAAGATGTAAATGTCAAGAAGTTGTTAGCGTGGTGAATCTGTCACTGTGCACAGACTCGATGTCTGGCAGCTCTCAATGCTAACAATACAATGGAATGGTGTCGAGGGCTGGTACTTAATTGGTGCCAGTTCCTGACGGGTCTGAAATATTGACAAGCTCATGTACGAGCAGGGCTGCTATCTGTATATGTAACGTTAATTTATTCAAACGCAGCCTAATAAAGCTGGCAAATTACATAATGTACTGTTATCAAATCAAATTTTATTTGTATAGCGCCAAATCATAACCAGAGTTATCTCGAGACACTTTACAGAAAGAGCAGGTCTAGACCGACTCTTTGTTATGCTATTTAAAGAGAGGCCCAACATGAATCACCATGAGTAGCACTTAGCAATATTCGGCACATTGGCGAGGAAAAACTTCCTTTTAACAGGCAGAAACCTCGAGCAGAACCAGACTCATGTTGAACAGCCATCTGCCTCGACTGGATGGGCCGAAAATGGGATAGAAGGAGATGCAGGATAGAGACAGGCAAAGAGAGCAACAACAACATATGTTCTTGTTACAACAACAACATATGTCCTTGTTACATGATCAACAACAGACACATACTTATGGTTACAATGCCAATAATAGTGGTAGACTAGGGTGAAGATTAACAAAATGAATAAATAAATAAATTAGCGAGAGAAGCAGAGTAATGACAAAAGGCTGAGGTAATCGTAATTGTAACAGTTGTTATGTTATTGTTACTGTTATGATGACATGCTACAAATGTGGTTGGTTTTAGATTGTGTTACTGCATGTTTACATTCTGGGCTTCATGGCTGACAGGGCAAACTATTAAAAAGTTTAATGAAAATGCAGCTAAATATAATATAAGTAAAAAGGAAGCTGCATGTTAAGGAGTAACGGAATCTGAAGCAATGCAGGATGACTTTAGCGGCTGCGCTAACTACGTCCTCAGGACAGCCTTTATTTCAGTTGCTAGTCTTGGTATTTATCCTTATCAATATTGATGTCAGTATATAATAGTCTAAAAGTCTAAACAATACACATGTACACATAATGTCGATGTTTTTTATGCTCTTAATAGTCCGTACAGACAGACACTTTGCGTGCCATTAAGTCGAGTCCTCCAGCAGACTCATTAATGGTAAACTTGTTTTTCACAGGAGGTATTTATAGAACTAGGCCACCCTGCTGTTTGGTTGTAGCTGGTTTATTAGGTGCTCAGCGGGGGCACCTGTATATCAGTGATGTTATCTATTCTCATTTGATTATTTATGTGTTTTTTTGCTACGGTCAAATAATTAAAGACAAAATACTACAGGCACCATTTAGGCCGCACAGAGCCATGCAGAACACCCGCTGTGCGCTCGTACTGCACTTTGCTACAACTTTGATAGACGTCAACTAAGCGGAGGCTCGTGTAAAGCATTAATTAAAACACATGAGAAGTTATTGTCTAAAATTAAACACCGCTGTGCTGCCGCAGTCTCTAGTGAAAACGGGTAAGACTTTTGTTTCAATATAATTTCGCTACTGCCAGTCACGCTCCACCTTTTAAGCACGAAGTAAGCTTGCATCAATTCATAAGGCATGTTTTTGTGATCCCCCCCACTACAGGTGATTTCCCGCTGGGAGGAGTACATGAGTAAAGTCAGGCCTAAACAGGGCAAGAAAGTGGAGGTGCAAGCTGTGGCTGCACTATTTCCCTTCCACAAGTACTTCTCCAACGCCCCGCAGCCTGTGTTCAAAGGGCGCTCGTACGAAGAGGACATGGACATCGCAGAGGGCTGCTACCGCCACATCAAGAAAATATTTACCCAGCTGGAGGTAGGAATAACACACACTGGCACACACACGTGAGCTCCCTCGATGTAGAGCAACATCAGTAGGCTGTATGAAGGTGACTAAGTTGCAATAAGCAAAGACTGTATTATTTATATTCAACATGTTGTTTAATGTGCTTTACATTAAATATACAGCATACAGTGCCAAATAATATCCACATAAGCACACACTAAAATCTCCCATACATGAGTGACTGTGTCTTCCTGGCCACCACAGTGACAGGTTGTGTGTACTGAAAGTGATCGGTCAGACACTGTCTGTGTTTTCTGTTTGAAAGCAGCTCCTCCGCCGTGTTTGCACGCCTCTAATTATTAATCATCACGTCCCTGCTTCAGCTGCAGGAGTGAGTCATTATATAAGATACTGAACAGTACTTGACTGTTTATTTGTATATGACGGCAGACCCCTCTGAAAAGATAAGCGGTGCAACAAAGTGATGAAAGCTATTACTGCTTATCTTTTACCTCCTCCGTCACTCTCTTTCGCTCTGTTTGGCACTCCCAAGCACACAGCCCTATGTGTTATGATTCCTCCTCAGTCTATCGAGTATTTCTAAAGGGCTAACAATAACGTTTCAGATTTATGGGAACACCAAGAAGGTCTCTGAAAAGCAATAAAGAAGTTATTGGCTGGAGGTAATATCCCAACACGTGTGGTGACCTTGATTTATCTGGCTGGCCTCTGTATCACTGCATCGCAGCACCTCTCCCTCCTCCCTCAGCCTCACCCATCCTGCAGTGAAATCTGTACGCCCATTAAGAGGTATCGCTGTCTGCGGTGCGGGGTAGACACAGCTACATTCTGCTGAATTAGCTTTTCTGTCTGCTTTTTCAAATGTAAAAGCAGTTTAAGAATAAGCAGACGGAAGTAGGAATATCCTGACAGACAGACGGACAGGGAGACAGTGTGCCTCCTGGGCTCCTCCTGTATAAACATCTTTTTCCTTCTCTGCAGTCCCTCTACATCTTTCATGCTGTTTACCTCCTTTGTGTTTCTTTCTCCCTCCCCTCTCCTCTCGGTGTCAGTGAATCCTTACCATCTTGATTTCACCCTTCAACCGCTCTGGAGCCACGGGGGTTAAAAATAGGTCTCATCAATAATGCATGTTTTGATTGGTTTAATATTAATGCTAAAATAGTAACACATCAAATATTTATACCCCAGTGCTGTCCAAGTCTACTTCTGCCTGCCGCTATCCCTTCCTTACCCCTACACAGCTGGTGTGGCGACCTGAAAATAGCATGCCTGTTTACTCATGTCCCCCATCCGCGCTTCCCCCAAAGATGTATCTGTGTCGCTGCATCATGGGAAAAGAGAAGACAGTGTTTCCTAATGAGAATAGAGAGCAGAGGGATTATGTTTTAATATGTTTGATTATAAGGAATGTGGGTTGTCATCACTTTTATGTCTTGTAGTTGGGAGTTATGGGGCATCTCAAGGGAGTCAAAAGTGGAGGAGCTATTATTTCGTTAGGGTTACCACTTCCGTTTTCTAAATGTGGGTAGACAAAGATGTATTAGTTGCGCATCCGATTATTTAACTATATCCTTCTTTTTTCTATTAGAGGTGTAATTACCTCACCCTAGATAATCATCTTATCCATCATCTCTGACAGTAATCGTCCATCATTTTGTCAGTCTATCATTTAAGTTTCTCCTCACAGCCCCGCTGTATAAAAACACAAAAGCAAAACTTAACTTTTCTATTTAAAGGGCCAGTTCACCGATTTTCAACCTCAGTCCTATCATTCTATTATGGGGAGCTAATGCCATTATGGTAAAAAAATTGGCTCTGTGCCTTTGGAGGACGCTATCCGCTTCTCCAATGGGCCCTGGAAAACCTCCACCAGACTACGTAAAAGGCGTCATCTGGCGGAGGTCAGAGAGTTTGCTAAACTACACTTCCTCAATCTAGGACGCCCGCCTCCGATGTCATGTCTCGTTCAAAATCGTCAGGTTTGAAATGTAGACTGCAGACACAAAGTTTTTTTAGGTGATCCACCGGTAAATTCTCGTCGTATTTTGGATTCTGTACCGCTCTGAGCCATCGCCTGCAGCGATCAATGTCCTTGACTGGTAAACAGTAGTATTTCACTCCACCGTCTCTCGCTGGGCCGTTCTTTTCAGAGGGAGGGGCGCAATGCACGCTGGGTGTTGTAGGAATGTAGAATGGGCGAAACCACAAGCTGTTTGTACAACTTTCTCCACAGCTATGGTGCCAATTTCAAATATTATTGCTTCTATGGGTTACAGAGAACACCAGCTTTGACTGACAGTGGCTTTTCCAGGGTCAAACTGCTGTTATTCACAGAAGTCGTTAAACAAGTAGTTTTTAATGACCTTTTGTGGTTTCTGTTTCTGCCCTTGAAGGAGTTCAGGGCCTTTGAGCTGCTGAGAAGTGGACTGGACCGTTCCAAGTATCTGCTAGTGAAGGAGGCTAAAATCATCGCCATGACCTGTACGCACGCTGCACTCAAACGTCATGACTTGGTGGAGCTGGGATTTAAGGTAGACTCTCTAGATTTGACATAAAGACAAAAACCTGGTGAAGCTTGTATTTACTGCAGTTACGTAACTGATTAAAGCTGCTGATTCTTTTCACTAGTATGACAACATCCTGATGGAAGAAGCTGCTCAGATTCTGGAGATCGAGACTTTCATCCCCCTCCTGTTACAGGTAACCCTGTCCTGACTAATTTGTACTTATTATGTGGAAACTCCATGTCTGAGGCTGTGCAAGGCCTAAGCACTCTCATCGCCCAGTTTAATCTTTAACTCAGGACTCGGCCGTTTCCTACCTCACTTTCGCCTAACTTATGGGCTCCAAACACACTAATGGTGCTTGTCTTTGGTAGTTGTGCCTAATTGTCCGAGATAGTGCTAATGTTTGTTTACAGATGAGATCGTTAAGCTCATCTAACAAGCTCGCCAGAGCGCTTCTCTTTATCTCTTTTGTCTAGTGAGCCATAGTCGGAGGCTTCTGCAATGTGTACGTCACACAGAAACTGTTTATTCCTCCTGACCACACTTAGATTATCCAGCTATTCAACCCCTATCACAGATTTCAGAGATTAAATCAGCTCTTAACCTGCGATGGTTTGTATATCAGACTTGTCAATTAGCAAAATCTGGTAGCATGACGTAGATATGATTATAAAATCTGCACTGGCTCTCTGACGTGGATATTTGATATTCTAGAGCCATTAGACAAAACTAAATTCAATAAAGTTGGACATGATGGAGTGCACAAGGATGGTATACGTGAACATAGCTTGTACTTTTCAGTTGGACCTGTACGGTGTATTTCACTGACGTTTTCTCTGCAACAGGATTTGTTACGACTCATTTTTTCTGTCTTCCGGTCTCTGCAGAACCCAGAGGATGGCTACAGCAGGCTGAAGCGTTGGATCATGATTGGAGACCACCACCAGTTGCCCCCTGTTATCAAGAACATGGCCTTCCAGAAGTACTCCAACATGGAGCAGTCTCTCTTCACCCGGTTTGTGCGTCTGGGAGTGCCCACCATAGATCTGGATGCACAGGGCCGTGCACGTGCAAGGTTTGTAACCCTGGCACAACATGAAGCTAGAGTTTTGAACAAAGTAATGTCACAGAGGATGCAGTGATTGCTCTCCTCATATAAAGGACATAACTAGAGTTTAATCTTTCTGTCCCACAGCCTGTGTAACCTGTACAACTGGCGCTACAAACACCTGGGGAACCTGCCTCATGTGCAGCAGCTGCCTGAGTTCCAGGTCCCCAACCCTGGCCTGACCTTTGACTTCCAGCTAATTAACGTAGAGGACTTCAATGGGGTGGGAGAATCAGAGCCCAACCCTTACTTCTACCAGGTCAGTCGTAGTAGTAGTACACATATCATTACACAAATACACACACAGCCCAGTGTTTTTTTTTTGTATTAAGAATGTACAGCATGCAGTAATGAATTTGTGTGTCTGCTTACCATGTAGATTACACATTTAGAGCCTGTGTCCATAGCAGGGTTTTTTGCCCTGGCAGTCCCTATTTTCAACACAAAACCAACTCAGTTCAGCCTTTTCAGCGCTCAGTTTTTTGTCATTGCACTCAAAGCACTATTAATTTAAAGAAGCCAGTGTCACTTCTCCCTCTCCAACCAATCAAAACCAAGAAGGGGCGGGACTTCAGATATTACCTTTGTCAACAATACTGCAGAAATAGAATAATCCTTTTGTTTTTTTGAGCGTACAGTTTCCAGGTGTAGAGCTGCTGCTTAACGATCACTACCAACGGAAGCAGAAGTGCTGCCAGACTACTTTCGTAACCTAGCAACAGTAAGCGCCGGTGAGAAGTGCTCTGACATTAAGGTTGTTGCCGCTGCCAGCGCAAAAAAAGCCGTTAGTGGACACAGGCCCTTATTATATGATTATTTAAGTAAAACTGTGACTTATAAACTTATCAAATCAACTAAAATTATTAATTTAATGAAATTAGGAACAAATTAATAATAACGCTAACGAAACAAAACTGGTATTTAATGCTGAGGCTAGAGATGTAAATACCCTTCACCTTACAACATGAAACTGCACAGTCCCATATGCACTATTTCAATTAACACGGCTGACTGACCCAAGGATTTTGAATTCTAATCTAGATTTCACAGGAAGTCAGAGCAGGGAGGCTAACACAGGAGAGATGTGATCTCTTTGCCTAGTTCCTGTCAGCATTTTGTACCAGCTGAAGAGTCTTTAGAGACTTATGAGAGCAGTCTGATAATAATGAATAACAATAATCCAACCTAGAAGTAACGAATACATTGACTAGTTTTTCTGCATCGTTTTGAGACACTTCTTATTTTTGGCTATGTTGCAAAAGTGAAGGAAGGCTGTCCTTGAAATGTGTAAGGTGAAGGACATATCCTGATCGAATAGAAACACCAGTGTTCTGTATATCAATAGCACAGGAAAATACACAATGTAAGAAAAGCAGAAATAGCCGTGTAATAGAATTTGTGGCAGTTTCCAAGCACAATTCATCCACTCCTTTACACAGATACACACACTTAGTTCCACCAGAGCAGATAACTTCATTCCTTCTCGGCTTCCATTTCCTCTGAATCGCTTGTTGTACAGCACTTCATTCATTTTTAAATCTGAATGGTTCAGCTACCAGTCCATATGATATATTCATAACCCTGCTTAGTCTGCAGCTATAACACTGGCTGCCCAGCTCAGACCAGTGGGTTTGTCCTTCACAACAGGAGCCAGATTGTGTTTCATCATGTCATTGCTGAGACACTCAAGACTGTGTGTGTGTGTTGGCGGGGCGAGCAGGGTTGATAGAGGTGTTAAAAAAACAGTTTAATTTGGCACCACACCAATGTTACTCTCAAATTTAGCAGCAGAAGTGTCCAGTATGATAGTAACATTTTAAGTAGTGAAATGTTTGGGAAAAGAAACATGGCACTCGTTGCTTTATTTAGTGGTTCTGTGGATAAGTAAGGGAGGTAACAAAAACATCTCTCGTATCAGTATCTCGGGGTCTTGGATCGTGAGATTGACAGGCGGATCGATGCGGCATCGGCAATAATGCGGTCGTTGTATCGGACCATCGTGGTGAAGAGGGAGCTGAGCCTGGAAGCAAAGCTTGCGATTTACAAGTCGATCTACGTTTCCAACCCTCACCTACGGTCACAAGCTTTGAGTAGTGACTGAGAAAGAATGAGAGATAGGGTAAGGAGCTAGGGAATTCTGGGGGAGCTCGGAGTAGAGCCGCTACTCCTTCACATAGAAAGGAGCCAGTTGAGTTGTTTCGGGCATCTGATTAGGATGCCTCCTAGGCGCCTTACTTTTGGAGGTTTTCTGGGCACGTCCAACTGGGAGGAGACCCCGGGGCACTCCCAGAGCTCGCCGGAGGGATTATATATCCCGTCTGGCCTGGGAACGTCTCGGAATCCCCCAGGAGGAGCTGGAAACAGAGGGACGCCTCGGTCACCTTGCTTAGCCTGCTGCCACCCCAACCCGTCCCCAGATAAGCAGAAGATAATAGATGGATGGATGGATTTCACAATAAACACAGCAGTTGCTATGGCAACACAGAGTTTGGTATGAAAAAGCCTTAATTTCAGGTAAAAGTGAATTTGTCTCAAAGGTTAATAACTAAACACAGTAGAGATTTGTGTAGAAGCTGCATGGCCGCGAACACATCTCAGTGCTCCATTAATGCTGCTGCAGCGGTCAGCTGTGTGTGCGCTCATGTCCCTGAAGCTCCTTATTGTTCTTAAATCCAGACCATGTGTTCTTCTCGAGGCACCGGGTCACATGAACCTCAACTCCATTTGCCCGTTGCCATTTTCAGGCTCCTCAAGGGAATTGCTAGTATTACTCACTATGGCGGACACGCACACACACACACACACACACACACACACATGCTTAAATGCACGCACACTCTCACTCACACACATGCACTCTCCCAGGAACCAGAAGGGATAAATCGGACACTAGAGAAGCAAATGTATCCAGTGCTTGCTGAATGCCTGTCACAGCTGAACAAACACTGCCACAAGCCTGCTTTGCACTTAAACAGGAGCTGTGCACCCATCACAAGCACGCGTACCTGCGTGCACTCAGACACTCCGCGCTCAGACGGTCTGTTCCCGCTGCTTCGCCTCATTTGTTGCAGCACTTTCCATATTGAGTCTCAGCCTCATTGATAGTATTTCCCAAGTTGTCAGATGGCTCATAAAGGGTAAGATGCTTATCTAAATCCACATCTTCTGTTGTTAGAAAACGGCTTTTCTCAGCCACTAGGCTTGTTAGGCGAGGCTTTTCTGCTTCACAAGCTACATTTTAAAGTAACATAAAAGCAAAAAGCTTTGTGGGCTTCACTCGCAGGTAGTCTAGAGTTATACCTCCCATTATCTCATGTCTCTCTCACATCGCTATCCTCCATCTAGTCTCTGTCTTTTTCATCCCTTCCTTTTCTCCAGTCCTCACGTAGCCTCGGGCCATTTAGCTCAAACTGCAAGGCTTAGGTCTGACCTTGTTGATATGATTAACACGCTCTCTGGGGTGTTGCAGCATTAGATCACATTTATGTTAAATATGTATATGAGGAAGGCAAAGCTGAAAGGCCAGCAACATGTCTACTTAGATATTTCTCCCTCTGTGGGTGTGTGAGACTCCTGCATGTGTTTATGGATCCTCGTGACATTTTTTTTTCTCTGCAGCCAAACTGTGAAGCCGCTTCAGCAGGATTTCTTTTATGTATTCAGACGCACGACTTGAATTAGGGGCTCGCAAAAACACTCTTCATCCTAAATATTGAATGAAGTGGGGTCCTCGCTTCTTTATATCCTCGCTCATACCTACCATTTATTCGTGTGGTCATTAATGTTGTGAGTTTGGAGACAGGTAACAGGGGAGGAAGAACAAAGGCTGTCACTGTTTTTGATGTGTTGACTCCAGTGCAGCTGGATAGGGAACTGTTGATGAAAGCTGCATACATTATTATCAAAGATGTGAGGCTGCAGTCCAGGCTTAATTGAAACAGGATGAATAATGCATACTCTTTGCTTTTTTATTTATTTATTTTTTTTGGTCAAATTTGAAGGGCAGAGTTGAGCCTGGGTGCCAGGACGCACATGCTGAGGAATTTGTTGATTGTAAAGTGGGTGAATGATGCATGTTAGCCCTCACTCAGTCACACTGGGAGGTGACGTTGGCCTGGAGGGGCCTGGACTTGTTGGAAATTGAGATAAGAGATCTTTAATTATAGAAGATTGGTGTTTTTTTGCATGTTTAAGACAGTGTTGTTTTTCTTTTCTGAGTGGTTGCTTGTCTGCATACACTAAAAATGTATTTTAAGTACTGGGCCACGTACGCAGATATTTTTCAAAACAAGTTTTTCCCTCCTTCATTTCCAAAAATTACCCGTCCACACAAGCATGGTTTAAAAAAAATCCCTGTCCCAACGAAAACGCAAAAACACAGAACACAAACAGAAACAATGTCATGAGAATGCCACACCAGCAGGCGGCGATATAACCCGGTCACACAAAGAAGAAAAAGAGAATCGTGGCCAATCAAAAGTCTGAAAAAATCTACTGCTGGGAGTAGTGCATCCCAACGCCTCTGTTCCTCAGCAACCTCCGAGTAACTGTACATATTAGGGATAGACCGATTATCGGCGCCAATATTCGGCATTTTGATGCATATCGACGCAAATCTGACGGCCGATAAGAGTTCATTTCTTTGCAAATGTTATTTAACTTTGTTTTATTTACTTAATAAAACTTCAGGAAGTTATTTAGTTATTTATTTAAATTTTCAGTTAAATTTACAAGAGATGCTGCTGACCCTGGGAACTCCCTGCGCTTTTTGTTTGCTTGTTTAATAAACATGCTTAAAGGCATTTAAACAAAGTTAAGTGTTGGAGTTTGTATTATACAAAATTTTGACACCAATATTTTAACTTTTACTGCAAATTAATATCGGCTCCAAATATCGGTTATCCGCCTCCTTGACTACTAATAATCGGTATCGGTATCGGCCCTGAAAAAAACATATCGGTCTATCTCTAGTACATATGTGTAAACATGTACAAAGTCATGTTAGCAAGGTGAGAAGCATCACTCTTTTTGTCACGTCCGTCATTTTGCAAGGCTCACAGCCTGACGTCACAAGCCAAAAACGCAATTTACCCCGTCTACACGTCTCCGTGGAAACAGAGTTTCTAAAAATCTTCTCCTTTGCTGGAGTTTTACAAAAGATCTGTTTTCAGTGACCTAAAACTGCATTTGTGTCTGGACGAAACGCAAAGAAAAAGCTACGTTTTGAAAAATTAACATGTAGACATGGCCTTTGTAATAAAACTGTTCAGAGCCACAGCCACATCATGCCACACACCCTCCTCTCTCTCTCTCTCTCTCCATATAGGGGACCTCAGATTTGGACATTTGGTCCCGGCCTGGCTTCTGGTGGTGTTATGCTCTGTCTGAGGCAATTAATTCCAGCCCAAATCAGACGGTTACTCGTGTGTAAATGATGTGGCTTTTATCTGGCTGCAGAGTTACGCACTTGACAGGCGAGAAAGGGCAACAGCAAGATGCTAAAATACCAGGGAATGAGAACAGCCAGGTCTCAAACACAGCAGACAGCTTGACAGTGCTGTCTATTAAATCACTGTATTGTAAAACATTTTGTCTCATAGGTTTCTTACCCCCTCCTTTTCTCTCTCTATTCCTTTGCAGAACCTGGGGGAGGCCGAGTACTGCGTGGCTTTGTACATGTACATGCGCCTGCTTGGCTACCCTGCTGACCGCATCAGCATCCTCACCACCTACAACGGACAAAAGCACCTGATCAGAGACGTCATCAACCAGCGATGTGCCGGCAATCCCTTCTTTAGTCAGCCTAACAAGGTAAGGACACATGCACCGGCTGTTTTTAGCATTTATTATACTTGTTGAGGTCAGTCCTCTCTTTGTTTGACTGTTATTTTGAAAGTAAACGGTCTTGAATAAACCGGAAAAACTATTATAAACATATTTTGGTTCCAGACCTCTCGATCAGCAAACACGTCTCCGGTTTGTTCAGTTATTCAAATAGAGTGAAACAAATTCAGTCTTGTGTCTTCTGTCTTTTAGTGCGGTTTAAGTAGGTTTATACATTTTAACTACATGTTGTCCCATCTGCCCTTGTCCCTGTGGCGTGATTTCAATACCTCTTGAATTAGAGGATCTGCATAATTGTTCATTTTTCACTCTCGTATGTGATATGGCTAAAATCTTTTATCATGGTAAAAGTACTTTTATTTGATGTACCTGATTCCGATTATGATGCAATAATTGTTCTGTGCTTTCAATAAGGAAATGTTTAAAGAAGCCACACCGTACTTCATCTCATATTTGACTATTCTTTCAGCTGGGAATTCAATACAAACAAAACCACCTGCTTCACATGAGACAACACTTGAGTTAAAGACAAGACTGAAAACAGTGAAACTGAACATCTATTAAAAAATGCAGCTTTACGGTTCATGAGAAACATAGCTTGAAGTCCAAAAGGTTTTAAAGATATAATGTCGAAGATTTTCATGTAAATAAATGTCTGTTAAGTCTCTATCTATCGCTGGATGAGGTAACACAATGGTGGTTGAGTCTATGGCCCACTGATGAAAGCCTTTGCATTTGCAGTATTACAGACTGGGTGTCTGTGGCGACTTTCGCAGAAAAAATCACAAGCAGCGCCCAGTTAGTGACGCATTTTCCATCACCCAGCAGTGGTTGGTCTGCCAGAGAGGGTAGGCGGAGCTAAGCGGCTGCTTTTCCGGTCTCTGCAAGTGTTGCGAGTAAACAGTAATCTACTATGGCTGAACAAACAAAGAAAAGATGGATGACTACAGATACAACTTCAAAAATAAGTGAAAATCCAAAGAAAAAGAAACAAATTTGACGCTCAGAAGAAGGCAAACAGTCTAAAAAGGAAAGCGACTGTTGGCGAGGAAAATCAAGAGTTACAACCGGAGCCAACAGTGCACGTCACACATGTGACACTGTCTGGATATCTGGGAAGTGTGCTCCCGCAATTACCGTTTATCGCCACAGGTGCCGCCAAAGAGAACGCAACTGCGATCTTCAAGATTACCACTTTAAAGACACGACTGAAAACAGTAAAACTGACCTTTTGAAAATGGAAGCTTTAAGTTTCATGAGAAAAATAGTTTAAAGTCTAACAGGTTAACAGATGACATGTCCTACTACTCCACATTAGTCCAAATCATGTTACCTTGCAAGGCAGCTGGATTTGCAAGACATCCCATGAAATCTCCAAATCACAAGAGAATAGCTCTCATGGTGGCGGTAACAACAGTGTGTCAATTGTCTAAAGGTGGACACATTTCTACTACCCTGTTGTAGGTCATTTGTTTTCCACCCTTGCTTTTATTTGCTCCATCAAATCATGGGACCGTATAGACTGCGGCAGGTCATGAGACCCGAGTAGATTAGATCATGTTGTGCACTCTGTCCCTAACAGATTACATACCAGCCGGCTGCATACCTTTGTAAATCAAACTCACTGAGGTGTGCAGTGGAGGGAAGGCTTTAAGTGTGCATAATTTCAGAGTGGGTGTTCTGCTCATCCCCGAAGAATAGCCTTAGATTGTCTCCATCCAGCCCACGGTATCTCCCCCCCAACCCCCTCTTCTCTCTCCCCTCTCTTTCCATACCTTTCTCTGTGTTCAGCCCGCTGGCACCGTTTCCCAATCCGTTTTCTGTTTGCGCTGCTAAATGCTTTTACCCGCTCGCCTCAGGTTATGCTTTTACTCATTCTACCATTCTTTTTTCTTCCCCCCACCCACATTCACACACCTTTCTTTGGTCTCTGTTCTTTCAGGCTCTCAAACACTTAACAGGCGGTATAGGCATGCCAGAGAAAGTTGCAAGAATGGAGTGGAAATGACAAATCTCCAGTTAGTTGGGAGTGTTATTGTGCCATAGCGGGAGAGGCTGCCAGATTATGTTGTGTTCATCAAACATTTTAGTTGTTTTTTCTCTTGCTTGTGTGGTTTGAATGGTGAGCAAAGTGATTTTCCCCACTGGCCAATTAAATTTTAGTGTCGCAGTTCTATTGGTCAGCCCGAACGTACTGAATGTAAGCCCGAATTCAGTTTGTTTTAATCTTTTGGGGGTTTTATCGGGGAAATAATGCAGCTGTTATTCTCAATTCTTCTTTCTTCTGGCAACAACTATCCTAAAAGGAGCCAAAGCATTGATGGGTTTGTGCGTCTCTGGGTGGTTTCCGATTTTACAGGCTGATGTAAGACTTAAATCAACAAACTCTTTTCCTCTAACACATAAAAGCACAAAAACAAGTTCCAGCTTGTTTCTGTTTATTGATTTCCTACCAAGCAGAAAGCAACTGGATCATCGTTTCGTCTTTGTGTGCGTGGCGCTGATCCCATGTTGTGTCTGTATTTTGTGCTGTGCAGCGCTACCTCGTTGCTTTGTCTTCAAGAACATGTCACACTCTGACAGCTTGCCAGAAATTGTGCTTGGTCATGTAAAACGTCCCGCAACGTTAAGACATGAAGCGTCAGTCATTGTGCTCATGGGCTTAGTCAGAATGCATGCCAAGTGATAAAGTGACTGGGGTGACAGGCTCGCTGAGAAGGAAGATGCCCGAAGAGGGAGAAAGATGAAAAGGAAAGAAGGGGGGCTCTTGTGGGTGAAATGCTGAGCAGCTGAAAGGTCATGGCGCTGAGCATTGGGTCCACAGTGTGGCTGACAATATGTCACAATGGCTGAAGCCAAGCAGATGTCACCAGACAGACCATTTTGCCATGATTATGTTAATTAGACAGAAAAGGAGAGAAAGGCCACTTAGCACCAGGCGACACAAAAAACACACCAGCTTAAGCTCCCCATTCCTCCTGTGTCTCTCCTCCGTGTTATCAACAGAAAAGCAAGTCTCGCGCTTCTTCGTCAGAACCAGGATATGTTGAAATAGATGGGAAAACATCTCACTAACATGTCCCAGCATGCCTTATGCCAACAGATATTATATCCAGACACTTATGTGGATATGTGAATCATCTACACCCTGTTTTCCTGGAGAGTTTCTTCTGAAAAGTTCCATAATGTGGCGGTGTAACCTCTTCACATTCCAGGAGGTAATTGCTGTGAATAAGACATCGCAGGATAGGATAGAGTGAGTCACAATGAAAGGCAGGGGAGAGGTCCGTGCTTCAGCTGAGATAGTATGTCATTGTCTTGATGACAATAAAGCCGCTTTCCCACTGGTCAAAAAACCCAATAACACCTGCTAATTCCCGGCTTTTATGCTTAATGGGAAAGGTCAAATGACTCTGCAGTCATGATGCTATGCTCCGTCGGTAACTTATGCGACTCTGCAGTCATCTCATCTACAAATTCCGCCCGTCACCGTCTGAGCAGCGCTCGAACATCGTTCCAAATTTGACGGCGCCGAGATTACTAAACAGACTAAATGAGTGATAGATACAATAAAGACCTAACCAACGTAACATCTTCACTGTTTACTAACCCTTTCTCTTTCGCGTTTGTGACGTCAGACGGTGACGCAGCAGAAAAGCGACCAAAAGGAGTATACTTCACTGGCAATGGGAAAAGAGACAATCTATAAGCAGGTCTGCCAGGGTCTGAAAAACCTGCGTCAACGCGCTAAATTTAGGTGGGAAAGTGGTATAAGGAGGAGGGCCAAATAATAATCAGTCAACTGCTTCTATTAGCAGCAAACTGCATGATTATGTGGCTTTAGCACATTCTGTATATTTGTGTGTCTCATTGGATCCACACACATGCATGTGCCACAATGACATGACCTCTGTAACTCACTCCCTGGAAGATTTCTCATAAATAACTAAACACCATGCAAAATGCTACGCCTTGGGGGAGACTCTCTATCTAGGCTTCATTGTCACTGTCTGTGGGCTAATAATAACTCAGTCACTCTTTAGCATCCCTTCTCTGCTGAACAATCTGCACTGTTATGGGTTTAAAACCGTGCATTTATACCCACTTTAAGTGCACCTCTACAGCCTGCTTCAACAACGGCTGTGCCTGAGTGTGTCTGTATATGCCACATTTTTGTGAACATGTGCATGCATGCAATCCACGGCTGTTTGATTCGAACATGCAGCCTGCGACGCCTCATGCTATTGTAAAAGCGACATATTGTTGCCTCTGGTGCTGCACCTGTTCTACATAGCAACAGGGAGACGTAAATAAATATTGGACTACTACATCATCAGCCCCATCTCTACCTCTTTTTACTCATTCTCACACTCCCCCCCCCCCCCTCACACCCTTCCTGTTAGCCCAAAAAGGCTTTTAAAGGAGGTGCAAATTAGAGTTCACTTAAAGTAGCGTTAGCTAATAGGCGGTAACCGCAGCCACAGGATGATTTATTTAGCATGGTTGATCCATAGGTTGGTTGCTGTAGTTCTGGGTCTGTGTGGCTTCTCAATGGTAGCTGATGTCCTATTGATCCACTTTAGAGAGCAGATCTATAGAGGAGAGGCTAAGGCTTAGGTTTCTTATATCATGTAGTCCATATAGCCACATTTGTTTTGTATAAGTAATAACAACTTAAGGCCTGTTTTCTTCATGTAATCTCTATTTGAATGCAGTTTTACTTTATGTAAGGCTAACAGTACTCTTTCTGATTTGGACAATCGTTTTTGTGCTGACAGCATAACACCACAATAGTGGACCCTAGACTCGCCATGTCTCTGATCATCCACCTGTCATCTCTGCGTATGTTTTCTTGAAATAACATTATGCCATGAAAACATCAAGTAAATATAGGGGACAGTCAAATCAGTAAACGCCTCACAATAATAAATACATCTGAAATATGAGTCAACTGCTGTGTAAAAGAAAAATGTATATAGAGCATGTAATAGGACATGCGTTGGTGTTGTACAATAACATGTACAACCAGAGGGCTGGCTCAACAAAGCCTCAAGACTGATGATTCATCTGTGAGAGTTTCATACCAATACAAGCCGGAGAAATACTTTGAAATGTGAGTCATGTGACTCCTGTAATATTGTCATGAGAAACATTCCCAGGACTTCACCTTTCAGTGCAAGGGGCACCAAAGACTGAGCGTGTGACTGAAATCCCTTTAAAAACATACTCCCTCAATACACTGCTTAACTTTGCCATGGGTTGTGCATAGATGTTAAAGGGCCAGTTCGCCGATTTTCAACCTCAGTCCTATCATGCTATTATGGGGCGCTAATGCCATTATGGTAGGAAAAAAAGGCTCTGTGCCTATGGAGGACGCTATCCGCTTCTCCAATGGGCCCTGGAAAACCTCCGCTACATGACGCGTGTTACCAAGTCTGGCGGAGGCCAGGGAGCTTGCTAAACTACACTTCTTAAATCTAAAGAAGCCGTCAGGTTTGAAATATAGACTGCAGACCTGAATATTTTTTAGACGATCCACCGGTATATTCTCGTCGTATTTCGGATTCTGTACCGCTCTGAGCCATTGCCTGCAGCGATCAATGTCCTTGTCTGGTAAACGATAGTATTTCACTCCAGCGTCTCTCGCTGGGCCGTTCCCTTCAGAGGGAGGGGCGCAATGCCTCCGGGTGTTGTAGGAATGTAGAATGGGTGACACAACAAGCTGTTTGTACAACTTTCTCCACAGCTATGGCGCCAATTTCAAATATTATTGCTTCTATCGATTACAGAGAACACCAGCTTTGACTGATAGTGGCTTTTCCAGAGGCGAATTTCTCCTTTAAATGACAAATGCTTTAGGGGCCGCTCATCATACATACAGTACAGCTATATTATACGGGTTCATGTTTAACAGGGTCTCATTTAATCAATTTCCTTGCTTGGTATAAAGTTCTGAGTTCAAGTGCAGTATGTGTTCTTTATTATGTAAGGTGTAACACCACTGACAAAGTCAAAACACCGCTCTGTTTTTCATGTACAGGAATAAGTACACTTCTCAGGAAGACAGGATTACCAGGGTATAAAAAAAATGGCTGACAAGACGTTCCTTTTGCTTTAAAGAAAAAAAAATCTCACAGAGACACTTTTCCTCCATTGACTGAAATAATCTCTGATCCAGTCGAGCAGTGTGGCCCCGAGTACCTTGGCCCTGAGTCTCAGGGGCCCAGGTAAGAGGTTAGTGACAGCAAAAGCCGTATTAGCCCCTGCTGGCTGCCCGTGTGGCCTAAAGCGATAACAGCAATAACAAGAAAACACAGGCAGCAGCTTTGCTACCACCCCTCAAAAATACATATAAAAGAAGAATTTAAGAAGGAAAGCAGCCACGCTTCTGTCTCTAAACATTCCACTTAAATCCCTCCACCCACCTGAAAAGCACACACTCATTTACTTTGCAAAATACATCAGCTGCCATAGCTCAGTCTGCATTTATCTGTGTGTTATTTGTGTGGGTTTTTTCTTTTTGGTTTTATAATACATTTGCTTGCGTGTCTGTGCAGGTGACAACGGTGGACAGGTTCCAGGGTCAGCAGAATGACTACATCATCCTCTCACTGGTCCGCACCAAAGCCGTGGGACACCTGAGGTAATTACTTCAATGCATGTGAGGCAGAAACACTCGCCTGACCCTAAATGGACACCAACAGCTGCTGTTCGTCTACTAAACAAACTTGTCTAAGAGGATCTGCAACTTGGATACACATCCTCCGGAGGAACAACACAGCAGAAATGTAGGCACTTAGCTCTCCTGAGACAGCTGCTCTCAGGAGGCTCGCTGCTTTTGTCGCGTGTAAGCACTGACAAAAGTTTGCTGAAGGAAAAACAGCCATAACACTCCGGCTGTCTTGAAGTACGTATGAGCTTAATTTTGAAGCAGGGAGGACAGGAGCGTCCGCAGAGCTCACTTTACATCTGTCCTGGTTAAGAGAAGCCATTGTGCTCAAATGATTGGGGTGAGACTATTAAACAAAGAGCTCTGTTCTGATCAAAGGCATACCATATAACAGTCATTAAGAGGCGTGATGGTTAACTAAACTGCAGCAGTACGTCCCATTGCTATCCGCTTAACTACACTTGCTGGTCTCCGTCTCCTTATCTCCGTGTTCCCTCGTCTCCTCTCCCACCTCCTTCCTCATTTCACTGAATCGATTTGTAGCGAGACGCCCTTTCACTCCTCAGCTATGAGATTCAGGCGAGCTCTTCGCTCTTAATACGCTGCATGTTTTAATAACAGACACCCGAGGCTGAACTCCTCCACAGTACTTCAGCATGCCATGCTGGCCTCGGGCTGTGATGTACAGTAGCTGCCGTTGGAATTGCATCGCTCACAGTTTTATCACAGCTGCACTGCCTGGGCATCCCCCCGCTTTCACATCGGACAGTCGGCAAATTGGAACCCCAGTGCAACTAATAATTTATTCCTTTTGTAGCTAAATACGTGCCCCCCAACTACACCCCACCCTTGAGTGTGGTCATTTTCAGCTGCAAGAAAAAAAAAACACTTAAAAACTGTATTTTTTTTCCTTCCTCATCTCACAGATAAAGCAATGAATTCATGGAGCTGTAATGAGAAGTGCAGCAGGCCACAGAAAGTGGCACTTTATCTTGCTGGCAGCGCCTGCTCTCCTCACAGTATCATTCATTTGATCTTGTCTTACATTGGATATTGCACACTGCCTTACACACACTCTCAGCCCACTCTAAGTGGGAAGGTTGGCGAAGGTTATCAGAAGCTGTCTCTGTAACAATGTGCTACAACTTCAGTTATCCGGTGAGGAAGAGTACAGTAGCACCTTGTATATTCAAGATATCGTCTTCTTCGTTCCATGCATTTATCTTCAGCGTTAAAGCACGGTGCCTAGATTACCCACAGTGTCTCTTAAAGGGCCAGTTCACCAATTTTCAACCTCAGTGCTATTATGGGGAGCTAATGCCATTATGGTAGAAAAAAGTGCAATTTGGCTCTGTGCCTTAAGAGGACGCTATCCGCTTCTCCAATGGGCCCTGGAAAACCTCCACCATCGTTGGTGGCTCGTTTTACGTAGTCTGGCGGAGGCCAGGTAGCTCGCCAAACTACACTTCCTCAATCTAGGACGCCCGCTTCCAATGTCATGTCTGGTTCAAAATCGTCAGGATTGAAATATAAACTGCAGCCCTGAAGCGTCTCTAGCTGGGCCGTTCCTTTCAGAGGGAGGGGCGCAATGCACGCTGGGTGTTGTAGGAGTGTAGAATGAGCGAAACCACAAGCCGTTTGTACAACTTTCTCCACAGCTATGGCGCCAACTTCAAATATTATTGTTTCTATCGATTACAGAGAACACCAGCTTTGACTGACAGTGGCTTTTTCAGGGGGTGAATTTCTCCTTTAAGTAATTATGAGGTGCCAACCTCGAGCTGAGATGAGAAGCTCACCACTTCGCCATTTCTTTAGTCTCAAACTTACTTACTCGACGCTTCCTCGAGATGTCATTTGACTTTATTACATATTAATTAGTATTCCACAAATCCTATATACAGACTTTAATGTGTAAAATTGGTTGTTTTACAATAACAGAAACTGTTATTTTAATCCATTTATTCATAGTTTTAGTGTAACTTCATTTTCATTCATATCTTGCTTCTTCGACACTTCTGAATGGAGAGCTGAGTGTTTGAAAGAGCAGTGGTTCATGGGAAATCTTTCTTTGTCATTGTGTTTTTCCCACATACTGGGATCTCCGTGGTGTGCCACTAAGTCCTACTTCACAACCCTCCCCCTCCTCCTCCTGTACTCTCCCCTCTTCCTGCATCCCTCCTCATGGCAATCTGCTGCCGTGACAACCACAGGGGACGCAGCTGACCATATGACGAGCTGACCCTCGCTTTGACAGGAGAAGCATTCCTGCTGATGCACACAGGCACGGTCACATGCGGGAGCACACTCTGACAGATCCAGACACGCTCTGACATGTACACACACGCACACACACATGGGGACACACACGCTCACGCAAACATTATTCGTCCACTTTGCCCTGCCGTGTCACAGCACAGCCCAGGTGGGCGTCCCTCACTAGTGCCATGTCCACGGGCTATCATGCCTCGTGATTGGTTCATCTCTTCTTGAACTCTGTGCTCATTGGTTGCCGGCTGTTGTAGTTTGTCTCTGTGGAAATGTTGCTCTTTCAAGTTTAGAACCGTGCTTGAAATTTGCAGTTAGTTGCAGTTTCACATAAATGAGCTGTACACGTTAACTCCCTCATAAACCCGGCACAATGCTTTCCATAAGCCCTTTTTCCCTTCTGCATATTCATGGGCCTCATCATGCATATTGCAAGGATTAATCCTCTTAATCTTATGAAGTGCTCAGGTGGACACATTCCACATTTTTTGATGCATTTCAGCATCGGCATACGTCGATGTATGTAGGTGAAGTGCATGCATACAGACATCGGCGCGTGCACAGATTCCTGTACATCAAACCACAGAGCTGCTTGAGTAATCCAAACACCCCCTCCCCCTCATAAGCTTCTCTTTCCTTCTTCAGTTTGCTATTGTCTCAAAGATTTATAGACCAGTTAAACGGTTATATTTTGCATGGCTCCAAAAGTTTGCACATCCAGTCACCTAAAACACACAGCATGAGGATTTATTACATAATAAAAGGGGTTGAATTGTTCCCCTCCCTCTTTTTTATTGGTTCGCTTTGTGAAAGAGCAAATTTTTGTGGCTTTTAGAAGCCGCTTCCTCTCTTTGACCGAGTGTAATATATACTTCTTTTGTAGTGTAGCTCAATGTGTGGATGCACACTATTATAATAGGGTTTTGTACCCTAAACTATGGCTTACTGTGTGTTCGATTGCACTGTTTATTTAGCTGTTAAACTTGGATACATGAATGTTCAGTTGCATTTCTCTTACATAAGTCAGGTAAACAACCGCTCTGGATTTTTCCAGCAAAATACAACAAAATGACTCCTCTGTCTGTAATGTCCTAATTCTGCTCCACAGCAAGAAGAAAACTCCACTTATCTGCCCTCCCTTGTCGTCTCCCACCTCCCCCTTTCTTTGGCAGTCTTATATATCCCTGCACTTTGCCTTTAAAGAGGACATATTATTCTAACGTGTTGTTGAATCATGTTGGTAACGTTTGTTTCGTTTTAAAAATTGTATTCTTATTTTACTTTGATTATTTTTCGGAGCCTCTCCTTCCTCCTGAAACCAACAAGCCGTTTTGCCATTCAAAGGTTAGACCTTAGCCACGATTGGCTGACAGTATTTGGAGTGACAGCGTAGGGGGAGGGGCTGCACTGCACTGTAACCCCAAAGTTGTAGAAAACATGATTGCTCTAGTATCGGCTATTCAGCCTTATATGTACGAGACAGAATCGACAGGAGGTATCAGAATGGTAAGTTGGAATGTCAACAACGACTTGGCTACAAGCTAGTGCGAGAAGGCAGCCTGAGGTGAATGACGGTGAATGACGATTGGTCGATTTCAGCGAGAGCAAGGTTCTACGTTGAAACCTGCAGCTGTTCTGAACGGCACATTTTAAAAATGTGATTCTGGAAAAACACGGAATTTATGCAGTTTTGTCTTTTTCACTATGAACAATAAACACCCCAAAATGTGAAACCCATGAGAATAACCATTCAAAAGATATGGCCTCTTCGACTCCTTTATTTCTCCCTTCAACACTTTATTTGTTCCCATCACCTATTGCTGCTGATCCCTCACTAAACCTCTCTCCTCCTACACTATGCTGCATTTCTCTTCCTAACAATCTCTTCTTGCTTCCTTCCCTTTGATCCCTCTTCTTCAGTTTTTTGTTTTTGCCCCTACACACGATTTCCTCTCCTCTTACAATTTCACACTTTGCTCCCCCGACCCTCGCCACTTCTCTTTGATTTTCTTTCCCTGCCCTTAGTGTCAAACCAATTTTCAACTTTCTGATTTTTTTTTTCTATCGCTCTGCAGGGACGTGAGGCGTCTGGTGGTCGCCATGTCGAGAGCCAGGCTGGGTCTGTACATCTTTGCGCGGGTGTCGCTGTTCCAAAACTGCTTCGAGCTGACTCCTGCCTTCAACCAGCTCACTGCCAGGCCTCTGCAGCTGCACATCAGACCGCACGAGTACTACAGCCAGGAGCAGCCTGTACGTACACGCATGCACACACTCGATTCTTAAAGCTCAATAATCTTCCACTCCGTTTAATTCGGCTGGTAATGAAGCACACAAGCTCCAGATTTGCTAACAAAACCAAGCATGTTCCACATCAGCGCCTGTTTCCTTATAACTGCAGCACCCTTAAACTTCCCTCCACGTCATTGCTGCCACAGCCTCCTGACTCGGTCTAATCCTGCCTCTATATTCTGAGTGGTATCTCCATTCCCCTTGGTCCTCACTGCTCCCTCGTTATAGTGCAGCTTTTATGCACAGGCTCTGGTCTGTTAACAGAATTCTGCAAGCATTTGAATCAAGCACCCGGCTATAGTTAACCCTCAAAGGTCAGAAGGCAAAACCACTCTCCCAAATCCCGCCAGGCCGGCATGAGATAACTGTTGTCTGGTCACTTTATCTCGCTGACTGGCGTGTGCGGCAACAGGGGTGTCTAAAATACCCCACAGCCTCTGACACTTCCTCTGACTCTGGAGTGTTCATCCCCAGGGGGGACAGGCCTTTCGGGCACACACATGCGGCCCCTGCTTAGCCCGTCTATCTGGAGTCAGTAAACCCCTGCTGCTTACACGCAGATGCAGATTAACAGTCGGATTTGTGTCTGGCAACACTCAACTAGAACTTTGACAGGCGGCTTAACAATGCTGATTCAGAAGCATTCATAAAGATACAGGAGAACACTGCTGCTTAATGCTGCGTGAAGATCTTGCACTAGCACTGTTGGTTAGTATCAGACTTTAAAGCTTGATGTCTAATCACTGGGAAACGCATTAACACCCTGATGTTTTTACTGATAGTTTAAAAGCAATAAACCACACACAGTTAACTTTTACTGTACTGTAGCAGGCCGTTTATTCACTTTGACTTGATGCCCAAAGGGCGTCTGAGAGCTTCACCCCTGTATTTAGGAGGAAACAGCCCAGCAGATTGAATATGCTGCTCCCCTCACTCCTCAGTTTAGGCTGTAAGACTCTGTCTGCATACTAATACTGTCAAATTAAAAACTCTGCAGCCTTGAATCCCTCTGATACGTGAGCTGTTGTAGCTGCGAGCTGAGAGACATTTGCTTTCAAATAACAAGCGGGTAGTGGGCAGGTGAATGGTGAATTTCTCTACACATTTGCATTCGATCAGTAGTTCACCATGTGGTGCCTGACAGATGAAAACATCATTATGATTCCTCTCGCATCATATCCTGGATTTATTTTGTTTCCTTCCCTCAGAGAGATGCTTCTGGACAGCCGGACCAAATCATCAAGAACATGCCTGAGATGGCCAAACTGGTGTATAACATGTACATGCACATGATCCAGACCTCCCAGAAGTACAGACAGGTAAAAATTAGATTTATTAGTACCAGCATGAAAAGAGTTAAAGTCTTTTTGGGTGTTTTTAACCTTTAAACTTGCATGCAGCGCAGTAACTAGGTCAGATGTAAGAGATTTGATGTAGCGGTGCATGTAGAAAATTAACATGCTACAAGCCAAGCATATTAACAGTTAAGCTCCGGTTATTTTTACACTACATCACATATTAAAAGCATAACAAAAATAACTGTATATCCCAGCAGAATGCAGCTCGATTTGTCTGCAAGTTGTACGTAATATAATATGAAAATAAAGATGGACATCATCTTATATTGAATCTTGTTTTTCCCCCCGAGCAGCAGCAGCAGCAGAGTCTGGCTCTGCCTCCGCAACAAACCAAGGCAGATGCTGCTGTTGAGATGGCGCCAGCCAGCTCAGGGGAACCGCAGGAAGAAACCCCCATGGAGCAGGAAGCCCCGGAAGGAGGGGCGAGCTCGGAGCCAAAGTCTGAGGACACCAGTGAGGAGAAGGAAAATCAAGACACAGCGGAGCACGCTAAGATGCCAGAGCACCCCGGCAGAGACAGCGACAGTGACGGGGAGGAGGAGGAGGAGCAGCAGCAGTAGAGCATCAAGATAAGGGGTCTAATAAGGTGCCTCGGGTATTAAGGGGACCAAATGCCCCTTTTGAAAACATTAGTGGGATTTTTCTAGAACGTTTGTATTTTGTAACCATCTGTACTTTTTTATTAAAATATCTGAAATCCTTCATTGTCTGATGTTTTTTACTCAACAGTATGGGCACCCCCCTGAGCACTATAATACTCTTTAAGAGTCTCTTATCTATATCCCTCTCACATGCACACATCGACAGACAAATACGCTGTATAGTCAACATGTTTAAGCCTTGATGAAATCTCTCTGTCATGATACGTCCATCCATTCATCTGTTTCCCTCCTCTGCTTTAAGCACAGCTGAAATCTGGTTGGCTCAGCCGATACCAGCGACACAAGCCGCGACTAAGCTGCGTTTGTAGGTCAGTCGCTTCACCCAAGGGCCAGTGTGCATGCTGGGGGATTTCAACTCGCCCTCTGGATGTACACAGTCACTCAACCAGCAAGCCCTTAAATCCTCTGCCATTCATAACTTTGTGTGGAGCACCAACAGCTCACTGCTCTGCAGGATAGATCGCATCAGCTGCGTCAAATTCAAGCAGATAATTTGAGGTTTAAAAATTTGGGTTGGCAACTTCAAGCGCAGTTCTCGCTACTTTTATTTATACACATAAAAAGAAGAGGTTAACTCAGTCCACAGCCCCGCAGGCAACAACACAGACTGGAAGTCTGAAATTCATTATCATGCACCAGAGGTTGGTTGTTGTTACATCATACCTCAGGCAGGCGGAGAGAACAGGTCAGCTGCACAGCTGCTCCAGCCCGGGCCAGTCAGAAGACCTGATGGAGAACCATGTGTTGATAGATGTGGAGAGACACATTTTCTGCATTCAGTCGAGTGTGGAGCCGTGAAATGTCTGTTTTTTCCATCATGTGAGAGCAGGGCGCCCGGGATCAGAGTTGGCATGAGGATTTTGGAGTAGTAGGCTGCGTCTTTCTGTCGGCTGAAGAAAGGATTAGAATGGGAGGTTAGATAAGGGAGATAATCTCTGTCGGCGTCGTCTGAGTTTATGAATTACAGAAAAATGTTTTGGCATTGAAACCAAAAAACAAACACTGTGTATCCTACGATGCTCTTTATCACAATAGACTTTAATGCAGCAATAAAACAAATGTTATTCCATCATGTGTTTTCCTCATTCCACAAAACCCATGACAGCAAGCACGCTTCTCCCTGAGTCACATGAATGTCTGCATTGTGTAATATCCTCCCTCCCCTCGAGCCTTCCCCTTACTATCTTTCTGTTTTCTCCCAGCTGGACTCTTGAGAATCCAGTTGCCTGCGGTGCCTTGTTTTAGTCAATTAGAGCTAACTGGTGGGAAGTGGCTACTGCTGTTCGCACAACGTCTCAGAAAGGATCTGGGAGACTGGAAGGAGTATCTGCAAGGAGACCAGGAGCACACTTCCTCCAGAAGCTTTACTCTGCTGAAGGTGAACATGTCTTTTATACTCACACGACAGGTATTCATTAGGTTAATAGCTACTTCGCAATGCTTTCCCTTCTAACCTCTTGCTACGGGCTGGTATGTCACAGAGACTAACATCATGCAGTAAAACTGTTAACGCACAGTCGGTTATGAGCACAGACGGTGTGTTATTGTTCACGGTATAGTGGCTTGTAATTTGCCACATAAAAGTGCCTCATATGCTGCAGCACATTTTAAAAGAATTGAGATACACAAGGTGCAAGAGGAAGACTTTTAATGGCTAGAGAGCTGAAGTGCTTATTAAAGGTTTGCGGCTACGGCAGAGGTCAAAGTCCAGTTGTGCAAAGTCATCCTGCCCTTAAAATAATTGTAGTTTAGGGGCTTTTTTTTCTCTCTTTATAATGTGAAGGCGTTTCCCAAAAGCACGGGATCCACCGTGGGACACGCTCTTGTTGAGTGTGTAATTTATTGCCCAACCCTAAGTGACAGCGGTGTCACAACAGGAAATCACACATTATGTAGAGTCAAGGCAGAAGTGCCTTGAGGGGGAGGAGGAGGAGGGGGGGGGGGGGGAAGGATCCGACCGTGGTTTCTTAAAGCTAAAAACAGGCTTAGGGAATCTGACAGCAAACAACACTTTCACACTCGCTAAAACCATCAGTTTTACAATCTCAACTTCAAGGCTGGGGCCTCGGGGTGGATTTTTCTGCTGGATTTTAACCCACACACAAAAAGCTGCTCTCTCTTAACAGTAGATTTCTTGGAAAATGTTTCTAAAGCCGGCACATATTTCTAACAATACTCTGCATAAATCATCACATAGCATTCCAATTAGCAGTATTTCATCAGGGATTAAACAACAGGCATATTTATTGCTCGGAATAGCAGCACATGATACTCCTAGCCGCTGTGTGTTATCAGCCCTGACAGATGAAGTAATGCTCATTACCAAAGTTATGCATGATCTCTGCTGATCTGCTATTAGTGGGTGACTAATGTGCCAGCGCTGATCTTCATCGCGGCGTAAGTGGGCGGCACGGTGACTTCAACAGGCGGACGGGCCTGGTGGTTACTGCTTGGGGTTGCCAGCTTATCATGCTTTGTCAAGGCCACTGCCTAATCCTGACAAGTACATCCAGATCATCAACAGGGCACGTTTCAATCTGATAATCTCACATCAGCGCCGAAGAGGCTCGGACACTCACAGGAACACCTTGATGCTATTGTAGTGACGGAGCAAGTCTCTTTCACGTGTGATGACAAGTTCGAACTGTGTGTCTGCTAACTTGAGTTGAAGCATTTGGCTTTGCTAAACATGCATATGTCCGATTTGATTAGCAGCTCTCATCGTCCTCTCTTTCCCCCAGTCTAGGATGGCCAGTTGTGGGTCATGTTTCTGGTGCATCATCTGGCTGGTGATTCTGCTGTGCATCGGCTGGCCCCTCGCGATCACCTTAGGGGGCCTGTACGGCCTCGTCAGCCCCCTCACCACCTGCCTCGGCCTGGACAGACTCTCCGATCTCCTCCTGGAGGGGGCCAACCTGGGCCGAACCTGCGCCAATAACATGAGGCACGGCAAGCCTTTGTGCTGAGATCCATCCGGAGGGATCCGGGCCGGAGATCTAAGGCAAGATTGTGGCTCTTCTCCAGAGAAGAGCCTTCACTTTGAGGAGGACTGTTTATGTCTTTATGTGGAGATATCCTGAGATGATTGGCGCTTAATAAAGTGAGAAACTTTTTATGTAACAATAAGGTCCGGAAGGTCTGGAAAATGGATTCCAGTCGCTCTGTTAACACGTAATTAACCGTGGAGTTCACATTTGTACGGGTTTGTCAGGAAGGAAACAGGCTTTGTGTTCATGGTCTGTGTTTGCAGTTTAATTCATGATGACACTGCAAGGAGACGATAAGAGCGAATACGGCAATTTAACAATGGAAATGCTTAGACTTGTAAATGACTGTATGGGAACTTTTAATGCGATTAAACTGCTTTGAACTTGCCCTCTGTGTTTGTTGACTCACTTGTTGTGTACAGTATTTGGTGGGAAATCCATGTGGTGGAATTTAAAGGTGAAGGTAAATAGAGACCCAGAGAACACTGGAGATATGAGCGAGTTGAATTCGGTTTCCTTCAATAATTTAGTTTACCTGCTTATGGCTGTAAAGTGTCATCCGGGGTTTGGGCTTATCCCAGCTAGAGTTAAAAAAGAAGTCAGGCAGATCACTTTTAGACAGTTAACTAGGTTATCTCAACCTAGATTACTGTCTAACAGTGGATACATGACTCATCAACAATTTTTAGGAGCATTCATTGATTTTTTTTTGTGCCCATTCGGGGGTTGCATAACAAAATGTACAACATGTCCGCGAGCAAAACTGTTTTGCCACAACTTACTGAAAAAAAGAACAAACAACAAAAGCCAAGTTAGTCTGCAGACTAACAGAATTCATACAGAGAGTCAAGTCATCGAGGAGATCAGGGTTTCATTTCATGCCCTTTTAGCTCTGTTTTGGTTTCCACCACCATTTGAAAGAAATGTTAGCCCTTAAGCTGATAAATGCTCCCTTATGTTTAGTAGCTAGATGCTAGCTTTGTCGGTAGGTAGCGTACTGTGGGATTGTCAGAGCTTTTACTTCAACCAACCGTTTCAAACAGCACATCTGGATTAGATCAGTTGTAAACAAAAATATTGAATAGTGCAGCTTCAGTCTGCAATGCGATTGTTTTGGTTGTGGTTCGAAATTATTTTATTCTAATCTAATGGTGCAGTGGTTAGCGCTGTCGCCTCAGCTAGAGGGTTCCTGCTTCAAATCCCGGTTCGGACGAAGTGGGCCTTTCTGTCTTCCATGGAGTTTGCATGTTCTCCCTGTGCATGTGTCAGTTCCCTCCGGGTACTCCGGAACAGTCCAATGACTCATATTGACATACTCATTAGCTTAATTGATGACTCTAAAATTGTCTGTAGGTGTGAGTGTGACTGTGAATGGTTGTCTGTCTCTATGTGTCAGCCCTGTGATTGACTGGTGATCAGTCCAGGGTGTAACCCAACCTCTCACCCAGTGACAGCTGGGATCAGCTCCAGTATCCTGCGACCCTAAACAGGATAAGCAGCATAGATAATGGATGGATGGATGAACAGTGCAGGTAAATTATCATTTCTTATTTCTTCTTAAATTTTTTATAATAAAATTACTTTTTTTTCTCTATTAAAGAGCAGCTCCAGTCATGTTTTAAGACATATGAAATGCTCTGCTTGAAATAATAAATTGAGTCCCACGATGCAAATTGCCAACCGCCCCTCCGTCGCGCAAACACAACACGTCTCTGCCATCGTTTAGTGGCAACTTGTTGAAACTTAGCTAGCTTGAAATGTAGTAATTAGCAGGAACGTTAACGCTAGTAGTCAGTAGTGAGTTTGCAAAAATTACGATGGTGGTTACAGCTGGCTCGCGCATCGCCAAAGTGGTTGCCATAGGTTACACATGATAAGCATAGCGTCACCCTGTCCATTAGCGGGATTGGCTCCTTAAGTTTGTGACATCACAAACCCTGCCAATCTGAAAACATGTTGTTCAGCCTGTCCTTGGTACACTGCAGTTTAAAAGCTTGTCACATGCTTGTTTGTCACATAGATGACTTTGGAGCTTTGTTACTGTGCTAATTGCTATATTACACTTTATTATAAGTGTCTCCTGTAATCCATTTCTGAGCATAAAAACAAGCTGTTACTTTATTTCACAGAAATATAAAGGATCCTTATCCAGTCAAAAGCCAGCAAAGACTAAGTCTGTATCTTGTACAAATGTAAAAAGTGTTTTTGTAGAACTAAACTGACCAGACTAGGATTAAAAAAAGTTACACCAAGTGTTTGCTTCAGTGAGCAGTCAGCAAAAGTATGAAAAGCACTCTGAAAATAGTGTGAAAGTAACAGCAGAAAGTGTGAGACAGTCTTCTTAAGCAGAAACTTTGAGATGTTGTCTTGCATGCAGCGGCCCAGTGGCTGTGTGACTTTTAAAGCCACTTATTTTTCAGGCATTGTTTTTAATAATGAGAAATGTATGAAGCCATTCGAGGCTTAGAAGTTGTTCTGAAAGTTTTAACTTCCGGTTTGAAGGTTTATTTAAAGGTCTTTTTTTCACCCTCAGACTGGAACCTTTGAAAGCAAACATCTTAAGCAAAGATTGGAAAGTTTGACTTCTGCATTAATCTGATGCAGTGGCTCAAAGGGCCGCACTGAAGTTTGCACATTATGGGTTTCGTGCCTGAGTAAGTTTTGAAAGCCAACACCCAGAGGAAAGGGTGAAAAGTTCTCAGCAAGGGGCTTTTAATGTTTAACTATTACTCAGCAGTATGCAGAAGGAGAAATATCCTATGAATTATAGTGCACATGGATAGACCTGCAGGATACTGATATGTCTGACGGTGTGTTTGACTGCTTTACCCAGGGCGAAAATACTGAAAAATGTATCCGCTGAGGTAGATGGGGGTTAGAGGGAAGGAAATACTGTACGAGGGACAGGAAACTTCGGCTAATGTTTCCCACGGTTCATTCAATATCCATCGAGTGAAAACCATGTGTGATGAATACCTTTATAGTGTAATCCGCACATTAGCTTTCCTGCCAGAGTTAGACGAGACGGCACCGCTATCGTGTGTGTATGCTAAAGTTGTAGTTAGCATCTCCTAGCATAAAGACTGCTAGTGAGGCTAAGACAAATTAAATCTATTTTATACAAACAGCAGTAAAAGAGTAAAAGACAAGTTAATGTCGAAGAAAAAAGATAAAATGTGTTCATAAGTGAGCTTCAGAGGTGCTGGTAGGTAGAAATTCTGTCCTTGGAGGAAGCTGGGCTAGCTGCTTTAGCTCTTTGCGCTAAGCTAGTTTAACTGTCACCTAGCTGTAGCTTCAGCGTACAGACGTGTGAGCGGTATCAAATTTCCCAGTTTTCTTTAAACAATGATCAATTGTTTATTTTCAGAAATACACCGTTTAATTTTAAGCTTTATTTCATTCATGTTTTATTTCTTTATAACACTTGTGTGTATTTATGTCCTCTGAGCACTCCCTCCTGTTTCCTTTTTTGTTTCTGTTAGATCAGCTGCCATGAAACTTTAAATCGACCTTAAGGCGAGTTAGGTCCATGCTATTATACCATGCAGAGTCTCGGGGGGAGATCAGGCTATGTTTAATTCCATTTCTTCAAGGCTTGTTGTTAGTTTCAAACCCTGTGACTCAACCGAGTGTGCTCTGAGCGATCATGACAAACAGGGGAGGGAACGCTTGTGCTTGACCAAACATTTTAGAGGAATATCATGGTAAATTACCATTTGCATCTGGCACATACTAATTTAGTGACCTTAAGTCACCTTTGGTTGCAGTGCTGCTGTTGGGGTCATATTGCATTGTTTCAGTGGAGCTTGGAGGTCAGCGGTTACAGTGCTCAGACGAGTTGATCTTTTCAGGGAAAAACGGAAAATAAAAAAGCTGCTTTAAAACTAGATTTACCTCTTAGCCTATTAGAAGAAATCTTTAAATATTTAAACTTTTCTTAAAAAAATAATGTGACTTATTTTGTCCTGTTTTAGATACTGATATTAAACACTTTAGTAAGTAAGTAAGTAAGTAAGTAAACTTTTAGTTAAAACTTTTTTTAAGGATTCCAAAGTCTGTAAATTTGTGATTGTGTTTTTTAATTAAAGCACTCGTAACTTGAGTAAAAGTGCTGCTTACATTAATGTAGCAATGCTAACTACCTAGCGGGCTTAGATAGCCAGGCATTGAATTAACATCAGTGATGGACGGATGGATGGATGGATGGATAGATGGGCAGCTAGATAGATAGCTAGATAGATAGATAGATAGCTAGATAGATAGATAGATAGATAGATAGATAGATAGATGGATGGATAGATAGATAGATAGATAGATAGATAGATAGATAGATAGATAGATAGATAGATAGATAGATAGATAGATAGATAGCTATCTTGCTAGCTGCCCAGATCGATAGATAGATAGATAGATAGCTGCCCAGATAGATAGATAGATAGATAGATAGATAGCTTGCTAGCTGCCCAGATAGATAGATAGATAGCTTGCTAGCTGCCCAGATAGATAGGTAGATAGATAGATAGATAGATAGATAGATAGCTTGCTAGCTGCCCAGATAGATAGATAGATAGATAGATAGATAGATAGATAGCTTGCTAGCTGCCCAGATAGATAGATAGATAGATAGATAGATAGATAGATAGATAGATCGATAGCTGCCCAGATAGATAGATAGATAGATAGATAGATAGATAGATAGATAGATAGATAGATAGATAGATAGATAGATAGATAGATAGATAGCTGCCCAGATAGATAGATAGATAGATAGATAGATAGATAGATAGATAGATAGCTTGCTAGCTGCCCAGATAGATAGATAGATAGATAGATAGATAGATGGATAGATAGATAGATAGATAGCTTGCTAGCTGCCCAGATAGATAGGTAGATAGATAGAGAGACAGAAAGAAAGAAAGAAAGAAAGAGAATATTTTGTCTATAAAACTCCATCCATGTGAAGTTAGTGTTTGGACTCTCAGAATACCTTTGAATCTCTCAGAATATCAAAGACTTCACCGTACGTTCACTGCATGTTCTCGGCAAAGGCCTACATAGGCTGAAATGTCCAAGTGCAGCACATTTCCTACTTTTATGTTGTAACACTTTTGAAGCTGGTGAGACGAATAGCAAAACATGAAACGGAATCACATTTCAAAGGAACAGCCAGAGGAGCGGACGAGGTCAAACAGGGACATGCTACAGAGCAGTTAGCAAATGGCACATTGTTGTACTGAGCCATTTACGTGAGGTTAAAATGTGCAGCATTAAGCAGTGCTTTATTGATACCTGAGGGGGGGTTCTCTTTTGCAGCTGAAGCAGATTTAGCTTCATAACAGCAGATAGGGTGGAGGAATCTTGCAATGGAAGCAACATGTTGGACTTACTAGTATCTTACTGCTGTTGAAGCTCATTTACAGTTGGAATATATGCGAGACTATCAAAGAGCAAAAGCCTATTTAGCTGAACTTCTCCTTGGCGAGGTGTTTGGGTACTTTGCCTAAAAACTCACACGCTTCCCTATCAGTCTTAACTGGCACTGTGCATTCCCTGACATCCCCAAAATAGCTCAGGATTCAATACTTAGGCACCCCTATAAAGACTTACCAAAATACCCTTGCTGAGCAGCCTACCTACAAATCTGGGTAGCTGTCTATTTTGTAGCTTATTCAAATTGGATTCATGAATATTTCATTCCCAATCCAAAGCGCTTTTTAACCTCATTTTCTACCCCTCCGTGTTGAGTGATGCACACAGTGACAAAAAACCTCCCTCAAAAGCGGGCTTTAATCTGAGACAAATGCATTTTTAAAAAAACGAGGTGGCCAAAGCCCGAATGTGTGTTGCAATATTTATCCGAGTGTCATATGAGACCTAGTTAGATTGCTTTTTTTGTCCGCCCAGCTCTGCTCCCAAACATCCTGAGGATAGACGCAACTCGCCAACAAAAAAAAACAAAAAAATCGCCTGATTTTAATTCAACTTTCTCTGTTTTTCGTCCCAGAAGTCTTGGCACAGGAGCACAGCAGGCGATAGGCCTTGAAGCCAAGCTGACAGTACTGCACTGAGAGGATAGAGAGAGGGGGAGAAAGAGAGAGAGAGAGAGAGAGAGGCAAGCAAGCTGGTGAATTTTTCATTGGGGCCTGAGTCTGGCTGTGGAAAAAGCCTGCTCCTACTGGCTGCAAGGAGACCTGGGAGGCAGAAAGAGATAGAGAGAGGGCGTAAGTATAGGCCTCCCCGTTCAATTAACCGCATACTGCTCTGTAATTTCCCCCTCACATACACACACATTCACACGCACACAAAAAAGCAGTGGGTAGACTGTTCAAGGAAATGTAAGTTTGCAAGGCCTCATGAGCCCAGTTTCTAGTTTCCTATTTAAAAGTTTTAGGGAGTTTTTTTTCTTGGTTTCACAGATTATTGGACTCTGAGTTTGGATGATTTGACTCGCAGTTTCATCAGGTAAGCATTGAGCTCGACTGCAGCTGCCACATCCTTAACATTGATTGGAGAATTAGGTAGGGCTTTAGCGGCCTGAGAGAAGTTTGTATTCTACATTAAACATGGCGGCATTTGAAAAGCTGGTTCAGTGCGCTTACACTTGATATACACTCATTGGCAACGTCATCAGGGACACAACTTTGACAAATATAATGTTAAGTCTGATTGACAGTGTCAGAAAGGTTATTTATCTAACTACATATCTATTATTGATTGCTGTTGTTTGCAGTTTTTTTTTTAACTGCATTAAATTGAAAGGTGTTCCTCATGTTTCGTCCGCCCCTATTTATGTACACGAGAGCTGAAGAATGTAACAAACTCTAGTAGAGTCAAATGACAAGTTATAGCCTTAAAGCATAATGCGAGGGAGAACTGTAGTATTGGACAATATTAGTTAGTAGATGGGGCTGCACGCTGGTGCAGTGGTTAGCGCTATCGCCTCATAGATACAAGGTTCCTGGTTCGGTTTAGGAGCAGTTTGCATGTCCTCCCCGTGCATGCGTGGGGTCCCTCCAGGCTCTCCTCAGGCACTCCGGCTTCCTCCCACAGTCCAAAGACATGCTCGTTAGGTTCACTGGTTACTCTAAAACTGCCAGTAGGTGTGAGTGTGAAAGGTTGTCTGTCTCTGTGTGTCAGCCCTGTGATCAGGGTGTACCCAGCCTCTTGCCCAATGAGAGCAGGGAGAGGCTCCAGCCTCCCCATGACCCTGAAAAGGATAAGCGGTATAGATGATGGATGGATAGTTTCTACATGTGCACCTCAGGGAGAATTATTGGCTGTAGAGGAAAATAAACACATTTGAATCCTTTTTTTCTAAATAAACAAAGAAAAGAATTAAATACTGGATCCATCATTCTAGAATAATTAAAGTCTTTGAAAGGTTTCCTTATTTCCATAAGGAAATGTCTGATGAAATAATATGCAAACAAGCCCAAGAATCACATTAACATTCAACCTGCGTTTTACTCTAAACACATCCAATATGGCTTCCCTTATATAATATAATATATATAATATGACACTTTTCAGTCATTGTCGTGAAAAGGGTTGAGGTTGTTAATAAAATAGAGAAATTAACTGTATGTTATAAGACTTTGACAGCATTTTTGACCATCTTTGTAAAGAGAATCTGCAATTAGAGCAGTAATAGTTAAAGTCGAGGTTAATCCTTTTAGATCACATCCCCGGTAATACTGTGCATCTTTTTGACAATATAGGCCAAAACAAATACAGAAAATCAATTTCTTCGTATTCTTATATCAAAATCCGATCATTTTTTCTTCCGGTAAAACTAAATTTCACGCGTGCTTATGTAAGTTAGCACCAAACTATTTCAACCAATCAATCTGCAACATTTAGCCGCAGAGCACCAAGAACGTTTGGTCAGTTAGCTAGCTACTGCGCTGTGGAGAACGTCTGTCTACGCCCACTTCTCAACGATCAAATCAAATCCCTCTAATAAAATGTCCCACCTGCACGTCTTGTTTCACTTGGAAATACGTCACGATACGGAAGCTAGATACTCTAGAAATGCTGTTTCAGCTCGACTCTAACTGATGAACATACAAATAAATATGTGCGTGCAATTTCAGAAAGAAAGTATGTCAGCAACTGTTGTCTTCCTTTCAACCAATAGTCCACCCCCTTACCTTCAGTTGTGTTGGACATTCACAGCCTTCAAATCGAATATAAATAACTGACAGTGAAACTAATCAGCTTTTATTTGTTTGGGAAACGTTCTGTGTTTAATTCATTATAAACTTGACATATTTCCTTCCTTGTGTTTTGATGCTGTTGCATTTTCTTTGAGTGAGTTTCATCATGTTGTAGTCCGATAACAAACATCAACAAACTCTTCTGACCTGCATCGCTGCTCTCCGTTTGTCCTAAATCTGAACTTTGTTTCCAGGTTTGTCCTGACACGTGTTGCCCGTCAGCCCGTTCACAGAACTGATACCTCAACTGAGCATTTTAGGAAAGTGAGACTTACTGTCCAAAGTATTTGCGGTAATGAATGAACAAACTTCCGTGGTATATCTGCCGCCGCACTGACAGTGATCCAGCTCTGCTCTCCTTTGAGGTACTAACTGGGGACCTCAGCGTAAGCCAGCCGCTTGTCACTCAGTATTCAGCACCCAAGCCAGAGAGAGGACACCCAATTCCACCAAGCGATATGTCTCCTTACTGCTGTGACCTTTAAATGGCCCCTGACGCTTTGACACAGAAAAAACACGCCATGTTGGATGAAACAAAGTGCTCTCATAGCGTTCGTATTGAGCGATTTGGTGATGAACAGCTCAGATGCTAGAAGCCAGCGCAGGGGCATTCCTATATATGTGCTCATTATTGATTTAGACACAAAACCTCGCCTGCATCAGGCAAATGACTCCCCCTCAGGGTTCTTTAAAAGGGGTTGCTCTCCGTTTATGATGTGAAATTCACAGAGAAAAATCAATGTGTTTTTCTGTTCTGGGCAGTTTTGTCCTTATTATCTAATTTCCACTGCTGAGTAATGAGGTAAAACTCCTGAGGGGTCGGGTCGTAGGTAGGCCATGATGATTTAGTCTCAGCGAAGTGAAAGTCACACTGCAAGACTATTTGAGCAGCCTCCAAGTGTCTCTGCGTCTAACTTAAGCTCTGGCATGGGCCTGTCACGCCTGTGGGTGCTATGAGAATGAGCACAACAAATATTTTAGAGCTTAACAATATCCTTAAATACATCGTGATCCCTGACGCTAGCAGTGACAGCACCTGAAACGGGATGAAAAAGGACACTGTGATACCCTCTTTATAGGAAGAGAATGTTTTGGCACAGGGGCAAACTCATGTTGAAAGCAGTCGCCCACCTTTCCCTCGTGGGCCTAACAGTCGCTCTCTCCGCAGACGGACTTCGCTAAGCTCTGGTCATAAAATGTTAGCATTATTTGAATACTGGGGCAAAAGGATGCTTCAAGCAGGACCTCGGCCTACCATTCATTACATAAGAGCACAACAAAGAGTCACACAGTGAAGGGTTATGGCTCGGGGTCGGGTGACAGCAGCATATGATTCATGGCTCGCTGTGCCCTTTTGTCTTGTCCTCCTTGTGGTGGGACCATCCACTGCTCTTAGCCACTGTTGTTTCACAGCCTTCAGAGCTCACTCGCTCGCTGTCCGTTCCAAGCAGAACCGGCAATGTCATTCCTCGTGTCTTCTTCTTTCCTCCGTGCAGGATTTAAGAGAGAATATGGCATGTGTCACAACAGGAGATGTTCCTTTTGCTTTATTGTTTTGATGTTGGGAACAACACGTAGCATTAGCATTGCTTTGGATTTATCTGTAAAGGTTTCTTACACGGAAGAATACATTACCTTGACTACTGTTGCATAAAAAGGTGATTACCGGAGCGGCGGTTGGTGTTTGAGGTACTTGTATGTGTTTAGACAGAGGAAGAGAAATATGCTTGCACCGCGATAACCTTTGATATTATACTCAGGCCAAAGTATTTCTTCCTCTTATATATTGGTGAATGCAGTTAGTGAGTTCCAGCTGAATAAAAGCATAAAATGCAAATGAATAACCTCGAGCTAAAGCATGAATTCTAATATTTCAAAATGCTCTGTGTGTGGACACAGCATGCTGCACGGCCAATACATCAATAGCATACATGCAGCTCATTATAATCCTGGAAACTCATTGATTTTATGCAAATCAAATCCACAAATGCAAACATCTTTTCATTTGCCATATGGCGCGTCCAGCAGCGCGCATTTGTTTATATGCAACAGGTCCGGTCGGAGTGGGGGGACACACTTGTGCTAAAATGGGAATGTTTGGTCTGCAGCAGCAGAGGGCCCCCCTCCGCCTCCTCTCATATGTGCGAGTTTGGAGCTTCTAATAGAGTCAAACAGCTGCTGACACCAGCTGTGCAGCACAAGTGGGCTCTCCATTTGCTACTGTAGGGCTCCATGTGTCCTGCCAGTCTGAACTCATATATGTTTAGGTGACCTACAGGAACCCAGACACAAACAAAGTGGAATATTCAGAAGGAGTAGATGTAGCTGAGGTTTATGTCTCCTTTAGACTCTAAAAATGTGTCCCTCTCTGTTTTAAAGTCAGTGCATCTGCAGTGCCATTCAATGGGACGTTTCATTCTGTTTTGCTGAATTGTGTTGGTGTTCAGTTATATTGTCACCATAATTCACTAAAGTTGGCCTTCCACACATCGATCGGGGGGTTTCCACTAATATCATTCTGATTTATCGATGGAAAAGAGATCAAAAGGAAGCCTAACATTGTCTGCCCTCCACACATTGGGTGGCAGGCACAGCTGTGCACGCAGGGTTTCCCGCTCCTCGTGATGCCATTCATGGAGCGACTGTTGTCAATAAGGGCAATGAGCAACCAAATAAGGAGAAGAGGTCTCACTGCTCAGCCCCCTTCTTACAGACACTTGTGAGAGTATAAATTGGTCCGAGGCGACTCCTCGGCACCACTGGTTCACACACTCGAGATCCGGCGCCTGGTGCTGATCTGGTGAGTACCTGCAGGACTGAAGGGCAGAAAAAGACCAACAGCGGATTTATCATGAGGATGGATACAGGATTTTATCTTTGCCTAACCAAACATCATCTAACTGGATCATTTCATCACATTGGCCTCATCATTTCTTTTCTTTTGCAGTTCAGGGGATTACAAATGTTTTCAAAGACTACAAAATATTAGTTCTATCAGATTTAAACTCTAACCAAATCTTTTATAACATAGAATGTCAACAGGATTGACTATAAGCCATAACCTACTCCCATTTTCTGGTTGTTGTTGTTCAAAAAAGCGACCCAGTTTTGTTCTTTGTGTTTTGTGGGAAGGCAAAATTCTCAATCACCCAATCCAAACAAACAGAGGATTTCAATTCTGGCTCTAACAGTGCCGTTTCGTGCGTATGCGCGCGCGCACCCGTGTGTCTTTCAGAGCTGACGACATGTGCGACGACGACGAGACTACCGCCCTGGTGTGTGATAACGGCTCCGGCCTGGTGAAGGCAGGGTTCGCCGGCGATGACGCACCTCGCGCCGTGTTTCCCTCAATCGTGGGTCGCCCCCGTCACCAGGTAAAGTTAACTCTTAATAAACTCCACATACTTAAAGGAAGAGTATCACTTTAAGCTGTTTAAATCACATAAAAACAAGCTATGGCTTTGGATTAGTGCCAGATTCACCGTGCGTAATTGCGCACCAAAATTACGCATCTATATTCCACCTGATTAATGAAGAACACAGTTCATTCACTGTTTTGTTCTGCATAAAGAGGTAGTAATGTTACACTGTGACGATAAATAGCTCTCCATCATATCGATAACTCCCTTCTTCTCGCTGTTATCAGGGCGTCATGGTTGGTATGGGACAGAAAGACTCCTACGTCGGCGACGAGGCCCAGAGCAAAAGAGGCATCCTGACCCTAAAATACCCCATCGAGCACGGCATCATCACCAACTGGGACGACATGGAGAAGATCTGGCACCACGCCTTCTACAACGAGCTGCGCGTGGCCCCAGAGGAGCACCCCACGCTGCTGACAGAAGCCCCCCTCAACCCGAAGGCCAACAGGGAGAAGATGACCCAGATCATGTTCGAGACCTTCAACGTCCCAGCGATGTACGTGGCTATCCAGGCCGTGCTGTCCCTGTACGCTTCTGGTCGAACCACAGGTATGAAGCTCCTCCACGTATGTAAGACATTTTTGTGCATTGAGTCAACATGAATTACATGTTCACGTGCGCATCATCAGGTATTGTCCTGGACTCCGGAGACGGTGTGACCCATAACGTGCCCATCTATGAGGGTTACGCGCTTCCTCACGCCATCATGCGTCTGGATTTGGCCGGTCGTGACCTCACAGATTACCTCATGAAGATCCTGACCGAGCGTGGATACTCTTTTGTCACAACCGGTGAGTGTTTATGACAAACATGGGACTTCCTCTAACTTTTTACTTGCATATAATTTCTTCACTTTTTATTTTTTAAACATGCTTCACATTTGACTGACATAATCGCTTCCCCTAGCTGAGCGCGAGATCGTGCGTGACATCAAGGAGAAGCTGTGCTACGTGGCTCTGGACTTTGAGAATGAGATGGCCACCGCCGCCTCCTCCTCCTCACTGGAGAAGAGCTACGAGTTGCCTGACGGTCAGGTCATCACAATCGGAAACGAGCGTTTCCGGTGCCCGGAGACCCTCTTCCAGCCGTCATTCATCGGTGCGTAATTACGCACATACACCGAAAACGTAATTTAGTTGTAGTTACACTTTGCCATGAACTGTACAGTTTTCATACAGGTACTTTTTTATTATCTCATTTAGCTATTAATTAATTAATATAAACGATTTTAATATATGTTCTTTTTTTAACTTTAAATATGGAAAAAATAAACACAGTTTGCCTAGAGAACGATGGAGAGATATCTGACATGGTTTCCTAAACGTCACGTGCTTATTACTCATAATAGTGGTTGACTGCCTACTTATGGTCACCATCTTGAGGTCACACTTCTGCTTTCTCGCTTCATTGCCGATAAATAGTCCTGAGTAATCTAGAGCAGGGGCTCATTGTTCCCATTTGCGCCAGCTGTCGGCGGAGCTGTCCGTTTCAGCACCTGTTCCGACAGCTGACGTGGCTGTCACATGTGAGCTTTTGCCGCGGGGGAGTGAAACTCACTAACTTGTCCGCTGCGTTGGCACAGGCATGGAATCTGCTGGCATCCACGAAACCACGTACAACTGCATCATGAAGTGTGACATTGACATCCGGAAGGACCTGTACGCCAACAACGTAATGTCCGGGGGCACCACCATGTACCCGGGTATCGCTGACCGCATGCAGAAGGAGATCACAGCTCTGGCCCCCAGCACCATGAAGATTAAGGTAACTTTGACTCCATGCTGATGACTGTTATAGCTTATTAAAACATAAACATAAGATAAACACGTGTTTGTGTTTAGATCATCGCCCCTCCTGAGAGGAAGTACTCCGTGTGGATCGGCGGCTCCATCCTCGCCTCTCTGTCCACCTTCCAGCAGATGTGGATCAGCAAGCAGGAGTACGATGAGGCCGGACCCTCCATCGTCCACAGGAAGTGCTTCTAAGCGCCAGACTTCTCCCTCTTCCTTACTCTCCTCACCCAATCCCTTTCTTGTGTTCTTGTCTAATTCTTTGTTTTTACACTTAAGTGCAATTAATATGTGGCTTTGTATAGGTTTATAAATAAACAATAAAACTGGGACTTGCAGGAGGCGCAGCTTTCAACCTTTATTATGAGTGTGAATCTGAAAACTAAGGGTCTGTTCTCTCTCTGCCTTTGTCTCAGCCAGGCACGTCCTCCCGTCACGTGGGCGGAGGGGTAAAGGTTATTAAAGATTTGAATTAGAAAAGATTACAGTGAGAGCGGAGAGGATAAGCCACCTCATGAGAAATTAACCGCGCAAAGTTTCATTGATTGGAAACACCGCTGTCACGTGATCGGTAATCCTCGTTTGTCAGGTCGAACAAAGCCCTCGCTGCCTACCTGTGAAGTCGCTGGATTTGGATGATGCTCAAAACAACAACAAAGGCAGCAACAACAACAACAACAACAACTAACAATGACTGGGTTATCAATAATTCAAACACATTTCTAGCTGATCTTCCTGGCAGTTATAGCAATTCATTACTTAACATACAGTATATGGTGACATATATTTAGATTGTGTATATACGTTCAAGTAATTATGTAATTTAATATGATGCACCATTTTATTAAGGGAGATTTAAGAATCTAGAGGAGCAAATGTAAGAGTGTCTAATGCTACATTCACTATAAAGCTATAAAAACAACACATGCAATAGTGTCACTCCACACAACAGTCTAATTTTAGTGCACACACACAATGCAGTGCATTGAGTTGATCACATCTCAGAGCAATATACAGGGCGGGGCCTCATATTTTGCTTCTATTTTTAACCCTCCACACAGACAGAGAGAGAGAGAGAGAGGGAGAGAGAGAGAGAGCGAGAGACAGGCAGACAGGCAGGTTGCTTTGTAAAGCGATTAGCAACTCGGATGGTACTTTCACTCTGTCACTGTATGCAGAGCATCATCTGTGCCCGAGGTGGAAACAACAGCTCTGCCAGCCGGGCCAACAGCCCGAGACACGTGGAGGGATGCCTGTGGGCACGCAAGGCTATCCCCTCCGAGGAAGGAAAACTGGGTCCATTTTAAAAACTGTTTACTGCATGGGTGTTTGAGATATATGCATATAGAAATAGGCTTTACTTAAGTCATGACATATGCTGTAAACACCACACGTGTATATCATAGTTCAAACACAGCAAGTCACCTTGACCATCGTGCCCAGTGCGTCCACAAGCCCTGTCCCGGAAGGATGGATATTATTACATGCGGTGCACATGTGCCTCAGTAATGAGTTGACCACAATACAGCCAGGGTTCGATTCTCACGTGGAGCCACCTATGCTAAAAAGTACGAACTCAATGTGTTAAAGGTTGAAAGACTCAAAGACGCACAGCAGTGTCCACAGAATGGTGCAAACCATACACAAAAGTGAAATATTGAAAATCAGAAACCCTGGCACTCCTGGCTGCGCTCCACCGACCTGTCTGCGCGTACGTGACGCATGGGAGGGGGGAGACTACTTAAAGGCGGATTAACGCTGGCAAGACATTAAATCCAACCTCCCTCCATCCAGACGCAGCGCGCAGCCCATCAACCTGATCTGAAGATCGAAAATAGGAGGGCTTATAGTAATCAGCCCTTTAGACTCCCATGACAAGGAAAAGTGTGGCAACGTCGTGGGAGCGCTCGGCACACACAGCAGGACGCTCACTGGCGCTGCGCGCTCAGCTCATAACCAAGCAGATAGCGCGCAGACAGACGGAGAGAAGCGAGGACGGCGGCAGCATCCCGTGACGGATGCATTTTTTTTGCTAAAATCGGACGCTTTGGAGTCTGACTACACCGAGAGTCAGAGAGAAGCAGGACGGGAAATACGGCGCTTTTTTTTGGAGGGATTTGAACAGAGTGCCGTTGTGCTCTAGTCTTCTCCGGATGCTCAGAAATGGGGGAATGGACTATACTAGAGAGGCTCCTGGAGGCTGCTGTCCAGCAGCACTCTACTATGATAGGAAGGTAAGATGATGAGAAAAACCAAGAACAACCGAAGAATCGCAGCAGCCTCCAGGATCGTCTTTAGCATGGTTCCCAGTCCCCCGTTTCTGTCTTGTGAACCAAGGATCTTCTGTAGCATGGTGCCCAGTCCTTCGTGTCTGTGTTGTGGATTTTTCTGTCTAGTTTCACAGATTCCCTTTTTTTCCTCCACCTCCTAAACGAGGCAGCTAAGTAAATCAGTTGACAGCTGTCTTTTCAGGACCTGGGATGGTGCTGCAAACAGCTTAAACTACACTACAATTCACGTGTCATCTCATGTGTTCACCCATCCACCTTTTTCCATTTGATGTTTGTGTGTGTGAGTTTGAGTGGTGGTTGTGCAGAAATGGGAGATGTCTTTCATTGACTGAGCTCACACATGTACAGTCAAAGCAACGCCGATTGCTTACATGTCATTCCATCCATACAATCACGACACAAAAAAACCACACAGACGCATAGAGACACAGAAAAACGCATAACAACACTAAAACAGTAAAAAACACACATAGAATCCATACGGGCGTCCTGTTTCAGCACTGGACAGCTCCCTAAATCCTCACACACAAGCACAATTGGACTGTGAGCGCTCCAGCCTCAGAGGCAGCGCACAAATGAACCAAATTTGTGTCACTTCACGCTCACATACTTACACTTATTTTCACATTGTGTGTTTGTTTGCTTGCCTTTTAGGATCCTACTAACAGTGGTGGTCATCTTCCGGATTCTAATCGTAGCAATAGTTGGAGAGACTGTCTATGATGACGAGCAGACCATGTTTGTTTGTAACACCTTACAGCCGGGCTGCAACCAGGCATGCTACGACAAGGCATTCCCCATTTCACACATTAGATATTGGGTCTTTCAAATCATCATGGTGTGCACCCCGAGTCTTTGTTTCATCACGTACTCGGTGCATCAGTCGGCCAAGCAGAAGGAGCGGCGCTACTCGACGGTCTATCTGACGCTGGATAAGGATCAAGATTCTCTGAAGCGAGACGAGAGCAAAAAGATAAAGAACACCATTGTAAACGGAGTACTTCAGAACACGGAGAACTCCACCAAAGAAGCCGAGCCGGACTGTTTGGAAGTCAAAGAGATCCCTAATTCGGCCATGAGAACTACAAAGTCCAAAATGAGGCGGCAGGAGGGCATCTCCAGGTTTTACATCATCCAGGTGGTGTTCAGAAACGCGCTGGAAATTGGCTTTTTGGTGGGTCAGTACTTCCTGTATGGATTCAACGTCCCGTCCGTGTACGAATGTGATCGCTACCCCTGCATCAAAGACGTCGAGTGCTACGTGTCAAGACCCACGGAGAAGACAGTGTTCCTGGTCTTCATGTTCGCGGTGAGCGGGTTTTGCGTGGTGCTCAACCTGGCAGAACTCAATCACTTGGGGTGGAGGAAAATCAAAACGGCCGTGCGAGGTGTGCAGGCTCGGCGGAAGTCCATCTATGAGATCAGAAATAAGGACTTGCCGAGGATGAGTGTGCCTAATTTCGGGCGCACTCAGTCCAGTGACTCTGCTTATGTGTAGCTCGAAAACCCTGTAAAATAAAAAAAAAACCCATGATGGACATGATGGACAGCTCCGCACGCCTAATTCGTGTCATGACTTAAAGAGTGGGCAGATTTGTTTTGATTTGTTGGTCTTTTAAGGACTTCATGGCGAGCGTGGACTCCACGTTTGTTGACTTATTTATTATTGCACTGATGCAACTTTTTAGTAACGTTTATACTCTGTAAGATGCGTAAAGGAGACCATGATATAGCGTGTTCACATATTTACTCTTTGTGGGCTGTTCTGCTGTACTTGAAGAGAGTAAAATGCAAAAATTGCACTAAGAGGTGAACACTTGAGAGCTTGATGACCTTATCCAAAATGTGCTACAGACCTGACGGTGTTTTTAACACTTTTTCTTTCCATTTCTTTTGGCACCAACCCAAATAAATGGCACCCTACACAGTGGTTAAAGGACAAATCTAACATCCAGATTTATATATGTGCATAGATATATAAATCCTTACTATGGTTGAAATAAATCAGCGTACTTCATGTTTTTTTTTGTTGCCTGTGTTGCACCACTGACCTTAACATATGTAACCATTCCATCGCTTTATAGCTGACTTGCAAAACAGTATCTGGTAAATTTGCTGCAAACGCTAACGTCTGTGACTTCCTTAATTTATGACACACCAAAGCGCCCACTGCTTTTATTTGTGAAGTGTTTTCTTGCTTTTTTGTGTAATCAAGTGCCATACTTGTATATAAACATGATATATATGTAAACATATAAATATATAAATATATAATAATCATCATGGAAGCTGATTCCCTGCTTGGATTTATGCTAAATGCCGCCCCGAGTTTTTTATTTGCTTTAAATGTATTTGTTGTGATTTCAATGAAAAAGAAAAATACTAAGATATACAGTTTTCTCTGTTTTATTTTGCAAATGACTGGAAAAAGAAAAGAAGTGCTAGTCTTTTTTTATAAACAAGAAGTAAATGTTTCCCCCCCCGAATCAAAGCTGATCTCAAAACTGGACTAATAGCACAAATTGACATTTTTATCAAAGAACGGGCGATTTCAATCTGCTCTGGTGCTACAGTTTTTCATAGAATGGTTTTAAATGTAACCGAAACAGACCAGAAAAAAAGCAAACATCTCTTTTTTTTCTGTGGAAAATAAAAGTGGGATTCATGTACACCAGAAATGTGTGAGGTGCAGTACTTTGTGTCTGCTGAGTGACCTATCACACAGTGATGCAGTGAAGATGTTAGCCACACCCACTCTCTACAAAAAAAAAAAATAGAAGAAGAAGAAACCACTGCAGGACACACCTTGTGCAGGATCTCATCACTCTGCAATGTAGCAGTACATCTATGCTCATTAACGGAGAAGTTTTATACAGCACGCATCAAATCCAGCAGCCCTTATGGTGATTTATGCATTCAGAGTGTAAATGTGAACTTTAGTTTGTGACTTTCCTCCTACTCTGCAGGAATGACAAAAAGCTGATCATGATTCTGAGTAGTGAGGGAGCTGCCCTTTCCGCAGCTCGGCTCATCCCTTCTTCTCTCGTTTGAGCAAAAGGATGCGAGGAAGCAGCGGCTGAACTGAAAAGAAAGGTTGTGTGCTCCCGGTGAAGGTCAAAATGAAAACAAAAAGATGGGGAGAGAGAAAAAATAGAAAGGTGCTCAGGAGTACGCTCACACACAGGGAGAAAGAGAGGAAGTAATAAAGACACACACACACAGATAGAGATGAGGTATCTGCAGCTGACCGTAGAAGGTGATCGGGGAAGGGCTGGTTTTCTTCATGATTCTCCTGCCAGGATGACTCTGCAAAGCCGGGAGAAATCAGAGCGCACCGGTGCTGGCACATCCATCTCCAACTCAGCGGGGACCCGCGGCTTCTCCCTTAGTCATGAACATGAGAAAAAAAACAGAAGAAAGATGAGACGTTTGTTAACTTGGCTCTGATGCAATGCAGTGCGTCCTCTCCCTTTTCCTGAGCTTGTTTGGGCATTCAGTTATTACTTCAGTGGCCTGCTAACAAAACCTTTACAGCATTAGGGTCCAATATGAGCAGGATCACAGAAGACAATCATACATTTACTCCCACAAAGGAAAAAGGAAGAATGAAAAAGACAGTAGTGTAAGGGCAGTGTTGATTTTTGATTCCTTAGTCGTTTTAATTTCCTGCAAAATTCACATTTCTGTGGTTTGTGTCAATGCAGTTATTCATGCTGTCATGCATGCGCACTGTGAGTGTTGCAGAGCTCAGCACAGATTACACTGCACCCGTGCGTCTGCATGACATGCAGGCCACATAGAGAGCAGTTTGCAGGTGGACATCATGATGATCACATCGAACACAATGCACACATTCTCTATGAATTTAACAAGCAATCTCAAGCACCTATGCATTCATCTACCGGCCGTACCTACCACTGACAACTGCAGCAGAACACACACACACACACACGAGGCTGCACGCGAGCTATTTTAAGACTACAAGGCAACACACAGCAGGAACACCTCCAATTACATGTGATTTCAGGTGCTCAGGATGAAGGCAGGGATATTTAGGGACACGTACCCCCTCTCCCCCCTCCTTAATGTGCGTCACTGACAAAGAGGCACCCTGACATTAAAGGGGAGGTCTCGTCCCTGGGTGCGAGTGAAGGCGCTTGGATCATCAATAAACCGCTTTTTATGAGGAGCGTGAGCCGGCTCATCACGGCTCTGTCTTCAGTGCAGATTAGTGTGCAGGTGCCGCTGTTAAAAATGTCACTCCACTTCTACTTTAAACTCCTCTACTTCTTCTGCAGCAGGTTCATACAGTTCAGAGTTAAATGTATTCATATCTCATATCTGCACTTGTATGGAGAGCACAGCATGCACAAAAGCACTGAAATTCATATAATTAAAGACTAACAGCAGGAAGTGCAACATAAATATTCAATATTTACATGTCGGCACTGAGAAGAAAGGTCTGCTTTAAATGAGTATAATGTGATATCATATTCTGAGGTCAGCAGGCAGCCTGCTCACGCTCTCTGTTCAGTGCTGCTGTATGAAATGTGGAGTTCAAAGGGAAATGATGAAGAGACGAAATCTAACGTGTGCAGGTTTAAAAGTTTCACCATTTAAAAAGCGACACATTTAAAGTCACATTAGCGCAAACGCCGAGGTCCAGATTTGGAGACATTTTGTCCAACAGGACTTCCGCTCTAAAATATTCATCCCGTAGGGGAAATAATGAAGTCCTAACTTCAAAGAATGAATTATTTGTCGATTTTTCTGGAGTTTTCCTCATTTTGAAAACACACACATGTGATGAGAGCATCCAAAATGATCTCTCAAAGACGCACATACAGGTCTGTGTTTATTAGTCCAAAGCAATTACATGAAACCTTTGATTTTGCTCTGAACATTTACAGAAGCGAGAGCTGCATTATCCTGTATTTATCTGCATAATGGTTGAGCTCCAGGCGTGAGTCTGGGAATACTCACGCCTGGTTTGGTTCCATTAGCAGAGATACATTAATGAGAAGAGAGTGCACGCTTTGGTTTTGGGCTCGCAGGTGTGATATATGTAGTGTGTGTTTTTATTTGAGGGACAAGGCCAGACTGGCGCAGGTGAGTGATGGAGCCGGAGCGCTGACACCTTTATTAACAATCATGGCAGCCGCCTTTCATCATAGTGACACGTCCCCCAGGAGGAAGGTGTTAGACGAGGACATGTTGCACTGATTCTAAAGCACAATCAGATCAATCTTAACAGAAAGAGGAATCACTGAAATGTTAACATGCTTTTATTTTGGAGGTGCTGGTTGAGCTCAGCTGGTGGAGGGGCGCCCCGTGTACGGAGGCCACGTATCGACGCACTGATCATTTGGTGCGTGTCATCCCTCGCTCTCTACTCCCCACATTTCCTGTCTCTCTTCAGCTGTCCTGTAAACCATGCTTTTATTTTGAAATGTTAGAAATGTGGCTGATTTAACCAGAAGTTTCACCCCCCCAAAACAAGCATGTCCTCCCAGTGTCTCCTCTTCCACCCATCTGAGCAGAGCGGGCCGGCTCCGGGCGGCGCTGCTTTAATTCTCCCTTCTTGCGCAGATTACTGCATGAAAGGGGGGAAAGCAAAGAGTAGGAAAACAGTGAATGTGGGTCTTTTTGATCCACTCAGCCAGAAGCAATGAAATTAGCCTGGTTACCGCAGCACATATGCACGGCATAGCATGGCACAGGAAGATATGGCAGACGCTGAAACAAAACACTCTTGATGTTCGCGTCCGTGTGGGGGAGGGAGCGGTTTCGCGTTTGCACGCTGTGACCAAGTTTCCAACTTGCCAGGGAAGCAGGAGCAGCCGCCGTTTTCTGGCTGTAAAGTCGTTTCCCCTCGTCTCCAGCCACAATACATTCCCCCCCCCTCACTGCTCCGCTGAGAGGCAGAACACCAAACTTTTGTTATGAGATCTGTGCTTTGTGCGTCTGTAAAACTTCCCCTGCTTTAATGAAATCTTCCCAGCACAAGGACAAAAGGACGGAGAGTTTGTGCAGGCGGATTTGGCGGGCTGGTCGGGTGCTGGTTGAGCCGTATTTGCCCATACAGATGGATTTGGTAGAAAATAAGCACTGGCAGTGACAAAATATACCTGACAGACCTGACAGCAGATTAATTTCTCATCCATTTTTTAATGTGACCCCAGGATTAAGAACATTAGGGGATTATACACAGATTTGTCAACTGGAGGATCACGGTGGGACAGACAGCACCTGGGTGAGGACACAATGCACCCAAAAACCCTGACGTGTCCCTCCTCGCTTTCGCCAGGTAGGTCAGGGTGATGGTGAGTTCATGTGATGTTGGAACTTTGGGAAATAGATAACTTTCCCTGTTTGGCTCATTATTTCCTCTACATTCAGCATTTTCCTCCAGGAACCTGCAACCTTTTACATCTTTTTCCCACAGTGCACCAACTTCCCCTCGTCGAGCAGTTTGTCATTAATGCAAAACAGCAACGCTGCAGCAAAAACAAACAATTTCCTGCTTGTGACATCTTTAATTCCCCACCGAGAGATGACAGCTCACTCTGACACCTACTGCTTGTTCGAACTTTCAATGCCCGCTCGCCTCCTCTGCATTCCCTAATAGCTTGTTCTACACGCGGCCCATCGACCCTGATAAATGTTTAGGTTCTGCACCATTACACAGCCAATAAAAATCAGTGGCTGGCAAGTCCTAATCACCGGCCAATTGGACTCGTAGCGATATATAGGAGGAGCAGAGTAGCAGTGTGTGCGCTCGGGAAGATGGAGGAGACACAGAGGCAGAGGTATGGAGATGTAATTTACAGCTACACACTGGAATCACACACACACACACACACGGGGAGGAATATGAATCACTTGTGTGTGTTACAGGCTCGCACGGACAGGAGATAATACCCGTCCTGTAAGATGTGCGGCTGCAGAATAAAAAGAGCTGCTGTAAAGAGAAGAAACGCACACAATGAGAGAGAGAAACAAAGAAATTAAGCACTACTGTGTTCCCTACAGCGCTGTGGATTCATGTGTAATATTACACACTGTGGGCTGCCGCGCCACCGCGCCATTTGTTCATCATCTCCTCCACCTCGCTGTGGTTTACCTTTGCACTCTGCATGAACCACGCCGCCGTCTGATTTCTCTAGCTTGATCACTCTTTCCTCCTTCCTCGACTCCTCTCCTTCCTCACTGCCTCGTCCCCCTGATGAGGAAGCTGCCTCTCCTTTTCTCCCACCTGCTCCTTTCTTCATTCATCCCCTTTTCCATCACCCTTCCTCTCTCCTCCGTGTGTTTCTATTCTCTCTCTCTGTGTTCCTACCTCTCCCACTCCTTCGCCCATCCCCCCGCTCCCACTCTGATTTGATGCCACTATGCTGCAAGTCACGTGGTTGTCGTTTTACTGAGCCCCAGAGGAAGGTATGAGATCAGACTTTACATCGGAGCTTCTTGTCAGCCTTTACTGATGCAGCACTATTTAGAAACAAAAGACACAGTGTTTAATGTGAAGGTTTAATGTGGCTACAGGTTTGCTGTATGTGCAAACACAAGCCAGAAGCAACATAAACACGAGAGAATCTGCAGCATGAACAGATAAAATTTGAAACATAAACAGGCCTAATATTTGAATCGCCTCTTCTATAGATAATAAAGGATTACAGGTCAGACTATGTGTGATAGACTTGAATTAGCAGTGCAGCATCTTTTTAACCACCCAATCTAAAGGTGTACGTATCCACCATCACATTCCACCTGGTAATGTGCACACGTGCATCAGCCTCACTTCCTGCCCTCTGCACGCCCCCACATTCACCCATAAATGATCAATGCAGAGCACCTCGTGAATCTTAATGCATACAAAGAGCTGATCAAAGGCTCTTTACAAGTGAATCACGGAAACAACCGGGAGGAAGACGAAGAAGAAGAAGAGACGGTGCTGCTGAAATATTAAGCAGACTGTTTGAAAGGTGCAAATAACACCGCTAACGTGGATCTGTGAAGTCACGTTTGATATTTAGTGAAATTGAATGTTTGAGGGGCATCAATACACAACCTAGTCGACAAAACGTACGTACACATCACGCGTCAAGTTTGTGTGTGAAGTAGCGTACGCCATTTTCATGCCCCGTTTAGCACGTAAGCAATAGCTGTGTCTCAATTCGGCGGCTGCATCCTTCAAAGGAAGCGGGCTACGGAGGATGAGTCATTTGCGTAGAGCGCTAAAGCTGGACTGAAATGAGACAATCAGGTCTACGGAGGATTTCCCGTTTGCGTCACCTGCTGTTCCCGCGCTTACCCTTGAGTCAACAAATGCCGCTCCTTTCGCCTAGCAACAGGTGGCTAGCGGGCTAACTAGCTATCATAGCTAATGGCGTGTAACTTATTTTAAAGATACTTTATTTCAAAGCCCCTTTTGTTTATTTAATATTTGTATCGATAGCTATTCGACTGATTTAAAAGTGTATTCCTCAGAGAGTCCGTCTTCTTGTTTGAAGTGGCGCGCAATGAACCTTGTGGGGCCACGAATGATGCAACCGACGGATCCTTCGTGGCTCGGGAAAAGGAGGACACATTTGAGACCGCCTCTGAAGGAGTCTTCTCAGCCGTCAAATACGTCCTTCGAAGGATGCAGCCCCTGGATTGGGACACATCTCATGTTCATATATGAGAGCCCTGATTAGTCTCTGCTGGAATTGTCTCTGTAGTTGAACACAATATAGTTGATCTAATTAACATGCTTTGGTATTCATGGGGAGCATTCTAGTAAGTAAAAGCTGGGGTAGGCTTCCTTGGATAAGAGGTAGATCATCTGTCGACTGACCCAGAACATATAAGAAACAATTGTAATCTTTATTCATCACGATGCAGATCCCGGCACTAACCACGTTCGCCCGTCGGCTATAAGCTACAAATATTCCCAATAGTGTCTGAGCACATTTGGCCAAGATGACCTATGAAAGGACACACGCGCACACTCACACCAACATTTCCCATAAGCCTCCAGGAACACATGCTGCGCTGCTCTCTTCAGTGTTTCAAATGGAAGCAGGGCTTCTGGGAAATTGATGCAGAAACGTATGCTGGCATTCTTGTTGCTGAGGCGTTAATTAGACTGAGAAATCTTGTCTTAGTCTCCTCCTTCCAAGCCGTCCACACTCACACACACACACACACACCTCCCCCCACACTCTGCGAGCCAGAAGATGTCTGAGCTGTGAGCCGCTTGATATGTGGGCATGAAATTCCGGTTGATCAGAAGAGATCAATTGTAATCTTAGTGTCATTAATTCTCTGAAGAAGTTGGTGTAAATGTGCGAGTTGGATGAGATTACAGCAGCGCAGCTTTGGCGAGTAGCAAGTGTTGATTGTGCTAATGACTCTCGCCTTCTTCCTGCCAGCTCATCTTTACAGCCAAAAGGTAACACTGCCATGATTTCATTTCACAATTTACAAGCTGGATTTGGATGCTGCGAGAAAAAGTGGAGATAAGAGTCAAATTAAAAACACATAAATATTCTGCAATAAAATCTTTATTACTGTTAAGATCAATAAATTACACTCCGAAGCATCAAGAAGTGGTCATTAAAGAATGCATAAGGAAACCAGAAATCAATGTGGCTTTGAGAATGTACTGTGAGAGTACAAATACAGCTTTTAAGAAGTATTTTGCCGCAATTAAAATCCTGCAACTTACGTGAAAAGAAGAACAAAATGATAGACGATTGGTGGTGCAGTGGTTGGCGCTGTCGCCTCACAGCTAGAAGGTTCCTAGTTCGAGTCCCTCGGATGAAGTGGGCCTTTCTGTGTGGAGTTTCCATGTTCTCCCCGTGCATGCGTGGGTTCCCTCCGGATACTTCGTCTTCCTCCCACGGTCCAAAGACATGCTCGTTAACTTAATTAGTGGCTCTAAATTGCCAGTAGGTGTGAATGTGAGTGTGAAACGTGTTCTGTCTCGATGTGTCAGCCCTGTGATTGACTGGCGGTCAGTCCAGGGATGTACCCTGCCTCTCGCCCAATGACAGCTGGGATAGGCTCCAGGGATGGATGGATGGATCATTATTGATAAGGATACATATAACCCTCAAAATCCACAGGATTCGTCTCTGGCGCGTTCCGTGTGCGCCGCAATCTCCAGAGTCGCCCATTCAAGTCACTGCTCGTGATTCCACAGCACGCGCCGCGGTCCGTCTCCAGGACGGGTCTATTTTTTACGGAGGCCGCTTCAAGCACGCATCAAGCTGGACAGAGCAGATTGTTCCAAACAAGAAGTTACACATGAAATCAGCATAAAGCATCCAGTCATTTCAAAATAAAACACCATGTACAGACCGGTACAGACTCCCGCTTTTGTCCATTTTCATAACAACAAAACAGTGGTGTACTCAGACATTATAGAAGCATAAAAATCATAGAATGATATTCAAGCGAGCAGATAATCAACCTCGGAGGTGCAAACTGAACTGTTGTTTGTGCGTTGCTCTGTTTAACATCGATGATATCGCGTGATTTCGCAATTCTCGCACGATAATGTAGCTCTCCCATGATCTTGTGATCTCGTGAATCCAGCTGCTTGGGCCAGCGCTCCACTGCGCTGTGGATCAGAGACGCTTCCTGTGGGCGAGGGCTCACGCCGTCTGACGGAGCAGAACCGCGGCGCAGACGGAACGTGCCGGACACGGATCCTGTGGGATCCAGGCGTAAAGCTTACATTAATGCTACTAAAAGTGGTCCCTATACTAGTGCACCCTTATATTTAATGATACATGCTGATTATTATTATTTAATAACGTGAATCTGTAAACCAATGACTATAAATTACGTCTCCATCTGCTCTCATTGAAGCCAAAATACCCCCCGTGACGGGCGCGCTGGTGACGTTATTTGGAGCCTGAGTCTGCACAGTAGAGATCGGCCGGTGGAGGTGTTAACACCCCGCCCTTTCCGCTACCAAAACACACATTCAACTTACCGAAAAACATCAAAGATCCCCCACGTCAGCCCGGTCAACGGCAGAGCAGCTTCTTGTGTTGGTCTGAAGCAGATATTCATAGCTATGGATCGTTGAATGAGTGTAGTGATTGTGTTAGCTATGTCTGCACTCGCCGTTCCTCCTCTGCTCTGCTACCCCAGAAACAGATCGGCAGCCGAATCAAATAACTAACTAAACTTGTGAGAAAAATAAACACTTGGACATAAATCAGCATGATAAAAGGTAGCTTTAAAGTTTCTGGGGGCGCTCGAAATGTTTGGTTTCACTTTACGGGAGCTGTCATGTCGTCCATCTTTTATTTCAGTCTATGCTGTGAAGTAACAAGTAACTAAAGCTGTCGGATGCATTTTTGTGGCGTAAAATGTGCAGCATTTCCCTGAGAATGTGCTGGAGAAGAAAAAAGAGCACAATATGAAGCGAGTCATATAAAGTACAAGTAACTCAATTTCGTACTTGAGTAAACGTTTGTATGCTGTCACGTTCCATCAATGGAGAAGTAAGTCACAAATCATTACGGGGGTGGTAGGTCGAGTGTGAACCTGCACGAGGCCAGCGCAGGCAGAGGAAGGTCCTGTGGCCTCAGGGTGCTGATGCAGTGGAATCCTTAAAGAAATGGCTTAATGGTATTGTGGGATCGATACGGCAGCAGCAAACAGATGGGCTCTACCTGCTGAAGGTCTGTTTCTCCTGACATCAGCTGATTTATGTCGACACGCTGCTGTCTGTCTTTACACGTCGTTTGGTCTTAACACTCTAATGTCTGCCTGTGAGACAATTTCATTTTGTCTATTACAGCTTTAGTTGTTATGGGCAACACTGTGATCTTACAGTATTACAAAGAATCACTACCCCAGGCTACTGGAGCTAAGTTATGTTAGCATAGTAAGCTTGTGTGGGATAGCATGCTAACCTGCTAGAACGTAGGATAATTTCAGATTAAATACCGACATCAGTCCTGTTGTTAATGAAATAATCATTGACTTAGCTTATTAATACATTCATTTCTTATACATTTATTGGTTATATTAGCCTTCAGTTAGCCAAAAATGTTGGCTAATTGAGGATCCATTTGACTTTGTAGCACAGGGAACTCATAGTGTAGCATGTGTAGAGTGCAAAGTGGGTTTGATCGTACATACCGCTCTCCAAACATCCCATCTTTTCTCTCTATCTTCTTACTTTCTGTACAACGGCATGTAAGAGGGGCTGAGTTGCCGTGCCGTTCCAGTGAGATCTGCTCAGGCTCAGGCTGGTCTGGGAGCTCACGGCCTCGGGAGGCACAACTGGAGACAAGCTGGTCTCCCTCCAAACAGATATTTGGGTTCACATGACCCGAGCGAACAGCTGTCCCCCACAGTCCTCCCCTGCAGCGCCGCTGCACACTGCGGAGTGGGAATGTCCTCATGTGCGGGCCATGATTCAGACAAAGCGGTGCCCTTTCTTGCTCACACAAATACACACACATGCACAGTAAAACTGCTGCGCCCAGGCATCATGGACTGAAAGCTGTGTACACATATAAGATGAAAGAATCCCCTCGTGAATTGCTGGTTTGTCGCTTCCAAGCAATGACTGTATATATAGATGGACAACGCGTCTCCATCTGCTCCCATTGTACGAAATTGATGCCAAAATAGCCCCTGTGATGGGCGCAGCCATCTTGCGATGGTGACGTCATTTGGAGCCAGAGACTGCGCAGTAGAGATTAGCGGGTGGAGCGGTCGTAGCCACTTCCGCTAACCAAAACACACACTTAACTTACCGAAAAAACAGCAATGATCCCGCACGCCGGCATGTTTAACAGCAGAACAGCTTATTTGAGCTGGTCTGAGGTTAACGTTCACAGGTATGTAAACTTCAATGACTAGTGATTGTTTTTGTCACGTTTCCTCTTGCGGACTGCCTCCACTCTGCTAATCCAGAACTGAGCGGCTGCAGGAGCCGTATTGGTCAACAGAGCTGTCAATCATAATTTTTCCAGCATCAAATAACTAATTAAAACTAAACTTGTCAGAAAAATGAACACTTGGACGTAAATCAGCATGATAATAACGAGCTATAATGACAGAAACCATGTTTGAGAAACATTTATCGGGCGTGTATTTTGATTTTATAGTTTGACCCATGTCCAACCTGTTAACATGGAGGAGGCGGGCTTTATGACCTATACTGCAGCCAGTCAGCAGGGGGCGCCCGAAATGATTTGGCTTCACTTTTAGGGAGCTGTCATGTCGTCCATCTTTTTATACAGTCTATGCTTCCAAGTGATTACTTAGATTAGACAAGATTACAAACTAAAATATCTAACAAATGTGAAAGTCGAATTTTAATGCATGGCCAGTCAATCCTGATTGGTCCATATAAGTGATTGCAGATTATCTGTTCATGCAGGGATGTATTGCTAAGACTAAGAAGCTGATTGTGAAAATTTACAGGCCCTTTAAGGCTGTTTAAGTCGGGCATTTTTCAAACCCGGTATATTGGAGAGACCCTGATGAAGCTGCCACAGAAGACCAATTCCAGTCCTGCAGCTGCAGTTATTATTCAGTGTCTTTTATTGCTCTCCGCACATACTGCTCTCCCTTTCCCCCTACACTCAGAGCAAAGATTTTCCCACCTCGAGTACACAGAAAGAATATTAACAACACAGCATGTCTGAGCGAACCCAATGCCCTATTATTGGCTGCAAACATTAAACAGGACAGTCTGAAGCGAGCCCAGTCATGGATCCAAACAGTCCATGGATACTGTATTTCTGACACTACATCACTGCCCTCCTACCCCTGCTTATCTGATTCATGTGACAATCAAAACTTCAGCTGCCTTGTGACCACTTTAATGCCACACAGGAAAAATGGACGCCGCCTGCATGTGAGAGACAAGCGCCATCAATCGTACAGTAAGTCATCTCAGCTAAAGGCACGTTGTGCGTGTGTGTGCGCGGATGGAGGGGTATAGCGTATAGGGAAAGAGGCTGGAATTGGTTATCAATCAGAGCTGCTTCCCCCTCTCTCTCCCTCCGTCTCTCTCTGTTTGATTGCCTTTGCATGAGGGAAGGTTTTAATTATGTTTTCTTTTATTCAAACGATTAATCCTGAAGCACAGTGCACCAGGGTTCCCCCTCGGGAGACGTCACACATCTGGCAAAGACTGCGCTGTCTGGGTTACTGGAGCTCCCTACTTTCTCCCTTTTTCTGTCCAGAGGTGCCGGGTACAGATTCACTGACTTCATCATTTCAGCTCTAAACATATTACATTAGTTAATATATGCAAATGTATGTAAACGGTGGCACTGCGTACATGCACAGTAAAGAACACTGATTTATTGCTGCCTCCATATGTTTTACGTCTTCCAAATGCACTCATTATTGTAGGAATTATAACCCATGCAGTGCAATGATGTGAGCCATCATGCGTCTTAGGTTGTAGGCCTTCTATAAAACACAAGACAACACCACATGCACTTTATGAAAAGGCTCAGTCAATCCCGGCTTGGCACTCGCCCGTCACATGACGGAAATAGAGTGTGAAATTTCTTCTCAAACATTCATGAGCGCAGACCTGCATTACATCACCTCTGTACCTCATCATGTGTGGCGTGATTCACAACAAGGCCAGAACAAAGGAAACGTGAGGGGAGGTTAAAAAAAACAACATCCTAATGGAGAGAAGAACAAGAGACATGGATGAAGCCACGCCGCTGTCTCGTCCTGCTAGACAGACATGACTTCACCGCGGCTTCCTTACGTGCAGATATGACCTCACTCGTGCACACGGAGTCGATGCCACCCAGCATTAGTGAGCAGCAGCCCGAATACTTTCATGCGAGTTGCTCCCCTCCTCTGCGGGAACCTGCAGCACTACAAGCTGTCTCCAGCCTTTGATAAATGATGTAGTGTTTACTACTACACAGGGTACAGACGAGGAGCCCAAATCCCAAAAAACGTTTGGGATTATCCTGAGCTGCATAATTCATCCGAGCTGAGGTGGAAATGCACTCGAGCAGGAATATGTCTGGCTGGAGATATGTATCTTTCAGAGCTGAGCCGTGTATTTACAGCGTTGTGGTATACAGGCCGGGTTTCATGTAGACGTCTCATGTCATTATATGGACTCATACTCTATTCCTTTTAGTGCTTATCTTGATTCAAACTTCGGGAAAAATCCATTATATTTTAATTTGTGTAATATTGATCATTCTAAATTTGAAGAGTGTTTGCAAAACCACATGAGCTCAACGTAGAAACATGCAAGACTACTGATCCACCAACCGATTCCACCAATGGTCCCTGTCAGTGGGTGGGATATGTTAGGCAGCAAGTGAACTTATTGTCCCAAAAGTTGATGTGTTGGAAGCAGAAAAATGGTCGACCGTAAGGATGTGACCGACTTTGACAAGGGCGGAATGTTGATGGCTCAGAGCGTCTCCAAAAATGGTCCAAGGAAGGAAAACCAGTGACTGATGACAGGGTCATGGGCGTGGCCATGGCTCATTGATGCGCTTTGGGAGGGAAGGCTGCCCCGTGTGGTCCAATCCAACAAATGAGCTACTGCAGCTCAAACTGCTGAAAAAGTTAACGCTGGTTCTGATAGAAAACACACCGTGCATCACAGTTTGCTGTGTATTTGGCTGCATTGCCGCAGACGGGTCAGGGTGCCCATGCTGACCCCATGTCCACCGCTTAAAGCACCTTCAATGGGCAGGTAAGCATCAGAACTGGACCACGGAGCAGTGGAAGAAGGTGGCCTTTTACATCACGTAGATGGCCGGGTGCGTGTGCGTTGCTTACCTGGGGAAGATGTGGCACCAGAATGCATAGGAGTGTGATGCTTTGGACAATGTTTTGCTGGGAAACCTTGGGTCCTGCCATTCCTGTGGACGTTACTTTGACACGTACCACCGACCTAAACATTGGCGACCTCGAACACCCCTTCATGGACACCGTATTCCCTAATGGCGGTGGCCTCTTTCAGCAGGATAACGCACCCTGCCACACTGCAAACATGGTTCGGGAACGGTTTGAGGAACAGGACGACGAGTTCAAGGTGTTGACTTGGCCTCCAAATTCTCTAGACCTTGATGCAATCGAGCATCTGTGGGATGTGCTGGACAAATAAGTCCTATCCATGGAGGCCCCACCTCGCAACTTACAGGACTTAAAGGATCTGCTGCTAACGTCTTGATGCCATATACCACAACACTCCAATTATTTTGACATTTCTCATTAATTTAAGATACTAACTCATCAATCATCAGTGAAGATTCTTTTTATTTAAAATGGTACCTCAGTATTTTGACAAAGTTCCTCATTATTTTAAGGTTTATTTATGATTCAGGATCCTTTATTTTCTCATAACCAGGCATATATTGGCTTCCACACATCCTAGTTTCATCATAGAATTCCAATCTGTGAAATGGGTCCAACTGGTTCGCAGCATTATTTCCAAAGATGGAGGATTTTGGAACCCATAACCGATATCCTACATCAATCATCACAGGAGGTAAATTCGATAGCATGTCATAGAGTGAAATCTCTCTCAAACATATTTTGCTTATATAAGAAAATCAGACCAAAGTTGTCTTCATCCAGATCCAATGCCCACAACTCTCCATCGGTTCTTCAGTGTTTCTTTGCTTTTCTACCTGCAATGAGGTTTCTTGTACTTATTAGGCATCAACACATTCAATACGAGCTGTATCACTCTCATAAAATTGCAACTCACTGATCTGCATAGTTTCGATGGTGACACAGTTTGCATGACCTTGTTTGTTGTCCCCATTCTGGCACGTCTTTCGCCATCCTGGCCCTCTCCATCCACCCACCTCTGGGTGCTCATGTCTGCCAACCACGCAAACACTCACTGTCACTCATTTTTTTCCGTCAAAAGGCTGAGAGCGTTCTCTCAGGACTGATGTCTCCAATCAGCCAACCCGCTTCCCCCTCTCCTCCTGCCCCCATGTCCCAGTGTACACACAGTGGCCCACTTCAGCATCTCTAGTGACAGGAAACAATCGAGGGTTGGGTGGGGTTGTGGTAGAAAGTGAAGTTGTTTGACGATGCTGACAGATAACTGGTGACGCAGGATGTCCTGATGTCCGTCTCCAGAGAGGTGGACATGATGACAATTATACAATACCACAAACATACACAGAAACCTCCGCTTGGTCCCTTAAGTGATGATTCATGGATGTCTTCAAAGTCTCATGGGATCGTCTCCTGAGTCACTCCTGAGTGTCCAAACCTCCACTCAGTTTGTGACATACTTTCTCATCATTTCTCTTGTATATTGTAGCCCGCGGGAAAATCATTTGGGCGTTGACACTTTTGTTCTGTGTTTCCAGGGCACAAGGGCAGCAACTTTTTTACAGTTTAATTTGAAATTTCTCTCTGGAGGCGTTGACGGCAGGCCGGCTGGATAAGGAGGATTTAATGTGTCTGGTTGAAAGGCCAAAGGCTACTTCAGGGATTATGCCTGTGACTCTCCAGTAACAGAAAGCTCAGTGCGTCTGCCATACAGCATCTATCTACAGACGCTTTTCATGAAACTACGACTCCTGTTTCTTCTTCTACTGCATTTTAACCAGATATATTTACCTATCCTGTGTATCTGCTGTAAAAAAAACCCTGCACTGCAAGTGGTCTATTTTTATATCTCATAATACAGCCCCTCCAGGAAATTGCGATGCAACCAATTGTCGCAACTTTTACTCGATCGTCTCTCTTTCATGACAATCTATACAGTGTTTCTGTTGTAATAAAACCAACACTCGATGTGTTCTTGTGATTATTTGTACACGTTTCTGTGATCGTTTTAATTTCGTTAATGAAACTGACAAAATAATGTTCAGCAACAACGTTTTTTTCCATGACAAAGACGAGCTAAAAAAAGATAATTGATAATAAAAACTCTGATGACACGTATGTTTTGTTTTCGTTAAAGAGATGAGGCGGGACTAAACTGTGCTCATCGAAAAAGGGGCATTTTACGAGTCGCTTTCTTTGCTTCAGTCTAATCTCTATCTAGGCAGGGACGTGGATTTTAGGAAGGTACTGATAATATAAGAAATGCCATAACAGTTGGATTTCACAGTGTGAAAGTGCAACACCTCTCTGTGTTTACCTGTAGACAACAGCAGCTGCTGGACCACAGAGGCATGTGCAGCTCCTTAGCTCATTCCAGAGGCTTTTAACACCTTCTGCATCTTTCAGTGGCCAACGCATCTGAGTGAGTAACACATGTCACGCTTGCATGACGGACTCAGCTTGTTGCTGTTCGCGTGACGGTGCTATGGTGTCGTCTACAGTGACCGGGCTGCCTGTTTACAGCAGGGAGATAAGAGCTGCTGGCCTGCTTTCTCACACTACATTAGCTGAAGATGAAGAGTCTGAGATCTTATTTGCTCTATTCAGTGGTAGCATAAAACACGCACTCATATCAGGCCTGATAGCTGTCTAGTAAGACACCACTCCCGTCAGCACCATAAGTGGGACAGACCAACCAATACAGTGCTGCGAACACAGCACAGATTACCCTCCTTCCGTCCTTCGTTACATTCTTCCTATCACAGATCTGGAGCGTCTCCTCTTCCTCATGTCTCTTTGATTACTTGTTTTCTCATCAGTGCCAGAGCTCAGCTGGGGCCAACGTGCCGTTCCCGTCTCTCGTCCATGAGTCTGATTCTGGGAGATGCCAGAGGCCATTCAGACTGCAAACATACTATACACAAGCATGCAAGTATCTGAGAGCACACACAGACAGTACAGATGTTGTCATGGGCGTTTATGGGTGACAAAGAGAATCAGACGGTGAGTCACGTGGTGTGCACTAAATGGACTATTAAATGCACAATACGATTAAATATTAACAATTGACACAGGAGACAGTTAACACATTTTTAAGCAGTTTCACATTTAATTTTGGCCAGTGGACAAAACTAAGCTGTACTTATTATTGTCTTAAGTTGGTTTAGCTTACAGTTCCCCACGACTGTATATGACGCGTCTCAATCTGCTCCCATTGTACAAAAGTTGTGCCAAAATAGCCCCCGTGATAGGCACTGCCATCTTGCGATGGTGACGTCATTTGGAGCCAGAGACTGCGCAGTAGAGATCGGTGGGTAGAGCGGTCGTAGCCTCTTCCGCTAACCAAAACATACATTTAACTTACTGAAAAAACAGCAAGGATCCCGCACAGCGGCGTGTTTAACAGCAGAACAGCTTTTTGGAGTTGGTCCGAGGTTAACATTCACAGGTATGTAAACTTCAATGACTGTAGTGATTGTTTTTTCCTCTCGTTTCCTCTCACAGATCCTCCTCTGCTCTGCTAATCAGGAACAGATCGGCTGCAGCCGTATTGGTCAACAGAGCTGTCAATCATAATATTTCCAGCATCAAATAACTGATTAAAACTAAACTTGTGAGCCAAATGAACACTTATTTACGTCACATGACGTAAATCAGCATGATAATTACTAACTATAATGACAGAAACCATGTTTGAGAAAAATGTATCGGGCATATATTTTGATATTATAGTTTGACTCATGTCCCATCTGTTAACATGGAGGAGGCGGGCTTTATGACCTATACTGCAGCCAGTCAGCAGGGGGCGATAGAGATGTTTTGGCTTCACTTTTAGGGAGCTGTCATGTCCTCCATCTTTTTATACAGTCTATGTTCCCCACTAACAGCATGTATTGGGGTCCTGTTTGCAGTCGAAACGTTTTAAGGGTTTAACGTATGTACGCAGTCACAAAACTTTGGTACGTCTGTATGGGGTCAAATAATGGTCAAAAAGTTCGCAAAATAATGTTCACAAATTATCTCACAGCCCACAGTTATATTTCACGTTTTGAATGCATGTGAAATCTACATGTGTAAATGCATAAAAAAAATGTGTCCTCACACATTTAGGTTTGTGAATTTGTAAACAAGTTTTGCAGGTGTAGGGAGACAAGATTTGCAAATGTGTTAAAAGTTTTTGGAGCTGTAGAAACTGTAAATGGACTGTACTTATATGGCCCTTTTCTAGTCTTCGGACCACTTAAAGTGCATTTACATTGTTTTACATGTCACATTGACCCATTCACACACGTATTCAAACACTGATGGCATTGATTTCCAACATATCCAAAATCCAATCAGTATGGCTTGGGATCAAACCTCCAACCTTCTGATCGAGAGATGACCGACTCCACCACTGAGCCACAGCCGCCTGACATTTCTGTGTGTGGACTTTGAGATTACGCAGAGTCTGAGTTACAGACGCACACATTTACAAAGTCACATCACAAATTTTGAATGATCCTTTACGCCTCAGCTAACCAGCCAATCAGCTCGCCTTCACACTGACGATCCAATCAGAGGAAGCTGTCCAATCAGGGTGCAACTGATATGACCCAATACGTCTGTTAAGTAAATAACGTGCATTACATAACAAAAGAAGCCAACTTGACCATTCGTTTTCAGATCTTTTTTTGGCCTTTGCACATATTCACTAGGACAGTAGATAGAGTCGGAAAGTCACCCTCTGACTGAGCTGTATTTGAAATGTAGGAATAGAGAGCGGGCTGTTGGAGCCCAACAGTCACTCTCCTTCAAGCTTAAATAATTGCTCCATTATATTCATTTGGATTTATATTTGGAGTGGGTAGGCCACATTTTGTGATTCCATCTCTTGTACATGATTGATATAATTTGCCATGTCAGTATGACGTTGACAATTTGCTGCATGGGTGAAGTGGCCCGGAGTGACGCACAGGTACAGGAAAATGGAAACCCAGAATGACTGATGACAGAGTTATTAATAATGGCTCTGTTGAATTACATTGATAAAACTAAACTGCTGCGCATTAATGGAGCTGTGTGCGATTGAGTGGTTGCCAATTTAGCTGAATTATGTAATAGGCAGTCACTCTGTACCCGGAAAGAGTTGCTATGGTTTCCATTCTGAAAAGCATTTTTTTTTTTTCCACTTAACCTTTGTTTCCCCCCTTCCTCGCGTCTGTTTGCTGTTTGTGCACCTGCTGAAGATTAAAGCGCAGTTGACGGTCCGGGGCTCTTATGAATGAGGCAGGGCTGAGACGGAGCCTGTTTCCATTAGCGAGCATGGATTTGTGTGCTCAGGACTCTGTGTTCCCTTTTACCCCCCCCGACATCACCTCTGCTCCACAGGGCCAATGTGTTCACGCTAAAACCTGAAATCTTCCCATAAAAATCACTTTAAATATTTGTTTCTTGACGCAGCATCTCATTTCGCTCTCTGTTCCGACACATCCTGCAGTGTCTAGCTTTGTCCTTTCCTGCCCTCACATTGTAATACAGTAGTTGGTATTCCACACCGCGCCGCTTATACTCGGTGTAATACAGAAATGTCATTCAGCTTCACGCCTCTTTCTCAAACATTACCATACAAATAAAGGCAGGAGAACAAAAGGATCAGAATTTATGTTCTGCATAAATCTAAATAACAGCACCAGTGAGCTTCATGCATCATAACCCCGCTAATGATAACAGTAAAAGCCATAAAGGGCTGTCCATTGCTAACATGCAGGATATGGATTGGACTAAATTGGCCTAATAAATAATTCTCTCTTGTTGGTAAGCACATTCTGCGAGGGGATTAAAGAGTGCATCAGGCAAGTTTACATTACAGGTTCAAGAGTTCAGCTCCGGAGTTTATTACCGGATAGAACCATAATAAGTTATACAAACACATGCGGTGGTCTGTGTATTTTTGTTTAAAGGATTTAAATATAAAAAGTAAATATGGGAGCTGCACAGTGGTGCAGTAGTTAGCGCTGTTGTCTCACAACTAGAAGGTTCAAATCCCAGTTCGGGGGCCCTTCTATGCGTGTGGGGGGGTTCCTCCCCTCCTTCTGCCTGTCTCTATATCTGTGTCCCAATCCAGGGGCTGCAGCCTTCGAAGGCTGTATTTGAAGGCCGATTGCGTCAAAGAAGCACGTAGAAAGCTGTCCCAATTCGAAGGCTCCTTCAAATGCGTCCTCCGTGTCCCCGGCCGCCAAGGATCCATCGGGTGCATCATTCACCGCCCACTGTATCCCAAAAAACAAAATGGCAGACGTGGCCGAGGAATACACTTTCAGATGTAATGTTTTTGGTTTTAACTCACTCGAATAGCCAGCCTTACACATAGTTAAAAAAAGAAAGGGCCCTTGAAACAAAATAATAAGTTAACTTACTCAACGTTAGTTATGCTAGCTAGTTAGCCTGCTAGCTACTCGATGCTAGGGCAACAGCAGCGGCGTTTGGTGACACAAGGGTAGTCTCATTTCAGTTCGGCTTTAACAGTCTACGCAGGTCTTGAATGGAGCATGCTCCGTGGACCGCCTCCTTCGAAGGCTGCAGCCCCTGGATTGGGACACAGTTTATGTGTCAGCCCTTTACTTCCTGCTATTATCTACACTGTGATTGACTGGCAACCAGTCCAGGGTGTATCAAAGAATATCCAAGAATCAATTGTATTTATGAAGTCCAAAAACTAAAATAGCAGATCTGCCTGAAAGGGCCTAACATCTGGAAAGCATGCGATATTTGATATCGATACATCATTGATTCAGGTAAAAAAAATAAACCTTTAATGGAAAAAATAAATTAAAGAAAAGAGCAGGAAAAAATGGACACCAAGCAAGTATGGATAGACAGACATGCACTAGATTTCATATGAGCAGAGAAAATATAAATGACACAGTGACATTATATGTGAAAGAACATTAGATAAAGTGAAAGTGTATCCGTTTGCTTCAAAAAGGTGCATCATGGAATATGTTGGATCACCTTTCTGACAGCAGAAGCGAGGGCCTGCTCTGACACATTGTAGGGACTTCCTGGCAGTTATACCAACACTCATGCCAGCTCATGCAGAGATCGTGTGGAGAAGTGAGAAAATATGCACGAGTTCAGTTTCTCTCTGGAACTCTCCTCTCATATTTTGTACATATGAAATCATAAATGCCTTGAAGGAAAACTGTGCTGCTTATCCCTTAAAATAATCATTATGATAAGAGAGATGTGTAGTTTGATTATGGTGCATCCTCAAAAATCTATTGTTCTTTATACTCTTCTGTATTTTCCTGCTCAAGTCGACCAATATGCAGATTTAGCTCAAATACAGCCCCCCGCTGTTAAAAAGAGCCCGGATTCTTCTTCCATTGATGTTTCAGATCAGTACTTCACGAGGATTATTTTTGTCCAAAATGCTAAAATTCCATCATCTCCAAAAGCAGCCGGCACAATAGATGGAGAATTTTCAGCTGCGGTGACTTTAAAGAGCTGTAACATTTTGGGATTCAACACACAAAAAAAGCGTTTGATCCACACTATCTCCCTCTCCTCATTTGGAGCATGGCTTAACTGAGCCGAATGAAAAGCAACACTATCTCATTGTTTCAAAAAGCAGATTATCTGTGACTTCAAAACCCCCACTTTAGGCAATGCAACACATAGTGGCGCTGTATCCGAGCCACTACTCTGTTTCACGCCATAAAAGATTCTGAAAAAGGAGACAGTGTTAATCTGTTTCCCGACGCGAACCCACTGGAGGAAGGTGGAATCCGCCTGTTTTGTTTTGAGCTGCGGTAACACGGCCCGTCCCTATCCGTCTCCATCCTTGCATGCATTATGTGCTTTCTGTAGGTGAGTCACGCATGTTTGTGTGGACAAGAATGTGTGTGAATGAGCCTGCCAAGGATTTCACGCTGTTACTGACTGCTACCTTGTCATTCACACTGTGTCAGGGGGATGAGTGGGTGAAACGTATTGTCTCAAATGCATGAATGTGCTATTATGCGAGACACACGAAATACTGATGGTAGCTGGATTGTTCCCTGTTTCCTGTCAAGACTCTGAAACTTTCCTCTTACTTTGAGCTCTTTCATCCTCCTCTAAAGCCGCTCTCACCTCGTCTGCCCTGCCCCCATTTTCTCTGTCCTCCTACATGAAATTGAAGATTTACTGCCCTTATTGCAAAGTTGTTCTCACCTTTAGAGCTTCTGTTTCTGCAGGATGGAACAAAACTTAGGTAACTCATTCAACACCACATCTGTTACGTTTGATATAAGATTCACAAATAAACAGATTCTGTGTCAGGACTTAATCACTTCAAAAAAGCTTTCAATGTCTTGCATATTAACAAAAGTCCCCCACCAAATCAAGGAAAAAACCTGCATAAGCTGTTATATATAGTAATATGTTGGGCCGTAACATTTGCAAACGTGAATTGATTTGAAACCTCTCAGTTCATTTTCATTGGGCGTTATCAACGGGTGCAGATCAAAATGTATTGTAACGCTACATCAAATCAGACCAACAAAACCAGGGACGTAGCATAGGCTGCTATGCTACGTAGCTACTACCTACATTAAATCCATTGAACTTCAAGTTCAATATCAGGGCATGCTTTGGTAGCTATTACTTGATATTTTATACGCTACGCAAACTAGTCCACTTTTGAAATCTGATGCGAAACCAGACTTAAACGTTGCACATCAGTGTTAGCCATCTTGTTTTGCTGTTTAAGAACATTTGGCCAAAATGTAGTATATGTAGTATGCAAACAAATGCTAAATTTACAGTATGCCAAAAATACCCGGATGTCGTACTGATTCCGAACAAATCTCCAGTAAGCCTGCCTTGCCTACTGTATCCCACAATGCAAAGCGCTGGAACGTCACAGCGGTTGAAATGGCAGGCGGCAGCAGCATTCCCGAAGAGCAGGAAGGGGGCACTATAGATAAAGAAGCGGTGGTTTGCTTTTAACAGGCTATTGTTTACTTCCTCTGTCCAAAACCGGAAACTGGTGCCTGCCATTGCATACTGCAAAATACATTTCTACATACTACCACCGAACACAGTATGCTGCATACTCTACATATATATAATGTGAAGTAATAGATACTGTACTATAGAGCATACAGTGTTTGGTTTTCCATTTCGAACCCCACCCTATTTTTAGATAAACAGCTGTGATTGGCCCGACCTAAATCAGGTCAGATGGAAATCAGTCTGAAATTAAATATGAGCTTACAGGTTTATCTGGATGCAGGCTACACGTCTCTCCAACTCTACGTGATAAATAAAATACCAACCTTCAAAAACCCACATTCCCTTTTGGTGTTGTGATTATGTTGGTGAAGAGTGGTGATTAAAATGTAGCTTTAAAACTCTCACATTAGCCATAGCAGCATTAATATTGTGCTAACAGCCTACTTATCAAACCACTCAGTGAGTCCTCATGCCATGTGCCCACTCCTGTCTTTCTTTTGTCACCCATCTGTAAATATTATAACAGCACATTAATATTCAACTTAATGCCAATACTACACTCAACATTCAACCTAACAACATTAGCAGCTAGATCATAAATTAAAGCTTTAAGCTAGCCGCTACTCTCGCTCCTGATGAGCACCTTTACTCTTACAGGCTCTGACGCTGTGTTGTACGTCTTATGAGGACTTACTGTTGATCTTTCACTAATGATACTTCCTGGCAGGAGGCAGAACAACAATGTTACTAATCTGATTGCTACTGTACAGACTCAGCTACCAGTGTAGCTGTGAAGTCTTTGTCACTGTATAGCCTTAATTAATTTTAACCTTTGGTCCAAGTTATGTTTCTCATTGTTTTCTGACTAGCCATCACTATAATGTGTTCCTCAATACTGTGCTACAGCTTTACAGTTAAGCTAAGACTTTAAAAGCCAAATCATGTCTCACACCAAAGCTGGCTGGACAGCTGTGCACTTACTTGCAGGGGGAGGACAGAAGGGCAAGACTATTCCTGATACTTGACCTTGAAAAAACACCTCAATAAAAAGTTTGCTACAATAATTTCGCATAAATAAAAACAGTTTTTGACATTCCTGTCAGCAGGTTGATGTCATTGTCTGTTCTCCAAAAACATAAAAAATCACTGGGATTTATTATGATTTATGATGTGACAACACTAAGTTGGCTACAGGAAAAAAAACAACTTGTTTACTTGAGCGTAAAGACGCGTCGTTCGTCTTCCGCGCTTTAGTCCATCAATTATTCACCTGCAGTGATTTGCATTCTAAACAATCAGCACCTATACCTCTGTGTTATATTTCCTGCATTACACAGTATATTATCTGATTAAACGCTGCAGATTTCTGCTGTGTCACTGTCTAACCGCCTCAGGGCCGCAGCCTCCTCCCTGCCTTAGTAACAGATATATCTTTACTCAGAAGTGGCCCTGCACAGGGGCAGGACATCAATCCGCTTTGTGTGCGCAGCCGGTGCCTCGCTGTGCCTCGCCGCTCTGCTTCTTGCCTCTCTGGGTGGGGCCTCTCCTCTCGTTATTGAATTGTCTGTGGCTTTGTTTTGGCTGGCAATCTCTCCTCTTTTTTCCCTCTCCGCTCCAAAATCATGGCCCATTTATTCTAACCCAATTATTATTGAAGCCTGGCTGAGCAGAGTGATAGATGGTACTTTGTGAGAGCAGGGCTATTGCTGACACACATACACACACAGAGCAACACACAGGGTGCAGAAATTATCCTAATTTATGAGGGATGACAATTTTATTAATTAACGTGGCGTCGAGAGGCAATAAAAAAAGATGTGAACATGAATAGCCGGGCTAATTGGGCGATGAGTGTCAGGGAGGGTTTGTGTTTTATTGTGTGTGCGTTGTTTCGACACGGATCATAAGTCACAACACAAAGCAGAATAAGACGACTGAGGGGAGTTTATGTGTAGAATGAAAAGCAGAGGAACAAACTCTTGTCTTCAGTGTGACGCATTAAAAAGGGAAAGCCTCCAACAGTTCGACCCGCTGATGGTCACCTTTAATCAGCCCAATTCTCTCACATCGCGCATGCTGCAGAGATTGCTGGTCGGTGCTAATCCCACTGGATGATCCTGTCTGCTTGTTAGACTCAAACAGACTGGAATCACAGCACAATGACCTTCTCTTTACCTGCCCTGCTAACTAGCTCACTGTTATGCTGCTGGCGATAATGAGGACATCACCTACTTGTGTTTGCAGCTGTCCGTTTATAGAGGTCCGGTCTGCGAGTGCTGCAATGAATATTTGTGGATTGTACTGACCAAAAACGATTTCCTGTACACTGTGTAATGTTTTCATTATATAGCAATAAATTCCACGGAAAGACCAAAACTAATAATGAATGTGTCTGTTTTTATTCATGCTTTAGCTTACATCTGCACCCAATGCTGTCCAACGACACTTAGAATACCTTTAACATCACATCTGCAGTATTTCAGTATTTTCTTAGTACTTCTTCAACACAGTGAATGTAGCTTAATGACTTAATGACTGCACTTATCTAGTGCTTTTCTAGTCTTGCGACCACATTAACCCCTTCATATACTGATGGCAGAGGCTGCTACGTTTGCAATTTGGGGTTCAAGGACATGTCGACAAATACACTGAGGGAGCTGGGAATTGAACCACCAACCTTCCCATTAAAAGACGACCGACTCCAACACTGAGCTACAGCCACCTCCCCCAAGTGTGAAACAAATCAACACCATTCTTAATGGTTGCCATATGGCCAAAAGCTTGCAAAAGAGAGGAAGTGGACATTGGCATTAATATATTTTTTCTTATCTGTGAGAAATGTGACTCTTTTATGTGTGTTGATAGTAGTTTGAATGAGGTATATGCTACATATTGTCTGCTAAATACTCTTTAGTAAATGATAAATGTTTTTACCACAATACAATATTGACCTTATGTTTGTAACAAAGTGTCACATGGGGCGCTGGTTTAGCTGAGTGGGTAGAGCAGGCGCCCCATATACAGAGGCCACAGTCCACGACTCAGTGGCGGCAGGTTGGATTCCCACCCTCGGCCCTGTAGGTGCCGCCGCCAAAGAGAGTACGAAACTGAAAACTTCGAGATTACTATAAGAATATGTCTCAACTGTACTTAACCCCACCCTGTTTTGGATAAACAGCTGTGATTTGCCCGACCTGAATCAGGGCAGACGGAAATCTGTCTGTTCATCTGGATTCACACTACAAGTTTCTCTCTACTGGATAAATAAAAACATGAAAAAAAAATTAAAACACACATTTTGCTTTTGGTGTTGTGATTATGGTGGTGAAGAGTGCTGTTTATAATGTAATTTGAAAATTCTCATATTGGCCTAAATCATCCTCATAGCCTACTTATCAAACCACTCAGTGAGTCCTCGTGTCCTGTATAAAAGCTTGATGATTATCCACTCCCGTCTTCTTTTGTCACCCATCTGTTAATATTATAACAGTATTATTATGCCAATACTACAATAAATATTAAATCTAACAACATTAGCACCTAGATGATGAATTTAAGCTAGCTGTTTGTTGCATGACATCCTCCAATGTTTTCCCCCAATATTTCCTATCTAATAACGGCAAAAATGCCCAAAACATAATCTTAAAAAAACCCCCAACAATAAATAAATAAATAAAAAAGTGCCACATTTCTCATGTTTGAGGGCAAAACGTACGTTACCACGAGGGTCCATGTCCGCATTGTTTGCATGTAGCAGGGGCTTTGTCTGTTGACCCATTCTTTCTACAAAACGAAAATATTTCTACACAGCTAATTTTTTTCAAGACAGAAAAAAACTGAAGAATTGGTTAGAAAGTGAAATTTAATAGCTGAAATAAAGTATCACTTAGCTTTGAGGCTAAAGCCTGTTAGCACAAAAGCTACCATTCTTTATCCAATACAAACACTCGACTACTTCAAGGTTTGTTCCACTCGAACTGTAGTCGGATAATTGTAAGCCAAATATTATCCTCTCCAAGGGCAGTGAGAGCCGACAGGAAGTCAGGGTGTAATGAACATATGGCCATGATAGCTTGTAAGCTAACTGTCTCCCAGCTCGCTCCACAGAGAGGCTTACTCTCCTGGACTGTAGGAGAAGCGCTGCCTGCATGTCAATGAGCCCGATTCCCTGTTAACCAACTCAGTGCACAGGGTCTCTTGTCTCACACACACTATAGCTGCCATCTGCACCCTGAATGGGCTCCTCTGAGGGTGTGTGTGTATGTGTGTGTGTGGAGTAGGGGTGGTAGAGAGAAAGAGAGAGCTCTTCAGAGGATGGGCTGCAGTTAACCCCGTGCACATGCTTGTCTCAGAGCCTGCTGCTTTGAGCGGCAGAGAGATCATTGAGAAAAAGGTCTATTTTTAGACATGAAATAGGGGATAAGCATGGGCAGTGTGTGTGTGGACGCCCGCGTGTGTGTGTGTGTGTGTGTGTGAGGCTGTTGATTCTATGGGTGAGCATGATGTGTAGTGATAGTCTTTTCCAAAACAACGTAGCAGTAGAGGCACAAGCTATCTTAAACTTCACACGCAATCATATAAGCCACACATGAATCCTGGAGAAACACACACACACACACACACAAATCTGGATATCGTCCTATTGTGCCTGCAGCTAGGCCTGACAGTGGTGTTGGACTTACATCACACACACACAGATACACACACACACAAACGCGCACAGCCTCCCTAGCAACGGAACACGTGACGCTGCTATTGTATGCCCAACCTTTTCACGTTCTCGCTCTCTGTCTCTAATCCATGTCTTTCATCCTGACAGGTGCCAGCGGCTGGTGAACCAGGCTGCAGATTGATGATTAGAGTGGGCAGAATGGACACATGGACTGGTACCAATCTGAGGTCATGTAAAAGTCTGTTTGTCCGTTGGGGAGGAAGATTTTAGTAATTGCAACTGGGGCGAAAAGTTCAGCTTCTGCTCAGAGGCAACAGTACACACACAATAATTAAGGCTTTGCATATAATCCTATTGAAAAACATGGAGGTTTGTTGTGGAGAGGAGATTTTATTTTGCATGGCCTACAGAAGTCCCAACCTGAGGACCAGGGAAGGTGTTGCAAGATAAACGGGTCATGAAACAATTTACAGAATAGGGAGGCTGAAAAAAAATGCATAATGCTTTTATGCTAAATAAAATGTTCTGTACCTTTTGAGACATCACTTTAATCTTTACTTTTATCCCTTATGGATCAGCTGGTGGCCGAAAACTGACCCCACACAGCGATTCTCCAATCATAACATAGCATAACAGGAAAATAAATGTGTGTTGCCTTCTATTAGCGCTGAACACCGTTGTTCATTCAAAGCCATGACTTCATCAACGATGTTTTGGTGCAGGTTATTTGGTAATCTCAAAGTCTCTTTCATTCTCTTTGGCACCACCTATGGCGATAAATGGTAATTGCGGGAGCACACTTCCCAGCTCTTTGGATTTTCACTTATTTTTGAAGTTGTATCTGTAGTCATCGATCTTTTCTTTGTTTGTTCAGCCATAGTAGATTACTGTTTACTTGCAACACTTGCAGACACCAGAAAAGCAAACCAACCACTGCTGGGTGATGGAAAATGCTTCACTAACTGGGCGCCGCTTGTGATTTTTTCCCGCAAAATAAAAATCTTAGCGATTATTATTTTAAAATGGGATCTCCTGTCGCTGCGTCAGCTTGAGTCACATTTGGTCCATTCCATTTCCCTGTGATCCAGCAAAGTTACTCATCTGATTGGCTTCGATCAGTTGGTCAAAAGTCATCACCATGGTAACGCCCCATCCAATGAAAGTGATAATTTGCATCCCAAGAGATATATGGCTCACTTCTTTTTTTTACCGTAAAAAATTGTAGTGTTTGGAATAAACTTAGTTTGTTAGCTTACCTGTAAGCTAAAAAATGTTAGCATGCCAGACAGCTTACTACTGTTACTGCGGCAGTACTTATCCAACATTTCTTCCAAAACTATAGAGCAGTTAGCAATGTTATTTTTAGGGGTTAAAGGTCAAGTGAGAAAAATACAAGCTTGGTAGGGGCTTTGATGTTATCGGAGGTATAAAAGGAAACAGACTATAAACACACCGCTTTCTGCGTCATGGTTAAAGTGTCAACACTGGGAACATAAGCAATCATACATGCACAGGCACAGACACCGAATCTATCACATTAGCATATTTCATTAGCATGCATGCATAACGTGCTCACTCACGCTTCCCAATCTAAACAGTTTCCTTCATGTAAAGCGGCATGTAAACATTAATGTATTCAAATGGAGAGACGTCTCTCTGAGTCTGTAATCCCGCTCAGTCTGACACGCAGCATATCCTCTCCAAGACAGATCAAAGACAGACAAAGTGGTAATGCTTCAGCAGAAACCAAAGTCTTTTCCACCGCCCTAGCAGCCCTGATCGATTTCTCAGCAAACCACGATATCAATCCTTTTTTGTAATAACTCCAAACATCCATCGGGGGCCAATGTTGCCACCCCCTCCCCCCACCACACCTTGGTCACCCAATCTCAAACACCACGCTTCTCTTTCATCTGTGTGCCGCACCACCGGCACCAGCTTGTTTTCATTCCCTGCCCCCTTCAAAACAGTGTCCCCGGTCTCGACCTTTCCTACTGATTGTGCGCTGACCCTGCAAAAAAGCAAAGGCGTTCTTTCGGTTTTAATTATTCATGTGTGATGAGAGGCTCCGGCTTCTTTCCACTGGGAGCCAAGAAAAAAAGGCTGCTACAGTAAATGTGTGTGTGTGCATCCATGAACTTACTGTACCTTTTTGTGTCAGTGTGCCTGCTTCCATCTAAAGCATAAATAGTAATCTTTACAATTTGGGTCTTATTTTCAGATAATTATTCCCAGATCCCAGCTATTAATTTTATCAATGCAATATTATTGTATCCAATAGAAATGATGGGTAACATTACCAAAATAAGAGCCATGTTTTAATAATGCAGATATATCACTTAAAGGGCCAGTTCGGCAATTTTCAACCTCAGTCCTATTATGCTATTATGGGGAGTTAATGCCATTATGCCGCTCTGTGCCTTTGGAGGATGCTATCCGCTTCTCCAATGGGCCCTGGAAAACCTCAAGTGGCCAGGGAGCTTGCTAAACTTTACTTCCTCAATCTAGGACGCCCGCCTCTGATGTCATGTCTCGTTCAAAATCGTCAGGTTTGAAATGTTGACTGCAGACCTGAAGATTTTTTAGACGATCCACCGGTATATTCTCGTCGTATTTCGGATTCTGTACCGCTCTGAACCATTGCCTGCAGTGATCAATGCCCTTGACTGGAAAACGGTAGTATTTCACTCCCGGGCCTCACTCTCACTGGGCCGTTGCTTTCGGAGGGAGGGGCGCAATGCACGCTGGGTGTTGTAGGAATGTAGAATGGGCGAAACCACGAGCTGTTTGTACGACTTTCTCCACAGCTATGGCGCCAATTTCAAATATTACAGAGAACACCAGCTTTGACTGACAGCGGCTTTTTCCAGGGGCGAATTTCTCCTTTAAGGTCAGGAAACTTTATAATAGTTTATCTAAAATGTGCAATTTACATCTACATTTGATACACGCATCATTAATGTACAGTATGGTGAAACATGCAACAGCCTCACTGAATGCTATGCCTCCATTAAGCTGCTCGAACTTGTCCAACTTTAAAGTGATTACTTTTCACACCAGGCAGCAAACTCGCTTCTTTCCCCGTGACACCACTGTCAACTCCACATGACACCTCCAGGAGAAGCACGAATTTAAACTCCTTACAAATTTCACCATTAGGCTGACAAATGAAATGCAGGCTTTAAGTCGGCGGTGCGAGCCTCAAAAGCTGGTATGGAGTGGATGGAAGGAGATTATAAAGGGGGTGGGGGGGGATGGGGGGCTCATCTCACCGATACGGGGAAGAAATCGCTGACAGTCAAGGCGATGCAGAGCGTCACGCTTCTGATGCAGAAAGTCTGGGAGTTCATTACCCCGCATATCATCACCGAGCACACTAAGGACCCCGGAGCTCTTCACATTCCTCTCGCTTGTGTCGCTCTTTCGTTTTTTACACCCTGTCGTTCTCACTGTCTCTCTTTCTGTTGCTGAAGATGATGAAAAACAGGGGAACACACAGTCATCGTTATACACCTCAAATCCCTGAATGTCATGGGATTGTCAGGCAGAATAATGGCCGCTCACTCACAATGCTTAAGCCGTGTTGAGGTACAGTAATATGGAAGGGAGCAGAAATAATGTACCATGTTAATTTTGTGCATATCTGTTTATTTGCGTCAATATATGAATCATAAAGCAAAGTTAAGGTGTTTTAATCCTCTTCCAAAAACACCTGCATGACACCATGACTCAGACCCTTCGCCTCCGCATCACCATGGCGACACCACTCCTCTCGCCAGGCGACAGGGTCACCCACTCAGGCGAGCTCATTAGGGCTGTTGTCACGTCGGCCATGCAGCCCCTGGGTGCCTTTGAAGATGACACTGTGTGTGTGTCACTGTGTGCATATTGCATGTGTGCCCTTGTGTCCTCATGTGTGAAAGCAAGTGAGGTGTGTGTGTGTATTTGTGTGTGCGCGCGCGTGTGTGTGTGAGGATAAATCAGATATAGTGGGACAGCACTGCTTTCTTAGTGGTAGCTTGTTATTCACATCTTCATGGTAATCCCACATTTCTTATAAACAAGCAGAGATATGGGAGCTGTACAGGGTCAACTTATCGTCTCGACACACACAAACACAAACACACACACACACACACACACACACCAAATAAAACCCCGTCCCCGTAGAGTAAACAAAGAGAAGCTCTGAGGAAATTTAACTGAGATTGATTGGTTCAGAAGATTTCAGAGCAGCTTTTGCCAAAGGGCAGCGGTGATAGCAGCACTGAGATGCTGACAAATGAAACAAACGACAACAAATAAGACAAATGAAAGCCAGAACTCGCGACAGGAAAAGTTTAAGTTGAATGATTTAATTCTGCTTGTAATGAATTTATTTCTTTGTCATTTGCTCAGGGCTCATCTGAACCTCTGGGGTCTTGTCTTTACTTATTAATCAGCTGTGACTTTGTCAGAGTGTGGCAGAACGCTCAATAATAGATTGGGAGGGAAGTCACGTGACACACACACAGAAACACACACACACACACACACAGAATGTACATGCCATCGTGCCAGCTGTTCAGACGAGAGAAGAATAAAGGGACAGGAAACAAACACCCGGTTTGGGATGTAATTACATAAAGGCTCCTGGGAGCTGCTCTTATTCTAACTCGTCCCCTGGCTCAGTCAGCTGAGGTAATCGAGCAATCTGCAGAGTGAGACTGAGTGAGCAAAACCACACCTCACTTATCAATCACCCACGCCTCTTCTTTGAATTATTTGGGATTTTCACCAACCATGTTTGGATATTACATCTTGTCAGTCAGAAGTGTTGATGACTGTAACTGCCTTAGCTGTAAATTCGCTAGAATGCAAATATTTTAAAAAGATATAAATTATTAAAAAAGATAAGATTCTGTCTCTTATTTATTCAGGGTGCCTTCCATCATAAACATGGTAAGCCAAACATATCGTATTCAAGCTATTTCCTGTGTAATAAAGCTGGAATCTACTTCCTTGTATAGGGGCTAGCTTACTTATTAAGCTAACATTAGCTCGGTAGGTTTGCTAAAATAATACTGGAACTTTCTTTTTAGTGTTTCAGCAGATTTGTTTTAAAATGAGTCTCGTTAATGGGGTCTTTAACTCCAGTGGTGGAGTAAGCAACCCCACCAGTATAATCAATGTAGCTTCTAGACATAGAAACAAAGGAACAGCTGTGCTCTTTTGATGCAGTGTTGAGCTAAAGATGGTAAGGACAAAAATTCACCCTGTTTGACTGCGTAGGTTCCATAACTCTTGGTAATTTTGAACCACATAGTCTCACTTTTAATATTATACGTGAAAACGCTTCTAGAATAAGGAGTAAACAGTAAGCAGTCGCTAACGTTAGCCTGAACTCTATAGCATCTAGGAACGGCTTTCACATGCTGGAGGAGGCAAGTCATGAACTGTTTTTGAAAGTTACCACACATATAAATGTAGTTAATAAAATATATTATGCTACTTGCTGTTACTGCTACTTGGATCTAAAATGACAAGTAAGTAGTTAGCAAGCTAGGTAGGCTGACATGCTAACCGTTGCAGCTTACATAAGAGCAGATAAACACAGTATTCAATCCATTCTTGACAGTTTTGCTTGTATGTTTTTGGTTTTGGCTATACAATAGACAGCCAACTCTACACTCCACAATACAACATAGAAAAATGTTTTAACTACAGCCACATGAAAGAGGCTTTGTCTAGAAATACAAAGCTCTGAATGCGTGCTATGCTAGTTAAGCTTGCTAAGAGCACAATTGGACAATGCTAGCTCAGGGGAGGGGTTTAGCTAGCAGTCAATATGGTATAAAGTTTGCTTAAATGGAACTGAAACTGCTTAATGATGGTGCTCAATGTTTTTTTTTCTTCTTCTCTCACAGCACTTGTATTGTCATCATACGTGGCTGTCATTTACAGATGCACAGACTTGAACTCCTATGGTTTCTTTCTTGTGCGCTCTCTGAACGAGGCAGACTGTGCCGGCCAGCCTCCAGAGTGGATTCACTGTGACACTGTCTCTTCGAGGGCCTCGTGAAGAGAGGGCTCGGCTCCCTTCTGAATGGCCTGAGAGCTTGTCAGCGGCTGCCTGTCAGCACACAGTCAGGCCGGGGACGTTTGATGTACCGCATGAGGATGAGAGGACAGATGGGAGGGAGGAAGAGACGAATGGAAGGGAAATGGAAAAAGGGGCTAAGAGCAGGTGAAAATAACACATGTACCAGGGGAGGGCAGCCATTACAAGGTTTATTATTCCCTTTACACCTCAGATTTTATGTATGACAGGCCAAATCTAGGATAGGCAATGTTGAATTCGAAGAGAAATTGTGACTAGTAGACCCTTTTCTTTACAGGATATCGCAAGACAAGCAGGCAGAAGTGGGGTTGCTAATTAGACAAGTATTGACTTGGATCAACATTTGCTGCATAACCTTGGGGGGTAGAGAGCCGGAAAAGGGAAAGATTTTCCAATTCAAGCCTGACAATGTCACGAACTGAAGACAATGGGGATGTAGACAATGCTGCAAATTTTAATAAGGTCTTCTTTCAAGCCAGGCTTTGAAAGCACAAAAAAAGGCGCAGTGTTCAGATCCCACTGGGTGTCAGGAAGCTGTAAAACTTACAGCCATATCCCACTATAATGACATTATAACTTCCATTTTAAATGCACCATGAGATTGACCAAGGAAATTCTAATTACATGCTGGTTTGTAGTAAAATGCTCAACCTCATACTTATCATGACCTACATTTTAAAAAGCAGTGGAAACCGGTGGAAGCAACCTCTCTTGGCTTCTCTGTTCTCGACCCTTTTTTGAAAGGGCATAACTGTTTCTGTTTAAATTACAGGAAGGCAATAAAAGATATTTACACGCTGATGGGAGTCTCGTAATAATAGTTCTCCTCTGTTCTTCATAAATGATAAACCAATCATACCGAAATTAAGAACAAAGAAGATATTTTCTGTGTAAAGTTACAATGTTTGCGGCAGCCACTGTCACAAATCGCATTTGTTGCAGTCTAGTACATAATCAGCTAATGGGTAGTGTAGGTGACTGGCCTCCGATCTCTGGTGCTTTGGGCGTGCTCCAGCCACACTGGAGGCACTGCACCATTTGTTGCCCTAATTAAGAATTCATTGGCCACTAACGATGAGTTCTGACCTCCATTTCCTGCACCTTTGCCTCCCCCATCGTGTAGTAAATCAGCCGAGAGGGATAGACTCGACACACACACACAGACAGAAGGATTGGTGCAGCGTGCCATGCAACAGAGAAAGGAGGAGGAATGAAAGAAGGAGGAAGGAGAAAAGGCAGGAGGATGTAGGAGAAGGCGCAGTTAGGGATAAAAGATGTAGAGGAAGAAAGGGAGGAAAGAGTTGGCCGGTCTCCAAAACTCGCCATATAAAATGCAGAGTAAGACTGGGATTAATACGGAGCCTTGGGGGACGCCTCTGGTTCTGATAAACGCATCCAACTGTCTGTCTGAGCTCTGTTATCTGTTGCACGGCGCTGCATACACCACTGTTATCCCTGTGGGAGACAGGAACACCACTAATCTTCCCCTGAGGTGACACTTGCACCTCGGCACTCCCCAGATGTTGGAATGCTGATCCCTTTTATTACTATTTTCACCGTCGCACTCGTCGATAGAGCTGCTGGAACGGAGATTTATCGGTTCTGTTTACTGAACCACCGTGACTAATTGCTGTTTATTTATGCATTATTGCAGTTATCTCATATTTGAGTCAGCTGAGTCAGTGGGTGACAGAATTTGATTGACAGGTGGTAATTAAACCAGAAAAGGATGAATTGATGGGAGGGATTTAAAGGGACATTCTGGTATTTTTCTAACTTACTTTAATCAAGGAGGCAAATTTTGGTGTTTGACACAGAGACAAGCATTTGAAATGTTTGTATTATGTGGAAGTGATTGATAAAAGCTTGAAGGGTTCTCACACTGTTGGCCCCAATGTGTGTTATTTTGGCTGTTCTGACCCACAATCCTCTGCGCAGTTACATAACGTAGACTGACATGCCATACATGTCCCTGGTAAGCTCAGCAGAGCTCGACGAATGGCATTTTGTATGTTTGTTCAAGGTGCAATGTTATGACCAAGTAAATGAACATTTTTTCTTAATTGAAATGCATTTAAATTTTAACAAATAATTTAATTGAACTGACCACAAATTATTTGTAATTGTTGTGTAAGGAGCTTTCGGCCTGTGTTGATTTTGGTGACCCCTGTGGATGAAGCGGTACCTCTTATCTCTTTGCCAATTTTGTCCTGTACATTTGTATGTTCCGCCAAAAAATGGCACATATCACTCGCTGTTAGACTTTGACCTGAAAGAAAAAAAAAGGGGTGTTTTGGCAGGGTGTAATTAATCGCCTCACCTGACACCTACCCCCCGGCAGTGGTTACAGGCATTAAAAATAACAATATAGAAATAATCAGTCTTGGCGCTGATGGCTTGGTTTGCTTTTGTAGCTCATGTAGAGGCATCAGTATTAATTTCAGTCTGTTTCATAACCAGCTAAAAAATCCTTACACTAGCTTTAAGTTGAAATGATGTTTTGCAGCAATGCAACCATGGATTCCTACAGAAAATAATAATTACTTTTACTAGATATCTATACGACATATTTCAGGCTCCAAGATTTCATAAAAATAACCTTGGAAAAAAAATCCTTTTTAGTCAGAATATTTCATTTACTATAAGCATCATACAGCTAAAGTTTTGCAAAAAGCAGATAAGTTCAACTGTCAACTGGTATAAATGTAAAGTTAAAGGAACAGATTTACATTTTAGTCAATACACTTCATTACTTTTGTGTTAAGAGTCTAATCTAAGTGAGAAGATTTTTACCACTTTCTGATAAATACAAAGCTAGCTTACCGTAGGAAAAAACAATAATGTGTTATTTTTTCATGGTGTCATTTTTGTATTGGTAAAACAAGTGAGCTACAGAGTTGCTGGTACTGCACGTTGTTTTTAATCTCTTTTAAAAGAGCCAGGCTAGCTGTTTTCTTTCCAGCCGTTATGCTAAGTAGGCTAACTGATGTCAGATGTGCGTCTCTGCTCTGCGGATTCATTTTCATCTCCTCCTTTCACATCCCAGTCTGTACTTGGATTGGTGTTTATCAGGGATACTGCTGCTCTTATTGCTGCAGATGGCAGAAAACAAAGAGATATATCCTCGGCATAAGCACTTCCCACTGCCAGAACAATGTCAACTGATTTAAACAGCCTCGGCTTTTCTGTCACCACAGGCAGGGCTGGGGCCGGCGCAGGATATGCTTGGCTGAATATGAGCAGGACAGATTGCTCATTCACGCAACACAACGGCAAAGACAGATCCTTCAAAGTCCCTCACTTTCACGCGCACATCCAAATGCACTGACTGGCACGCAAACAAGCACACTGTACCGCTGACACACACACACACACACACAGTGCTCAGCATGATAGATGGGGAAAGACACAAAGGTCAGCAGTCAGCAGGGCTTCACTTAGACAGGACTCGGGTTCTTTTACATCACCTTGACTTAGGAGATGGAGCTGACCCAAACCGATCCTTGCCACCGTTGTTGCACTGCAATATACAGCACAGGTCAGCAACTGTTTTAAAGGGATAGAGCTCTAAGAGGCTTCCAGTAGCCCCAGTGCTATTTAACCTGCGCTGTGCCGTCCACCGTCCTGACTGACTGTGTCTCATTTCCCGTCCTCTGGCATGTGAAGAAGGGATCCCATGTGGTCGCGAATGACACGTGCGTTTATCTTGCCCACGTTTGCAGATCAGCACTCCCGTCAGCGTGGCGGTATATCTCGCTGAATAGCTACCCTCTAGGGGAAGTGATATACAGAACATATCATTCACATCCATGCAGGCGCACATGCACGCACAGGCTTGATTACACACATGTCACAGAGATGGTGAGGTGACTGGTTGTCGCACAGCACGCACTGCAAGAGAATTAAAGCAAACAAAGGCAGTGAAATCACCGCACATAGAAGCTACTGTTCAGGTCGTTTTCAGGTTTGCACAATTGAGTGAAGACGTTTCAAATTCTTTAATTTGGATGAAAACTGAGGAACAGTAGAACCTGTTGCAGGGCAGGCTGTGGTTGAGCTCCTCTTGTGTTACTTTGTTGTGATCAGACGCTATCACACATGCAGCGCAGTGCACGGATCTCATTAAAGCTCCTGTAATTGGGCTGACCTTGATGGGAGGCGTGATGCGTCAGGGGTTGGGAAAAGGGTGTGGCTCAGTGGTAGAGTCAGTCTTTCAATTGGAAGGTTGGTGGTTCGATCCCCAGCTCCCTCAGGCTACATGTCGAAGTTTCCTTGGGCAATATGCTGAACCCCAAATTGCTCCCGGTGGCATAGCCATCGGTGTGTGATGTCTGCTTTAGACTAAGACTAAATTCACACTGTATTTTCCTCTTGAACTGGTAGAGACCAAAACTGAGCTAAAAGGGAATAAGCACAAAACCCCAAATAACAGCTACTGTCGCTCTATTTATAACATGTTCTTCTCTTTAGCTTATAGAACCTCGACCAAAATACTTTACCACAATTATCCAAAGCAATAATGCAGCTATGTGACAAGAATAAAAGTGAAACTAATGATGTAAGAATTAGGGCAGCAATTTTTCGTAAAACAAATGTATTTGTTTTTCAAAGGATAAACTGGAGTAAATGGCCATGAAAGTACTGTTAGTTGTTCTACTTTATGCGAGTGCATAATAAATCCCTGATCAAAGCTCATATTTAAGCAACATTGTTTGAGAAAACAGAACTGCTTTTCTGATTAAATGGGCCAAGGCAGACTGTGTGTGTTCGCTCCGTGTGGGTTGGAATCTAGCTGGTTTTTTTGTCTCCCTTGCCAATCTGCACTGAATAAAGCAAAAACACTATGGCAAATTGGCTTTTGAAAACATGGGTTCACTGTAAAGCTAACTGACATTGTTGTCGTCTGGTGTGTTTGCGGCTTAGCTCTTATCCTCGTAATGGCAGGGGACGGGATAGCATGACCGCGCACGTGCTCAGCATGCTAACCCTCAGGAGGAACCACAACCACACGGTTGGCGCTTCTTCTCTGCGAGGACACATGAAGTGGACCGTGAGGCTCACCGGCATAAGCTTGGCAACCTGCAGCCTCAGGTTGGCAAAGGAGGCTTAAAGTAACAGGATTGGGGGAGTTTACAATCTGAAGAAGGGATAGTAAAGTGGATTACAGTGTAACTGATCCAAGATCTTTTTACCGGCTGTGTCTCATCTCGCATCTGCAACTTGATGCATGTATTGTAGTTATGCAACACAGTGTGCATGTGGATTCTCTGCGTGAAAACTCATTTGTGCCTTGCGTCAATCATATTTACAACACAGGACAGTACATCAAACCAAATCATGTACAGGATGGAATCAAGAGTCTGCATGCATGTTATTCTGTATGTGAACGGATGCGTTGTTGTGGTGTAAGAATTCCATCAGCTGTTCCAGGCTGCAACATGTCATCTTTAACTCATCAGCTGGCACCGTGCATGCGCTGAAGTGTTGTTTCCCCAGCTGTGGATTAGCAAACGAGGGAGCGGAGATCTTCTTGGCCATGGCTGCCGGGGCGGCGAGAGAGACAGTGTAATTAGCGCTCAGTGCCAGCATCCAGGGCAGATCCAGTGACTGGTGGGAACCCACTGGGACGGAGAGGAAGACGTTGGCAAAAACGGCTGCAGGCTGACTGACAGTGCAGAGGACGGAAGAGGTTGGGAAAACAGAGGGAGAGAGAGAGGCAGACAATAATGAGCTGCAGCTCCGGGCTTCTGAGTTTTTCTTCCTCTTTTCTCTTTCCTCCCTCTTTCCGCCTCGGCGTTGCTTCTTAAGCCACGGGCCTGCAGTGCTGCGGTGTCCCTTTTAGTGCATACAAGTGTCTGTTTTGACTACGCAGAGAGGCAGAGGGGACGGCGACAGAGGAACGCTCATTGCAATAACACCCATTTCCTCATGTTTTATGCATGTCCAGTCAGCATATTCATTCCAGATAATAGGAATGCAGCGAAAGCCTGCTCACATGGAAGGCCTTTTTTGCATGTGCAGTCAATGCAGTTTAGGGGATTATGTTTAGCATGCATACAAGGAGGCTGACTACAAGTGATTTTAATTCAAACAGCATGTCAGTGTTAACATGTCAGGGACAAGGAGCCAATTAGGGGCATCCATTCTGCACCAGCTAAAGGAGGGGAAATATGTGATGCTGTAAGGACAAAGGTCAAACACATTTTCCATGAATAAGATAGCAACTTAGCAACCTTACACGCACTTTACGGCGCAGTACACATAACAACATGGGTGATCCCCTGAGAGCGGACACTGACTGACATGCTAATGCAGCAGAATGAAAGGTCAGTGTGACGGAGAGCCGCCCTCTCTCCTGGGAAACACCTTGACAAGAAGAGTGCTGCTGTTTGCTTGTGACGTGATAGACTGTTACACATATATGCAGTAAAAAGTGCATGAAAAGTGTGTGTGTGTGATAGAGGTGAGTTTTTTTTAGGTGTGTTCCCGCCGGTGCCAGGCTGCTTAAACAGCACATTGTGATTAACCTGCAGGTCAGTCTGGTGGTATTAAGGCCATCACTCCAATCCCCACATATCCATCACAGGGCGTCAGGCCTGGATTTACAATGCTAGCCCGAGCCGCACAGGTTAAGGCTGGGCTTTAAGCGGGCAAGAAGCCCCCTGTTTTTGGCTCTAACTTATAGCTCGTGGTGCTATTTGGCGCAAGATTCATGGCCCTCCTCCCTGCAATACTTCAATACTTAAGACTGATGAAAATCTGCGATCAATAAGCAAATAGGACCTGAAAGGGCAGCCGGGATCTTAATTCATTGGCGTGCTGGACCGGGATGAGCCGCGGGGTGATGGGACTCTGCATGTAGGTGTTCCATCAATCGTGGAGCTGGACGCCAGCCGACCTGCTCCTGTTTGGACTGTAAAAGCAGGGCGTGGAGGGTCTTTAACGCCCCATTACTGTATATTAAATCTCACTCAGAACATATTTGCCAGGCGACTCTGTAACTGTTAACAAAAGATACATTCACAGTAGAAACCACGAGGATGAGCCAAAGAAACCACAGAAAACAGAACAAAAAGAGTCTACTGACGCACACGAAGAGGAGGCCCTGCTGCACACGGATGCAGAGTATCAAACATACTCAAATGTGCCGGTTTGTCTGTGAGGAGAAGATTGATGAAATCAACAATTCACAGCTGTCAGAGGACTGCAGGATTCATGGTTACTAAATCAGAGCAGTTGAAGATTTATAACCGGGCTACAGTCTAATCCCTCACACCGGAAATCACACGCTCCTCCGGCACAGAACTGTGTCAGAGGTCTCGAGGACAAATATAGAGAAGACACGATGAAGGTGAGCGGAAAATATTGCACCAATTTCCTTCTTTCTGCAAGAAGTAGGGATGTAAATAGCACTAAAACAGGTTGCAATATTATATAGTATGTTTCTTTAAATGTTGCACTTGCAAAACTGTAAGTAGTGATGTGTAGTATGGAGTAGTCATGAGTCAATCGTTTGAAACAAACAACTCTTTTTACTGACTCAAGAGCCACGAGTCCTCATCTCCACTAACTCGTTCACTGACTCGCCCTTCTAGCCGCTACTAGCCACTGCAACCTGCGAATTTGAGGCGAGACTACCGTATGAGCCCCATATGAGACCGCTGAGCCCTGTGAGAAAAACAATCAGTTTGGCGCTTGTTTCAACTCAGTACTCGCTCCCACAGTCCGCCCCGGAGCTCGCTCCCTGCCCTGATCTGAAGGTCTGACCTGAGTTACACGAATCAGTCAGTCAGTACCCGCTCTCCCAACAAGCCCAAGCGAAATGACTCGCTTTACAATCAGAAACTATCAGTTTCATGTAGTTCTCCTTGGCGGCACCTGTAGCGACACTTCCCAGATATCCAGACAGTGTCGCATGTGTGACGTCCACGGTCGGCTCCGGTTGTAACTCTTGATTTTCCTCGCTGAGGGTCGCTTTACTTTTTAGACTGTTTGCCTTCATCTCGAGTCGAGTTTGTTTCTTTTTCTTTGGATTTTCACGTATTTTTGAAGTTGTATCTGTAGTCATCGATCTTTTATTTGTTAGTTCAGCCATAGTAGATTACTGTTTACTCGCAACACTGGAAAGAGACTGGAAAACACGTCACTAACTGGGCGCCGCTGGTGATCTTTTCAGCAAAAGTCGCCACAGACACCCAGTCTGTAATACTGCAATAAAAAGGCTTTCATCAGTGGGCCATAGGCTCAGTCACCATTTTGTTACCTCATTAGATAGTGACTTAACAGACATTTATTTAAATGAAAGTCTTCGAGATTATCACTTTAATGTTAGCGGAGTGCTAAACTGGAAGTCTCTAGTGCGCATGCTCTATGCACACTTGGGCCGGTGGGGGATTTAAGCTCTGGGTAACTGACTCAAGTGACTCGAGTGACTTGAAAACCTGACTCTCTTTAGAGAGTGACTCATACACACTCCACTGAGTAAAAAGAGTCGAACATCCTATCTCTAACTGGAAGATGTAAGATCTCAGAGAGATACCAGGGAGAAAGGAAGATCACGCCTGAAGGAAGAGCCACCATTTAGAAAAGTTATAAACCCTGGTGTTCGGACTGATTATAGAACAAACTAGATACTTCAAACATACTGAGGCCTTTATTTCATATCCTACTCTGCTGTGAGTTTTAACGTCAGTTTTTTTTTTTTTTGGCTTTGTATGACTTTTTATATTTAGAGAGATGACAGTGGATAGTGCCGGAAATGGGGGAAGAGAGAATGGGGGATGACACGCGTTAAAGGGCCGAGGGCAGGAGTTGAACCCGGGGCCGCCGCATCGAGGACTATAGCCTCTGTATATGGCCGCTGATTTAACTGCTGAGCTATACCGGAGCCATTGAAGTCAATTTAAGGTGTTTTGATGTCAATTTTTGAGGTTGATTTTTAAGGTTGATTTTTGACGTCTGTTTTTTGCTGCTGCAGCAGGGACTGCATACATACACATGACACACAGACGCTTTTTCAAATGTAAAGTATCTGTATCTATATCTTGAAGTGACACACTGCCCGAACACATTAAATGAGTTCAGAATTAGTTCAACATATTCGACATAAATACCATAATATATATAATAGATAAGCAAAAGGGTGGTTGCACATCTTTTTGTTTGCTCTACAGCAGCGTTACTCCTATCTGTAGGTTTGACGTCCATAATCTCTCTCCTGGCTCGCAGCCACATTCCTACATCAGAGAAGCGGGAAGAGGACAAGGTGTTGTTGTGTTTACTCAGTCGCAGACCCACAATTCTTTAATCCACACTTGGGAAACGACAAACTGGCATTGGATGAGAAAGAGAGACTTGGACGGAGCACAAGAAGCGCCTCACATAGACTCATGTGACAGCTGAAAGTGCCAACATTTGGAATACAATATGGTGCACATGTATGATAATTTACATTTTTGAATATATATTAAGCACTGCATGTATAAAAATGGACTAATAATAGGCTCTTAATGTAGCAGACCAACAAGCACAAGCTCTGGTTAGTCTTATTTGCACAGGCTGGGATATTAATTACAGCTTAAACAAACAGTGACAAGATCAAATCCCTCAACACGTGCCCAGTGCCTACAGGGGGAATGAGCTCCCTCTCTCCACTCGTTAAGGCTGTAATTAATTAGCTGCTTCTGGAGATCGTCACAAATACATTCAGTGAAATTAATCTCTCTTTCTTTGTCTCACTCCTCGAGGAGAGAGCACATCTCTCTCAGGTAATTCCCCTCACTTGACCTTTTTGTTCCCGCGCCAAAGAGAAAGAAGTTATCAAGAGCGGACTCAAGTTCACTTTTAAGAGCCGCGGGACAATTTCTGCATCAGCTCTCAGTAACAATCCCGCTGCTATCGCTTGTATCTGAAAGCTCAGGAATCTCTATTTTAATGTGGAGAGAAGGGCCTCAGAACGACATTAAGCTGTTCACATCAAAGAAGAAGAGTAAATGGTTTTTCTGTGGGCTTTTCTCAGAGGAGAGAGGAGGAGAAGAGGCTGATAAAGCGAGGCAGAGCTGCATCGCACACACTCAGATTGAGATATCGACCTTATAATGTACAAAGGGCCCCTTGATGTACAATCTCTCCCAGTTTGCCACTATCTTGTTCCTTTTTGTCGCTCTTTTCACTTCCGACTGCCTCCGTTTCTTTTCCGCTCCTTGCCTCTTTTACAAGGCCTGATTTTCTGCGCCTCCCAGGAGGCTGGAGAAACTTCTGAAAGTACACTCATCCATCCCAACGAGTGCCTTTCAAACTCGCCCTTCAGGGGCCGGTGCTAAAATTCCAGAGTCCAAGGAGGAGGAGAGACAGATGGAGGGAGAGGAGAACGCAAAGAGGCTTGATGGAGTAGCAGAGGTATGAGAGGGAGAGAGCAAAGACGGAGGGATGAGAGCCGGAGAGCATCGTGTGACTCACCTCGCTCGGCGGGAGAGCAGAGGAAGGACGAGCAGGTGATGAATACAGCAGGATGTCATCCAAGCGCCCTGGAAAGCTTTTCTTACGCACTTCCCCTCGTTTCTGCAGAGCTCCACACCATGGAAACAATACACCGGCCTGGTGGAGACACAGAAAATGCAAACTCACATCAAACCTACTGTATTGTTCTCCTTTGTGCAAAGTTGTAAACTAACACGGTGAGCATTTTTACACAGAAGGGTAAGTGTAGTGTAATAGCTCCAGAAATGTGGCCTGAAATCAAAGTTGAGAGTCTCATAAAGCAGCCGCAAAACCTGGTTACAAAACTGATCATTTCTCAAGTGGGCGTGGCAGACAACGTTTTGATTGACATCTGCCTGGATCCACAGGGTGCAGCAACTGCACATGTGACAATCAGCACAGTGCAGCCCTAAGCATTATGTATGACTCATCTGAGTCACGAGAGGAAGCAGGTGCCCCGCAATCTGAAAATGATCAACTGGTCTCTAAATGGTTTCAAAATGCTATGCAATCCATGGTATAGTTTTCAAAGCCATGAATGCAACGCTAAGTGACAGCTCTGTACAGTTAGCTAGTGCCATACTATAAGAGAGCTGAACTGCCCCTGCTGACGCACAATATCCGCTGCTGAAAATACATCAGTGTACAGAGACTTCAGGTGAATGAAACGAAAGCATTTACGCTGCCGTTTATTAGTTTTTCATTAAAAGTTAAACTTTATTGCGAGTGCTGACGTCTTTGTGCGTACAGTATTACCTTCGAGTCGGCACCGATAACCTCTTTAGAGTTTTTGAGTTGAACGCACCAGCTTTTTTCTTGGTTTTGCTGTTTTCATGTATATGACACTGCTTTACATGGTTTGAAGGCTATTCTGAATTTGGGTTTCCAGTGACTTTCCAGTGATCATGTGCTCCCCTTTTGCTGTCCTCAGGTTGAAGCAGAAACTCCATACCAATGACTGTACGCGTCTCCATCTGCTTCCATTGTACAAAATTGAAGCCAAAGTACCCCCCATGATAGGCGCTGCCATATTGCCATGGTGACGTCATTTGGAGCCAGAGCTTCGCAGAAGGGATTGGCGGGTGGAGCCGCCGAAGCCACTTCAGCTAACCAAAACACATACTTAACTTAACTGGTCTGAAGCAGATGTTCACAGATATGGACACTTCAGTGGCTGTAGTGATCGTTTTAGTTACGTCCTCTCTCGCCGATCGTCCTCTACTCTGCTCATCTGGAACTGATCGGCTGCAGGAGCCGTATTTGTCAACAGAGCTGTCAATCATCCTTTTTACAGCATCAAATAACTAAAACTAAACTTGTCAGAAAAATGAACACTTGGACGTAAATCAGCATGATAAGAACTAAGTATAATGACAGAAACCAAAATGTATTTGCCGTGTATTTTGATTTTATACTTTGACTCATGTCCCATCTGTTAACATGGAGGAGGCAGGCTTTATGACCTATACTGCAGCCAGTCAGCAGGGGGCGATAGAGATGTTTTAGCTTCACTTTTAGGGAGCTGTCATGTTGTCCATCTTTTTATACAGTCTATGCTCCATACCCTGAACATATCATGCTAATGGAATGAGACAACAGGCTGTAAAAGTGTTATTCTACCTCTTAATCAGCACCAATCAAGCTAACGAGCATGTGTTTGGACCGTGGGAGGAAGCCGGAGTCCCTACTCACACACGAGGGGAACATGCAAAGTCTGCCGGCTGAACCTGGGATTCGAACCAGAAACCTCCTAGCTGTGAGGCTACAATGCTAACCACTGCACCATCGTGCCACCCTAAATGCAAAAGTGAGTATTAAACATTATGATGAGCTAATGTCACCTTAAATCAATATCGTGTTTCATTTTCACATTTAGGCCGGAACGGTGGTGCAGTGGTTAGCACTGTCGCCTCACAGCTAGGAGGTTTCTGGTTCGAATCCAAGTTTCAGTTGGCCCTGTCTTCATGCTATTATGTGCATATCATCATGTTCATAATGTAGCTCTCTGTATATGTACCTGGAATAGTGTGAGTGTACTAAACCCATCACCTACTCAACAGAGCAGGGTAATCATGTGTGACTTCATTAGTGGTGGTTATTCCTGTTGGTTACTACAGACAGGTGAAAGGCACAGCTAATGAGCTTCCCACCCTCACCCCAGGAGTCACCCAGGAAGATCAAAGCTTACACACTCACACACACACACACACACACAGTAAGAGAGAACACAAGGATTCACACGTGATTCACATGTGCAGACTAGACAAGAAGATGAGTGAGAAGACGGGTGGCAATTAAGAGTGTTGCAGACCACCTTGAAACACTTGGACACAATCGATGTAGGGATTAAGTCAGCAGTTTACTATGAATGAATGCCTTAATCAAGTCTATAAATTCCTGCATGCAGCCAGTTTAACGCCAACATGTAGATACTGAGTACAGAACAAAATGTTCAGCATGGCAACGGAACTTTAACTTCCTTTAACTTTAATGTCAATTATTTGCAGCCCCTGTGGAGAGAGCTTCTTATCTCTTTGCTGAGCGAGCCTTGTAGATACATGCATAGTGTTCTCGTTTAAACTGGCTTAAAATAACAAAACAGAGATAGTCAGTGTTCTAGTTTGTAGTCTGTTTTGCTTTAGTGTTCAGTTAAGACAGTGTCATGAGTGAAAACGCCTCACAGTCGATGAAATTCAAAGTCTGTGTACATGAGGTGATGCAGCCGCCTTGGTGTCAGCCATATTGTTTCTCACCTCGTCGCTCCCCCACGTTTGTCCTCTACTCATCTTGCTGCCTGGCTGCGTGACTGTCTCTGCAAGTGTCAACATCTGTTAACAACGCACAATGCACAGTTTTTTGGTACGCTTCCTGTATTAGGTCCTACTTTAACTCGATTATGTTCTCACCTAGATCTAACCGCACCGTGGTTCATTTGGAAATGGACCGAGTCTCGTCTTTTCCGGCGGACCAGGGTCCGGTGGTTTGGTCCGCACCAGAGTGCGACTGCATCTTCTCACCTGTCCAAATGAACCGGACTTTCGGAGTAAAGCCTGAACGTTCAGACCAAAGCTGTCAAGTCTGAAAGCACCCTCAGAGGGCAGGTCACAATCTTTACCAGTTCCATACAGTCTGACTTTGTTTGCAACCAGAGCAGTCGCCCCCCTGCTGGCCGTAAGAAAGAATGCAGGTTTAAGGCACTTGTGCATTGGTTTTAACTTAGAAATAAAGAGCTGTGTCCGCTTCCTCTATAAGTTAATTATTTTTTAAAAAGGATCCCTGATAGCAGAAAAGAAAATCAAGTCAAACAGACCCATGTATACTTATTCCCAATACCAAAGTCAGCTGACTTTAACAGACCTGAATAAAGAACAACACACCGCTGGCTGCAGCATGAAGCCCAAACACGCACACAGGTTCAAAATGAGAAGCTATACATTCCACGTACCTCCCTCTAATTTATATACATATACATACACATGTACATTTATACCTCGTCAACAAAAACTTGGATTAATTTGGAGTAAACTGGAGCGTTATGCAAACACACTCAGAGACAGCACCATGAGTCTCAGAATCCTGTTCCAACACATTAGCATAAAGCCAAATCTGAGCGCGGCACAGATCTGAAGGACATTAATTATACATGTGTTTTTATGGGATAATAGGTCTCTTTTGGTGTGGTGTTGCTGGGTATGATTGGCAGGGTTTGTTGACTGTCCTGCTCCTGAAAGCACAGGCCGCTACAGCAGCCGCCCATGTGGGATGACAGGTCACCCTGCTGATGTCGGCCTTTTTTAGAGGTTAGAGCGCGACAGGACCTGAAGGATTCTCCGCATCCGCACGTCGACATGAAATATCTGCCGTGACACCCCGTTGAGAGCGGGGAGATTCCATAAAAAATTCTGCTGACACCTGCGGACGTCGACTTCTATTACTCAGCAGACATCAGCAAAGTCATTTTCATTGGATAGTCCTCCAGTGTCACCTGTTTGTCTGCTCTACTTTCTTCCTCCCTTCCCCTTCCTCTTTCTCTGATGGAAAGACGTGTGGCACCCAAGCCAGTTTTAAAGATTAAATCCCTCATTCATTTCTGTCAATCCCTTTGTGCTCTTCCTCCCTTTTTGCCCTTTTCTCTTCTGCTTCAAGGATGAGGAAATCGTCAGACTCGTCTCTCTGTCCCCGCTCTACCGCCTGACATTGGGTGGACATGGGTCACCTGCTACCATCAATAATATTGACAACTTGTGTTTACACAGAAGCTCCTTGAGTTTATAATAAATGACTGGAGTGTCGTGCAGTTTTCCAGCCACTATGGAAGCACTTTTTCTCTGTATGAATCTGACAATCAGCAAAACTGACTGTTAAAGGGCAAGTGTGCAAAATTTGGGGGGATGTATCGGAAGAAATATAATATAAAATTAAAGTATATTTCAGGCGCATAATCACTTAACAGTAAGAATCATAAGCCCCTTTCACACATGTACTGCACTTTTTATTGGTAATTTATTTACAAAACGACACAACAGAGTGGCACCATAAAAATCTTCCATACTTTATTCCTTAGGGACTCAAAAATAAGATGTATTAAGTATCGACAAATCACTGCTAGCAACAGGCTGCTAGTCACTTAAGCTACTAGCAGCCTGTTGCTACATTGCCCAATAGGTTGATTGAAGTCCCAACAATCATAGTTTAGGATTATGGGGTGGCATTTGGGGCCCAGGCCACCCCCTAGAAATGCCCCTGCTCCTGACACTTTTCCGGATGGGCTGCATGTGTGAAGGCACACGTCCGAATTTTTCAACCCAACTTTACGCAGACTTTTTCCTGCCAGCCTCCTGGTAAAATGGCCGCAAGAAGTTGGGGCAGGGTGATGATGACAATAGCAAAAGAGACAAATTGGAGAGATGAAGAGATTGGGGAGCTTCTGGCTGTTGGAGACTTTTTTTATGTCATGTGTTTTGTGTTTTCTTCCACTTTAAATATCCCTCTTACATAAACAGATGGAGCATGTCCCATTTCCAGTGAGCCCGCCATGAGGCACCGCCATGCTTCTACAGTAGCCCAGAATGGGCAAACCAAAGACTGGCTCTAGAGAAGGCCTTTTGTATTATATGCAACAGTATTATGCAACACATAAGAATTGAACTGTGGCTCTAGCTTTTAAAATGTTTGCTGGATGGTTGAACAGCATCTGAAGCCTCCTCCGCTCTTAACCTTTTGAACATCTGACCTTCAGAGGACTGTGTGCAACAATTTTTAAACTTCCTGAATCCAATAATCCCCATTCAAACCTACTTCGGGAGATGGATCGGTGGGTGTGCGAACATTAGAAAGAATAGTTTTTTAGGAAAGTGTACACCATCCATGTAATTAAAACATAAACATGTCCCGCCCCTTTCTTTGACAAACAGCTTTTAAACCCGCCTTCAAGTTAAAGCGTGGGTTGGACTGACAACACATCGTACAGACCATGCCTTTACACTATAAATAAAGTGTGCTGCAAGTACAAGTGCATTTTTCTAATTGAGTATATAAAGTAAATATATGAGGCCTGAACCGGCCTTGTCTGTATTATCAATCTACACATGATGCATTCCATAATTAATTGACATACATGCTATATGAGCCAACAGCAAAACAGCACCATATTATTTTGTTGGTATGTTATATTATACACGTCTCTGCGTAATGTTGGTTTATTTCTTAGCCTCTTGCTCTTATTAATATGACCTTTCTCTAGCAGCTGTAATTTAATAATCTGCCTTAAGGCCATAAAATGTCAAAATGATTTATACTTGTGAGTGAAAGGCCATGAATCAATAATTAAATGACATTCCTTATTTCAGACTCACAAGCATTCCTCCAAGAACATCTGATTTTCTTAAGTAATTACTACGATCATAACTTATGAATGAAAGCCAAATAAAATGTTGATATTTACATGATTGAGAATACTCAGTGAAAGGCTGCCTCTGTCTTTGCACTCTGGTTGTAAAGCTGTGTGAAAATGGTTCATAAGAAGGTATCGCTCACAGTCAGTGGCAACATTGCTGGTTTTAGCAACTGTGATGTCTGAGAGTGGTTGTTTACTCCAATAGCTTTAGAGGGTATTTACAGGGGCTGTGTTTTGGGGACTCTGCTGCTTAGACAAACAACAGAGTAGAGGCAAGAACCTGCTAGCTTAAATATATAATGTCAAAGATTTTCATTTAAATCAATGTCTGGTAAGTTATTATGTATCGTCGAATGAGGTAACACAATGGTGATTGAGCCTGTGGCCCACTGATGAAAGCCTTTCCTGTGGCGACTTTCACAGAAGAAATCACAAGCGGCGCCCAGTTAGTGACGCGTTTTCCATCAGCCAGCAGTGGTTGGTCTGCCAGAGAGGGTAGGCGGAGCTAAGCGGCTGCTTTTCCAGTTTCTGCAAATGTTGCGAGTAAACAGTAATCTACTATTGCTGAACAAACAAAGAAAAGATCGATGACTGTAGATACAACTTCAAAAATAAGTACGGAACAAATTCGACGCTCAGATGAAGGCAAACAGTCGAAAAGGAAAGCAACTGTCAGCAAGGAAAATCAAGAGTTACAACCGTGACAAAGGGAGCCAACCGTAGATGTCTGGTTATCTGAGACGTATGCGCCCATAGTTTCCTTTTATTGCCATAAGGTGCCACCAAATAGAACGAAACTGAGAACTTCGAGATTATTACTTTAACACCTGGGACTGAATTCAAGGGATCTTATTGGTTCCCACTAGATATGAAGATATGAAGACAAATTCACAGCTTCTTGATTGTTGGGCAAGTGAATAGACAATGGGCTGTGTATACGGAGGGACATCAAGCCAGATTTCAAGGCTAAGGCTAACAGAAGCTAACATTAGCATTCAACAAATTCCTATCTAACATTACATTTAGCATAGCTATTTGCTAGCTAACATTATTGTAGGCTAGGAAATGCCTGTGTTACACTATTAAATTGTGTAAGCTGTTGTCTTAAAGTAGGTACTGAGTCGGAGTATATTTCTTTAATGTTAAACATGATGACATAACACGGGTTAGGTGAGCCTAAACGAGTATTTTCCACTCATTCTAAATACTGCTAGAATCCTGTGTGTGTCAGTGCGTGCACATGCGTGGGTTGTGCAGTGAATGTCACATGGTCGAGGTTTCATATTTAATACCACAAACAGTCATTAATTCAACCTCGAGGGCCAATGAAATCAGCAAAGCAGAGGCTATTAGGAGTGCTGAAAATGGTGTGTGCATAATGGCTGCAGGGACGAGCTAATGCGCTAACGTAGCCTTTTCAGATCTGGATGTTGCTCATTATTATCTCTTTTTCAACTTCCTGACCCCAGCTTTGTGTCAGTTTTAAATGCTGCTGACTTTTATCCGCAGGTTTCTTCTCCTACAATAAATTTTCTTTCTCTCCCCTGAAGATACGTCTCGTAGCAGGTCAGCGCTACATCTAGCCGCATAGAAATAATTTGCCCTGCTGCCACTCAGCGAGCCAGAATAATTTATGTGCAGGATTAAAATTGGACTATTTCAACACACAGTGGAGTCCAGTGCGAAAGGTTAGAATACCACTGACATGTTGACTCTGCTCAGTGTCACAAAATCACAGGGTATAAAGTTAGTCAGGGTGCTTTGACAGCTAAAGGCCTGCAGATGTCATTTCACTTGTCTCAGGCACCATATGCAATCCATCCTTTCTTTCACACTCTGCTTTTCTGACGACACAAGTGATGGGAAAATAACATTTAAATTCGACCCCCTTCCAGCACGGATACAGACGTATGTAGGAGGGTCCTTTATCCGTCTGTCTCGGACAACAAGAGCAATCATGCTTCAACTCTCTCCCTGCTTTGTAAACCAGTCTGTGCTCTGCATATCGCAGCGCTTTTCTTTCTTTCCCTTTTTCGCTCCCAGCTCCCATTTTAATCATGCCGTGTCAAAAAATATGAGGATTATGAGATTTGCATTGTTCCCACATGAAGCGGACTGGGGGGCTATTTTTTAAGATGTGTCAAGTGATCGCTTTGTTCAAAACAAAACATAAAAAAACATGCAGACATGCACTTACGCCGTGCACACAGGCATGTAGCCGTGCAGAATTAGGGGGTTGGAATGCACGGCCCACAGTGGGATTTGGGACGGGATGCCAGCAGCAGCAGCAGCAGCAGCAGCAGCAGCAGCAGCAGCAGCAGGCTCCCGGCTTTGTACAGCTCAGCTCTCTCAGCACACATCATTAATAACCTCATAGAAGAGGAGAAAAGAACAACTGTTACTCCTTTTGATTTATGGCGGAGTCTTTGTATTAAAGAGCGCATCCGGAGGCTCACAACGCAAGCCCCCCGACCAGCGGTGAGTAAACCACAGTCTCCTGTGTGCAGAGGTCAAGGTTTGTTTTCAGAGAGGTCATCTTATTCTGGATCAGGAGATGGAGAGAGACCCAGAGAGAGAGAGAGAGAGAGAGAGAGAGAGCGGAGGAAGGGGTGTGTTCCTAGACTGACATAACATCCTGCTGTTTTCCATTCGACTCCTGCTAGGTGTTTGTCCCTCCCGCGCCTCTCTGCGCCTCTGTCGGCGCTATTTCAAGAGCAGCATGGCTGTAGCTGGATCAATACATACCCAGAGCAAACAGGGAGTGTATACCCGTCCTACTGCAGTGCAGGGGAGGGGATGAAAGGTGTGCTAACTCCACAGTGTTCTGGGGATGTGCCGTTCGAAACTGCTCTCCCTTACACAGAGGTTTCCAGGTCTGGAGAGACAGAGAGGGCCGCATCAGGCGGTGGCTTTAATGCTAAATAAAAAGTATTAAAGTTCTGGTAGATTTCCTCCTCCCTTGATGCAAACTTACTTTTAAGAAGCGCTGAAAAATCACCAATCTTAGGAGGGGAGGGTGTTTAAAAAAAAGCGCAACGAGTTTCCTCTGAAGGAGTAAAGATGATGGAGAGGTAACTTTTCTGACAGGGCGAGCAGGCAGAAAGTGTTCTCAACAACAACTTCAGCTCACAGTCGGCATTGACATGCACATGGAGGCGAGGATAGAGGGTGTCTGTCATGCTCTCACCGAGACACCGAGCTGGGCCTGTCAGTTATCTTCCACATATAGGCTTCAGAGGGTTAGAGTCAGAAAAATGAGAGAGAGCGAGCGAGAGGGACAGAGAGGGCAAGAGACGGAGCGATGGAAACGCCGACACAAAGGCAGAGACAGTGACTGAAGGGGATGAGCGGGAGAGAAAAAAGGGAATGAAATAACGCGAAAATAAAAAAGCCCTGAGTCATGCAAGAGTGGGAAGATAAAGCAAGCAAATGCACAAGCATCAGCACAAGTACAAAGTTCGGATTTTTTGTTGCTGCAGCAATTAATAAGCACTATCTCTTTGGGCATGGGTAGGAGGGAGAGATAAACTCTGATCAAGTTTTGGTGGTTCTGGTGGATTTGACGGCTCAGACAAGGATCCGATTGAATCCTCTTATCAGACCTTATCATTAATTCACATTTTGAACCGGAGTTTGAGTTACATCATGTCTGCGCATAATGAAAGCGCACCAGATCATCCTTTTTTCTATCTCCAGCTGTTTTTCAAATTTTTTCATCGCATCCTGGGAGGAGTAAGAGCTCGTGTTTAATTAGATTCTTTTTCGGCGTTATGCCGGCTCCTACAGAGGAAACACCTGTGAGCCACATACCAGTTAATAATGAAGAAAGAGAAACGATAAGCAGATACACTTATGAGAAGCTTATAATTAGTTTGCTATAAATAACACCATTATCCTGCTTTGGAGCTACTGACTTCATGTAGCTAATACAGGACATAATACAACTGCCTTTGTGATTGTCTGCACCGCCCTAATTGTTGTCACCTGTGTCTCGTTATTTACACCTGTGTCTGATCACACCATGTGTATTTAGTCACTGTGTTCCCTCCTTTCTTCTGCCAGTTCATATCATCAAACTCTATGTTTCTGTTTTCACCTTTTGCTGGACTTTAATTTTTGTTTGCCTGGATATTGACAAGGAAAGAGGAATCTACACAGGTAACGTATTTGAAGCATATTTTTGACACGCAGGTGCCAGGACAGAACCGCTCCAATGTTATTCAATGTTGCAATCTCCACCAGCTGCGTATGCAGCGCGGGAGGCGGCCATAACACGCAGTGTTGTGACCAAGTCATCTTTGCTCAAATTCCAAGCAAGTCTCGAGTCATTTGTTCTTGGGCAAGTCAAGCGAGTCGAGTCCTTAGTTAAGGCAAGTCAAGTCTTTTTTCCAGTTTTTCCACCCATGATACAGCACTCTTACCTGTAGTATCCGGTCTTTATAAAGAGAAGAGACAAGGTGTTAGTAGCCCGTCTAATAATGATATTATTGGCCAATTTATATAACCTGTTCAAAAAGTATGACAGTGAATTGTATCTGTATTATCTTGGCACAGACGCAGCCATGATGATGGTCTGCTCTGAGATCGTATTGAGTAGTAACGAGAACGACTGATGAGGCTTCTCTTTGGGGAAAAAAACATCAGGTAGCTGTGGGCCTTGATGTTGTGTGTTGCCATAGCGAGGAGTTTGACTGACAGCCAGTCCTCCAATAATGACAATCACATACCGGGGAGCTTTTTGAGCCATCCAATTATGATTCCCAACATTTTATATTTAACAGCTAACATTCAAACTTATGAACACATTCAAGTCATCCGAGTCATCATGCCTCAAGTCAAGTCAAGTCTCAAGTCATTTATTTTTTGTCAAGTCAAGTCGCAAGTCATCAAAACAGTGACTCAAGTCAACTCGAGTCCATGTCACCAAGTCTAGAGTTGACATCTCTGGTAACACGTGAGTCATTTTCCTGTTGTTCGGGCCTCATTTGTATCTGCTTCTTAGTTTGGCTAATCCCATCCGCAGCATTGCTAACGGAGCCACTGGGACTCAGAGGCTGCACTGAGGATGTACTAGCAGTAACGCTGCTTTGCTATAGCAGTCAAACCCACTGCACTGCTTCAGATCTATAGAATGTTGAACTTGTATGTGTTTTGTCAGGTTACTTGTTGTTACCCCCTTTAGACTACCTTGTAACTTAAACTGCACGTAGACGCACTAAGAGAGTTAAATTTGGTGAAGTGAGCCCAAACTCTCGAACACTTCGCTCTGTCTGCCATAAAGACCTACTAAACTTTCTCTAGCCTGAGACCACAACAAACATCATCGCCAAACTTTGACTGAATTGAGGTAAAAGGCTCTAAAGTCGTATGTTATCCTCATGACAGAAAAGAGCCTGCTGGTATTTTTTGGGTCGTTACAACACTGACCTTTAATCAGGTCACCTCGGCAGCAACAGGCTACTAAACACCCACCTGCTTCATGGAACATCCCCGTTACCAGAGCACACTATTCTCACATTGCAACGCAGTAAACAGGATGATGGATACTGTGTCAGCACTTTTGTCACATCATACTTTATCACAAGGTTAGCCCAAATGTCAGCTGCTCTCACTGCTGTGGCATTCAGTTTTATGGCTACATTTCAGCTTTCACAGAAGATCTCTTCCCAAGAAACAGACTTAACTCACTGTTTTATCTACATGCAGAGGAAGCACCAGAGATGAGCAACATACCTGCAAGTGTGACGAATAAAACAGCCACTAAATGATTACAGAGAATACAGATATGGCTGCCACTTCATTAAAACATTCAGGTTTCTCGTGCAAGCTCTAATGAAAAGTAAGTGGACCATGAGCTTTGAATTTTTGCCAAATTGTGTTTATAAATGACTTGATTCTGTCTCAAAAAACACAATTACCACGTAATTGTTGGTTGATATATGAGGGTGTACAGTATGGCAGGCGTTAAGCACCATTAACCCCCTATATAGATCCACAGCTCACTTTATGGGTCTTGTTGGCAGAATGCTTTCGATGAGGGTGATTTTTCAAGGGCCCTATCAATACCCAATGGCAGCATAAGCTCCGAGGGCAGAGCGGTGAGTGATGAGCGCAGCGCTGTCATCATGCAGAGAAGGCTAATGGGAAAATAGTTCCAGCCCTTGCTCCTGCATTGCACATATGATTACAGGAATGCAGTGGGAAGAAAGGGGTTGCGTTAAGTGATAAGAGTGTGAATTCTCCAGCTCTAGCTCACAGTGTCAGTACCATAAATAGTGTAATCTGCAGCCTGGTAGATTTTCATGGAGCTGTAAAAGGCGAGATTGAGTTACAGTGACCTCCGTGTTTCCCTGACGTGGCCTACAGTGTGTGGGTGGATGTGGTGGAGGGTGGAGGAAGACGAGTGCGTATAAGGTTGAAGGAGTCAAGGTTCCCCAGAGGGGGGGTTGGATGGTAATGTGGAAACAGGCGTAATTAATCTCCAGATGGGTGAGGGGGCGCTAGCAGTGTCTGTGTCGTGCATCTCTGTGCTGGGGTGTTTCGTGATGGCCCCCGCACCCTCCTCACCCCGGGCCCCTGGGGCCATCCTTCATTCTTATTTATGAGCTTCCACACGGCCACTCAGCTCTGCTGTACCACCTCTGCATCGATCCCTCAAGGTCGACAAGGAGCTTAGCTGCTGCCGGTGAGCTGTATGCATGAACAGCTATAACAGAAGGGATCAGTGTGTGTGTGTGTGTGTGTGCGCGCGTGGGGAGGCTGCTGCGGCTTCCGACAGTATTTCCGTCTGTCCTGTTCAGGAGGGGGTTTACCTTTGAACAGCCATGCCGCAAAACCCCGGGGTGCCACACCCGATCCTGCTGCAGAAGCACATCAGGACAAGGTTTCCTCGCAGGAAATAGAGACACGCCCCGATGAGCAGGACACAGGATTTTTTAAAGAATCCAGGAGATGCACCGCTGTTTGAAATCCTGGTACAACCATGTGTTAGTGCTCTGTGGAAAGTGACACAGGGGAAACATGAAATGCTAAGTAATTCCAGCCAGGCTCAGTATTACCACAGGAATATAAGATTTGGTATTAAAATCCAAAGCTGGGTGCACTTAAGGTAACACCATGGACAGACCTAATGACTGTCACTCCCTCCTGCTCAAGCATTTCATCTTTTTTCCACATGTCAGAGCTCCTGCAGCCTCAGGCTTGTCATACCCTTCTGTAACTCTAATGACTAATCTTCCAAAAGTCTTTGCTTCTCAGCGTCTGCAACACATGCCCGCCTGGTGCGTAGTGTCTGAGCTAGTAAAGTTTTCAGTCGAGCTGTGAGCAAAAAGTCTGCAGCGTCATCCCTCCTCTTAAAGAACTTTGTGGCCTCTGTGCACAACTGAGGCGCTCAAGGTCAGAGGTCAGCAGGGAGCGCAGTGGGACTCGAGTTGAGGGAGGATGTCATGGCTGCAGCCAGGCAGGGAGATTCGAGCTGCGGGTAAGGAGCTTCCTGCTCTCCCCTGGACATACACTGGGTGGGTGGGTGACGCAGAGCTCTTAAACCCCTGCGGAGCGAGGCACTACATTTCACGATCTTACTCATGTTGCTCCGGAGCGTCTCATGTGACTGTCAATCTGTGAGTCACACCTGGCTTCCAGTTTCCTGCAAACAGTGTTTTCCCTTTGTCTCCGGCTTTGACTTTCAGACGAGAGATGATCGGCGGTTCTTACTGAAGGAACATTCATTGGAATAGGGAAGGCAATCACTGCAACAACTACATTTTACAGCACAATAGGTGAATGTTTGAAAGTACAAAACAGCACATGTGAATCCCTGAGTCTCTTTCGCTTGCTTTAGTGGCCAGTTCCTGTATGTTGCCGCCCTTATGATGTATGATGCATCTCAATTGATATTGATGGTATAATAGTAAACTGTACATTTGGTCATTACTCTTCTGGCTGTGCTGTGTGGAACTGAATTATATTGCGTGTTGCACATAAACCGTAAACGTTTTACTGCCCTTCAATGCACTTGCCTGAGGATTTCAGTTTGTTATGTATCTCCTCTTGTAATATGTCCCCAGGTGTGTATTTAGACCCCTATGCAGGGATTAAAGCAAGAAAAAATCTTTTGACTAAAAAATGTTTTTTTTCCAGGATAGCCATCGACAGCTGCAAAAGAAAGTAGCAGAATATGTTGAATTCCGATGGGACGTTTTCACATTTTTAAGTCAAGCAAACTGAAACATACGTAGAGTTGGTAAGGGCTTCCAGCGGCACTCTTCCCTGGGAGAAAAGAATAGTAATTTTAATCTACAAATGAATTTTGCCTTATTTTATGGAAGCCTCGTTATTACGAGATATTTCTCTCTTGGAGCTTTATAAAAAAAAAAGGAAAATAACAGAAGGCAAAATTAGGGCCACTCTTGTCTTTTGCTCCTTTTGTGCCATAAATACCAAAGTGGAAAGGACGGCACATTTTGAAGAAAAGAACTAAGTTCATGTAATGTCTTGCTCAATATTTCAAATACAGATTATGTCCTCAAGCGGCTTTCATTCGAGTCATCTTCATATGTTGCTGCAGTTTACATTTAGCTGTCTGAAGATACAGTAAGACAAAGACAGTGGAATTATTCATAATCTAATGTGCATAAACAACATCTGTCCCTTTATCTACAAACATTAAAATCAGGCGTTTGCGCTGCTTCGACAAAAGTTGTTAGGATGTTACAATTTCATTTACCAGACGCTTTTGTCCAAAGCGAGAGTTAATGATGTACGCATTCATACCGGGAGCAATTTGGGGTTCAGTGTCTTGCCCAAGGACACTTCGATATGTGACTGCAGCAGTCAGGGGTCAAACCGCCAACCTTCCGATTGAGAGACGACAAATCTACCACTGAGCCACAGCCGCCCCGCCCGTTGTCATGGTGAACCTAATCAAACATGGCAAATTTTTTAGAACTCCACATTACAATATACGAGTCAGATGAAAAAAAAGCATGCCAAAAACACATGCTGGAAATCAACAAACCTGATACAGCCTCCATTCTTTTCCCATGCACCCCAGTGCCAATGGGCCATGAAGACGCCTTGCCATCACGTATTAACTTCTGTGGCATGCTAATGATGTGGCCATTGCTATAATTACATTTGCATTGGGAAAACTATCAAGCAGGCAGACAAGTATGAATACCATTAGGGTGCAACTCATGAGACGGGGCGATTCGCTGCGGAATGAGTCTGGTGAGTGGCAGGTATGATGTGAAAACAGCGTGAGCGATTTCTCAGTGAAAAAACACAGTCGTATAATGGATTCACTCAACGTGATGCATGTTTTTGTGTCTGTCACTTTGGCGACAAACCGGCACTTTGAAATGTAAAGCGGAGGAGAGGGGAGATAGTTAGAATACATGAGTAAATAGATGTACGGAGTTCATGTGGGGTCAAAATTAAATACGACAGAGTTTGCTTAATGAAGTTGCAGAGCTTGGTAAAGTTTTCTATGGGAATTTAGATGATTAATCTCTTTATAATTTGATGTAATTTTGGTTTAAACAGAACTCCACAGAGGCTAGGTATCATTTCCCTGAACTACATGGTTCAGTGAGCTCCGTCTACAGCTGACAAATTAAGTCCTTCAGGGGACGCATTGTCAAATACACGACTCCATCCTGTCCATTCATACATAATGAATGACCTGTCCATTCATACATAATACTGTCCATGCGTGCACGTATTCAGTTACACTAATATCTCCCCTCAGCACTATTTGACTGGATCACAATATGCTAGCTACCGAAATTGGCTTGGGGAACCAATATGGCCGGCACATCGCATTGTAAAAAGGCCGAGCCGAGCTTGAAAAGAGCTTTGTGAGGGAAATTGAAGAATGCTGAGAATAAATGTTTGCTCTATAGGATGTACCGGCCACAGTGTGCTGTGTTGGTGAATAAATGATGAAGAGGAAGAAGGCCCTGTCCTGCTGAGCTTGTCAGCTTTGGACAGCTTTGTGTGTGCGTGGGTGTGTGTGTGTGTGTGTGTGTGTTTGCGGAGCTGACAGGATAGCTGGCCCAGTTGGATTTATATGCAGGCATGTTTCAATGTCAACATTTTTATGGGAGCTTAAATCATTTTTCTATATATATTTGTAAAGATTTGCACACTCAGAGAGGATTCTCCCTCCCAGTGTACAGGAATCAATCGTCTCAGCCATGAGCGTCTTATTGCATTTCCATGCCTCCTAGTTACTGTACTATCCATAAAGTGGGGTTGTTGCATATGGCTGCATTTAGTGGATTTTTAAGTGTTCAATGTTGTTAATAAAAAACTTGCTATTTAAACTTTGAGCCTCTCGGGCATCTAGATGAAAAGTCAGGTGATAACCAAAGTGACTACAGCTCATCCTGAGGGGGTCATTAATGCCTAACCTCATTTCAGGCTGGAGGTTGCCATTTGGTCAATAAGTGAGAAAGAAAGTCAAGTATTAGCGTAACCTAACATTACTGTCACTATTTCATTTCAATAAAATGACATAAACTGAATCAACATTAATAACTGTGAATAAACATGACTCGAATTAAACTTCAATAAATTATCTCATTATTGGACATGATTTGTTGGCTGACCGCCGGGGTCAGCCCTACACATGGGTCTGTATGTGACTGACTGACTGAGTGACTGACTGAGTGAGTGAGTGAGTGACGGTCTTTTCACAGCCGTAGAGAGAGAGAGTTGCGACATCACAATGGCAGATCATGGAGCATGTTGGACCTCCACTGACGCGACTCTCTGTCTATACGGCTCTGGATACTTTGTTCGGGGAGTAGGCATGCTGTCAATTCTGGGTTGTTTGGGCTTCTGTTAACACACTGCTGGGTTACTTTGACTTTGACTGTAAATTCTAACAAGTTAAGTTTGCTTAAAAATTAGAACACCACTTACCTTGGGAAAAGTAAGTAAAAGAACTTAACTGTGTCAAGTCTTATGAAATGTGTTTAGAATGAACATGTGTTGTTTGAGTAAGCTGTACTTTTTGTACGATGTGAGCACTTAAGTACACGGTAAAACCTGATCAGTTAGTTCAACTCAAACCATTTGAGGAAACTGTGAAACAGTGTATTGAACTTAGAATGAGTGAGTATTTTGACCTAATCAGTTAAGTAAGATGAACTTAATTAAGGACTAATTTCAGTTGAGGAAACCAATTACCTTGAACCTTTTAAGTTGCATTAACACAAAACAAATACCCTAAAATTTGGTGTATAAGAGGCCCTTTTAATAAAACATTTTTTTTAATCTATTTATAGAAACATTTATAGTTTTTCAATAGCTTCCATGTCATGTGACCCAGTGTCCTCAAATCAATCAATCAACACTCACTTGGACAACAAAGACACACCTCATTACATTGGATATAATTGCTGCTAAAATTTTATATTAAAATTTATGTTAAAGTCGAGGTGAAATGAAAAAAGTCATTTTAATCCTTTTAGAACACATCCCCGGTAATATTGTGCATCTATTTGACAATATAGGCCCAAAAAAATACAGAAAATCCATTTCTTCTTATTCTCAAAATCTGATCATTTTTTCTTCCGGTAAAACTAAATTTCACGCATGCTTAAGTTAGCACCAAACAATTTCAATCAATCAATCTGCAACATTTAGCCGCAGAGCACCAAGAATGCTCGGTCAGTTAGCTAGCTACTGCGCTGTGGAGAACGTCTGTCTACGCCCACTTCTCAGCGATCAAATCAAATCCCTCTAATGATATGTCCCGCCTGCACGTCCTGTTTCACTTGGAAATATGTCACGATACGGAAGCTAGATACTCTCGAAATGCCGTTTCAGCTTGACTTTGAAATCTACGTTTTTTTTCAATTGTTTTAACGGACATGATCACCTCCACCCACCCTTAATCAACGTTACAGTAGGCTGCCAGCTACCGCTAGCTACCGCACTTCTTAGACTTAATGTAACTAACTGTAATCGATTACTTCAACTTAGAGTGTTCCAAAAATGTGTATCAATCAAAATGAATGAGTAAGTACCACAATAATCATTTATGAGTTACTGCTAATTCATTGGGATGAGTTACGTCAATTTTCTTTGACTGTTGGCTAAATAAATTCATCTATTCTGAGGCTATCCGATCCATCTATCTAAAATGTATGGCTCCAAAACAATCCATTGTTCCAGGGCCAGAGCTGGAGAGGAATTTTGCTGCCTCGCTGTAAATCTGAGGTCATTATTCAATATTCCCCTTTGGATTTAATTATTGAGCGCTGCATTAGTCTCTGTCCTGCTGAGCGTTTGTGTGCGCACATGCAAGTATAAGCATGACTTTGTTAGGCACACATGCTGCAGTCTAGCAGCATCACTAATGCAGCACGGAAACAGAAGGTTTCACATGCCTGCCAAGAGATTCCTCTCTGGGTCGTTCACACTTTAAACCTTCAGTTTATACACCAAGAACACTTTACTGTACGCTCGCTGAACATATGACAGATTCTCCAGAAGAACTCGATGCGTCAGACACTCACAGCAGACACATGGTGAGATGTCATCAATCCATCAGGGACTGAGTCTGTTGCTTCCTCTGTAGCACATAAAGCAAAGCTGCTAGTAAGTCAAGGACAACATCTCTATAGACTGAGGGATGATGCTGATGTCATTTTTATGGCACCCGTAAGATGATGTCACAGATGCAAAGCTGACATGCCCCAGCTCAAAGATGTTTGAGAACTCCCTGTGAACAAAAACAGACACATCTTCAAGGACATTCACGTCGAGTTTCTCACCTAAAAGTTGATTTCTGCAGGAGCACCTGCACAAGACAAGGACATCCGCATACATTCAAACTTGTCGTGAAAATGTGAGTTTGTGTGTGTTTGCATTCGCGCAGTATTTTGATGAGCCATGGAGGTGTCACCTGCTACTGCGTGTGGCTGCGTTCTTCTGTGGTGTTGACAGGAAGAGGGGGGTTATGGGACAGGAGCAGCAACAGCGGTATTTCAGATGGCAGCAGGAGCTGTCTGCCGGCTGTGTTCCCTCTGTCTCAGCCCTCATCTTTCTCTCTTTTTCTTTTCCACACTGCCTGTTTCTTTTTTTCCCATCATACACTGTGAGTGCCTCACTGGGCTGTGGGTTCACTTCAGTCCCCCTACTTTAGGCATGTCTTATGTGTGAATAAAGGCGTACAGATTTGTTAATTATTTGACGTGGTGTGGACAAAGAAAGTCAACTTAAAGTTTAGTGAAATAACTGGAATTCACATGAAATAAATGTTTTAATTTCATCTTTGATTGATGTGGCAAAGACATGCTTCTCCCAGTAATGCAAGAGGTCTGGTATGTGAGGCATTTAGGATTCAGGACTTTGCTATCTGATGTGGTTGAGCTGTAAGTAAGGGATAATGTATAGTGAGCAGGTTGTTACAGCAGATTGTGACACGGCTGTGTTAAATACTTGATTCTGATTGGTTAATCACGGCATTCCGAGGTCTGTTATTTCTTGATAACAGAGAGTTATTATTAAGAACAGACCGTTGCTAAGGATGCAGATTAATTATTTCATTAATTTAAAAATGATTATATTTCTGTTTTTTTCTGTTACACTCACAGTGAGAGCTGCATAGCAACAGTTAACTCTGTAGCCTTCTTAAAATGAGCTAACCGAGCTGTTATTACTCACATTAAATTGAACGTTTCCACCGCTGGTGAAGTAAGACACAGTTAACGGGACCAATTTTTCTCATTCATGTTCACAGTCTTTCAACATTACTATGTCCCTTACTGAGATCTGTTTAATATTAACTTCATGTGCCCTCTTCAGTTTTGTAGATCTCTCTGTCATAGCCTTTAGTATTTGCATCTTACCTCTGTTTTTGTCTTTTTTCCCTCTTTAAACAGACCAACATAAATTTTACCAGACTTCTTTCCACAAATTGATGTGATTACAGTTAGTCCTCTGGATTCTGTGATTAGAGTCACATCCCTAGCAACGGTCTGTTCTTCATAGCAACGGTCTGCTATCGATAAAATAGCTGACCTCAGAATGCCGTGATTAACCAATCAGAAGTATTGAAATCGAAATATTTATTGAATAATTTTTGCATGATTATGTTTGTAGATTTTTGGTCTGTTTTCTTTCTTGTTTATATGTATATTTTTAACTTGAACTACTTGATATATCTCTTTTACCTTTTTTAATCCTCTCGTTGATTAGTGTCACTAAATTTAATAAATACAGAAATGTTTGAACCAAAAGAGGGCAAAAGACTATCAAAAGTCAGGCATGCAAAAGTTAAAGTCATAGAGGTCGCTAAAGTTATCCAGCAGCAGTTGTATGTTGTTTCCAGTCGAGGTAGACAGCTGGAAGATTTATGGCATCACGACTTCCAATCAAGCGTGAAACATTTTCCATGACGGTCCAACAGATGGAAAGCCAGCCTCACCACATGTAACATGTTTGATAACATCCAGATAAATGAACAAACATACCTAAGCCTGATTAATCTGCTGTGTCACGCATTTCAGCAAACACAACATACAGGCTGCAGAATATAATGACATACAGAGTGTGATACGACTGTATGGGGAATGATAGGAGGCAGAAGACATTAAGCTGACAGCTGTCAGTCAGTGTTTTATGCTCCACCAAGGATTAGCGTGTGCATTAACAAACACCTAATTACCCTCAACTGCTTTTCATTCAGATTCCATGAATATTTAATGGAACACAGTAATGAAATTGTGTAAAAGTAAATTTAGCACAGCGGGGCTAAACAGCTAACTGCAATTATCCCACAGCTCAGGCCATCGCAGCATGAGGCCGTTTTAATGCAAGAGTAATTAAAACTAGGCAAACTTATTGACAGCAGTAATAATAAATGCAATAACACTGGGATTTTAAACATGATGTATACACAGTTCTTATCATAAATTAGTTTAGTAATTACATTCCTAAACCTCGGAGTAAACACAATAATGACTGAGACAACAAAGAGGATGGTAAACACATCATTTATATGCTAAAACCACATGAAGGAGCAACTGGCTAGCAAAGCATGCTAGCTATTAAAGGGAATGGTACATTTTTGACAGGGAAGACGATGCTAGGCGATTCTTTTAGCGTGAGACACCAATTACTTCAGTCAATTATTGTCTTTTGTTCCTTTTCTTGTGAAACTCAGAAAAAAAAGACATCAAAGGACATGTTCCCTGATTTTCAGCTGCGTGTTCACATACATTGTCCTGGACAGGTATTGATCCAGTGAGAAATGAAGAGGACAGAAATCAATAGCTTTTACATGAATGCACAACTAGCAGTTTTAGTACATGTGTGTGTGCGTGTGCGTGCGGGTGTGTATGTGATGAGCAGGATAAGGGCAGAAAGGGTGAAACAGACAATACTGTAGCGCTTGACACTGCACACACACAAAAAACCGTGCTTTTAGTGTGTACAGTATATACAGGGCCCTGAATATGGATTGAATTTTCCATGTGTTGTCATTTACAATTGCAAATGTAAAGTAGATATTATTGGGGTCGAATGCAATGGATCAACACAAGTCCAAAGGGGGTTAATACCTTTGCAGGCCACTGTATGCACACACTCACATGAGGATAATATACGGAACACAACCGGAAGGTACTTTTTTTTATGTTATTATGTTTAATGTCCACGCATAAGGAACCATAACAAGAGTGCTTTGCTCAGGCCAGAACCTGTAACGTGCTCCTGCTTGCACGGCCTCGCTCAGGGTGACAAAGTTGGGCTGAGCTGGCTGAACTTCGCTTGTGAGATTTAAGAGGTCTCTGGATTAGAGCCAGGGATTTCATTCCTCTGGAGAATCAGGGCTGACAGTGGCTTCGGTTCCTCGTGATACACACATTAAAACCATCAAAATGCATCTTTGAGTTCCTCCCTCACACAGCCTCTCTCTCTCTTTTACTGCCTTCTTTCCATTTTCCTTCCTGTCTATCTCTCTATCTCCTGTCTTAGTGAATTGACAGACATGCAGAGCAGTCATCAGTCTGTGGCAGATTAGGTCTAAATGACCTGTCATTATGTTTGACCAATGGCCAATCAGAGCAGATAGAGAGACAGACAGACAGGCAGACGCCTGTGTAGATCTAAATTTACGAGCCAATGTGCCGCCACGGCAGAACCAACAGATCACCCAAACCACCCACTGCATCACCCGCAGCAGCAGGTCTGATAGAGTTAGTGAGGAACATGTTCGTCACAGCTTTTAGGTCACGCAGAGCTGACGGAAGGTTGCTGATACATTTATTTCAGTAAAGAGTGACAGCTGACAAACGCTGGTAAATATTTGTTAGAGAAGGAGTTTTAATTATAATGTCATAATACGGTTTTAGCTTGGTGGCTAACTGTTATTACAGTGTTATTTTTCCCCCCAGATTTTTCACAAGCATACTACAGTGAAATAGATTTATTAGAATGTAAACGTCATGATGTCACACACAAAAAAGGGTGTCTGCAATTCGTTATGAGACAGGAGCTGATGGTACAAACATTTTCATAGCTATATGAATCAAGCTAGCTAGCTCAGAAAGCCAGTTATTAAAATGTTGTATATCTTTAGTAACAGTTTCTTGAATAAAATGTTGCACAACGTCGAGAACAAAAAGCCAGGGGGAGAAAACATCCCAGTACAGTGTGAATAGAAAAATGCTGAGAGGCTTTAAGTCAGCGCTGCCTAGCTTGCGTGAGTGTTAGCAGCTAGCTGTCCGGCTACACTGTATCACAAGCTTTTTTTAACCAAGTATTTTAGCTAAAATGAAATTGTGGCATTTTCTGATGGGACTGAGCCTTATAAAAACACTCATGGTTTAAGACTTTTGTAGACACTTTTATTTTTGGTACTATCAGGTGACTGGAGCTGGGTAGCGCAAAACTGGTAGCTAAATGGCACATCAAACGCTCCTCTGAGTAACAGTAATCAGGAGAGAGCGTAAAACATGCCAAAGTTTGAGGCAGTGAGTAATTAAGCTTTTCTGGCATTGCAAATGGGTGGACAAACATTTGATGTCACTAATTCTGTCTCTGTCAGAGTAAAGTTGTCAAAGTACACAGAGTGTGCGTGCTTATATTCACGTTTTCTCTCCTGTAGTCTGTTGCTTCATGCTATATTTGATGTACATTTAATAGGCTACCGTAAAAGCGTAGGCCTCATCATGCTGTGTGTGTTTGAGTATGTTGGCTTAGTCACACTCACACACACAGCTGTCAGTGTTGGGTGTCTCGCAGCTGGAGCAGAGGCTGTCATAGGGAGCCAATGTCAAAGCAGAGCTGAAGTCACAGTTGAACCTGAAGGCATCACCAACTCTCAATCTCCCTTCCTCTCTGTTTTCCATCTCTTCATTCTCTCCTTTGAGAATAAAGCTCGCTTCAAAGACCAGCCCTAACTTTTGTTTTATTACAGGTCACGATAGATTGGTGTCAGTGTCTTTCTCAACAACATTTTAAGAGATGTGACAGAAGGGACCAGCGGTAAATGTTTGTGGGGGATTGGAGCCTTTCTCCTGTTTGACACGTGTCCACAAACCCATGACCCCCACAGCTGACTGCTTACGGGCACATTAGTCACTATAGACACTGTCCTCCCTCTGCTTTGTCAGCTCAGGCAGTTGGATTACATCACAAGTGAATCAGATTATTCTCCTGACCTTCTTTTTCATTAAAATCAGATGAACGAAAGGAGCTCAAACACTGTTGGTGTGTCTCAAAGAAAGAGCAGCTTATGGATACCTTCTTTTCTTTCTCTTTTCCAGCTGAAGTCTAAAGTCACGACAGGGCTGCAGAGGCTGTATAAGGCAGGCAACTGGCTGCGAGAATTGATTCTTGTCTTTGGGGCAACTGTATTGGTTTCGCTCTAATAAATAGGTGCAACTCCCTCCAGCTCCTCACTAAACTGTACACCCGAAAACAGCCTGTCCTGCTACTGAAAAATGAGGAGAGAAAGAAGGATCCACACTCATCCATTTCAAAGAGAAAAGCAGACCTATAATGAGAAGGAAAGCAGCACATTTTCTTGTGGACATTGGAATGGATTGCTGTGGGGTAAATAATTACATTCCCAAGTTACTTAAATATACTATAACTAATTTAATCTTTTTCCTTCCTTTTGAAAGGCTTTTATTCAGCCCGCTCTTTCTATGACGCCTCTATAATAATAGGCCAAGGGTGGGTATTATGCTAATTTCAATAATGTCAGTAATTTCAGTAATGTGCAGGCCCTCATACAGCCTCAGCTTGAAACGACTCAATCAGCTGTTCCTTTAAGAAACTCCGCCCCTACAAGCCTGCTTTCTTCTGATTGGCCAGCTCTCCGAAGCATGCTGAGGCTGCACTTTGTGACATCACAAAAAACAGTGTGAAACCTGGCGTAAAAGTAAAATGGCAAAGGTGGCGCAATGGCAGAGCTTTGTAACGGCACTGTGGCGGTTATGCAATGTAAAAGGGGCTACAATTTGTGAAACAGTTTTTTTAAATTTGCGACCAAAAAGTATTTTTTTTAGCATTATACTCACAAATGAGAGATTTTAGATAAAACAGCCCGCTCAAGGCCATAACAGTGATCGTACAGTATTTAGAGAAGCAATAAGAGCAGTGTATCGAATGACAAGGGGTTGCTTGTAGTGATGTTAAAGAGTTATCACCTGATCAAGCTCCCTTTAGCTTTACGGATCTGTAAAGGGAGTTGTTCGGTGATCGGCTGGTGACTGTAGTATCAGGCAGCTGAAAACCCGCACACATCCTGCTTAGCACCAAACGGCAGACAAAGGTAGCAACCAGTTAGCAAGGAGCCAGAGAGTTGGAGGAGACTAAAACAGAGCTAAAATGAAAATTACAATTGGACTTACATTATTCAGGTGGTTACAAACACGACTCCAAATGAATGGTCATGTTAGTCTGGTGAGCACTTTTCCCTCCATATAAAGTTAATTATATGCCACAAGTTTCTTTGCTGCCCCCAAATGCCAAAATAAATCATTGCAGGTGTGCGTTCCTTACACATCTGTGTACTTGTTTCTTCAACCTTGAGGCGGACAAAGACATTTACACTAGAACAGAGGAATAATTGAGTGAAGATAATTATGCGCTGTGGACTCAGTGCTGCCTAATTGAGCCATAACATCACCCCTCCCACACCCACACGGACACATCAAAGCAGGTGTGAGAGCACAGGGGCAGCGGATGGTCAGAAGGGTGAGCGAACACAGCAACTGATGCCACAATACATTTTTAAGTAGAAAGCTGGAGGTGGAAGGTCAGAGAGTCCTTGAGCAGGTTTACGATCCTGATCTAATCCACACATCTAATGAGGAACAATCAGCTTAGACTCCGAAGGCAAGCCTACAACACCTGGGCCTCTTTAACACAGCTTGCACAAGCAAACAAAGACACACAATTTAAACTGAACAGAATAGAACAGAAATATTAGCTTGAAAAGTGTTGAGTGGAATCTCTAAAGTAGTAGATATAAAAGAAATGAAAAAGAAAATAAGGAGCTCTTTCCTCATACTCATTTCTCTGTGTCCTGACCGCTGTGCAGCCTGCTCTGCTCTCCAAGTGAGAACGTGGATGCCGTCCAGCAGAAGCAATGATGATTACCTTGGACAACATCCATTATGAAGCACAGGCCAGTGACACTGACACTAGATTACTCCCACAGACACTATTTTCACCTGCTGGCCTCCCAATATAACTGAATAAGTGTTTGTTTTATCAGCCTGGGTCGGGAAAATGAGACTCTGAGAGGACAACAACCTCCTCTACCGTCTGCTGCATCACTGGTGTTATAGCTATCAGGGTTTCTCCCTCTTGGTCACTCTATCCTCCTCTTTATCCCGGTCCCTCCCTCCCTCCCTCTCTCCACTATTAGTTTGTGCTCCCAGCCCCCATCAAATCAATCTCAGCTCCTTAGCAGTGTGAAGTCACTCCACCACACCTGCTGCTATGATTAAACGGACATGGGACGCTCTTGTGTGACCTATCCATCATGCATGTCCCACACTGTGGGTGCTGGATGTACTGCAGGAATGAGTGAGGATCTGAAAAGTGAAGCCAATGCGGACGCGCCTTAAACCTGCATTCTTTCTAATGACCACCAGGGGGCGCCTCTTCTGGTTGCAAAAAGAAGTCAGATTGTATACAAGCTGTGTCCCAATTCAGGGGCTGCATCCTTTGAAGCGCGTCAATGGCCGTCCCATTTTGAAGGCTCCTTCAGATGCGGCCGACAAATGCTTCCTCCTTTTCCCAGGCCGAGATGGATCCTAAGGGTGCATCCTTTATGGAACAACATATCCCAAGATTCATTGCGCACCAATTCATATGAGATGGCGGACTCTCAAGCGGCCGAGGAATACGCTACGGGGCCGGTTAAGCTCAGTTGGTAGAGCAGGTGCCCCATGTACAGAGGCAAAGTTCTTGACACATGGCTGCGGGTTCGACTCCAACTTGTGGCCCTTTGGTGCATGTCATCTGCCACTCTCTCCTCCCCATATTTCCTGTCAAGTTTTTGGTTTCAACTCAATCGAATAGTTATCTATACAAATTTTAAAAATAACGAAAGGGCCCTTGAAACAAATTATCTTTAAAATAATAGGTTAAGTTACGTGACGTTAGTTACGTTAGCCCGTTAGCTAGCTACCTGCTGCTAGGTGACAGGAGTAGCGTTTGGAGATGCAAGGGTAAGAGTCAGGACAGCTGGTGACGCAAACAGGAAATCCTCTGTAGACTTGATCGTCTTGTTTCAGTTTGGCTTTCGCGGCCTACACTGGCTATGAATGACCCATCCTCTGTAGGCCGTGTCCTTTGAAGAATGCAGCCCCCGAATTGAAGAAAATGAGCCTACTTCTCAGCTGATTTATGACCTTAGTTTACATTTCCTTAACAAGTCGGTGATCACAATCTGTAGCTGACTAGTTTTAAGTCTTCTACAATATAGCATGATATTCATTTTGTAAATAATAGTCCTATTTAGAGTCTACAATAAAGCAGGGTAAGGTTATGCTTAGCTTGTGGTTGACGCTTGAGAAGTCTCTTGTTAAATGTGTACCAAAAGATTGTAAGCTGTTTTGGGTTTTGTTCTGTGCCTGTTCTTTTGTCGTCTTATCAGCATCCAGCAATAAAATTTTGCATTAGCACCTAATTTATATCACAGTAGAGCGAAACAGGGATTGCACCTTGTAAGCCAAGCTAGCTCTCACATTAGCTGATTAGTTAACGGTTGCTAAGCCCTCATTTCTCTCCAGCTCCGCCCTCTCATCCAAATATGGTGAGTCCGGGCCTCAAAAACCAAGATGGCGATGCCCAAAATGCCAAACTCGAGGCGTCAAACACTAGCCCAAACATACATTGTGTGTGTTTTAATACCGGCTGTGAAATACATCGTTATACTCTTTGGCCTCATGGCCATTGGTCTCCAGCATAAGATCTCAGCCATCACCCAAGGTTGGAAGTATTGTTTCAGAGCCTAAAAACTTAATGACGCATTTTCATCTCTCTTCAAAAATAAATCAGCTGTCTTTATTAGACATGCAACCCAGGTACCTTAGCGTGCGGGTCTGCCTCATGCATAAATGCACTTTTAGTGAGGAAAGTTTCTGTCTGTGAACCAGCCAGAAAGAAATCTCCAATTCCCACTCCCCTCCCTGCTGACTCTACCTCGCTCCTCTTTACTTCTGCTTCCTAACTCTACACGTCTCCTCATTTGGCTCCCTGCTTCATTTTCATTCTTTGCATCTCTTTTAATTTAGTTTTCTATCCCCTCCCCTGAATCCCTTTGCCTCGTTCACCTTGAGAGGTCTCCTCCTCCTCCATCTCCACCCCCCACCTCTTCCTGTGTGAGAGAGTATCTGTTTCAGAGCCAGGAACACGTAGAAATGCTGCTATAGTGGACAGAAAGGAAACATCACCAACCTCCTCTGAGCCTGGCGCTCCCTCCACTCCCCCTTCCTCCGCTTCACAGGGATCCATGCTGTCTCGATAGATGTGAACGAAGGTCATCTTGTGGCTGAGTAAGAGCCAAACACATTGCTAGTCTTCCTCAGCAATGCAAATACAGGAGCACTGCTCTGTTTTCTTTGCTTAAGCTATGTATACAGCTGTGTGGACAAACGGTATTGATAGTTACTGCAGTAACCTGATACTACAGTGTGAGTGCATGCATGAATATATTTTAGCAGCGTGCATTCACCTGTGTTTGTCTGTGTGGTTTATATGTAGATTGCAGAGACCTGTGGTAGCAGGGGGCAGTTATAATTAACGGCTTAATGGATGATGCAGCCAAATCGAAAATGCGCTTGCAGCTACAAAGTAACACTTCCGTTATTGATCTCCAGCAGGTAGCACCCACCAACGCATGCAGAGTGGCTGCTTAAATGTCTGACGCAGGTTGCACACACAAAACGACAAATAACTGCAGAATTTTAGGACCCTTGAGTGGAATGAATTTACACCAGTATCAGTTCTGCAATGCTCCTATTTTCCCCACTGCAGAAACAAAAATCCCAGAGTGATGCTGCTTGCATTTCTACGCATTACAGCGCTAACTGTACGTCCATGTTCCCTCTCTCCGCTGAGACTGCTGGACATCTCTGCAGAGGCTTATAGGGAAGAAAATTAGCAGGGGCAAATCGCTCTTAATGAGTCTAAATCCCTAATAAAAGAAAATGAGCCCTCAATCATTCAAGCAGGCAGTTTTTATTTCACCCTCTCCCTCCGCATCGCTTCAAAGTCGTGTACGAGGGGACCTCGGGGAGGACTTAGCAGACACGGCGCTCGCTGTATGTGTTCATTCGCTGTCATAATCCCTCTCATATTTCATACGTTTTGCGCAGAGCATCAAACAGTACATGTGCTCTCTGCAGGATGTACTGTAACTCCGTTCTGGTGCGGATTTTCTACACGTTCTTCAATGTTCTCCCAAAGGCCTGCACAAGTACAGGCTTTTTGTGAGGGAATGTAATGGTCACAATATGGAAATTGGACATCAGAAATAACAGAAAGGTGTATTTTATCCTGCTTCATGAAATAAACAGCACAAGAAATGATTCTTACAACCTCATTAAAAAGACAGAATCACTATTATAACCTCTACTTCACTCTTTATACCCACGTTACCACTCACTGCTGCGGCAGGACTCTACTAAAGTGCGGTTTCATGCTTGATTAAATCATTACATGATAATAACAAGGTTGCGTATCGATGTGCATTTTGGCAACAGGGTCATGTATTGATCTGCCTTTGATTATCATGAGGGTCATTTATTGACGACTTCCAACCTGGATCAATGTGCGCCCTTTAGACAGTTCAATAGTACGCTGCTGCTGCAACCTCCTGCACCTCTTCATCTTAGTTACTGTACCAAAAACAGAAGGAGGAAGGGCGGGTCTGATCAAGAGGGAATTGGTGTGAGTGGATGCGATTAGGGAATTTAGCATTTTTCGACGCCAGTTACAATATAGTGCTTGTGTTTTTGGCATAGATAACTAAACAGGCTGGTCATAAAGCCCGCCTCCTCCATGTTAACAGATGGGACATGAGTCAAACTATAAAATACATGTCAAACATGGATTCTGCATTATAGTTAGTAATTATCCTGCAGATTTATGTCCAAGTGTTTTTTAGGAGAAGTTTAGTTATTTGATGTATAAAAAGGCTCCTGCAGCCGATCTGTTCTGGATTAGCAGAGTAGAGGAGGATCGGCGAGAGGAGACGTCACTAAAACAATCACTACAGTCATTCAAGTTTACATTTCTGTGAATGTCTGCTTCAGACCAACACAAGAAGCTGCTCTGCTTAAGTGAAATGTGTGTTTTGATTAGCATACCGTGGCGCCACCAGCTGATCTCTCCTGTCTGGCTCCGAATGCACAAGCTGGCAGCGCCCAATTCGGGGGGGCATTTTGGCTTCATTTATGTACAACGAGAGGAGATGGTGATGCGTCGTTCATCTTTAGATACAGTCATTAGCTGTGTCCCAATCCAGGGGCTGCAGCCTTCGAAGGCTGTATTTGAAGGCCGATTGCATCCTCCGTTTCCCGGGACACAAAGGATCCAATGGGTGCATCCTTCACAGACCACCGTATCCTGGGATGCATTGCGCGCCAATTCAAACGAAAGGGCGGACTTTTACGCAGCCTTTACGCAACATGTTTGGTTTCAACTCAATCCAATAGCTAGAGATAGGCTACACATGTTTAAGAAAACGAAAGGGTCTATGAAACAAATAATCTTTAAGAAGAAGAAGGAAAAGCGATACTTTATTAATCCATCCAAATTAAAAAAATTTCACAAACATGCTACACACACAAAGGTCGGAAATACACACATGCACAAATAGGACTCCATTGACATGCACTAATGGAGAGATGTCAGAGTGAGGGGACTAAACATGGACATGCGCCCTGAGCGTTGGGGATGGAGCCCAGGAAAGGAGCTGGCACACCATCCGGTTCCCAAGCCAAGTCCCTACAGACTGAGCTACCGTCTACAATAACCGTTTAAAATAATTGGTTAACTTACTCGACATAAGTTATGCTAGCTAGTTAGCCCGCTAGCTACCTGTTGCTAGTCGACAGGAGCGGCGTTTGGTGACGTAAGGGTAGACCAGACCGTCTCGTTTCAGTTCGGCTTTAACGGTCTACGCAGGCTATGAATGGAGCATGTTCCGTGGACCGCCTCCTTCGAAGGCTGCAGGCCGCGGTTTGGGACACTGCAGATGGTAGACCTATAGATTCTCAATGAATAAGTGTTTAGTGATGTTTTAGAGGAGAACTTTGTCAACAAAGAAAAAACATCTGTTCACAAGACTGAGAAATCGACCGACTATTCCATTGGAGGTTCAATACTTGAGAGTTTTCAATACCTGAGTCTATGGACACATTTTGGTCTACACCCAAAACCTGCTGTGGTTTGATATCCAGACCTAGACAAGATGGGTAGGGGTTGAAAATTGAACATTTTAGCATAAAGTACTGAACAGTGCAAGTACAAAAATAACTTGTCCACTTAGAGAGCAGAAGACAATATGTGAAAGTGCATCCGTGTGTGTGTGTGTTGCGTGTCTGCAGTGCAGCCTCAGCACCCAGTTGAAGTGTCCCTAATAGGATCCCTGTGGGATTCCTCAGCAGCTTTTCACAGCGAACCCTGCACACTGTCAGCAGTCAGCACTGACAGAGGCGGACTTTAAAACCCGAGATGGGACAGACTACTCTCTCTCTTCCCTCTCTCACACACACACTCTGTACACACAAACGCACAACCATCAGTCATCGCGAGGCCTCTGTCAGTTCCAGTGGAGTGTTTTGGAGTGCTAAGATGAGTCAGGCAGTCATAATTATTGTAGCATGCCAAAATGTTTACACCCTCGTCTACCTTCGAGAATAATTGGACGCGCGTCTTCCCTTCCCGTTTCCCTCGACTTGCGTTCCAGTTGTTGTCTTATTTTGGCTCTGACACAAACATGGAAGCGGACAGATGCTTAACAAGCTCTCTTATATGGACCTGTCTGTGCGTGCGCGTTAGCCTGACAGGTGAGACAATGTGAGGGAAATAGAGAGCGTGGATGGATGTATAAAAATACCATACATTCCTGATCTGCGGCTAGTAGAAGAAGAGTGTGAAGCGTAATAAAATAGGTCCAGAAGGAGCTGTTTTTGTGGAGCTGCAGGAGCATTAGCTGACACAATCGTCCTCCCAGCGCAACATAATGCATCTCAGAGCCTAGAGGAGTGTCTGGTGAACATTATAAGAAGTAATTAACCAGCTCCTCTCTTCAGCTAATTGGAGATTGGGAGTGTGATAGTCATTAGCATCTCCCGTGTTCTTGTCATGGCTGCGAAGCACAAAATGAAAAGAAAGGGTGAACACTGTGCAATTCAATTGGAAATTTCCGCTAACAGAAGACATGAATATAAAAAGACAAATTAAGAGGACATGATATGAATGCCGTGTTCCAACTGAGCGTCGCCTGCCAGAGATGGCTCTCTCTCTCTCTGCCAGCTGGCTTTCATCCAAACTCACCCTCCATTGTGCTCCTGATGTAGTCAAGACATCCAGGATAAAAGAGCAATTCAGCAAATCAGTGTCGCTCAATGATCGATTGAATGGGAGATAAGGGGGAAATGGTGTTAACACGTCCGTGTGACCGGAGAGTCGAGAGATTCTCTATTAAGGTGGGGAACATATTATCGCATCTGACGAAGCAGGAACGCTTCAGAGGCTGGTTCCGGCTGTTATGGTAACATGCAGTGGAGAATGTTTTGTCTCATGTTGTGAACAGGCAGCCTTAATAATCCTGTTTTTTTTATTGCAAGCAAAGAAGGTCCCCCCCGGCCTCGTATTGTGAAAACAGAAGACAAACAACGTGGAGAGTCAACATCCCCAAAAGGTACAGATAAAGGACACATCATCCTGCTAAAAATGACTTGGCATGAGATCAATGCTGCCCAGCTAAAATAAGCTGCCGCCAGGCCTGGGATGCTTTCAATATGGTGCAAATGTTCTACTTAAAGAAGGCTCGGGCTTGCCTCCCGTCTTTCCTTCCCCTCTCTCTGTCTCTCTTTGGTGCTGTCATTCTGGAGACTTTTAACTAGCAGAGATGCAGGGTGTAAAAATAAAAAAACCCACAAGGACTCCATCGGAAGCGCGTAGGAAACTGGAGACTGGAGCTTCACTGTTTACCCAGGCATCATATTTTCAAATCGGTTCAATCTCTGGTCTCATGATTATTTCATGAAGTGTGGAATTTTACACTGGCCTTGGACTTGGGGTTTTTTTCCGCGGTTATTTTTGAGCATCATTTGATCGTTCAAACATTATGCAGAGCAAGTTCATGCCCATAATGTGAAGGAATAATTGCCTTTAATTACAGAAATCTCTAACATCATTTTAATAAGTCCATATTTGGATTTTCTTTACTGGTGTCACTACAAACTATGCCACAGTGCATTTCAGCATCAGTTAACAGTGCCACTGGTTATTCCTCTTGTGTTTCTTTGTATATTCCTGTTTTTCCAAATTCAGGGGCTGCATCCTTCGACGGACGTATTTGAAGGCCGATTGCGTAACAGCAGCGCGTCGAAGGTGTCCCATTTCAAAGGCTCCTTCAGATGCGGCCGACAAATGCTTTTCCCGGGGCCACAAAGGATCCATCGGGTGCTTCCTCCGAGGCCACATATCCCAAGATTCATTGCGCGCCAATTCAAACGAGATGGTGGACTAATTAACAGCCGAGGTTTAAAGTTTTTAGCTTCAATTCAATCGAATAGCTAGCGATACAAATGTTAAGAAAAATGATTGCCGGTTAGCCAGCTAGCTACCTGTTGCTAGGCGACAGGAGCGGTGTTTGGTGATGCAAGGGTAAGGGCGGGAACAGCTGGTGACACAAACAGGAAATCCTCAATAGACCAGAGCGTCTCATTTCAGATTGGCAGTCTACACAGGCTATGAGTGACTCATCCTTCGTAGACCACGTCCTTCGAAGGATGTAACAGTGTGTGTTTGTGTGTGTGTGGGCGTGGCTTCCTCCAGTGACACTCTCCAGCTCCCTGCTGGTTGCTGCTCATTCGATCCACCTGCTCAAACCAGCACACCTGCCCTCTTCACTGCAGTATATCCAACCGGGTTCTACGGCATCCACTCATCGCCAGATCGTTGTCTCAGCTTCTGTGGTAGACCACGTCTCAGGGAAAACGATCGAGTCTGCAATCTGAGGAAGTTATTGCTCTCTCTCTCTGTGCCGCTCTACCCTTATGCCTAAACCTAGATACTCACTTCCTCGCTTTGCCTCGGCCCAGCATATCTCCTCTCCTTTATGAACACACTAAACCCCATTAATAATCCCAAAACTTCCGTGTCCGTGTTAAGCATCTGGGTCCTCACTCAGTGGTCGTAACATTGGATTTACTTTTAATTTAGCATTTAGCAATAGTTCAACCACCCTATCTACCACCCACAGGTTTATGTGAGTCTTAAATACATCCACTATACATCTATAAAAGCCATGTTGTGTACAGGATTACACCTGCATACGTCCAAGCACAACCTAAACAAACTATGACCTATAAGAACACACTAATAAGCAGCTGTAATAAGCAGCTATAATAAGCAGCTATAAGCCACCGAGTAGCTGTGACCTCTGCAAACTGGGTGCTGTAACATTTAACAAGGCTTTATTCCGATGGGGCTTGGAATTTAAGCTTATTATGTATTCATTACACATTGTTGTGGATAAGACCCTCAGCTTAAAGAAATATATTGAATGTAATGAGTTCACCTCACCGTGCCGAGCATGCAGGAGTCTGACTGTCTGTCTCTGTTTACATCAGCTGCCTCCTCCATGACAGAATTACTCCTCAACACCTTCAATCTTTATTTGGTGACATCCCAGGTCCTTCACTTCTCTGACTGCGTGTGTGTTTACAGCCCAAGGACATCCACGCCACAAATGCACTACTTGTCATACGCCAGAGTGCGTGTGCGAGCCTGTGTGTGTGTGTTTGTGACACCCTACCGCCCTCCCAGCATCGGACACATCTCCTCAAGGTCACAAATCAGGCCAGGTGGCCACGCGGAAAGATTAAGGACACATTCCTAAAAGGGAGACGTCTTTGATTTATCGTATCTTGCCAATAGCCGTGGCGGCCTGCTACAGAAGGGCAGCAGTCAGAGGTTATGAAACTACACGCCTAAGACTTGTTACGCCCCAAAATGATGGCGGTGATGGCAAGGGGGATATGAGGAGGAAAAACCGGAGAGGAAAAGAGGAAACGGGAGGAGGAAGAGGGAAAAAGGCAGAGTATAAGCGACACTGAGACATTAAACCCCCACTAGTCCCCCCTGACAGATGCTAGCTAGGGCGGCATGCCAGGGAAGCGCAGTCTTAAGGTGACAGGCTCTGCCATAGTGAACAAAATTGATAATGCCATATGGCGAGAAGAGAGCGGCTGTGGATTCCAGTCACGAAGCCACGAACGAGGAATAATCCTCCACTGCCGCTGTTGTAGGACGTGGTTTTACTGCCCTGTAAGACTGGAAGGGGGGACGGGGAAGAAGGTGCAGGAGATGAGAGAAGGAGGAGGGGCGTGCTGCAGGGAAAGGCCACACTGATGCCCCCACCCCCCCCTTGTCGGGTGCAACCCTCTCGATGAACAAGCAGAAGCACACTCCATCTTTTCTCCTATTCCTAGAAAGCCCCACAAGAGCTGACATAACTATTCCTTGCGTGATTAATATCCGATACAAACGTGCTTGGATTTCCCAATAAAGGAAGGCAGGTGGCACTGAGCATCCCAGAGCAGGGATTGTGGTTCGTCACAGTTTACACAGACGCTTTATAGAGCAGGGAATTGTGCGAAATGCAGACTCACAGTTCCCTTTTCCCCAGTTACAAAGAGGGAGCAGGGGAGCCGAGGGGAGGTGGTGGGCCCATTCTGTGGTGAGAAGCAATTAATTTGGAATGTGCAGCAGCAAGGGCTGGGAGGTTAGACTTAAATGGACCACAGCCAGCTACAGAGACTAGGCTTAATTGTTTGATTGATTGGCCGCGACTGCAAGGCATATTTCTGCAGCCCCTCTGTGCCGATCAATGAGTCAATGAGCGCCTCGCCAAACCTCGCAGCTTCCCGGCCTCGCAATTCAATTAATGCGGAGGCCTTGGTGGCCCCTGCCTGCGATCGTGTTACAGAGCCTCTGCTGCCCCCCCGCCTCTTTCTTTATCGTCGAACTGGGGGTTTATTGCGGCAGATACATGCAAGGGGGGGCAGGGCGTGTGCAGAAGGGGAGGGGCTGAGAAGAGGAAGCAAAGGGGGGCAGGGAGGTTGGCTTTATTAGATTGGTAACAGACACTACATACTGTATCGGACACAAATCGAGTTATCCTCCTAATCTGTCATTTAAACAAATTATCTCGGGGGGTGATGCATCAGCAGTATCGCTGCTCTCCAGGGGGTTGAGGTAAGGGGGGAGGGATGGAGGAATGGAGAGAGGGAGGGGCAGTAATGGAGGGTGGAGGCTAATAGAGACACAGGAGAGACTGACACTTTGTCAAGGGAGCAAAGCGAGGATGAGGGGTGACCGGAGGCAAGACTTTGGAATTCAGGGGACAAGCTAAGGTTGTTTGTATTCACCTCAGTCCTGCTCGTGAATAACCCTGTAAACAGAGCAAACTTCCAAAGCATTCTTATTATTAGCAGCCTTAAAGATTACACTGGAAAACAAGAGTAAAATTGCAGCTTGTGTAGAAAAGCGGAATAATTTTCCTTTAACCCAACCAGCTGAGTCCAAAGACAGAGAGAGATTCAAGCTGGACTGGAGGCTTTTTAAAATGGCAGACAGCTCTGACATGACGTTCGGTCCGGGTCAAGGCTGAAGAGGCCATTACTGAAGATTGACAGGTTCATTGAGGGGAAGGCGTACAGATAAACACGCCAGCAGGGACACCTGCAACACAGGGGCGACAGTGCAGCATTTTCAGTGTGGTGAAAACATGAATTACAGAAGGTGCAGTCACAGCGCTGAGTGTTGCATTGAATAAACTACATTATTACGCGGCCTTGTTGAGTACTCGATTCTGATTGGTCAATTGTGGTGTTCTGCAGTCTGTTATTTCTGTATAGCAGACCGTTGCTATGTATACCAGACCGTTGCTATGGACAGAGTTCTGACCTCAGGCGCTGAAGGATTTAAATCAACATAATGTGTCAAATTATGGATTTAAAGTAAGTAAGCAGCCGTGTAATAAGCAAGATCCATTTGGGCATCACCCCGTTGGGGTTCATTTCGCAACAATGACCGGCTCACTGTACGTTATTATACGATACGACGAATATTGAGCGTTAAACTACAGCTGCTGATGAGAGAACATTTTGATCACCAACGGAAGGCTAAAAATAGTTTTTCAGAAGTTATTTTGTAATTGCAGTTTCCTTCTCCTCTGTTATGTTTCCTAATTTATGTCTTCTTATGCAATTATTAAAGGTAAGAAAAGAATAAAATTGATCGCACAAAGGCAAAACAGCCTAATTCTCAAGACAAATTGATGAAAAACAGATCCTACCAGCAAATCATCTCTTTTATGAAAATGTCAGACCTGCTTGTTTAGAGAAGACAGGTGAGACGACAGTGCCGCGGGTGTAGATGAGTAAGGTGTGAATTGAAGTGAATAGTGTGAGGTTACATAATTTCTCACCGGTTGCTGATAGGACTCATACATGACTTAATGTCACAATGGAAAGACATTAATACAAACTTGGGCATGCTGTGGGTGAACGACGCTGAAATGCAAACAATGTCTAGTCTGTGCTTCCACTGACATACAGCGGTGCATTCATCTATTACAGAAGAAATGCTATGTGGGTAATGATCAACCTGATAACTACGTGCTCAGAAATCTCCTGGCTGAATACACAGGATGTCTAACACCCTCAAGGACGGTTAATGGAGCTTGCCAAGACCTGAAGGCAACCGTTCCAGTGTTGGTGTGAATAATACTCCAGCAATAACAAGAGATATGAAAGCTTATCAGAACAAATTCATGTACCTGTATATTCTACCTGTTAGAATATACATTTCTGATTTCTGGGTGACACTATACCGTATATAACAGGCTCTGCTCATTTCTAGTTGTTTTCTCGAGAGCTCGACGAATTTACTAACGCTTCACCAACTTCAGATTATCCTACCTCGTATCCCCAGAGTTTCAACAGAGTTAGAAACAGGCTTAACTTACCTCATTAGTGTGGGCAATGGCAGCATGGCTCGTCCTGGTCTGTAATATCACAGTGAGCAGCCTGTTGTTTTGTTTTCTAGATCAAACTTATCCCGTTATCACGAGAAAACAAGCTTGGTTATCTTGAGATGATGAGATCAATCATCCCGAAATAACCCCCCAAAATGAGTCGAGATCTCAGGAAAACAACCGGAAATTACTTGATATCATTTGAAAACTGAGTAAATAAAATGTATGGATGCATGTCCGCTTAGGGCTTCCGTAGATTCCAGATAAAACATAGCGTGTTTTTTGTGCGGTCAGATCACATGGGATTTGGTATCTGCAGAATAATATGGCAGGTGAGCTGCATCAGCTGTTGTCGTAGCGCTTGCTTTACAACTATCTCTGTTGCTTTCCTCGTCAATTCCTTCTGCTAAAGCCATGTAGTGGATTATATAACTGCTAACATGAGACAAACTGCTGATCAGGAAAGCACACACACACGCTGCATCACAAAGTGAGAGCACAGACCGGGAGATGAAGGCAGGTCTCAGAGGCCCACTGCCTCCCTTTGACCCTCCAAGCTCTGGAGCTCCACTTAAGAGCACCAGCTCCTCCCGCCTCCCACATCTCCTGCTACTTCTGCTCCATCTGCACCCGGCTGTGGGATGCTGAGTGCACACTATCCATGTCTGCCGACTCAGAGAAGCAGCGGGTCAAGGTGCAGAGGTCAGGTTTAAATCTGCGATCCCTGCGTTTGACACATGACCCCGGTTTCCTCTGCAGAGCTTCGCTTCCTGCTGGGTCCACTGGTTTTACATAAAGTATTCATTCAGACACTTTCTCTTATGTGTGTTTCTCAGCTAGGTGTATTTACTGTAACCTCGTCTACCTGTGCTCTAAGTGCCTCTGGTAATGTCAATATATAATTTATCTAATACATGCATATATACAAAGATTCTGTGTACATAACTGTATGCTTCTGTAGGATTTTCATGCATTTGCTTCAAAATGTGGAGACGCCCACGTACTGCGTGCGTGTCCATTATTAGTGTCCATTTTTAACAAGAGGCTGCACCTGGGAGAGCTGTCCTCATTAGGGCTCATACTCCCACACACTCTGTGTACACACAGCATACATTATACAACTGCACACTCCCACATTCTTGCAGACAAAGAAAAGGTAATTGCCTGTTTCTTGAGAGCCGCCATGTTTCTCAGGTTCCTCTGAAACGTGCAGAGGAATTTGGGAAACAGGTATTCCCAAATGACACACATACCATTAGCACTTCTTTCTTATGCTTTGTAGCCATATTTAATGCTTGTTTACGTTTATCAATAAGTCTATGTGCTACATATAAATGACCTACTCCATCTCTATTGTATAGAAGTTAACCCACTCCAATATCATATCTCTGTATAATAAGAAACACTAAATCTGGCCTGTTAATGTAACCAGTCCCTTCAGGAAGTTGCAGTGTTGCGTTCCTGTGAATTCATGCAAATACAGTTAATCCATAATAATAAATCCAACACTTGATGTCTTCTTGTGATTATGTATCCATGTTTCTGTGTTGAAAGCTGTTAGCCGTCTACTTAGCCACTTCCTGATGTCTCGTGTTGAGTCGACCAATCAGAGACTGTGTTCCTAACTTTCCGCTAACCAGAGGCTCTGTTACTGATGTGTCAGCGCTGAGAGGCTACAGTCCTCGACGCACTGATCGCAGGTTCGACGCCTGGTCTGACAATTATTTGGTGCATGTCATCCTCACTCTCTACTCCTGACATTTCCTGTCCTATAAATAAAGGCCAAAGCCAAAAAAAGAAAGAAGTCCTTGTCTCTTATCAAGGTTTTGCTGACCGCCAGCCCTACTCCAGGGTCAGCCCTACACATAGGTCTGTATGTGACCGACCGACTGACTGACTGACTGACTGACTGACGGTACTTTCACAGCCGTAGAGAGATTTGCGACATCGCAAAGGCGGATCATGGAGCATATTGGACCTCCACTGACATGACTCTCTGTCTATACGGCTCTGGATACTTTGTTCGGGGAGTAGGCGGGGCTGCTCCTCCGCTGCAAACACGTTGTCATCGGCCTCATAAGGACAGTCCTTGTCACACATTGCCCACAAAAGCGCTAGTTTTGTTTACACTGCCACAGCAGCCAAAATAAAGAGTAGAGCAGCTTAGATGTAATAAATAACATGCAGATTCTCATTTGCACATATGGATAGCATTGAATTGAATGTGCACACGGGGTGTAAAATGAGCATTTCATGGCTTTTTTCTTTAGTTTCACTGAGTTTGTACACATTTTATTTGGCATCTTGAGACGGAATTCGACCGGAAGTAATGTCACTAGACAAACAGCTCGCTCAGCTTGAATGGCTTTACTGGAGCGTTTGTTGCTCACAGTGGATGTGTAATGTGTTAAACAGAGAAAAAAAAAGGCTTAAATCTTAACAACTTCAAGACAACAACAAGCGAAATCAGTCATTTTGGGCCCCAACGATCACAGAAAATGGCAGCGACATCCTGGAGGGACTGGATATTTTAAACCATGTCACAGTTGCTGTTAGCTGTATTAATGTTCTTTTCCAAATATGAGATCTGGTGAGCAGTTTCTCTGAGCTTTAAACAAAATCAAATGAGAGAAAATCTGCAGTATAATGCTCTGCGTCCTCACAAAATCCTCCAGTGAATGCGAGACTGTTTATGAAGCTGATGGTTGGCAGAAGACGCGTCTCTAAAAAGATTCTGTTGAAGTTAATCCACCGTCCTAAACCCTACAGCGAATCAGTTATTCAAACTGATGAGTAACACAAGAACGTGCACAAATATATAGTAGCCTGAGTCACATCGTTTTTCTCTATGAATTTTACTCACACTTGTTTACTCCAGGAGACTCTGACCAGCACCTATTTCCAGCCTTATTAGCGCCACCCGACAACACATTAGCATCTCAGTGCGCTGATAATAAAGTGAGCAGTACGGATTATTTTAAAGTAGGTATTTGACGCTTGGGGCTCTCGAGGTGCCTGCACGAATAATTAGCTCAGCAGCTAGTGCAATAAACATCAACTCAGCAATGCAGAGATTTCATTTCCCCCTAATTGCTTCTGTGCAGTGAATATGTGAGTAGTTTTTAGGCATGCTGTGGTGGAGTGCGACATTCAGCTTTCTTCATCAACTCAGTAAAAAAAACTCCACACAAACAGCCTCTAGAGTGAAATTGTGTGTGTTTTCTAAGTGCTACGGTTTATGTGTGTGTGTGTGTGTGTGCGCCTCACCAAGTCGGTCTCAGCCCAAGTGGCTGCTGAAATATGAATGCAGGGTGTAACTGCCCTGCTATCCCACTTGCAGTGCTTCTGCAGCCGCCGTCTTATCGCGATGAGCTGTGACAAGGGAATTCAGGGGGAATGGGTCTGCTTCAAAAGCCATTTCTACTGCCTTTAATTGTCTGTCATCTGGGGCTGATAGGCAGCAGGACGCTGACAGACAGAGCGGATGACAATTGGATTCTGCAAGAGGGAGCCCGTCTAAAAGCCTGAATTGAATGATGGTGGAGTTACAAGCTGAAAAGGTCGACTACTGTTGTAATCTTTAACAATATGTTGTATTTTATGTGCATCAGATGTTTTTTAGTCTTAATCTGAGGTGTAAAGAAGCATAAGCTAGATGTACTCATACTCCTATAGAAGTTGAGTAAATGTACTTAGTGGTTAAAGGGCTCCACCACAAAATGGTGCTTTCCATCCACTTATGTTAATGGTGTAAATTCAATCTATGTGCACTAAGTGACTCTTGGTGTCGGTGTGGACAGTTTCCTGGTCCAAGAGTGACCTCGGAGGATCGTCCAGTCTAAAAGGCTGGTCAGACGAGCGAGCCGCCAAACACAAACAAACATTATGTCGTTCGCCTCATTGCCCCTTTGGTCTCTTGTGGCATGAAACTGTTAACAGACTACTGAAACAATAAGTGGACGGTAATTGATTATTTAAAAAAGAGGTGCAACTATTTTGATAATTATTGTAAACCCTCTGACAGCAGCTTGTCATACATGACACATTGACCTTAAGTCAGCGGTTTCCACGTCATCTTGAGCTTAAAGAGGCGGTATTATGCTGTTTCACTTTAAAAGACATATATATATATATAATGTTACAATGTTAGATGTCCAGACTAAACGTGGGTGACGTTTCAGATCTGTCAAAGGGAGGGGGTCAAAGCTGGAGATGGAACCCTCACTTATGGTACGCACTAAAATTAGTGTAACATAACTTAAATATAAGCAAGGCATATTAGCGCAATTCCATTTGAAGTCCGCCCCAGTGAATGCTGGGAAAATACCCGAAGTACTGCAGGATGCTACAATATGATCTACACTTGCACAATATGTTAAAGCTCCTGTGAGGAACTTTCAGTTTGTCTTGATTTTGGCGCCCCCTGTGGACAAACCCGTACCTCTTATCTCTTTGCTGATTTTGTCCTGTACATGCTTAAGTGGTGGTTTTTAACAAGACATCTCACCCTGCTTTCTTTAACAGTCACTTTAAATGTTTGCCCTGGAAAATGTGAACAAAGGCAGCGTGCGGTTAATCGCTTCGTCTGACACCTACCCCCCGCCATCGGTTTCAGGCGTTTAAAAATACACTTTTGTTTTTGCTCCCACTTTTCATGAGCTGAACTCAAAGACTTTTTCTATGTACACAAAAGGCCGATTTCTCTCAAATGTTGTTCACAAATGTGTTTAAATCCGTGTTAGTGAGCACTTCTCCTTTGCCGAGATAATCCATCCACCTCACAGGTGTGGCATATCAAGATGCTGATTAGACAGCATGATGATTGCACAGGTGTGCCTTAGGCTTGCCACAATAATAGGCCACTCTAAAATGTGCAGTTTTACTGTATTGGGAGGGTCAGGGGTCAGAATCTGGTGTGACCACCATTTGCCTCACGCAGTGCAACACATCTCCTTCGCATAGAGTTGATCAGGTTGTTGATTGTGGCCTGTGGGATGTTGGTCCACTCCTCTTCAATGGCTGTGCGAAGCTGCTGGATATTGGCAGGAACTGGAACACGCTGTCGTATACGCCGATCCAGAGCATCCCAAACATGCTCAATGGGTGACATGTCCGGTGAGTTTGCTGGCCATGCAAGAACTGGGATGTTTTCAGCTTCCAGGAATTGTGTACAGATCCTTGCAACATGGGGCCGTGCATGATCGTGCTGCAACATGAGGTGATGGTCGTGGATGAAAGGCACAACAATGGGCCTCAGGATCTCGTCACGGTATCTCTGTGTATTCAAAATGCCATCAATAAAATGCACCTGTGTTCCGTGTCCATAACATACGCCTGCCCATACCATAACCCCACCGCCACCATGGGCCACTCCATTCACAACGTTGACATCAGCAAACCGCTCACCCACACGACGCCATACACGCTGTCTGCCACCTGCCCTGTACAGTGAAAACCGGGATTCATCCGTGAAGAGAACACCTCTCCAGAGTGCCAGACGCCATCGAATGTGACCATTTGCCAACTCAAGTCGGTTACGACGACAAACTGCAGTCAGGTCGAGACCCCGATGAGGATGATGATCATGCAGATGAGCTCCCCTGAGACGGTTTCTGACAGTTTGTGCAGAAATTCTTTGGTTATGCAAACCGATTGTTGCAGCAGCTGTCCGGGTGGCTGGTCTCAGACGATCTTGGAGGTGAAGATGCTGGATGTGAAGGTCCTGGGCTGGTGTGGTCACACATGGTCTGCGGTAGTGAGGCCGGTTGAATGTACTGCCAAATTCTCTGAAACGCCTTTGGAGACGGCTTATGGTGGAGAAATGAACATTTAATGCACGGGCAACAGCTCTGGTGGACATTCCTGCAGTCAGCATGCCAGTTGCACACTCCCTCAAAACTTGTTGCGTTTATATTTTTGTTCAGTGTATATAGAAATAATCAATCTTGTCGCTGATGGTCTGGTTTGCTTTTGTAGGTCATATAGAGACATCAGAATTAATTTCAGTCCGTCCCTTAACCAGCGAAAAACTCCTCACAGGAGCTTTAAGTGTCATGAGCCAAAATACTGTATATTGTGATTTGGCACTATATGAATAAAATATGATTGATTGATTTTTTTTCCACCAGCATTCAGTTGTCTGTAGCTTTTCTGTCCAGTTTTGTGCACATAGATTTTTACAGTCCCCTTTGAGTGTGTTAAGAAGTCAGACAACCACCAACACATGTTCTCACATGCTTTGTTTTCCAGCCTTTTCCGCCCCCCTTTCCACTCACTGTGTGTATTTACAGGTATGGAAGTCACAACGCTCCCTACGGGATTCAAATTAACTGTTAAGCCCCAAAGTCAGCGTTATATTTACCTCGCTGACGTATGGCGGACAGTGGATGACACTGATACACCTGCCGGGCTGTGCTGGCGAGGGGGCCTGGCTGAGGTGTGAGAGTGACTCTGAGCAAAAGGATAAGGCAGAATGGAAAACACCTGTCTGGGTTGCTTGTGCAGACCACAGGAGAATGAGAGGACACCGAGAGAGGCTCTGGTGTCAGAGAGTTCTGCACTCATGATATCAGGTTCATGTGTCTGAAGATGTTTGTGTATGTGTAGTAGGCTTAGAGCCTTTTATAGTTTCCCTCCATGTTTGGATTCTTCAGTTCTTTCTTTCAGTTTCAGTCTTTTTATCTCTTGTTTTTATCTCTGTGGTGGTGTGCCCATGCTGAGACAGGATCGGCGGTTTTCTCTTCTTCGCCTCTTTGAGGATCTGTTGGCCGAGCCGACAACCCGCCCGGCTCGGCTGCCTCAGTCCAACTCAGATCCTGAGAGCGCGGGGGGGCTCTTTAAACCTCCACGCAGGCCTGCATGACAGGCCACCCTCCCTTTTGTGTGATCTGGGAGTAAGAGCATTTTCTGTTGTTTCAGCTGCATTGCAGTCATCCTGAAAGCGTCCATATTTCACTGGGGAAAAGAAAATAGATCGAAGAAGAGGAGGCGGCTGAGGACAGAGAGAAAAGAGAAAGAACTAATGAACAAAGTCAGTTTGGGTTTTTGACACGTCTTATCTCTCCCTGAGTTGTGATTCATCCCACGCAGAAAGGATGCAACCCTTACAGATGAATAAATGGAGGCAAAAGTTTCCCTCACTTTTCCGTACCCCTCTTACTATTCATGACATTCACAACTCAGAGCTGCGCAAATTAAACTCCTGCAGTCCATCAGTTCATCAGACAGCAGGCAGTAACTTACTGTACGTCTGCAAACTGAGCTGCAGCAGGTAACTCATCTTCTTGACACCCATCGGGGGGAGAGTTAAATAAGACGGACCTGAAATTGTCAGACAGTTGACCTATAAATCCTTAAGTGGGCCACGGGTGGTCGGGGGAGCGGACAGGATAGCAGAAGAAGAAAGAGGGGGCAAAGATCAAAAGATGAGGCAAAGAGAGGGAGGAGAAAGAAAAACAAGATAAGAATATTATGTGCTTATTGCGTCCAGCTGTCGGGCAGGACAAACACACCCAGACGGTGAGACAGAACACAAGGGTGCATCCTGTTCGGCCCACTTTCCCCGCCCCTGGCGGTTTCTGTGAATGTCTGCGTGGCCTGGCCCTAATCCTCTCTGTGAGACTGACACCATTACCCACACAAATGGGATTTTTTTTTTTTCATCCTGTAACTTTTACATGATAACAGGTCAGAGGAAGATGCGGAAAGAATGTTTTTCAAGCATAGTATAATGCATTTCATTTGCCGCAGCGAGGAGCCACAGATAGACGAGTGAGAGAGAGAAGGAGAGAGCGGAGAGTGGCAGCAGGAAAGCGTGATGAAACAAGTGGCATTTCGGTTGCTAAAACACGCCGCAAGATGAGAATAACACTGAGCTTATCTGTGATTAAAAAGCGAGAGTTGGGACACATAGTTTAACCTACATACCCCCATCTCCAGCGATTTCCACAGAGAAAGTCCCTCTTATCTGCTAATAGAGGTTGGTAATCCTTCACACACGCATGTACTGCACGCTGGCAGCTTCTTATGAATACTGAATGAGAGACAAGTGTGCTGGAAACCAACAGTGTGTGACTACATGCGAGTGTTAGATATCATGGAATTAAAGGGTTTATCGATGGATCTTTGCTATTGATATCATTGACAAGCTAAAAATAGATCTGAAGCGCAGGTCGCAGGAACGTGCAGGCACAATGTGTGCGGCAAGATATTCTACATTCCTGCATCCTGGTGAGCGGTCCAGTCAGCTCTAATCACGAGCAATCAAAGAGCTCCTGCACAATCATTTTCACTGATTAAAACACTGAAAGGCACATAGGAGAAACTTGAGCCTCTGACATTTGTGGTGTCAAACTTGGCAAACTCAAATTAGTGCCAATCAGTCACTTTTTAAAGCGATGCGGAGGAGAAGTGGGAAAGTGCACGCATGCTCGAGGGGATTTGGGCAGAAAATCAGCGTACGAGAGAGATTTTAGAGGACCGGTAGTGGAGATCAGCAGTGTGACCATATCCAGAAAATTAGATTAACTGAATTAGAGGGATTAGATTGACTACAGCTGGATGGGACCTGATGCCTCGAAGAAAAAAACGAAAGATAGAGCAAGAGCGGGAGAGGGAGGGGACGGAGGAGCGAAAAAAAGGAATAGCCGGAAGAGTGAGATGTAAAGAAGTTTCTCTGGGAGTTGGGAGGAAAAGACGTATTGCGGTAGAGAGAGAGAGAGAGGAGAGGAAGGAGGAGACAGCTCAGCAGATTTTAGGTATCCTGGGTAACTTTTAGGGGCTGGCATCGAGGCGAGCATCTGACACTGTTGCGGACGGTCCTCGCTCCGAAAAAAAAGGTTCAGCCGGGTTGTTCCGGTCCACGTGCGTCAGCTTGAGCTGCAGTGCCCCTTAGTGGTTAGATACGGGAATGTACGCTGAGGATCAAAAGGAGAGACATGAGGGCACAGAGAGGACAAGAAAAGTGCACAGGCATTAATGAAAACAAATACTGATAACGTGCTTCAGCTTGAAAGAAGAGCTCGCTGAGAAGATAAAAGTTATTGCTGCACAAGTTCTTCTGCAATATTTGTTCTGCACTTCCTCCTCTAGTGTAACAATGCATGGAGACATTTCAGAATGTGCCATTATTATCCCATTAAAAAGTGTGATGCATAAATAACCAGCGAGGTGTGTTTGTGTATTTGTGGACGTCTCACTGTGAGAGAGTGTGCAGCAGAGAAAGACAGAGCCCTAACCAGGAGAGATGAAGCCTAAATCAATGTGATTAATGCATGTTAATTGCTGCCCCCTGGTGTCAGTGCAGCGCTTGTCGTTACTTTGCTGATACACGGTTTTGGGCGCCGCCTCTTTGCCCAGCAGATAAATCTCCCACGTCGATAGAGAGACAGACACAAACTCCTGCTGCTTCACAGCTTCACACTGCGGTTACCTCCGACCCAGACAACACTAGAAAAAAAAGGCTAGACTTACAATAACTGACCGTGCTACCCTCCAATCCTCTGGTGGAATTGGGAGAATATTAAAAAGGCTGTAGTGATGTATCATAGACAAATAGGAAGTGACAGATTTTGTTATGAATTTTCCCTCCTGCATATTCCGCCGTGATTTAGAGGCTTCACGCAGCATGCACTGCAAAACTGCCGGGCGTTGTCTGCATACTGATGTCCTGCTGACTCTGAGGAGCGGAGGGGCCTCCTGCGATCGTTAAAACAGGACTATCCCTCACGTCTGAGCAAAACAGATTTTATTGGAAAATATTCTGCGTTTAAACATTCCTTCAAAGGCAGTGCATATCTTCAGCACGCAGACAACTAATGAGGGGAGGACTCAGGCTGGGATAAAGTGGAGATAGACCGTGTTTGGATTGATTCTGCCCCCTCCTTTGAAAACACACACGCAGCATACGGTCAGAATTTAAATCAGCCTGTGCTCACAGATGAATGTAAACAGAGACTAACTGGAGCTGATATGTAAGGATGACTAGTGCAATCAGCTTGAGAGGCATGTGCACGAGAATTCTGGTATTTGGGTTTAATATTTAGGGGTTTTGGAGTTATTAGCGATATAGAGTTTTACATTGAAGCTTGTCAATGTCTCAAAAAAAATCACACAAAAGATCCTTAAGCATTAAAATGAAAAATGCTGTTACAGCTGGGGCTGTATGGTGGTGCAGTGGTTAGCGCTGTTGCAGCGAGAAGGTTCCTAGTTCGAGTCCTGGTTCGGCCAAAGAGGGTGGAGTTAGCATGTTCTCCCCGTACATGCGTGGCTTCCTCCCACAGTCCTAAGACATGCTCTTCAGGTTAATTAGTGACTCTAAAAATTGCTTGTAGGTGTGAGTGTGAGCATGAAAGGTTGTCTGTCTCTATGAGTCAGCCCTGTGATTGACTGGTGACCAGTCCAGGGTGTACCTCGTCTCTCGCCCAATGATAGCTGGGATGGGCTCCAGCCCACTGCGACCCTGAACAGGATAGAGACAATGGATGGATGGATGTTACAGGTGAAGTCGAACCCTAAAACGAAACCCATACAGTAAGGTGAGTATCAACAACCAGATAGGCAAAAAAACTGACAAAACAAGTTGGTGATATTTCCAAACATATTTCAGGTTGTTTTTCAGTGAAAATAGGGCTGGGAAATTATTAAAGAGGGGGTATTGTGCTGTTTCACATTTTAAGACATATATATAATGTTACAATGTTGGATTTCCAGACTAAAGTGGACAAAGTTTCAAATCTGTAGGTAAAAGTATGTCGGAGGAATCCCCAGGTTTCTCAGCTCAGTCTGCAGGCTGCTGTGAACGCCAGGTTTCACACAGTTTTTTCTACATGGCAGCCTCAGCAGGCTTCAGAGAGCTGGCCAATCAGAAGAAAGTGGGCTTGTAGGGGCGGGGTTTCTTAAAGGGACAGATCTGACTGAGTCGTTTCAGGCAGAGGCTGTATGAGGGCCTGCACAGAGCACCAGTGTGAGGAAAAATTAGGCGTTTTCTTTAACTGTAAATTATGCTAAGCTACTCCACAGGTATCACAGAGTGAAATACCTTTCAGGCTTTCGAATAACAACTTGATTGGTGTTACAAATTAAGATGAAGATTGAGGTCCTGGGTGATTTTCGCACCACTATCTTAAGCTGCAGCAAAGACGCTACCAGACTGAAAGCATGAACAGCTCGCCTCAGGTCTGCACCTTGGCTGTAAAACAGCTGTATGCATCGGCACTGAAAGCAGAGAAACACCTTGTTTGATACATTTCTTTAAACGAGGCAGACTGACTCGCATGATCACCTCATCCATGTGACGGGGCGAGAGCACTAAGTGGTCCCAGAAGAGGCGAAGATTGCATGTCACTGCTGGTTTGAAGCCAATCGGTTTCTTCAGTCAAGTCAATACCTAACAGCTGGAAACACTACAGGAGTGGGCTGCTGGGCCAATAATGATGCAGCATCAGACACACAAGCAGCTACATACTAAACTACTTCCTGTTTTGCTTTTGTGGTGCAGACATCAAGAGAGAACACGTTTCTGTTCCTGCAGATGTTTTCTCTAAGCATGCATCATAATGTGTTGCACCTTGTACAACAACAATAATCCTGTGTGTACAGTGTTGTGAACGTAAATGGTGTAAAAAGGTCCACAGGAAGTGGGTCACTGCAGATCTTTTCCCTCCACCCTCGTTTGTCTTCTGCAGCTATAGTCTCATCTCCAGCAGGAGCTTAAGGTGGTATTTATACTCATTGTGTGTATGCTTCTCCGTTCAGTTCATAAACATCCCTTTGGGTTTTTTAATAAACATAACAAACTGCATTAGATGTTTTTCCGTAATCAGATGCACAATTACACAAAACTAAGCAATCAAAAACAACCCAGTGTGCAAAGGGAGCGAAGTTTCCGAAGTACATTTTGACCCACTTCCAGAAAAAAAAGGAACAACACAAGAACAGATTGTGTAAGAGAGTGTAAGAGAGAAGTGAGGTAGATACATATCAGGATAATGAATGATGATTCGAGCACAGCTGACATTGCACTCCACAGGAACTCAAAGGCAGAGGGGAGAACGGGAGGCCCGATTTAGAGCAAGCAGCTGTTGTGCACTTCGCCTCGCTTCACATCTGCCAAGTCACTGTGGGCAGGGCGCTGAGGTGACTTCCCGAGCTCCAGCATTCAGCCTCGGCCTTTTCAGTGCATACAAACGCAACAAACACGCATCGGACATACTGTGTTCATCTGCATAAATGATAGGGGGGGTACTACTTATGAACAGGTGTTAGCTGCAGTACTAAAAAGGTGCAGACTCCTCCCACCTCATTCAGTTAGTTCTGTTTCATCTCCTGTGAGATGTAGCTCTTGCTTGTTGGTGCCATGTGACTGCACACATCTCAGCTGAGCCAAAGTAAACAGTGTCTCTGCCTCGTTGCATAAGATCAGGAAGTGTTCGTCTGCAGGCTGCACTTTAACCTATTGTCTGTCTTATGTTTTGTTTCTGTTGTAGTGTTTTAGTTATTACAGTTAATCCCACAATGTGGAGCCTGCTGGTGCGGTCTATTTTTAGTAATTACCAGTGACCATAAAAGTACAGGTGCAACTACGATTATTTTGGTTACAGTTTAATTTGTTTGATTAAATGAGCAGTGAGGGGCGCTGGTTCAGCTCAGTTGGTAGAGCAGGCGCCACATATACAGAGGCATACAGTCCACGTCGCACTGATCGCAGGTTCGACTCCCGGTCTGTCGATCATTTGGTGCATGCCATCCCCCACTCTCTACTCCCCACAGTTCCTGTCTCTCTTCAGCTGTCCTATCCAATAAAGGCAGTCCAAAGACAGGCTCGTTAGGTTAATTGGTGAGTATAAATTGCCCATAGGTCTCTGTGTCAGTTCTGTGATTGACTGGCGACCAGTCCAGGATGTACCTCGCCTCTCACCTAATGACAGCTGGTATTGGCTAAAGCCCCCCGTAACCCTTAATAGGATTGGCAGAAAAGATAATGGATGGATGGGTGGATGAATGGATGGAGTATTCTATAAAATGTCATTAAAGTGATGAAAAATGCTTATTCATAAAGCTTGTTTTGTCCAACCGACATTTCCAAACCTAAAATAAATTGTTTTACATGTTTCAAAACTAAAAAATGTTATAACTCTTCCCATTTAGAAGCTGGAAATATTTTTTTTGTACTTCAGCCTTTAAAAATACAATCTCGAATATTTCAGTTTTTGAGCTCTAGAGCGCCGCCCACTGGCGATAATCGGTAATTATAGGAGCACACTTCTCAATTTAACCAGACATCTATGGCTGGCTACCTTTGGCATAGTTCTAACTCTTGATTTTCCACGCTTTCCTTTTGAGACTGTTTGCCTTCATCTGAGCGTCGAATTTGTTTAGATTAGATTACCGTTTCCTCGCAATGCTTACAGACACCGGAAGTGCAGCCGCTTAGCTCTGCCTACCCTCTCTGGCAGACCAACCACTCCTGGGTGATGGAAAACGTGTCACTAACTGGGCGCTGCCTCGAAAGTCGCCACAGACACCCAGTCCATAAAAGGACGATACACTGCAAATGCAAAGGCTTTCATCGGCGGACCATAGGCTCAATCACCATTGTGTTACCTCATTAGGTGATAGATAGTGACTTAACAGACATTCATTTAAATGAAAAAGTTTGAGATTGTTAGTTTAAATGTATAATCTTGGATAGCTCTCTTCCAAAGTAAATGCAGTGGGAAAAAGGCCAAGGCTATGTGGACATAAATTATCAGATTAATTGGTTAGTTAGTTCTGTGCTTAATTTGTCACCTTGGAGTGACTGGCTATAAGGAGAGTTGGTTTTGTTTTATGTATCGGCTCAGATCGCTGATAAGGCGGAATTTTGTGTTTATTCAACTGCAGCCTATCGAGATTTAAATGTAGAAATGCATTTCTCGTTTTTAGTACTGCAAACATTAAATGAAAGGGTCATCTCAGGGCACTCTCTTGTTTTACTATTGGCCATACATTCATTTAACTGTACAACCACACTGAGGTAGGGCTGTTCCAGACTATTTCAGAAGTTTTGTCGCACTTTTGGAAACAGTTTTCAAAGCTCCCGTCCAGACACACTTCTCTTGATCCAAAAACTCTCAAGGGACAACAGCAATATCCTGCTGCAGTTATTAAACTTTGACTTTGGGGGTAAGCTCAAGTCCTGGCTAATAGGACTACTCAGGAATCATTGCAGAGATTTGTATGCGATAATGAGAAATAGAGGTGCAGTCCCAATTCATTCAGCCTTCTCACCTCTGGGTGTTACTTGTAATTACTCCCGCGGAGCTTTGGGGTGGTTGGCAGATTAAAAAGGAGTTGCCCTGAGGCCGGGCGAGCCAGGCAGTTAGTTAGCGAGGCAGCCACCGAGCCGCTCAAACTCTCCAGCTGACAGGAATGTCAATGCACCTCTCAAGGTGACACCTGACCGGACACATTCCCTGCTCGTGTGCTCAGATCAATCAGGAAATAAGTACGTGCATGGATGTCACCCACACCAGTGTTCCTTCTGCATGTGGAAATAAGTGCTGGGATAACTTCCTGAAGCGGTGAGGTGAAGTATTATTTCGTAGCACCTGCGTATTTCCATTATTTGTTTAAACTTTGTTTAAACTTCTACATCATAGCTCTTTTTACGCCACTACTACGAGCTATAGTCAGAGGTTACCACAAATATGTAACATTTGCATCACATGCAAGGCTCAGAAAACTCTGACAGGGCAATTTAGAAATCCCCTTGAATCCTGCAGGCTGTCTGCAGATTGGGAAAGTGTGTAATGGTGTAACTGCCCACTCGCTCTGTCCCTCTGTAACTCAAGCCCCTGTCAGACAGTCACCGTAGCAATTACTGGTAGCTTTCAATCAGGCCTTAATTCACGCCTCCAACCTGCGATCAATGCATACATTACAGTCAAATTACACACTGATAATCAGTTCTGCTGATCAATAAACCACTGGGCAATAAAAGTAGCTAAGAGTACATGGGTGTTTATGCAAGGCTTGTGCATCCTCTAGTGGTGGGTAAAGGTTATTTAACTGTGTTAAAGGGAAGAGGTATGAATTTAACCCAGCACAGATTACAATCTTAGAGACAAGTTATCTGCACGTGTGTGTGGCAATGTTAGTACCTTGGTATAGGAGCTCAGTGTTGCTTGAGCTGGGAGGGAAAGAGAGAAGGGGGAGCCGAGCGATTGGAGGTGGGTTTTAAGAAGGGGCCACGAGTGATTCACAGGAGCTGGCAGAGTGAGTAATGGCAGCAGAGATCTGCACCAGAGCTTTTATGAGGTACTTACTTCCCCCCCCATTCTGCAGCACTAAAACCTATAGATCATGCGTTTCGGCTGTGCTACTAGGCTCGCTGCCCTTCTGCTTGACGGATCGGTCCACATCGTTAATAGCAGGATTTAAATACTATTAAGGTGGAAAGGAGGGAGGATGTAACGTAGATGTTGTGATAAGAGTCTTTTCAGCTCAATTGACTACATTCACGAGTCTGAATCAATGAACAAGATCATCTTTAAATACAGTGATTGCTCAAAGCTTGGATGTAAATACAATATAATTGAGATCTATTATCATTCAGTGTACTATTCTGTGTTGGGTGTACATTATTTTCAATGCTTACGGCACTGGTTACAGTTAGGAAATGTGTTTATACCAAATATCTGATTGTGTTTAAAAAGGGTGTCCACTTCAAAAAACAGGTTTTTCAAATCAAGCCAAATGCATGAAGCAAGTCTGGCTTGATACCCCTACGAAAGCTGCCAACCTAAGCTCAACCTGGCATCAAACAAGGCACCCCAAAGTTGAAAGGGATAAAGTTTTTCATGGTTGGATACTCACTGAAAGCCGGTGATAAAACGACAGATTTCACTCACAATGAACAGCCTGCAATTCGATGCAGGTATAACTCAGCCTTCGAAAACAGTTGCATAATAGTCCTTTGTGGCTTTTGGAGCTTGTGAAGTGAAAGCTAGGAGCTTGAAAAACTTTGGTATTCACCATTTAAGGTAAGAGCTAAGGAAGAAAGGTTGTTGAGCAGTAATTTGAGATATGATTCAGAAGTTTTGGAGCTATTGCCAAGGAAATGAATGCCAGGAAAGCTCAGGCTTGGCGCCATTTACTTTGTTTTTTCAAGTATGATTTTCGACTGCAGAGCTACTTTGTGTTCATCCTGGTCGGAAGGTTTGAGTCAATGTTAGACTGAAAGGTGAAGCTGTACTAATATCTGAACTTTAAGCTTTGTGGGTATTCAAAATATAAGAAAGGACTCATTACTATATAGACGAATGTTGGTGTATGTATGCCATGTCTTTTTAAGGCTTTGTGAACTCCAGTTTTCAGGTTTCACACTTTTCTAAAAGAAATATCAACATTATTTAAATAATTTGCCCGACTTGAAGAAGTATGATGTTTATTACTGTTTTAGTTATACAGGGTTCCCTATGGAAGGTTGGCAGAAATGTTTTTGTTCTACAATCAAGTATTAAAATGCGCACACAATGTTGTAGTAGTAGTTCTAGTTAATGAATTTAAAGCTGCTGAAAAAAGACAGCAGAGGAAAGCAGGTAGATAAAATAGATATAGAGATAGAAAAAAAGGTAAAGAAAATGTGTCCAAAAATACACAAAGTGACGTATGTATGTGTAGCTCTCCTCTGTTGTATAAACACAATACTGAATGTTTCATTCGTTGTAACCAAAACCTCGAAACCCCTTTGCTTCGTTGACCCTCAGCGCTCCCCTGCGGTTGCTGCCACATTAAACAAGACGACATAAACAGTGATTTGCACATTAAGGCAAGACGTTAACAGCAAAAGGCACTAATAAAGATCCATTTTATTTCCATTGTGGATGTGACTTTATTTTACATTTTTCAGTGTTAAAGAGCTGTGACATCAGTGTGATGTGAGCAGTGTTGAAGCAGGAAGTGAGACAGAGAAAAAGTACATAAGAACCCTTTAAGCTTTGGCAGCTTTTTGTTTGTGAGTAGAGAAAAATCGATGTGAGAAAAACACACTAATGCAATAAAAATGACAAAGAACAACCAACTAAATGAACGTACAACTTCTGATTCCATTGTTTGATGGAATTGTTAAAGCTGGTTATTAAAAAAGACACTATTTTTATATATCTCTTTATTAAAACAATAAAACATCCATAGTGTTAAAGAGCGGAATACAAGCACAAGAACAGTTAGGCAACTGGAACGTTTCAGTATGAACAACAGTGCTCTGCGAGATAAGGTTGGCGGTGCATTGAAACATCATGAAATATAAAAGTCAAAATAGAAAAAGAATCAAATACATCTGGATTGTGAGGAAGCCAAAGTTACAGTCAGTGTGAGAGCAATTACACAAAAATACACTACTACACACTGCTGCTGCTATTTAAGACATGTTGCCCTGTATCTACCAGTGTGCACATCTTTATAATTACCAACCCAAACGATACAAAAGCAGAAAGTATGACGACTGAATGTTTGAAGTTGAAATTAAGTAGAGCCATAGACACTGAGATATAGTTCGGAGGAATTACAAGTGTTGCTTTTTACAATGCAGAAGCTGGTTTACTGAATTGCATTCCCCTTAACATAAATTATTAGACTTAAAAAGCTTAAAACTGAGTTCTTCAAGTACACTTTCAAAAATGTTGGCAAATGTATTCCATTTAGTTTTGGTTGTTTTTGAACGCAACACACATCTGACAAAGGGTTAAAATATTTCGCTGTTATATATCACCACCCAAACCACTCTATGCTATGGAAGCCCGCTTCTGCCACTTCAATGAAAAAAGAACTTTCCTGTTAGTCATTATATTGACAAACTTTTTCAATGTTTTGACCTAGAATCTCAATATTCTGACTGAGTATCTTAATATTTCGACTTGGTATTTCAAAATATTGATATAGTTTCTCATTATTTTGAGATACTAAATCGAAATATTGAGATACTTAGTGGAAATATTGAGATATTAGGTTGAAATATTGAGATACTAGGTCGAAACACTAAGTCGAAATATTGATATACTAGGTCGAAATACGAGGTCGAAATACTAGGTCGAAATATTGATAAACTAGGTTGAAATATTGATATACTAGGTCGAAATACTAGGTTGAAATATTGATATACTAGGTCGAAATACTAGGTCGAAATATTGAGATCCTAGGTCGAAATACTAGGTCGAAATATTGAGATACTAGGTCGAAATACTAGGTTGAAATATTGATATACTAGGTCGAAATACTAGGTCGAAATATTGATATACTAGGTCGAAATACTAGGTCGAAATATTGAGATCCTAGGTCGAAATATTGATAAACTAGGTTGAAATATTGATATACTAGGTCGAAATACTAGGTTGAAATATTGATATACTAGGTCAAAATACTAGGTCGAAATATTGATAAACTAGGTTGAAATATTGATATACTAGGTCGAAATACTAGGTCAAAATATTGATATACTAGGTCGAAATACTAGGTCGAAATATTGATATACTAGGTCGAAATACTAGGTCGAAATATTGAGATCCTAGGTCGAAATACTAGGTCGAAATATTGATATACTAGATCGAAATACTAGGTCGAAATATTGATATACTAGATCGAAATACTAGGTTGAAATATTGATATACTAGGTTGAAATACTAGGTCAAAATATTGATATACTAGGTCGAAATACTAGGTCGAAATATTGATAAACTAGGTTGAAATATTGATATACTAGGTTGAAATACTAGGTCAAAATATTGATATACTAGATCGAAATACTAGGTCGAAATATTGATAAACTAGGTTGAAATATTGATATACTAGGTCGAAATACTAGGTTGAAATATTGATATACTAGGTTGAAATACTAGGTCAAAATATTGATATACTAGGTCGAAATACTAGGTTGAAATATTGATATACTAGGTTGAAATACTAGGTCGAAATATTGATATACTAGGTCGAAATACTAGGTCGAAATATTGAGATCCTAGGTCGAAATACTAGGTCGAAATATTGAGATCCTAGGTCGAAATACTAGGTCGAAATATTGATATACTAGGTCGAAATACTAGGTCGAAATATTGAGATCCTAGGTCGAAATACTAGGTCGAAAAATTGATAAACTATGTTGAAATATTGATATACTAGGTCGAAATACTAGGTCGAAATATTGATATACTAGGTCGAAATACTAGGTCGAAATACTAGGTCGAAATATTGATATACTAGGTCGAAATACTAGGTCGAAATATTGAGATCCTAGGTCGAAACACTAAGTCGAAATATTGATACTTCGTGGAAATATTGAGATACTAGGTCAAAATATTCACATACTAAGTCGAAATACTGAGATACTAAGTCGAAATGTTGAGATACTTAGTGGAAATATTGAGATACTAGGTCGAAATATTGTGATAGTAAGTTGAAATATTGAGGAAGTTTCTCAATGTAATGACTTACAGGATAGTTTTTTTTCATCCAAGTGGCAGAAACGGGCTTCCATACTCTTCAGACTCATGCACTGTATGAAATAATGTGTTGAAAACCTTTTGACTAATACTGTTTTTGTACATTCTGAAATGATGGACAGAACTGGCCAACAGACTGCAATGTCCAAGAGTCCAGGAGAGAGAGGAAGCATTATATTGAAAATACATACTTATGGATTTATTCATGTTCAGGGGTAAAGTTAATGTGTTTACTCCCGAGATGTGATTATTCCTCTCATCCCATATCCAGCTTATAGACCAAAACATTTATCCTGGTGTGACCTAATCATTATGTAAAATCTAGGCTATCTTTAGGTGTGTCAGAGGGTCAGTCACTCAGATCAGACTGCATAACCACTGCAGTGCTCATAAATAACCCTCAACAATTAATAACCTGCGAGACAAGCTGTTGCCTGCCTTAGATTGATTGCTGATAATGACTTGTCAGTGTGTGAGCAGTCGCATTAGCATCTGGGCATATGAGAGTGCTAAGTGTTTTCAGTGACTGTGTTATCAAATACAGGCATGGCTGTGGCTTGGTATGTCTTTTTTTTTTTGGCAAACAGAAGCATGAAACATTCTGCTGACAGTGTGAAGTGGTGTTGTTAATCTCTTTTCCTCCCCTTCTGCTCGATGTGTCAACGTCAGAAGATGCACCAGAATAAAATAACCCAAAACATTAAAATGTCAACATTGTTAACAAGTACTAATCATATTAAAATCTTTAAAAAGAATAAAATCTGGAATCCTTCTCCTGTACAGCGACTGGCGATTGTTGAATCCCCTCCCCCCCCCAGTTGGTTTTGGCAGTGGTCTAACACTTGTGCTTCATGGCAAGCTGTAGAAAAAAATGGGGTGGGGGTTGAGATATAATAGAGTGAGAATTTTAACAGACCCTTTCAGCAAAATTGTATTCATCTAAAAACCACCAGTACTGTAACTGTAACAGACGGTCTATAACAAATGCAAGAAAAATGTGGAAAATTAAGGTACAAATATGACCATAAAAGGAAGGCAAACTATGCAGGTGATGGAAGGTGTCTGGGGGTCCTGGTGTTTTTATTCAGGCAATGACGAGGCAATACTATTTGTCACATTAACAAGGGTTCTAATGGGCTCAGCTGGAGGTTTGTTAGAGAGATGACCACGGCCCCCGAACTGACAGAAAGCGATTTGATATACAGAATGAGAATGAAAGAAAGACATTTACACAAACACTCACATAGACACACACTCACTACTGAGTAAGTGTGAGGTCTGTTGCTGTGAAAGGAGAACTGCATTCTGAAAACTGACCAAGCGGGGGCAGTAGAGCAGCACACACAAATGAGGGGTCTTGGTTAAAACAAAGCAGTGCAGCTCAAGCGGCTGCTGTCAGACAGTGAGGCGCAGAAAGTGGATTGTAGAAATGAACCAAGAGAAAAGAGTCAAGGTGACCCTGTCACAGTGCAGCAGATGATTAGTATTATCTATGTAGCGTTCAGAGGTCCACTTTAAACACATGCAGATGACGAGAAGTCAAATAGTTATCCTCAGACTGAAATGTAATGGATAAAATGCAGATCTCCCTCTCTGCTTCAAACATGCAACATCGTGAGTCTTGATAAGAATGTGGAAGATGAATGAAAAATAACATAAGCGCTAATGGCAGTAAGTGAAATGAGAAACGCTGGTAAATGAGGGATTCTTGGTGGGAGTCCTACAGTCGTTCTCTCCTGAAACCACCAGAGCTGAGGCGTTTTTCTGCGCTTATCACAGTTTTTGGTAATTCATCACAGTGGGGGAGCTCATCTGTGAGCTGTAAGAGGGCTCTGCAACGCTCTTGATATGTCTTTCAATTATCCCACCATCACTAGTGCTGCTTTATACTAGTGCTGCTTTATGCATTAAAAACATTTTAACAGAGTGGATGGAAGTACTATTAAAGTCAATGACATCCAGCTTTGGATGGCTCACGTCTAACAGCACGACAAGAGAAGCCAAGCTGAAAACACAGGGGTGTGTGATGTACTGCCTGCTATTAGAAGCAGAGTTATGATGATCATAATCAGGTGCGCTCGTTACAAAGCAATAGATTTTTCTTTTGTTTTGCAGTAAAAAAAATCATATTATGTTAATAGCCTCATTAAACAGCATGCAATTAGTTTTCCAGAAAAACAAGAGATATGGGATACATGGAGGATGTGGGAACACCCTATAGAGAAGAACAAAAGCGAGTAAATGAGGGAAGAAGAGAAAAACTATTATCGTCTCATAGCAGGGAGCACCACAGCTGAGGGGCTGGAGTCACAGTGAAGCAACTCTTACAATATCCTCAGGTTTAAATAAAATGTTTGATCTCTGGCTGAACTAATAATGATATTCTGCACTGTATGAAAAAGCATACAGTAAGCCCACCCCGAGGCTGTGCATTGTAATGCATCTTGCTAACATATTGCCTCACCTTGTGAGCAGTGACGGCGAACTGTTCAGCGCTGTTCATCATGTCTGCGGTCCTCTCCTCGGCGCGGCCTAATCGCTCCCCGCGCTCATTCAGAGCCTGGCTTGCCTTCTGTACGGCGCTTGTCACGCTGTCTGCAGCCGAGTGTAGTATACTGTTACCTGCAGAAAAGGTTGGGAGGGAAGATGCGAGGCAGAGCAAATAGAAGGGAAGAAGAGGAGGGAAAAGAAAAGAATGTATTATTCCTTTTGTAAACAGAAATTAGAGCAGTCAGACGGGCTGCACCAAATGGAAATGTGACATTAGATAGGCGTAGATTAATCAGTGTCCCTGAGCCTTAGTGTTAATAGTGAAAGACAACGCGAAACGTAAATGGCATCCATCAGGTGCAACGTGGGAAGGTTGCCTAATGAGTTTCCCTCAAAGCTGATTTACTTCAAGGAAAGATCAAGTGAAATTAACCTTTTCAAACTTCAAAGTTTGCAACAGCAACACATGCAGCACCAGATTTATGGTCTCTTTTGAAGAAAGCATCACTCCTGTCGACATTCAGCACTGCTTTTCTTCAGTTTAGAACTTGGGCTGCCAGCGCTGTGATTACTCTCCGCCTTTCTTAACTATGGTGTAATAAAGACAGGATATATGCCTGGCTGCATGGGCAGCCCTGGAGATCCAGCAGTGGATATAAGGCAGAGAACACATCTTCTGATAGCCGTGGCAGCCCTGCGGATGTTTCCACTGACATGCCATTAATCTAGTGCACGTCGGGAGTGCTGCTGTTATGCCCTACGCTAGCTCGCAGACTGAGAACAGCAATCATCCTGCTGCTTTCTCTTTATTGGCAATACAGTTGCATTGTTCCAGTGAGGTGTATTTTATGTGGATGTATCTAGGGATCTAAACATGAGTTTTGGGATAAATCTGCATTGTTCTTTCAGTTATTTTAATTACCACAGGGTTCAATACGTGTTAACAAAAAAGACTTAAATAACATTCTACTATCTGCCTATTATTTGTGACTTTAGGGTGTTGATTTTATGATAATCCGTATACCAAATAATGAAAACCTACCATGTTCCTAAATGTAAAAAGTAGACGAGTGAAAAACAATGTAGAAAAACACAACAAACACCCAAGAAGAATCAATTTTCCGAGGTCTATATCCTCAGATACACAGTAAATTACTTAGAGGAGGAAGGAACAGACCGAGCAGAGCTCGTAGGAACTGAGTGTATGAAGACTTGACAAGCCCGATACTATCTGCTCCCACAGGAAACTGCAATATAGTGTGTGTACGTCCTGTGGCATCAAGGCAGGTAGGCTGAGTGACAAATAATTGGGACGGCTCTCCTGCAGTGGGTTATATGACAGCCCAAAAGCAGACGGCGAGTCCAGCTGGTGTTCCTTCCAAAGTAAGCAACTTTTTTAAGTCGAAGCGGTTTGTGTTGAAACACAGCCATGCGGCAGACACACAGATGGACGTGTAGATGTTCATACCCACACCTACGCACGTAAAAGGAAATGGAAACACACATGCAAGGCCTTCCGTAGGTCTGTTTTCCAGAGATTACAGCAAACTAACCACAGCCTGCAGGGCCAGATTATACATGACAAAACACACCTGGGCATCTGCAATGTGAATTCAGTATCCACTTTATTTACAAGGAACTCTACAGTATAGCCACCAGCAAAAGGAAAGTTAAGGTGTGATTCTCAAACACTGCAAATGTGAGTTATGGTCAACATTGGCTGAAACATTCCTGCTCTGCTTCCATTTGTTAATAAATACATCTGAGAAGCTTCACTAGAAAAGGATACAACCCTTTCCACCTTTACAGATTCCTCTTAATCTGTTCCTCCTGTGAAGCCCGGGGAGAAATACTTCCATCATCTTCAATATAACCCCCACCCTCAGACACCCCACCTACGCCATGCACACAGAGAACAACTCCCTTTTGTTTGTCTGCACACCCTTTTTTCTTTCTTTGGTGCTTTTTCCTCTCAACTCAGAGCGATCAGCGGCGGGATGCGGCGTGGGCTCCCCCAGTGGAGAAGAGACGGCAGGGTGGAGACATTGGGAGGGAGTGGCAGCATCAGGAACTGAATGAAACGTGTGTAGGAGTAGATTATGTTATGTGGTGCCATCGCTGTCATCACAACTGTTAGTCAGTCACTGTTATCAGCTGGGATAAGAGCGGGTCTTGTATGTTACCAAACAGTGTGTATTTTAATGAGGAAGGAGTTTAAAGTATTTACTTCCCTGACACTTAAAAGAGGAGCTTTAAACAGAGTCTGACAGCTCGCACTGTTGACTGAGAGAGACCTAGAGTACAAGACCCAGCCTCGTCCATCCCTTACACACCTCTCTTAACAATGCAGGAGGAATTTTGTTGTTGTACCCCATGATATCAGAATAAGCCAGGGTTTGTTCAACAACGGAGACTGGAGTTGTTTTCTGGCAACAAAATACTCCAGAAAGTAGGAACTTTGAGCAAAGACAAACATAACAAGGAAGGGGAAAGTTCATTCAAAGTCAACTCTTTTTCTTTCCACCCCCGGTCTGCTGTAATCAGTAGATTATAGGCTGCGCTGCTGTGGCGCTTGTGAAAATATGCTGATGGTTATCAGCAGAAACATGTCGGATACACTTCACAAGATGAAACACAACTTGAATTTACTCTCAAAGCATGTGATTGATTAGACTGGATGGTTCATTTTAATAAGAAAAAACATACAAAAACAGTCCATGCTACGGCGCTTTAGCATCTTCCCTCTGATCATATCACTGTGCTAATGCTGCGAGCTTTAATATGTGTGGGTGTTTGAAGGGAGAGAGTGTCGTACAGTAATTTCTGTAAAGTATTCGAGAGCATGCACTTGTCAGCCTTTCAACAAGTGCCATCAAACATTCTCCTTATTACCCTGATATCACCAGAGGGCTTTAAGCGACCGTTACTCATCTAGAGAAGCACATGAAACATTCTGTCAAGGATTTCTGGAAGTGAACTCGGTCCTCTTCAGAGCTTAACCCACATATCTGTAGCCTCTTGACTCTAGAGTACCCGGTAATTGCTGTTATTTTCAACCTTCTTTCGACAGTTTCTGCTGTTATTAGACAGACGATATTAAAGCATGTCATTACTCATTTTACTGTAGATTTATGGGCCTCCATATACATATTTTTAATGTTATGTGTGGTTGACTTAATTCCATAAATACTAGGGATAGACCGATTATCAGCGCCGATATTCGGCATTTTGACGCATATCGGCATCAGCCTTTTTTTTTTAATCCGACGGCCGATAAGAGATCAATTTAAAACTGGGTTATTTTGGCTCTGATGCAGCCGCGCCTCTCTGTCTGCAGTCACTACTCTGTCTCCAGCATTGTCCCACCCACAGCACTGATTGGTTACACGCAGAGCCATGGCACGGGTAACAGCCAATCAGCAGTGAAAGCTGCGAATGCAGCGTGCTCACACACACGGCGGAGAGGAGAAAAAGTTCATTTCTTTGCAAATTTTATTTAACTTTGTTTTATTTACTTTATAAAGGAAGTTCAGGAAGTTATTTATTTATTTATTTAAATTTTCAGTTAACTTTATAAGAGATGCTGCTGAGCCTGGGAACTCCCTGCACTTTTTGTTTGTTTGTTTGTTTTATAAACATATGCTTAAAGGCATTTAAACAAAGTTTTGTAAAATTTTGACGCCAATATTTTCGCTTTTACTGCAAATGAATATCGGCTCCAAATATCGGTTATCGGCCTCCTTGACTACTAATAATCGGTATCGGTATCGGCCCTGAAAAAACCATATCGGTCTATCTCTAATAAATACACAAGTACCGTGTGTCAAAAATGGCTGTTACAGTGTTAAACTTTAAGAATATTTTCCATCTAGAGGTCATGCCAAGTGGAGGCAGCTAGAAAAATAAACAAGGAAGTTTCTGATGAGTTAAATAAATTCCACCTGAACCAAAACTATATAAACTATTTACTTTGGGTGTTACTGTGATTTAAAAAAAAGTGTTTTAATGTGTCTTTGAAGTTTACAGATGGATGTTTCTGATGCTCTGTGTGTGAGAAAGCACTTTCTAAGAATCAGAGGTATAAAGGTCTGATGTGAGAAGGTGAGAAGGTGAAGTGAACACATTAAATCATCATGATGGCATGAAGGCCAAGGCTTTCAATAATGCATTCCTTCTTTAATCCTTCTCCAGTATAGGATTTCTTTTTAACAAGGTCATAGCAGGAAGCATATCTTGTATTAAACCTGTTTTTTAACGGTTTAGTTTCCAATTCACGAGAACCTAGAGGAGCGAGTTTACACTGAAGGAAGCAGAGTCGATGCAGTTTGACAGATTCAGATCCATAATGCACATAAGGATGTGAAAAATTAGGTAAAAAATTCAACAAGAATTGATGCTGTTAATCAATATCAATGGGGCCTGAAGACACAGCTTTGCAGCTCCTCCTGCAAGATAGACCCCCCACCCCCGCGCAGTTTAATTAATGCAAATCTTGACATTATCCGCAGCAGCATCCTGAAACTATAGCAGAAGTTCAACCCGAAAGGACAACTCCCCCCGGCACTCCTGAAACACTCCTATTATTTCTCTATAACCTTTTATCCAATCACTGTCCTCCACATACTCCCTGCAGTTATTCTCCCATTCAGGTAATTCTCTCTCTCTCTCAATGGACACTTATAAAAACTATTATACAGGGCAGTTCTTCCTTTCTCCGTGTTCTTTCCAAATCATTTAGCAATCTGTACATTGCCTTCTTTTTCCGACACCACTCCCGCCCCTTGAAATATGTACTGTATATACACCCAACTGTATATGCCTCTTTTTATACCACTGCCTTTCAAGTATCACAGTGTTGCTCCTCTCTCTACCTAACGCCACCGGCATCCAGGATCTTGACTTTATTTGCAGTGGTCTAATCTGTGCCTGACCGACTCTTTCAACCCCTCAGTTAACCACTATTTGAGAAGGAAGGGTATCACTCTTCCCCAACATTTCGCCATTAGTGAAAAGGTGCAAGGACCCTGCTTGCTCAGTCGGCCTGTAGTTCTAGGCTACTTGTCTAAGCGCCTTTCTGTAGCATTTTAAACCAGTGGGACGAAGTACACCAATGAGCACAATCATGGACAGTCTGTACTGAATGTACCACAGAGCTGTCCCGACGCTGACAGAATAATACCTACTAGGTATTCATGGACAGCCTACTCTCAGTGACGTTAATCAGCAGATAAATGTAAGCCTGACATGATGCATTAAACGGACATAATTTCCTCACTCACAGTTTTGATTAAGCTTAAATGACCGTTTGTGAACAACTATAGGATAATGAGGATACTTTATAGAAAGAAGCACTCTATCATTGTACTGACCCTGCACAGTATTAGACAGTGACTCTGTGCACAAAGTGTGACAGTGAGGGATCAAGGACAGTGAGCATAACTCGTGTAACCTTTGGATGTAAACTTGAAATCCTGTCAGCATGGAGTCAACCCCCAGAGTGACAATGCAAACAAGGGGAATTGTGACCTTGTGCTCGTCGGGAAAATAGAGGAAAGTCTGTGTGTGTGTGTGTAAATGTTAACTATGGAATATACCTATAAATAGCAGCACAGAGTCCTTAAAGTGGTAATCTCGAAGATCACAGTTTTGTTCTCTTTGGCGGCATCTATGGCGATAAACGGTAATTGTGGGAGCACACTTCCCAGATATCCAAAGAGTGTTACATGTGTGACGTCCACGGTTGGTTTTTCTTTTCTTTGTTTTTTCAGCCATAGTAGAACACTTGCAGAGACCGGAAAAGCAGCCGCTTAGCTCCGCCTACCCTCTCTGGCAGATCAATCACTGCTGGGTGATGGAAAACGCGTCACTAACTGGGCGCTGCTTGTGATTTTTTTTTCCACGAAAGTCCACAGACACCCAGTCAGCAATACTGCAAATGCAAAGGCTTTCATCAGTGGACCATAGGCTCAGCCACCATTGTGTTACCTCATTCGGCGATAGATAGAGACTTGACAGACATTTATTTACATGAAAATATTTGAGATTATTACTGGTCTTACATCTGTTCTACATAAAATAAAGTTGCTTTACACTTCTGCTACTGGTCATTTTAGATTCTCTATTTGCTTGCTATAGCATTAAGAGTTCAACTTAAGAATTCCTGCAGGATGTGGACTTATCCAACCTGCCTACCATTGGGACTGCTCACTTGTTAGTAGGGAAATACTTGCTTAACTTAGCCCAACAAACTTTATATCCCACTTTGATGTTTGGAAAAGTTCAGCAGTTTTAGTAAGGCATACAACTTCTTAAAGTCAGTGCAGGTATTATGTGTACTGCACCGCTGGCTTACCTTGTCTTAGTAGATGACTGTGGTGCGCAACAAACTCTTTCCTCTTTCTGTTCAAATAGACCTTGCAACGGACAAAGACTGATTCTACACCTGGGTCCTCTGTGATGAGAAAACATCAAAAGTCATTGGCAACTTTGATGATCAAAACATAAAAGTCAAGAGGTGAGACTGTTTTTGGATTATTGCATGATGAGTTAAATGTTGGGGGTTCAGTTATTTGTAAATGCCATGCAAAAACACAGTGAAGTTGTTATTGTTTAATGGTTCATCAATTGGGCCAAAATATAAGTGTTACGTAGTGTTAAGCCACATTACTGAAAACCTTTACTATTACTATTACATTTAGTGTAAACAAGGCAATTAGCACATTAGCTGCTTTAATTTCTCGACCTATTACATGCCCCATTAGAGATCACAAACACGGGCCTGTGCATCTCCTCCATAGCTCTCTGAAAGAAGTCCACAACTCTTCAGAAGCTGTTTACCAAGTGTTTAATCTAGAGGTCTCTAAAGGCGCTAAAAGGTATCTAATTACAATCTAGTGTTTACCATGTGCAGCTTAAGCCTGATAGGACCAGGACCTCTTGTAGTAATGTGCCCGGGGAAATAGTGCAAGATTAAGCTCAAGCAAAGACAGCTGCTGGCATCCACACACCACTGATGGCATTGTTATGACAGCCCGAGTACACACGTTCAGAAACAAACAACAACCCCAGAGATGTGCGAGTTACACTTGTATCACACTCATTCATTTTATGCTTCCTATGTTGAATGGCAAGCATGTCCCTGAAGTGAATTTAATAATAGTACTGGTGGTGTATCAACAAATATATGTGCATATATATCTACTGTGTGATTTCTAGGGGCTGCCATCCGAAAGGATTCTGCAGATAGAGTCTCCCACAGTTATGGTCCCACACCTGAGCAGCGTCATGATTTTTGTTTTGCACTGGTGTGAGACTTAAACTGGAGTGGACAGAGTTGGCAGCAGGCTTGGCATCCTGTCTGTTCTTCCTGTCACAATGTGCGTGGTGAACTGTCAGCTTTTTCATGCATCTAAGAATCCTCCACTCGATGACAGCCGGGAGTCTGTTACCGAGCATTGGCCAGATAGTTTTACAGCAGGCTGTCAATGGCTGGATCAATACTGACTCCACAAAAGCACAGATTTGCCTCTTTACGGTGTTCTTTAGATATGAAGATCATTAAGTTTTTATGGTTGAATTTGTATTAGAAGTGCAATGTGTCTTATTAAAGATTTTTCGATTTTGTGCATTTAAAACAATGCTAAAAGTGTCATTTTCATACTTCTTGGAGGCTTGTTTGTTGATATACATAATCCATCCTACTCTAAAGACCCCCGGGTTCAGAGCTCTCCGAGACCTTCCCACCTACACATACAGAGACTGTAGTATGCACCAGGGTCAGTTTAACTGAGTTAAATAAGGAAATGGATGTCAGAGTAGGAGGGAGGTCAAGGCAACCTAAGAATGTTAAAGGCAGCTTTATCATCAATGAGAAGATAGAGAAATCCCACACACAGAGAAGAAGAAAGAAAAGGGAAGTTTTAAAGTAACTATATTGTCTTTATACACATATTTATATAATCTTTCTTCTCTGCATTGTCCTGTATGTTAAATGGTACTTTCAAGAGCTGCAATTTCACATAGAAATCCCCCAACTATTTTGTTTGTTGTTTCATGAGCGAAAGCTTTTCTGCATTTTTAACCAGTGTAAAAAATCCCACAAAGAGTTTTTTGTATAGTTTGAAAGTAAACCAATTTTGTAGTTTTAAAAACAGATCACTTAGGGCTGTGACGGTACTGAAGTTTTCTAAACGCAGTGAAACACAAACGCCCCTTTGCTGGATGACGGTTATCCACCGCCTCAGCCTGCTGCCGGAGTAAGTTATTTCCACTGTAGCGCATCCCCGAGACGGTAAAACATCATCGACATGAGTGAACACAGCGTGACTTTATTAACCACTACTAAGTTGGTAACCTTATTTGTTGTAATGAAATCCATGGTGGCGGGCTAGTTGTTGTTGTAGCTGTTAAACTAGCATTAAAAATCGCATTAAAATCTAAAAGGACCCAGTAAACTCACTATCCATGCGCCACAGAGACGCAATTCATGTTTACCATACAGAACGATACATTGTCAACAACAAACTCCCAGTAACCGTCTGCTAACCAGCGCAGACGAGATCCCGTGTGCAATCTCGAGCAAAAGAGAGAGAGCTGCTGTGTAATGTGTAATGTAAATAAAGCAGTGTAACTGATTATTTTCTGATTGTTTCAACTGTTGCGGTCTAAACAACACACTAACACGCCTACTCACAATGCCGCAGGAAGGTACAGAATTTAGTTTTTGTAGGCTGAAGTAGATTGTCTGTTTCTGTGTGTATTAGCGCATAAGAATGAGCATGCGTGATGGAGAGCTTGCTGTCTCTGCAGTTTTTGACCCGTGCACGGCTCGAGCAGGAATCTCCCTGAGGTGAAGCAGGTGTGTGGGGTGGCAGCCGTGAGCGTGTCCTCGTCTTCTGGCATCACCAAAATATGCACATTGCGCCTCTCTTTATTAATACTAAACAACGTTTAGTAAAATAAGCTAACATTTATCCCCTGCGGGTAATGGTCAGAAATCCAACGGGAGCGGGATTAACACTGGGTCAATATTTAAAAATGAAAAAGCGGTGTTGACAGTCACTGAGTCCACCCCGCGGTTGGTGTCACATAACCACGTCACAGTCCTAATATCAATATCTTGTAATCTATTCTTTAATAAATGGAGCAGATGGAGACCCTACAGGAGGCAGGACGTGTTTCCATTAATAATTCCATGAATAAAACAGCAGGCTGAATTGCGCTCAAAGATGAGCGTTGTGGGTAAACAGATCAATATCTGATTAATCCATTGAGGATGCTGTATTCTCTACTTTGTGTCACTCTGGAGGAAACCAGCACCAGAACCTTTCCACTCCTGGATAACAATCACACAATTTGCAAGCAGGAAATGACCAATAATGCGGTTTTACATTTACATTTTGAATGTGTAAACATTTGGAAATTGTTTGTGCTTTGAGTTGTTTGACCACCCTGCCGTCATTTATTAGTGGGGCATGAAGTTAATGTTTTTTTCCAAGGGAGAGGTTAGCTTCCAAATGACTGTTTTTACAAAGTCTCACAACTTTTATTAACCGTGTCAATAATTAGGGGACTGTAACAGCTCCGACTGCGATGTTTAATGTTATCATGAAGGGTGGGAAGCAATTGAAAATAATGACTCACACTTCAGGCACACGATGAAATGTGTCAAAACACACAAATTAAGGGAGGTAATTATTTAGTGTTGCATATGTGCTTTGAACCAGTTGATCTGAGTCAGATGCTTTGAGTCACAGCTGATGCATTTGGTTGGACATCCTCTTTGACCTCACTTCAGCAGAGCGCTCAACAGATGCTGTGTACGAGGAATAAGCATGCATTTTCATACGCACCAGGTGCTGCTGGTCATCATGCATAATCAGATTCAGACTGGCTTACAGCACAGTGTGACAGCAGTCTGGCACTGCAGAGCCACTGTGTATTCACAAGAAGAGTTAGCACAGTGTTCGTTAACTGTCTTACCCCCCAGTAGTTTGGACTGACAGTTGACGAACTCTGGTTTCCGTGCTGAGCTGTAGCGCTGGCAGGTGTGGTGGAGAATCTGAATGAAGGTGCACTTCTCTCCTGCTGATCCAGCGACCCACTGGTCAAACGCATTTTCAAACATCAGGTCGAACTCTGGACTGTCCTGGGAGAGAGAACCAGCGAGAGCAAGAAAGGAAAAGACCATTATTATGTTACAGCCAATCTCAACCTGACCCCAAACTTCACCTTCTTTCTATATTAACTAATATAAAAAGGAGAACCAAAAGTCACTTACTTTGTTGGGGTCAATGCCGTTGACCTGCCGTAGCTGGTCGACCGTCCACTGTGATCTTTTTATGAAGGCAGACGATCCTTGGAACTGCTTCACCTTAGTGATGGATACGTGGGACGGTTTCTTGTTCGTCACTGTGGACACAAAAAAACACCAAATTAGATTGTTGCAACAACTATTGAGTAACACCAATGTTACATATAATATGAGGTTTTTGTGTAACTTGTAGTCAACATATTTATGACATTGTGAAAAAGTTTGGATTATTTTAAGAGATAATCTCTTAGATTTTCATTTAAATAAATGTCTGTTAAGTCACTACCCATCGCTCTCTGCAAGTGTTGCGAGTAAACAGTAATCTACTATGGCTGAACAAACAAAGAAAAGACTACAGATACAACTTCTAACATAAGTGAAAATCCAAAGAAAAAGAAACAAATTCGACGCTCAGATGAAGCCAAACAGTCAAAAAAGGAAAACGACCTTCAGCGAGAAAAATCAAGAGTTACAACCGGAGCCAACCGTGGACGTGACACATGCAACACTGTTTAGATATCTGGGAGCCGTGCTCCTGCAATTTATTGCCATAGGTGCCGCCAAAAACAACGAAACTGTGATCTTCGAGATTGGAACTTTAAGGTCACAAGACAAGACAACACAAAAAATATGAGGGTCGAGCTTCCTTCTGCGGGATGAAACAAAGGAATCTTTTAACAATGGCCTTTTTTTTTTTTTGCGCCAACAGCAACAGAGACGATGACATAATTTCCTATGTGAAAAGACAATGAACGCACAAACCTGAATTCATCCGGCCAAATTAGGGGGAACAATCTTCTATACAATATACTGTGGAATGAGTTCTGTTGTGTTGCTTTATAGAAGATATTTTTTCCACTCTATTGCTTTGAAGAACATAAACACCGAGTTAAATTGTTCCTGTCAAAAACAAATTGCAGAGTAATTTTACACTTTGCTGGACACAACTAATTTCTCTTCTGCTGCAGTAACTAATGACACAACATTAAAGTGTTGACAAGTCACAGGAGAAAAATGGACACACTGACAACACAATCCAACGAACACATTGTGCAACTGTTTGAACTATTAGGTACGGCAGATTGTTATCAGTCAGTCAGTTTGTAACACTTGTGCAATCCAGGAAAGTATCTAGCATCTATTGTTATAGGAGCTAATGAGCTTTTCCTACAAGGCTCGTAACCTGCTATTAAAGTGTAACATTTATTATTAGGAAAGCTAAGTTGTCTTCAGAGGCCAGAAATGATCTCCCGTCCAATGACATCATCATTCTGTCCTCAGACTAACCCCACTTGCCCCAGCAGCTTTACAGTACCTTCACCTCTCTGCTCATGGATATCATTGTTTGGATTGCGGGATGTGTGTGTGGCTGGATACTGAAACCCTTTGTACTTCTCAGGAGCTACAAACGTCTGAGTTGCTTTTTTAACCTCCTGCAGCCAACCTCTGTTTCCCGGTTTCGCTCTTACATTTGCCATTGTGTCATCTCCGATAGAGTGCAGTGTTTGGGTCACTTTCACTTCTGTTCTTCTTTACTCTACTTTCCTGCTATTGCCATGTTAGCATACATTTAAGCTTGCTTTGGGAGAACATCTGTCACACCTTTCCCTGGAAATTATTCTGAAAACAAAGGTAGGGCTGAAAGTTACATCAGGTGATACATTCCCCTGAGAGGAGGGATGTTATATGTATCCATTTAGACAGCTGCCTTTAATACATGAGGTGCAGGGTGGATCAGACAGAAAGAGACAGATACAACGCAGGCAGACATGCTGTCATTCCTTTCAAATGTTTTCCTTTAAACTTTATTTTTAATCAAACAGACAGCCGTGACAAAAAGATGAGGTGAGCGATCAGATCTGTTTGGGGGTCACGCAGGAGGTTAATAAAAGCTGCAGAAAGCAGAAAATGTCATAAAGAGAATGACAGCTTGATGTAATGAACAACTGTGTTGAAAGCTGGGAGAGTAGAAAACTCAGGTCATCCAATTCTCAGCAGGAATAATTTGTTTCTGAGCTGCGGCCGTTGCAGATGAGAGAGCCACTACTTTCCCTAAACTGATGAAGAAGAAATGGGGTTTTAGTGGCTTCACTTTGTAAGTGGAAGATTGGTAGTTGAGAGATAAAAGAATACGAATTAATCGGGAAATCATATTTCTCTTTAAGACGCGAGCCTCTTCTCCATGTTGTCCCACCAGACACGTTTTTTTTTATCAATGAAATAGCTTGTTCTGTGTGTCACAAATAAGCGATAAAAGCTCTTTAAAGGTTCTCAGGGCCGATGGTCGGGTCCCCAAACTGCTTTCTTTTTCTAAAGCTATTCAATTTACCATAAAATAAAACAGAGAAATGCAGGATACCCTGAGATTTGAGTAGCTACAACCAGTATTGCAAAGTGTGCTGTGACTCAAAGCAGAATAATCAGTCACAGCAGGGGGCTGCAACATACTGGAAATACAGTAACAATAGTTGTACAGTACACATCACATCAGTGTTCAGTGTTTTGCGCCTACAGCGAACTGTGCAACACAACAGATTCATAGAAACATTCATGATTATGAATGAGTGCGACCCCCGAGCTGGAGAGGCTTTGACTGACGCTGCATTAGCATACTCACTGTCATATCACAAGCCTTGTTGTGCGCCTGCTTTCCAAACAAACACGCTGACTCCAGGATTAGCATAACAGTTGCATAACACAGGAGGCATCACATCAAACACTGGAAATGCACACTGAATGATCCTTAGCTCCCATCTGGAGGAACACTACCTGTATGTTCAGTTGGCTATTTCTCTGTAAGGACATTACAATGAGACCTGACTGCTTTAAAGCATCAGTGAATATCTGAAAGATGCCGTCTCAAGGCCATGCAGCCTAATCGTCAACACATCAACACAGAGTTCTTAATCAAACTGCCAGACGCCTTTGAGCCACTCAAATCAATTTCATATTCAGGTGTTGACTCCCACCTTGTCTGAGGTGCTCCCCTGCATATTAAAGCATTAGAGGAGCTGGCTTTGTTGAAACAGCAATCAAGGACAAGCCTGAGAAAAAATCGTTACTTAAGGGCTGCAACTAAAATGAAACTTCATGTGGACTGAGTGCGACTGTGAGAGTGTTTACAGAAGTCTTTACTTCTTTCTTTTTTAGGCCTCTTTGAGGCGAGACAACCAAAGATCCTGTAGCTGTCACTGCAATTACCCGTGTGTTTGGATTACAATTCTTTTAAGATTTGTTTGCAATAATTTAATCAATTCATTATCTATACTGCTTATCCTGTTCAGGGTCGCAGGGGGGCTGGACCTGGACACAAAACCAGCTGTCATTGGGCGAGGGAAGGGGTACACCCCGTACATCTGTGTTTTAAACTTCAAGTGGAAGCAAAAAACTATAGACTGAAATGGCTGTCACTAGTTCTGCTATGTTATTATAATAATAATAACACTAGCACAAATAGCTTTCCAGAAATAAGTTTAAAGTCAAAAATGTAGATAAAAACACAAGCAAAATTAGCTTTCAGCTAAAAAGGGAAGTTTGTAAAAATGTGTCTTAAGACAGGATTCAAAAGCAGAAACAGTGTTCAGACTGTCAGCAGATTGATCCAGATCTGAGGTGCCGTTACAGAAAAAGCTCAGTCACTTTTTGACCGCAGCCTCGACCCTAATGCGGCTGATCTAAGAGGCCTTCTTGGGAAGTGATGCGTTAAAAGCTCACTTATATACTCTGATGCCAGGCCATGTAAAGCCTTGTATGTGAATTTTAACATGAATTCTAAAAGGAATAGGAAACCAGTGCAGTGCAGCTCAAACTGGGGTGATGTGAGAGGTATGCTTTGTCTTGGTGAGGAGTCTGGCTGCGGAGTTCTGCACAATCTTATTGTGCACAAGTTATAGACTGTTTGATCCCATAAAAATGTCAAAAGCCTACAATCTTTATTGTTGTAAATTTGATAGTGATCCCCTATCCACATCTTTTTATTGCACGGCCCAAAGCCAGACTTCTAATAAACTAGACAACATTCCAGTGATCGCTCTTCTATTTATAACTTTACTCCGGCTAGTGGCCACAATAATGTTGAGCTCATAAATTGGTGTGTTGGGAATACTGAGTCAGACAGGCCAAAGATTACTGAGCTTGAACTCATGTACAGGGTCAAGATTCCCTTCCAGTGCATGGACTAAGGTGGAGTACATACTGTATGAAACTGCATTTGACTCGCCTCCCTGACTTGCTTTATGTTTACAAAGCAAACACAGTAATTGCAATCTTACCCTGAACACAATGTTATAGCATGATAAACTGTACCCATTGAGCAAACACCGCCGGCTACATAATATCTCGAAACAAGGAAAGACTACTGAAATTGTGCCAAAGCCATTGTTTCCATTTGGGCTGACAGAGGAAGGCCATGCCGGGGTTCCTTTCTCATGCTCTGATGGTGACATGTTCCCACTTCCTCCAGTGGATCAGTCCCTTGTTGTGTTTGGCTGCGTGTGACTGCTGCTGCCTGAAGGGAAACTCTTACTGTATATTCACAGACTGCTAACATCGCATAGGAAACGTTCTCAGGATCAGCTTTCTCTCAAGGAAATATTATCATAGCTGTGGTTGTTAGGAGAGAAATGTGAGTTCTAGCAAAAGCAGTAATGACATCAATGATCATGTGAGAAGTGTGCGGGTTGTTGATTATTAATGCACACAAGCATGAGTGGAAATGAATTGAATAACGCGCTGGGAAAACAAACTCAGTCCACCATAGCACAGAGCGGCAATAGAGCTCATGTAGAAATACTGGAGCCATGAAAATTAACAGAGTATGAAGGAGGACCACCGGCGTGGGCATAACATTAATAACTTCCATTTCCTTATATAATACAACTTAATCCTCGTGTCAACATCGATGCTTCCCGAAAGTCTCCATCCAGCAGCCAGAAATATGATAAGCATCAGCATTTTGGGTTATCCGAGAGGAGTTATGAAAATCCCAAACCACAGAATAACAGAAGATCACATCAGATATGGAAGATAATGAGCAACTGAACAGTCAGAGAGGCACCATGCTCTCTGGAACGACTGCTTGTGTCGAGAGCCACCCACAAAGGAAAGTGAAGTAACAAATTCACAAGATAAAAGCATGGAGGATGATACAGAGCAAACACGTACTCAGACATGTAGACATTAATACTGCACAGCCTATACGTGTATCTTATCTTGTATACCTATATCTTCTCATGGATGGTTTGAGTTCACGATACACAATGCGATATGATACACAATATGATACATGATACACAATTCCGAAACGCGGTATGATACGCGATACGATACGCGATACGATACGCAATACGATACGCAATACGATACGCATTTGATACGCATTTGATACGCATTCGATAAGCGATACGATACGCATTTGATACGCGATACGATATGCAATATGATATGCGATACGATATGCAATACGATACGCAATACAATACGTGATACGATACGCGATACGATACGCGATACGATACGCGATACGATACGCGATACGATACGCGTATATACGATACGCAATACGTTACGCAATACGATACGCAATACGTTACGCAATACGATACGCGATACAATACGCATTTGATACGAGATACAATACGCGATGCGATATGCGATACGATACACAATATGATACGCGATATACGATACGTGATACATTGCCCACGATAATGATATTATCACGATACAGCAATTCTGCGATAATTGATGCAAGACAATCATATAATGATAATTCACGATATCTGATTAACCAATACATTTTCATTCACGTTTCCCCTTATTCACGTCATAAGCCTACCGCGGGGAGTCATGAAGTAATGATGCGGTAAGTCAAAATCGCAGGGAAATCTGTTTAGAGTGCCGTATATTTGTAAATTAAGAGACCAATATTTGCCGTTAGCCTATCAATAATTGTGTTGCACGAGTCAGGACGGCGACCCCTAATTTGTACCGGTAAATGTTTCAACACTCGAAAGATTTGACGCCTCAAAGCAGATGTGATAAACACAGACAGCTGTGTTATCCCTTTATTATTATCTGCTTAAACCAGTGACAGATGTTTCACAAGAGTTAAAGTTGGAATAAAAAGTTTCTGCTTGAAAATGAAAAAGGTGTATAAAAAGATGCTACCAATGAAATATTCAGGTATCTAATATAACAAATACGACACTTTATCAGCAACATGTGATTGTGCTGCTTAACAGTTTTTGTTCGTATCACATTCAATTACAGTTTAAGGGCCCTGTGTTATTGTTCGTGAGGCTTACAAGATGAAAGTCTGTTTTTTAATCATTTGACTCCCATCTGTCCTTCTTCAAAGAAGCCTTTCACAGCCTCCATCTCAGCCAGGTGGACCGAGGATCTCTCGACAAATCAGACCCCTTCAGTTAGCCGTCAATTGGCTCCACGCTCCGACGATAAGTAGACACGGTTGCCATGGCGATCTCATTTGCAAGGCATGAGAGACACCTGAGAAGCAAGGGCTGGCACCTGGCCAGGTTCATTCAGGGACAGCAAGCTAGCAGGGTCCAGATGTAATATTGACTCCAGGCTGGATCACAGTAAACAGAAAGTCATTTGGAAGCGATTAAGGCAGAAAGAAATACTAATAGACAAAGTGTTTGGCTACGAAGAACTGTGTGCTGCTTGTTTGTCTTGGCTCAGATATGGCCTGCAGGGATACATGATATCTGTATGGACTAACTAAACGGATGAATCTTCATGAATCATTATCAGCTTCATGCAGTGATGAGGCTGGTTGGCAGGCAAACGATGAAAACACAAGTGTTGCTGTTAAAATATAAAGATGGGAACTTCAAACATTCATATATTTATGTCAGTATTCTTTATTCGTCTTTGGCTGTGTCTTCAGCTTAGTTGTGCTTTGTTTGTCAAAGCACCTTGTACAGTCTGGTTATTACTATTATCATTCTTTCAAAATAAGAAACCATTGAGAACCAGCTACAAAGTATATGACAGTGTTTCTCCAATGGGGGAACTAGTATCCCTTGGGGTACTTTGAACTGTTTTAAACTGCCACCGTTGCTGTAAGAAATGTTCAGGTATCTTTCAATATGTGATTTGCTGCTGAAGGGCTTTTTGTTTGCATCACAAACAAACTTGAGTTTGTTGACACAAAAAAATCAAGAAAACAGATCTGTGGTTGAAACGTAGCGGCTGCAAAAGTGGAGAAAGAAGTGAAAAACTAAATTATAGCCTGCAAAGTTTCTGGATTAAAAGCACGGTTCAGTCTCTTGGTAGCAAGGACACCATCTTGAAAGGTAAGTATTCAAGCAATGTGCCTCAACGGTTGATTTTTGCTGCTTGTTATTAGAGCTTTCGTCTGAGAGCATGTCTAACACTTTTCTCCGCCTTGCTCTGTGATTACGGATCTATTTTAAAGCAACCCCCTACTCTGCCTGAGCCTGCACACATTGTAATCTTCAGACAGGAGCTGTCACTGGAATGAAACGCAGCACTGTCTAGACTAGCAACACCCCGTGACAAAAGCCTCTGTATTCACTGGTTTGATAACAGGGACTGCTGTGTGCAAGGCCAGCTCTAATGGGAATGGTGACCAAGCAGTGGCAAGGCACCGATAGTAAGAGGGAGTAGATATATCATGGTGAATAATGGCTATAGAGTAGAGATCAGCTTCGTTCAACCCTTGTGAGGGACGAGTTACTCGCACAACAGATACGGACACCATTGGATTAACACGACAACACGGTGTCGATGGAGCAGTGCGCAGTTGTACGTCACAGCAACGTACAACAATGAAACCTTTATTGAAGACTGTAACAGAACAATTTTAAAAGTTACAAAAAATTATTATACATTATAAACTACATTATTCAAAGCTGGATGACAACTGAGCAAGATCCTCATGCAGATACGTTTGTGTGTTATGCCAATTTGAAGTGTGTATGAACTGTGTGAAAGCATCTGTATTTTTTCATTTAGCGACTAATAACCCCTAAAAACAACAATCATACACCAACGCTAATAGCTGTAAACCTAAACACTTGGATTGAACATGGGGTTCAGCTAATGGCTGTTTAATGGATGCTACACCAGGAGACCAGGATTAATTGTTGTTTCACTTTCACTAAAAAAAGTGCATGCTTACATTTGAATTAACCTATGACCGACACGGCCTTCATATAACCTCATGTTCACATCACTTTCACACCATAAGTTGAGAATACTAGTTTGTGTCTCGGAGGACCTGTCAGAAAAGTCAGTCCTTTAATTTGAGCTCGTTTAAACTTTAAGAAGTCAAACCCCAAATGAGCTTTTTTTAAAACATAGCTGTCTTTTGCCTCCAGTAATGTCTGCTATCCGTCCAATTATAACACTCACCCAAGGACAACACATTAAAAGGATTCTGGAGGCTTGACAAATCATGTGCGTCAGCCGTCCAAAATGAAAACTCTCATTTGATGCACCAGAGCTTCTTGAAGTTTAGTTCAAATTAAAGTAACTCAGAGCTGAATTAATTAAAGAATGTGGCTGAACTGAAGCGTTTAACCTTTTTTTTATTCGTTATATGCTTCATATTTTTTATTTCACTGGTAAATAGTGTAACATGAATTGTAAAATATGAAGGGTAGGTGTCAGTGAGGGGCAGATGGAAAAATAATGACTCAAACTCCAGTTAGGTTCGAGTAGGCTCTAAAGCGGGGGCAAAGAATGGTGAGAGAGTACGTTAAAGAAGTTGGCTCACTGAAGGCTTCAACCTCCAAGGTAGTTATCAAGGTCACAAAACAAATTCACCAAATAATAAGAAAAATATTTCTCACTGAAACTAAGTCAGGTGCACACAAATGCATTTCTTTGCCTTATAGCGGCTGATAAATGATCTCATACCTGCACTGCAGCAGGCGTAGATTACATTTAATGACAATGAAGGCCGAGCAATATATCTCAGAATCCTATAAAGACAATCCCAGGGAAAATATCATCGAATACAGAGGCAAAGAAACCAATCACACTTTCCACAGTAACCGCTTGTTGTGTTGCGCACATCCAGGCAGGAAAGTCTCTCGTGAGGCCTCTATTCCACGTTAGGACCCTCTGAGATCGTCCATCACCCCCGTGCTCCACGGACCACTTAATAACAAAGCTATTCAGGCTCGGCCCCAGCCCGCATAGTAGACATTCCTCCAGAGCCAGAGTGCACGGATACGAGGAAATATTTAATTACACTGGGGCACCGACCTGAGGCTTCTCCCCTACTGTGATGCTATGTGACAGACTTTAACACACGTCGGCCAACCATGGCTCCCTGTTGGCTGCGTACAAACTGAACTGATTGTATTTTTGCATGTCTCAACCCGACTTTAAGATAAGAATCACGTTTTTTTTTCATTTGCTGGCATATCTGAATTTCTGTAATCAACTTATCGGACATAGAAGTTTCAAAAAGCACTGAAATCCCTCAGCTCCGTGTGAACAGAGATAAAACACATTCAGAACCGGTTGTAAGCGCCAAAACTCTGGTGAGTGTTGATACATGAAGACCTCATAACAACCTTATCTGGATATTATCAAGCAATAGCATGAGTCGAGACTTCAAACAGCCAAAACAAAGCGCATTCCTCAACACTTAGTTCTTCAGGATGACCTAAACTGATGTGCCTGGAGCAGAATCCTGAAACTGAAAACAACCTCATGTCATGTCAGACATGGGTCACTTATTAGTAAGACACTGTAAGTTACAACCTGTTTGTGTGCCCAAGAAGGATAGTGCCTCAGCTTTGTTCACTTCCTGTCTTAACATAATCCTTAAAATTCTTTTTAGAAATACTCGTCATTTTCTAACTAAATCCAAATTGCAGTAATTTTCTCCAAAATCTCCTCCATCAATCGTGCTCTCTCCCGAGATAACGTTTGTCTGGGTGGTCTGGCTTGTTTGCAAACAACAAATTATGATACCACTCTACTTACCCCTCTATTTTCACAATATCCGAAATTGTTAGCATCCATTACTGAAATGTCTAGTGGAGCTGGATTTATAACTGGTGAGTCATTCCAGTGCAGTCTACCTTCAGCCCCTAAAAAGTGAAATCAAATGATAAATCAAAGCAATACAGCGCAGGCTTGTTTCCAGATCTCATTTCCTGGCCCATCTGTTCTCCTTTAGACAAGGTTTAGTGAAGCAACGTCTGTATCTAACACCCAGCTTAGGATGCCTAACATCAGGCAAAGGGACTGCCTGCTAACTAGTGTGCAGTAACATGTGTTTGGATATGTTTTTAATGTAATGTTTCACACAGTTTTTAAAAAGGGGTATTGGGCTTTTTTTACATATTAAGACATAATGTTACAATGTTGCATGTCCAGACTAAGCTTGGGTGAAGTTTCAAATCTTTAGGTAAAAGTATGTCGGAGTAATCCCCAGGCTTCTCAGCTCAGTCTGCAGGCTGCTGTGAATGCCAGGTTTCACACAGTTTTTTCTACACGCCGCACTTTGCGACGTCACAAAGGGCAGCCTCAGCAGGCTTCGGAGAGCTGGCCAATCAGAAGAAAGTAGGCTTGTAGGGACGGGTTTCTTCAAGGGATAGAGCTGACTGAGTCGTTTCAGGCAGAGGCTGTATGAAGGCCTGCACAGAGCACCAGTGAGAGAAAAAATTGTGAGTTTTTTTTATCTGTAAATTATGCTAAGCTACTGCACAGAGTGAAATATGAAGCTTGAGATTAGCATAAAAACCCCCTTTAATGACGTAGCAAATCAAAACCACCTGCACGTAAAATCTTTTACAACCGCAGCACAAGTACGTCCATATTAAACATCGCACCTCAGTCTATGCATTTACAGTTAGGATGTACAAATGGACGTCTCTCCCTCTGTATGTGTGTGTTTCTCTGAAGAGTGTGTGTGTAGACCCTGCTTGCAACAAGTATGAGAAGGGTAGAGAGCGAGGGGAGTTTGACGATAAGTTAGGAGACCAGCCGAGGTATTGTAATGTATCTTGTATCTCCTTTTTTGGATCAAGAACAAGCATTTATCAATAATTCACAACTCACTTCAAATATCCGACAATACATATTCCTTACAGAATTTAAGTAAGCCTTTAGAAAACAGACACGTTTCACTGTAATGGCTCTGCTTTCTTGAAAACACCATGTGGTACTTTGCCTCAGGGCTGTCTACTCTTTATAAGATTAAGACTAAAAAACCATCAGCATTTGTTTGTTGTAGGTTTAAAGAGACGTGCTGCAGCTATTGTCACGTCGGGGATTTGGTGAGGGTGACGATACCAACCCCTGCCATGTACTGTACTCAGAACTGTAGACAGGTTTTAAACCCCGCCTGAAGCGCTTTCTGAGGATTATACAGTGAGGTCAATATTTCGTGTGGAGTAAATTCAAGTTCACAGAAGAAATTTTAAGTCTACATGAAATCTTTGACTTCCATGCAACATGCTGCCATTGTGGGATGAAGACCTCTGCTCCAGGAGTAATAGAGGAAGATATGATCCTCCTAAATTGACCTGCAGTTAATCGTGATAAAAGATCACAGCAGCTGGGCTTCAAGTAAGTAGATGAACTTCATAGTGACAATCAAACTTTTTTTCAGCTAATTGTTTCAGGGTACATGATTGATGATATGTCACCAAAGAGGGACGGATGGTAAAGAATATCCATTAGTCTTCCTCATGGGGGAAACCGTCATGAGGAGCCTCCTTGAGAAACCCACACAACAGCGATGAAGGTCACGAAGATGAGTTAAAAATGACATTTATGAAAACATCCCTTTGCACAGAACAGAAGGCGCCATTATTTATGCTCCTTCAGAAACAATAACAACAAAGCCCAGGAGTTATTATGATGGTATTTTTAATTCCAGCAACAATATTTCCTCTACACTAACTGTAGCCACACGGCTTAAATCATGTCTATAATGGGAGCCCAAGGGAATCTAACGCCTCTGCTGGATGGATTTTTCACTCACAATGGTAATCTCAAAGATAATACAGATGACACCTTGGTCTCAGAAATGACACAGTGGTGAGAGATGCGTGCTATGACTGAACAGTTGTTCTAAACAATGTAAAACACTCTACATTTGCTTTTACTATTGTTGTAAGTGCATTAGTCCTGATCACATTTGGTCAAAGCAAGGGGAGGAAAGGAGGATGAATAATTCATTACAAATGCGTCATGGGAAAGCACAAAGAGAAGATGACCTGGACACGTAAATATATACAATTTTACATTGGGGAACACATTTATGCATTGATTTGTTAAACAAGGGCTCAGCGTGACACATGGCTCTGCAACACAAGCTGGATCTGTCTCATGGAGTTTATGATTGCTGTCAAAGCTTATGTGTGTAAAGAATGGGGCTATGTATCTATGACCAAACATTACTGTAAATCTCCTAGGTAACTGAGACTCCTTTGGTTACACTTGATCTGTACATTGATTCATGTGTGATGTGAAGAGAATGTGCTTATAAAAAATGACCAAAAAATGAGGGAAATATTCAAAAACGTTGACAATGTAAACAAAAAAAAACTTAATCAATAACTTCCTTCAAGTATCCGATGATGCCTGCCGGCTCACTCTCTGGATGTTTATATTGGTTAGTCGTCACTCAGCTCATTAGGGACGCAGTGTGTGGCTGATTTAATGGCACACGTTGCTCTTTAAGATTAATTAGCATTAACTACTAATTTGTCTTCAAGAACTTTTGCCGAAAGTAGCAGGACAATGAATGATTTGTTCTGATGTAGGCTCAACCCTTAGCTTAAAGTTATGACAAGTACAGTTATGACAGGAATCTGGTAAGTAAACAACAACAACACCTTGACAAATACTACACACTGCTGCACAACGCAAGTCTTTTTTCCCCGATAAAAAAACAATCTTTCTTTCCTCCACATTTTATCCAGATTTACACTTTTAGGAAAAATAAAGACAAAATTGGGTGCATCTCGGTTGCATGTTTTGTACATGTTTTGTACTGTCCATACTAGAGATAGACCAATATGTTTTTTTCAGGGCCGATACCGATACCGATTATTAGTAGTCAAGGAGGCCGATAACCGATATTTGAAGCCGATATTCATTTGCAGTAAAAGTGAAAATATTGGCGTCAAAATTTTGAATAATACAAACTCCAACACTTAACTTTGTTTAAATGCCTTTAAGCATATGCATCAGAGCCAAAATAACACAGTTTTAAAATGATCTCTTATTGGCCGTAGGATTGGAAAAAAAAATTTAAAATTTAAAATTAAAAAAAAATTTAAATAAAAAAGAGGCTGATGCCGAAATGCGTCAAAATGCAGAATATCGGCGCCGATAATAGGCCCGGCCGATAATCGGTCTATCCCTAGTCCATACAGCAGGTATGGATTCATGAGAGAACTGTGTACCTCTGCTTTGAGCTTAGCAATTCTCAACACATCCTGGACCGATCTCTGTACAGCCTGCACAGAAATGAAAACTATAGTAGCCCTTACATCTGACAGAGTTTGAGGGCAAACAGAAAGTCAGAGTTCTTATGTTATGTACCATATGTGGAGCTTAACCGCATCTCTGATGGATCAGCGTTATCAGCCTTCACACACACACACACACACACACAAAAACATGTCACTGAAGGGCACAGATTGCAACTCCGCCATGGACATACAGGAAAAGTTTCATTTGTTCCATCAGTCAGTGAGTTTCCATCTGCTCTTGCCATGAATGATGTTCCATGTAGCAGGAAAACAGCTGGGGGTTGTGAGAAAGATTATAAACTATGATATCATTCTTCCTTTCCTTCCGCTTTTGGCCCGCGCTGAGTGCACGAGAAACTAATGAGAGCCTCAGATCTTTTTCCTTATGTTCATCTTGTTAAACTCACTAACAAGTGAGATGAGCCGACCTCTAAAGTTAAAACATCCGCAGTTGTTCTGACCTCATCTTTCACTTATGCATAAAAGGAAAGAAAAAGTCTACCAGACACACACTCCCGTGAGTGTGTGTGTGCGCTTGACATCCCGCAGTACTCGGTGTGTACCAATAAAGCACTGTCAGGGAGCTTGCAGGGGTGCTAAGCCATGCCCTTAATGTGAAATACCAGAGCAGAGCCCACCCAGCGCCTGACAGAGGAAGTCTCAACAGAAGCCCACCAGAGTCCCTGCAGTCTGCTGTCACCAGGCTGATCAGCCACACAGCTGCCTGGAGAGAGAGAGATGCCAATGTGCCGGTCCGCATCCTGTCTAACCTTTAGGTCCTGATAAACACTAAATTTCAAGTTGCCGGACTGCCTGGTGTTGGCCCGAACGCCTGCTGTGAAAAAGTTAAGTGTAGGGAAATAAACTTAAGTTATATAATTAATGCAGCACATCTGTTAAGTGCAATTTCTATTAAAGACACACAGTCCCTGCAGTGCATCAGCAACTGTGAAGATGAAAGCATGTCTGTACTGGACTCAATCATTACTCTCTTCTGGCACTGTGTCTGCCAAAACGGGTTTGGGTATTTTGCAGCTAGTATTAGGGTTATATGCAGCTATTCTAAATGCACAGTACCTCCCACAGGACAGCAGAGATGCACTTAATTATTCCTCCAAAATAAACAATGTGCGCACAACTTAATATCATTAGAGACGTACTGTAGAGCCATAACGCCACTGTCGCCTCTCCCTCTGAAAGGAAAAAGGTACTACTGTTTTCCAGTCTGGCTCAGAGCGGTACAGAATGCAAAATACGACGAGAATATACCGGTGGATCGTCTAAAAGATCTTCAGGTCTGCAGTCTTCATTCCAAACCTCATGATTGTGAACGAGACAGGACATCGGAGGCGGGCGTCCTAGATGGAGGAAGTGTAGTTAAGCAAGCTCCCTGGCCTCCACCAGATGACGCGTCTTTACGTAGTTTTCCAGGGCCCACTGGAGAAGCAGATAGCCTCCTCTAAAGGCACAGAGCGAAGTTGCATTATTTGTACCATGATGGCATTAGCTCCCATAATAGCATGATAGGACTGAGGTTGAAAATCGGCGAACTGGCCCTTTATAGAGTGTTAAAATTGTTATAAAACATCTGTTGAAGAATTTATCAAATGCATAGACCTGATTTTCTTTCGCATTTTTAGACCGCAATTCCTCAGCTGCTGTGGTCAAATTAAAAAGAAAATTGGAAAACATTCCACCCAGCTCCTATCTAAAACACATGGTTGCAGGGCCCTGCTGTCCGGTAAACCCATGCATCGCAGAGTTTCATGATTCTTGCATTTTCAGATTAAGTAGAAGGATTACTAGTTGGGAAAATTCTTCAAACTCTAAGACTCATAAAACGGCTTTATAATCCTTTGGCTTATCTCAGAAATGCATTGTCACCTTGTTCACAACAAGGTTGTTTTCTTGCTTTGTGAGAAGTTGCTGCTTTGAAGTTAAATGGTATTCAAGCAGACAGCGACAAAAGGTAAGCGAGGGATCTATATAATAGATGTGAGCCACACACAGCTGCCCTGCAAGCTTAGTGGTCTGAGAGGAAAGGCAGGATGAGATAGGAGTGAAATGAGGAAGCACGTTGGCCGTCTGGTGAGAATCCCAGAACATCCGAACATTTGCAGAGCGACCACAAATTAAATGTGCAATATTAATGTGCAAAAATTAATACATTAAATTACATTAAATGCTGTCATAGCAAGAAGGTAAAGCAGAGTCTGTGCCCACTTTTTTTACTATACTAAGTGGATACTTAAATGGATGCAATAAGAGTTTTGGTAGCAATGGCTGCATGGACAATATTAGCCCTGATGTAAAAAACACTCTTTCATCAATCAGGTGGCTAGACACAACTTCATGTATCTATACATTTTTGCTGAAACTGGACCCCACAGTATCTCGCACATCTTGCCATGCTCCACTCTCTGTGATTACATTTCTCAGCGGCAGCCCTGAGAAAGGTGTGAGGTGGTGGGTGGGGGAGCATATGGTGTTTTCGGTGTCCTGGTGAGGCACACGCCGGGCAGCGACTTCCCTACAGGAAATGTTGTAGAAACAGAGAAGGACTCCAGCTGCTCGTCGTGGTGACCTTCATTACCGCAATTAACATGCATGCCACTCATTGACACACTAAGGCTGGGGTGGATACTGCGCTGTAAGCATGGGCGGAGAGAAGGGCAAGGAGCATGATGCAGCTGACCAGGGAGAAAGGACTGAAGAAAAAATGTTAAAGAAATAGGGATTAAATTAAGCTAATAAAAAGAAGATGTATTTTTTATGTTAAATATAAGGCTCATATTCAAAGTGGGAATATTGGAAATATTACACACAACGATTTGTCATTGCCAAATTAAATAACACTATATCATAGTGTACGTCGGATAAATGAGTCCATGGTTGAGCATGAATCAATACTCAGTGTACACTATGCCGCATTGCTATCCCTCCAGTGATCAGAGTTTAATACAATAATGAGCCATCATGTAATGAAAACTATAGAAAGCAGCAGGCTCCACTCTCAGACTCCAATCTGGAAGATTACAACTCAGCCTGATATATTTTCCTCTTAACCACTTGAGCTTCTGAGGTGAGTGAGTCATTGGGGTTATCCAGCGGTCATGTCCCTTGCAGGTGTTTCTTGCAGGAGACCCATGACACCCCAAGAAAATTATAACAGTATTGTTTTTTAATATCATTCCAATATGAATTTCCACAGTGAATATTGCAAAGGGCAATCATGTCAACGCAGAGTTCCTGGGTCCTCCTCTGCCCGCTGTGTCAGAGCTGTAATAGAGTCCAGTGCTCTTATACTAATACTTATACTTTTTAATTTCTGGAAATAAACAAGACATGAATCTAAGACTGATGCAGCTTAAAGGATTATGCAATGAAGTAATTGTCAGGTACACTGAATTTGTGTTAGCCTGGAGCGATAAAGCAACTCTAACAGATTGTTTACACGTGGAACATTATCATTATATCTGTGTTTTTCAGGTGTTCACATTTCAAATTTTACTTGCACCTCATCTGTGACATAAAGTGTCTTTTTCATGGTTTGTTCTTTTTATGTGGAGAAAAAAAACCTGCAGCTAAGCAGGTGATAGAGCACGACAGCTACTACTGTGCTACTGTTGTGCTTTGGTCAGGCGCGCAAATTGAGAAAAATATATTATTATTTTTATGAGGCGAGAAGTTGAAAATAATCTTGTAACATAGCCTACATTTAAAGATACAGTGAAGAGCGTTTTGAATGGGAAATATTTAACTGTTGGATGTTGAAATTTAGCCTGATCAGTCCAACGTTCAACATTTTGCCTTGGCCGATGTCACAATGCTACATGTAGGGGGTACGTTTTGGCCACACAGTTCATACAGTTCCACAAATGTCACAATCTGCTGGTGCTATGGTTAGCGTAAGTCGTTGGTCCAACTTTTGAAGTGGTAAAGCAGCAAAGAAAGTGATATGGTGGAGGAGGGTGTAACAGACTTATACCGCAACTATAGTATGTCCTCATGTTTTCTAGCTGTGTACCTTTGTGCCTTTTAGGCTTTTAGAAGTAAAACATTTAATATTGTTCTTTTGGTGCCATTCATTAGCTGACCTTGACCCTTACACTTTACATGTTGGCCACCAAAAATCAGCTTTGACCACCAAATTAAGCGGTATGTGAGAGAAGAGTTTAAAAATATTAGAATCTATCCCTGCAGTCAATAAAATAAATGAATGTACACTGTTTGTCCTTCACAGAAGTGACACAAGTAATTTAAACAGCCACAAAGCCAATACTCGTTTTTATTGACTTTACCAACGTTAACCTTCAACGTCATTCTCAGTCTGATGAAGCTGAATCGTGTAAAAGACCTACAATCTTACAAACACTCTGCCTTCTGTCAGAAACCCTGGCTATAAAAAATCAATACAGGAAAACAATCAAGTTTATTGCACAACAGCTAATGGGCACTTTGTTCCGGAACTTTTGTTTGTTATTCTAAAGCTGATCGATCAGCGAACACAAAGGCCAAGCGAGGTGAACACAGAGACTATTACCTCCTTCCTTCTACTGCTTCTCAACAGAGATCCATTCATTTACATGCCTGATCAGGTCCCTCAGGGCTGAGGCACGGCCAACAAAAACAATGCTTAATTGGTCAGTGAGAGGTTCTCATTTGTAATGACAGAAGAACAGTGCTGTGCTCGATTGTTGTGTTGTTTAGACCTAAGCCCTCCCATACTTTTTTATTGATCTGCCCGTCAGATGTTCATAGATTATAGAGGAAGCTAATGAAGACGAGTCTATCTGTGAAAGTGGGCTCCCTACATGGACGGATGTGCTGTGTACAGGGTTGATCTTCAATTGATCTGGATAATACTTTGAGATTCAGGGACCAATTAGGTGCTTCATAAGTTTTATTTTCACTTATTAGAGGAATATTGTAAGCAGAGCAAATATTGAAACCTTACTAAAACAGTGGAATAGTTAAATAGCTTTACAGTGTTAGATTGGTCAGGCTTCTGGATTGCACACTACACTTATGGAAATTAAAATTGATTTTTTGATGGAGAACGCTTTTCATATAGTGACCCGAGGTCAGATGACACAATCTTTAAACATTCAGCTAGTTCATATTAAACTGGCCACTGCCCTAAACCCTTACACTTTTATTGACATGGAGCTGGCAGCTGTGCCAAAGTGAAACTGCAGTGGTGTTATTCTCTGCCTCGAGCTTTGGCGTCCTGTCAACGAGACCTCTTACAAGTCTAAGGGCTTAACACCCCCGGGGTTTATAAAGTTGCAGGAAATTCAACAAACATTTGATAAACATGCAAAGAAGTGTTCACTGATGCTTTGTGTGCCTCCAAGAGAGGCGAGTATCTGTCTTCTTTAGTTTGAAATGCAAAGACTACAGCTCGTCGTGAGAGATATGAGAGATCTACAGATGCTGAGTGTTAAAAAGGAGAAGCTCAAAGATATGAAAGTGAAGAAAGAAAGAGGGGAGGGAACAATGAAGGGGGTAGAGGAATAGATAAAAGATCACAGTTGTAGGCAGAAATAATTGTGTCTTTTTAGCCTCCAGTTGTTGTCAGCAATTGCGGGGGAGGAGAGAAGCATGGAGAGATACTCCATGTTAACTTTTATCAATATATTCAGGTCACTGAGCAGGAAATATCAGGTCAGAATAAAGCCTAGCAACAGCTGGATGAACTCCCTTGAGTTCATAGGTCAGCTGTGCATGACTACATACAAAAGCAGAAAATCAGCATGATTTACTTGTTAATCAAAAGGCAGTGGTTTTTCAGGTTTTCTGAGATTCTCATCAAACAGTTTTGTTTTGATTATTTCATTTAACAAATCTGATAAGTTTATAACAATGAGGCAAAGTTAAATTCCATGTCTTTTGGCAAGACTTGAAGCCTGTTGGTTCATTTCATGTCCATCAGCAAATGCCTTGATTAAAGAACATCTTGTTCAGAGGAGCAGAGCATAACTGATGGCGTTAAACACACGCCTTAATTACTGGTTCATGACTCAAAGTTCACATGTGATCATAGAAAATTCAAGCTTTCAAATTACATTAAGAAACAGATAAAGTAAACACTGTTCAAGGCCTTTCCCACCCACAGCAACTTAAACTATTTGGTTAAAAGAAACATTAAAGTAATAATCTCAAAGATGTTCTTGTATTGAGCCTAGGACCCACTGATGAAAGCCTTTGCATTTGCACTATATCATATTATTATGGACTGGGTGTCTGTGGTGACATTTGCAGAAAAAAATCACAAGCGGCGCCCAGTTAGTGACACGTTTTCCATCACCCAGCAGTGGTTGGTCTGCCAGAGAGGGTAGGCGGAGCTAGGCGGGTGCATTTCCGGTTTCTGTAAATGTTGTGAGTTAACAGTAATCTGCTATGGCTGAACAAACAAAGAAAAGATCGATGGCTACAGTTACAACTTCAAAAATACGAGCAAACTCAAAGAAAAAGAAACAAATTGGACGCTCAGATGAAGGCATAAAGTTTAAAAAGGAAAGCGACCGTCAGCGAGGAAAATCAAGAGTTACAACCGTGACAAAGGGAGCCAACCTGGACATCTGGTTAAATTGGGAAGTGCACACCTGTAACACCGCTTATCGCCAAAGGTGCCGCCAAAGAGAACGAAACTAAAATCTTAACGATAATATCTTCAAGGGGCCAAGAAAAAACTGTCACAACAAAAAGTGGTAATTTATCAACCACAATTAAAACTTTACATTGGTTATTATAGCTTCTTTAATAAGTCTAAGCATCATAGAGACATACCCACACATACAGCACAAACAGCGTTCAGTTAAATCAATTAACAGACCCCATGTCTATGCCTTAAATAAGTCCACTTAAACTATCCAACCTTTAAAAAGAAGTATGGACTTCTCTCTCTAATAAGGCTAGCAAAGTTTGCTCCAAGGGTTGCAGGTGAACTACTTTCACCCCAGTCAAGATATTTTGGACCATGTAACAAGTTTTTGACAAATGTTTCACTTGGGTGGAAAGTAACCAGTGGGAACTGTTGGCCAGACAGCACTTCCCCCACTGCGACACTAAAGCACTCAGTCATACTGTGATTTTTCTGTCCAATTACCTGACCGGAGTCTGTCTCGACCCCAGTGTTGCTCCAGATGTGTTTCTGGCAAAGTGGAAAGTCTAGGTCTATAAAAGCTATTTATTCTAATTTTCACAACAGGCTAGCTTTAATCTGATAATTGTAACAAAGAGTGATATTACGGGGAGCAGCATGAGTGTATGTGTTTATGGGGGAGTGCCGTGATGAGTGTGTGCATTTTCCCAAAATGGGTCCGATGTTCCCCACAACGTCCAGTTACTCAGTAGATGCAGTGTTGTTTGTTTGCATCCAAGATGAGCCACATCTAAATCTAACCAAACGCACAAGCCTGCATTCACAAGCACACAAACCCACTCCTACCATCAACAAAAAAGAAACATCGATCCGTTAAGGGTGGTTTCCATTTGAAGCCTGAACACTTGGTTGAATTAAGAGGGACTCTCTACCTGCCAAGTCTTAAAATCCTACACATGGCTCTTGGCAGTGCCCGGACGTCACACTTGATGACTTCTCTTTACTGTCACTCACTCCTCTAAAGCTCGTATATTTAGTTCTCATTCATGCTCTTTCAGTCAGTCACCCGTTTGCTTGTGGCCTCTGAGGGGGAAAGGATTAGAAAAAGACTAAGTCAGGGATCTATGAGAGACTCTTGGACCTTGTCCAAATCGCGAGCATAAGCACCGAGCACTGTTGAGCACTAAAGTTGGCTCATGTAGATTTAGCCTTGAGCTCATGTCGCTTAGGGAGCACAAATCACTCGACGTGTAAACCTCCCTACCGAAGCAGATGCAACTATCAGGTTGTTAAGGATCTGTTGATTAAAACTGTTGTTCCTCAGTTCACCTTCCAACGCTGCAGCTTCAACTACTCTTAAATACAGGCAAATAAATTCATACAATATTTGACACTGCTGTATAAAATCCAACTCAATGCACCTCGTCTTGTAGACTGCAGCTGGACTCGGATCTGCTTGGACGGCAGAATTCCTCTAAGGTTTGGGGCTGTAGATAAATCCATGCTCTTTTAAAGAGACTGATAGAGTTAACTCCAGAAGCACTGGCTCAGCGAATCCATGCGCTCCACTTCAAAATCAATACTACAGCTTTAAAATGATATAAGAATCATCAGGCTCAGCAAGCATATAACCATGGAATCAGATACAACCCTGAATTCATTAAATCTGATGGTATCAATCCTGCTTGGCCTTATTAGAACCTCTAACAGAGACGCTTTTTTACTACTTTAAATCAGACGGCAGCTGTCCTAGACGGAACAAGGAAGATTTAAAAGACAGCGGGCATTTCTGCAAAGTTTAAGAGGTCAACCTGAAAATGTGTTGAGACGGATTTCTATTATCAGTGACTTCAGTATTGTCAATAAAAACATCTAATGAAACAGTTAAAACATGTCAGAAGTCTCCGGAATGTTAAGCATGCTACCATCAAGAAAAGGATGTATCCTGACAGGAGGGTATCCTCTATTCACAGCTGATAACAAATCAATGCCACTGATCTTCAACATTCACTCTGTTAAACTAGAAATAAAGCTTTGCTCATCGCCCGCGGGATAAAAGGGGGATTGATGTTTAATGCTTGATGTACTGAGAAGATACAGTATATAAGAAGAAACTGAGGCATCAGGTAAGAGCATTGGGAGGCCGAGGTATCAGTTTATGACATGAGTCATTAGTTGTATAGTCTACCCTGGCAGACAACGATCATGAATTGCATAGCGGACAGGACGGATCAGCACTTCTCCTTGGTCTTTTTATTAATGATAACAGGTGGAGGGACTCTCAGTGGTAAATGTTTCCTTTTCCAAAGTATAAATTAGCATAGTGTCTGTTGTGTTCTCCAACTTCAGGGCCGGAGAGTGGGAGCCAAACAAATATTTACTGTGAGAGCAGCAGGGGCTTTTCTGCAAAAGAGCCTAATCGATAACTCTCCGTCCTTGCCTCAATCACTGACAGGCAGTTAACAAGCCAGCTTCTTTCCCTGAGCAAGGGAAACACAACTTTACAGCTGAAACGTGGGGTTTTAAATCAGATGATAGTGCTGTTTTATGTCTCCGTTTTACACATTCTACTACTGTGTTTTTTCATATATAAGACATAGCATTGATGATTGTTAATGATATCATAAATAAATCTATGACAAATATTCATTGAGCTAATGTTAGGGGCCTTGGTGTTGTATTTGTTGTGTTGTTTTCTCGCTCTCCAGGTGCAGCACCACTCATTGCAGCTGGGGATGGAGCTCACCTGTGCCAGCTTGCTAATCAAGGTCAGAGCAGGAGAGAAGAGGCAGTCGGAGACGGTGGGCAATCCGGCTGCATGTCTGTCTGAAGTCGATTGCACTAGTGCTTACTCCTTCTGTGGAAGGGGTTCCACGGATCACAAAACTCATGGCTACCTGAGAAGGAAAAGTTATTTAAAATATTTGTGACTCTATCCTGGGAAACCATGAGTGTCACTGTAAAGCTATATGTCCAATTTATGCATGGGAAATTCTCCAAAAGACCAAGAGGATAAGTTGGGCTGTTGTTGGGCATTTCTATGGGGACTGACTCGTTTTTGGAGCCAGCCTCAAGTGGCTATTTGAGGAACTGCAGTTTTTGGCACTGCACTGTTAGCATGAATATAGCAATATTAAATTGAGCTGAAGTCAGTCATTCAATAAAAGTAGTAAGTAAATATTCATTAGGGTAATTTCTTAAATGTGCCATGGATAAGACATGTCCGTTTATATTCCTGGAACCCTAAACCCCGCAGATATCTCTGCCAGAGAGGAAGTCACACTGTCACGCTCTTATTATGAAACACACACCATCTTGCACTAACTAGCATACATCACAGATATTCTAACAGGAAATAATTGGACAGCCCGACAGAGGGGAGTCGGCTAAAGCAGGAAAAAAAAGTGTGTTCTCTTTAAAGCTTTTGCAGCTTTACACACAGTTTTTTTTGTATTTTAGTGTCTGTCTGTCGTGCTGGCTCAGAAACATTATGCTTTTAGCTTTAAAAGCCACATGATAAAAGGTTTGCATGGAGCCGACAAGAGACACATTGATATTTCCATGCAGGATGTGTGAAGAGGATAAATAATGATGGATAAAAAAACAAGGAATCAGGAACAAGCCTACTAAACCACAGTACATCACAACTGTTCGGTTTCTCAAAGATGAAACCTTTGCAGACATGGACCCAGGAGACGCTGACAGTTTCTAAAGGACATGCATAAATTGATCAGCTCCTTTACCCCAGACAGATCTTTTTATTTATGCAGCACTTGAGGTATTAGACACCTTTCTGGCCATCAAATGAATCGTAAATCAAGGCAAGATACATAAAAAATCTTTAAATCTCAACAATACCCGACACTGGAGATAAGACCTAAAATAAGGAGAAATACATTGTAGAGAGATAATACACTTTAATTATGGTGCACATATATTAGTTTTAACTTCGCCTTAATTATGTTAATAGCAAATTTAAATTTCAAGGCAGTGAAATAAAATGGAACTATTCTGCATCATAGTTTCAGCTACTATAAGGCCCAGTACTTTATGGCAATCACACACAAAGCCATTTCTTTGTCATTCCTCTCCCCATCACGAGTCATTCCTTACTCATGTTACAAAAACTCCAGCCCTGTAATAGCTTTCCATCTTTTACTTTCCATTTCAAACCTTCCTTCTTTCCAGGAAAGACTATGAGAGGTTAGCACCCTTGAGAGCTTTCCCTTCCCCTTCTCCACCCTACATCTCTGTCTCATACACTATTGTAGCAGGTACATTTACTGTATACTGCACTGAATAGTCCTCCTGTTGTCTGGGAGATTTGTGCATCACGCGTAGTCTCTAAAAATCAGATAGTCTTTCACGACGAGCAGAGTCTCAGAGGGACCCTTGACTGAACAGATTTACTGGCTGCACCTGTAGTTTAAAACAGGGGAAATTTGTCATTTCTATTCACGGAAATTAATCACTTTTATCTGTTGAAATATGTTCATGTTTTGCAGGGAGAACAAACTATTTCCATCAAAATACCAAAGGTAAAAAAGAATTACTTAAATAAAGTTGAATTGCATCTCAACGTTGAAAGTATGCATCGCAACTGAGTGCAAAAAAAGCTGATTTTTGCACACTATACATTATAAACTTTGTACAGTAATAAAAAGAACTCACTCTACTGAGTGTGCGGTTCCATCCAGCAGAATTTCTGCCATATGTTTCGTACAGCTTGACGCTGTTTGCAGACGTTTGTCAGCCAAGCTAATCATAAATTGTGTTTGAGGCATGAGGCCAGGATGATTGTGCAGTGTCAAATTTCCAGCCAACAGATCCTCTGCTGTGTCCATGTATGCTGATTTTCGTGCAGGTTCAATTGAGTTAATATCAACAAAATTTGACATCACTTTTAATGCCAAAAAATGTGAAAATGTGCAGCTACTGTTAGATAAAAGCTGCCTCAATTAATATAACTCCTACTTTCCCCCTACACTGGATCTTCCTTTACTCCCTGTCTGCCAATGGTGAGCTATTCCTTCTCAAAACTTTGTGGAAAAAAACTTTAACAGAGAATGTTAGACACCCTCTACAATAATGATGAAATTCATTGTATCAATCATTTACTTTCCCCTGCTCTCACACAAACAAATGATCCAATCAAGTACACTAAAGTCTCCGCAGTCAAACGGAGACAGGTATATTAATTACTTCAAACCCAAAGCATGCAGTTTGTTTCTTTGTAAAGACTTGAAAGACAGATGGCGCTTGCCGCTGGGAAAAACATTAACAACCTCCATTTTTTTTAAGTGTTTTCATCGGGGAGTGCTGTGGCTTTTGTGAGACAAAATGTGTTCCTTCTGTAACAACAAGTGTGCTTTAGCTGCAGCTGGCAAACTACTAAGATTGAACAAGTCAGTGCTCTCAAGTGAACTATTGCCATTTAACGTTTCAGCAAAAAAAAGATTAAGACCAAATATTAGTCTTTCATACTTTGAGTAGGTTGGAAGAAAATTAATGGAAAGCAATTTTATACAAGGAGGTTCCATCTTGCAAACGTCTCAGAAGTTGACGGATGACTTTGACTTGATGTTGTGATCACAAAAGTTTGTCTCTTGAAGTCTGCATCAAATGCAGTTGTCGTAAGAGCCCTAAGTGTAGCCAGAGAAGATTGAGGACTTGAATTAATGGGCTACATACAAGGTCTCAAGACGGTTAAAGAGACTAAGACTGCCAGGGCAACAAACAAAGTCGAACTACTCATTTATTATATGATTTATAAAATTGATCACAATATATCCAGTGTAACACTTCCAAAGGACTGAAAAATATCTCCACAGGCCCAAATCCCCTAACCACAGATAGTGTGTGGATACCATTTATCTGGAAACAGCTTGACCTGAAGAGGGGCTGTTACTACCTCAACATTTCACAGACCAGGTGCAGCATGTTTGAATAAACAATAAGACCTAATATACAGTTTCTCTTTCTAAAAAAGGTAAAATATAATATTAATTATGCTACTATCAAGTGTGAAGTCTGGACCAATCAGAACAGGCCGTGACCCAGGCATGTTAACCTTGTGCTGGCTCTCTTGCACATACGTCACATTACTTTGGTTGTTTAGCAGCAGATGGCTCCATGCGGGACAGAAGGGGCTTCAAGTGAAGGACAAGGAGTTCACTTTTCCTCAGGTGGAGGTCAGTCAACTCCTGTTAAGTCTAGAAACCTTGAAAACAATGCTGAAAGTTCCTGTCTGGTCTGATTGTCTTTACTGCCTTTGAAGCACAAACAGACTGTTTCTGTTGAGACATACTTATGATCCAACGCTTGAGCTCTCTCTCATTCAAAGTCCCCGCTATCAATTTAAATAATAACATGATTCTAGCAGATGGCTATACCTGCGTGTGTCAATTGTCAGCAGGTGAGCAATCTTGGTATCACAAATGTTTTAGAAAACATCTCAAGCAAGTTCACCAGTTGGAACCCGTCACAGGAAGGCAGTTTTAACTTCCCTAATTAACAGGCCCAGCCAAAATCACAAGGTCACATCCAAAGCTGAAATCCTGGCGTCCTGCATGTAACAGACTGAGAAAAATAATATAATCTTAAAATATAATTTACTTGCAGGACATTTTGTAATAATCAAGGAAAGTCAATAAACTGTGAAATGAGAACTCTCTCTGGTGAAAAAACAATTTTTTTTTTTGACCCAGACACGGCTCTTAGAAATATTTTTCCTTATGTGAGCCATTCTTCTGAAATCGTCAGAGAAAGTTTTAATACAGCCAGAGGAAATGTGTTGGAATGTCATTATGATTGAGTAACAACAGTTGGTTATTAATGTTTGGTTGAGAAGCATCCAGTTTGACAAGAAGAGAGCATTAGCTAATTATATGGATGGCTGACTTTTATAAGTACTGTGGCTCTTTGCTTTTTTATTATCTCTCTTCTTTCCTCTCCTTCCCTTTTTCTTTTCATTTCAAAGAGAGGGGAAGCTCCGGGGGTACAAGGCTCTGTTTGCACGGAGCAAAATCGGAGAGGATTACAAGATTTCCCAGGTACACAGGGAATTGTGTTGACACAGCCTTTACTCTATAAGTGAGCTAATACATGCGGTCAGAGTACATAGTATCAAAAACATGTGTTGTGTGGTCCTCTTCTGGAATAATTACCTCCTCAGTAATTCCTAAGTGGCCACATCACCTCATCTCCCTGGATATTCCCTGCTGTTGTGTGTCATCAACACTTCCAAAACATTCACAACAACGGTACATCCCAGCACGGGAAAACAAAATCGTTTCGCTCCAAACCCTTGTGTCAAAACAAGATGGAAAAGTGATGAAGTCTCCAGGTTAAGAGGAACCACACCTTGGATGGAATGCAACTCTTGATGTGTCCATGTTTGAGTCAAGCAATGTGAAATATAAAATACATCCTTAACACCTTTTACAGTCCTATAGATTAAACTGTGCTCCTTTCAAATATATGATTCAAATGAATCTCACTGAAAATGACACATAAGCTGTCACTAGAACAACAAAAATATATGGATAGGAAATCCATCGCTTCATAACAAGAACTATAAACAACAGTAAAAAAACTAAACAAGCAGCTTCTAGCCACAAATAGTTCCCTGATGTGGAATATATTCTCTCCGGGAATGCCAGGTGCAATGAAAGAATCCCCCCAGTCCCTTGTTTCATCTCTTTTATTTCCGTCTCCTGGGTGTCTCCAGTGTTTGCGGGAACTCTCCTGTTCCAGCCAGCGCCTCAAAGGAGGAAGAGGAGTTGCACCAAAAGCAACCAACAAGTAAATGAAGCGTTAGAGGGAGCCAAGGGGAGTCTTCCAAACCAACAACCATGCACTGCCTACACCACACCAATCATCAGATTCCTGCTTGAATAAAAAACACCCTACTGTCTGGCAGGAAGACAAGACACGCTCGCAGAACAATGAAGAAAAATTGTAGGTTTGTTCAGTGGAAAAATGCTGTGTGGATGGAAGGCCTGCAGACTGAGTTGGACCGTAAAGGACAGAGGAGGGGCTGAAGAAGGAGGATGATAGACAGCCTGGCTTTGGGATAGCAAAGCAATGTCAAGAGAGCTGTCAGAACCACTGGGGCATGTACTGATTTCCCAACATGCACACACACACACACACATAAACCACCCATTCTCTGCAGACTGAATGAAACACGGCGGCCGTCTCTACAGAGGGAGGTTTTGGTATGTACAGCAGCACGCACACCGCATTCCACCTGCAGTGCACCTGAGCCTTTCATCTTTCGAGCCCCACCTGCTGCGTGTGTCCGTGTGTGTGTGTGTATTTTTGAGAGGGGAGCGAGTAAAAGAGATATGCAATGCAGAGGCAATGCATACTAGGTTTTGCAGTTATCTGATTGTATGTCATTAAAGTCAATGGGCATCAATCACAAATGTTTTCCTTTTCGACTCTTCAATTAGATGAAATGAAAGAAAAAAAATCAACGTCTCTATAAAGTTATTTGCCCAAATGGCTGTTTCCGAACCCATATACCCATATTAGCTTAACAACTACATAAAAATGTTCTTATACCTTTAAGTGTATGTTTAAGACAACAAAACAAAGAAGTTGTAGTCACTGTAAAGGACACATAGTTCCCAAAAAACATACATTCGATCCTATATTAGCGGCTGAAGTGCCATGTAAATGATTTTTCCGTCATTTGCGATGTGTTACATGGGCCTGTTCATATTTCTATAATGATGGAATTTGCGATTTATTATGCATCCCTATTAGGTTCCCTGATGTCACATCAGCTCTCTTCGCCCACTTGTGTCCTCAAGTTGTTTTTAGAAGCTTGGTTTATGAATTGACGTTAGTTAGACTTCAAAACCTGACGTTGGGCTGACATCAAAACCTGACGTCGGGTTGACGTCAAATCCTGACGTTGGGCTGACATCAAAACCTGACGTCGGGTTGACGTCAAATCCTGACTTTGGGCTGACATCAAAACCTGACATTGGGTTGACGTCAAAACCTGACGTTGGGCTGACGTCGGGTTGACGTCAAATCCTGACGTTGGGCTGACGCCAAATCCTGACGTTGGGCTGACATCAAAACCTGATGTTAGGTTGACGTCAAATCCTGACGTTGGGCTGACGTCAAAACCTGAAGTTAAGTTGACGTCAAATCCTGACGTTGGGCTGACGTCAAAACCTGAAGTTAGGTTGACGTCAAATCCTGACGTTGGGCTGACGTCGGGTTGACGCCAAATCCTGACGTTGGGCTGACATCAAAACCTGACGTTGGGCTGACATCAAATCCTGACGTTGGGCTGACATCAAAACCTGACGTTGGGTTGACGTCAAAACCTGACGTTGGGCTGACGTCAAATCCTGACGTTGGGCTGACGTCAAATCCTGACGTTGGGCTGACGTCGGGTTGACGCCAAATCCTGACGTTGGGCTGACATCAAAACCTGACGTTGGGCTGACATCAAATCCTGACGTCGGGCTGACATCAAAACCTGATGTTAGGTTGACGTCAAATCCTGATGTTGGGCTGACATCAAAACCTGACGTTGGGCTGACATCAAAACCTGACGTTGGGTTGACAACAAAACCTGACGTTGGGTTGACATCAAATCCTGACGTTGGGCTGACATCAAAACCTGACGTTGGGCTGACATCAAATCCTGACGTCGGGCTGACATCAAAACCTGATGTTAGGTTGACGTCAAATCCTGATGTTGGGCTGACATCAAAACCTGACGTTGGGCTGACATCAAAACCTGACGTTGGGTTGAAAACAAAACCTGACATTGGGTTGACATCAAATCCTGACGTTGGGCTGACGTCAAAACCTGACGTCGGGTTGACAACAAAACCTGACATTGGGTTGACATCAAATCCTGACGTTGGGTTGACATCAAATCCTGACGTTGGGACGTCGGGTTGACGCCGAAACCTGACGTTGGGCTGACATCAAAACCTGACGTTGGGTTGACAACAAAACCTGACATTGGGTTGACATCAAATCCTGACGTTGGGTTGACATCAAATCCTGACGTTGGGACGTCGGGTTGACGCCGAAACCTGACGTTGGGCTGACATCAAATCCTGACGTCGGGCTGACATCAAAACCTGATGTTAGGTTGACGTCAAATCCTGATGTTGGGCTGACATCAAAACCTGACGTTGGGCTGACATCAAAACCTGACGTTGGGTTGACAACAAAACCTGACATTGGGTTGACATCAAATCCTGACGTTGGGCTGACGTCAAAACCTGACGTTGGGTTGACAACAAAACCTGACATTGGGTTGACATCAAATCCTGACGTTGGGCTGACATCAAATCCTGACGTTGGGACGTCGGGTTGACGCCGAAACCTGACGTTGGGCTGACATCAAATCCTGACGTTGGGCTGACATCAAATCCTGACGTTGGGCTGACGTCAAAACCCGAAGTTAGGTTGACGTCAAATCCTGACGTTGGGTTGATGTCGGGTTGACATCAAATCCTGACGTTGGGCTGATGTCAAATCCTGACATTGGGCTGACATCAAAATGGTCTGGAATGGTTCCAATATCTTTTGTTCCCCACGTTGTGTATGTTAATGGCCTCTCCTGCATACAGATCCAAACCTTCATAAGGCTGTCATTTCATCTCTTTAATCTTTTCACTTTGCCATCTGGCCTTTACATTTTTTCCCTTGTACCTTCCCTTTTATTTTAATCCCCTTCTCTTCTCGGCTAAGCTCAAGTCACTGATGCATCGAAGCCTTTGAAGACTTTTAAGGACCCTCATCTCGGACAAGAGGAGGTTGGAGGCGAGGGGTTGAGGGTATGAGGGAGAGGCTGACATGATAAGAGAGGGCAAGTGTGAGGAGTGAAAACAGTTCATATTTAAGATAGTAGTCTGGCACAAATGAGCTGAGCTGCTGCAAGAAACTAATTAGTATAGATAAAGACTGCCATGGCACACTGATACAAGGAGGTTGTTGGTACAAATGGCAAACATACACAAATGCAAGCACATACACACACACACATACCTCAACGAGGAATGTGGTATTAGTGTCATGCTGATGTATCTGGTCCTGTATGAGTGGGCTGTATGTCTGTGCTCTCAGTAAATACTGGGAGGCCAGCCTCACTCACTGCTGATACACTGGCCTGTAGGAAGCCCACAGAAGGCAACATTCTTCACAACAGAACACAGGCCACCCACGCCTGGCTAAACCTCGTTAGCAAACATTTGTCCAGACTCCCTGAAGTGTTTAAAAAAGTCTCACCAGTTAGATTCAGTAGCGAAGCCAAAGATAACTTTTCACGTTGGGGTCAACTAGCTGACTGACTGACTGAGAGCAACAGCAATCCTACTTTTAAGGTAAAACATTTCTGATGAATAACTACATGTACAACTCTGGTGTGAACAGTTCTTCCAAGTTTTCCCTTCGTCAGTTTTGAGGGGATTTTTACTGTTAAGCGTGCCATAGCTATAGACCCTGCTACAAAAACAACCTCCCAGATCATTATAAATATGTATCAGACAGCTAACCTTGGCAGACAGACATACAACCTAATTTGTATTTATAAGAATACAAAATGTCAGATTGATGTGTTTTTGGACTGAGTGAGCAAGGTCATAACTGATCTGACTTTCTGATTGGCCTGAGCCTAATATATGAGGGAGCTACAGGATACGCTTTACCATCCATCTTACCATGTAATCAATAGCCACAAGTCTGCTAATGATGAATAGGAGTAAAGCTGAAAGTGCGATACACAGACTAGTTTTTTTACTTTTAGTACTTTAGTGAATTGCTGATGCAAAATAGATAGTGATGTATAAATTGGTCATGAATTAATCCAATTAAAGGTATTAAAATACATTTTTTCTTGTGTTTCGTATGCTTGAGAAGATCCTTTCTACTTCATGTTCTTCTACTTTTTAGACATCAGATGCCGCAGAGAAGAAGAGTAAACAAACACAGAGATAAATAAGCCCTACATCAACTAACACAATAAGAGATGCATAGCGCACCAGCATCATGTTTTCAGCTTCACATACATGAGAAACAGCCTACGCGTAACATTATTCATGTAAGCCAACCCACAAAATAACATGCCTGCATAAACACATTGGGCATGAATACACCCTTAAACAAGGATGCCCACATGCTTCCCACATGGCACTTTAACAAAAAGCATCAATGGCCTCTACTCCAAGACAAAACTGCACACAAATCATGAGAAACCTCAAAACCGTAGGAGTCCTTTAGACAGTGATCTCATTAACCAGGCTCCTCGGGTTTCATGTAAATATTATAAACAAAAATAGATTAAATAAAACAGGATATCATGGCTTAAAACGGGGACCTAGTTTTTGTGTAAACGCTTAATTTATGAAAATAAAACAATCTTGTACAACTAAAACACGAAGGACAACTGGGAGTAGGTTAGTGGAAATAAAAAGAGCGGCATTCACTTATATGATCCAATTTCACGCCCAACAAGCGACCAATCTGTGACAGCTTCACCTACAAACAATAACAGAACAACAAGGTTAAACAACAAGGGCAGTAAGGGGCAGACAATCATGAGGATTGCTTGAAAAATAAATAGAAAGGGAAAGAAAGAATCCTCTCGAATCACAAAAAAATCGACATGAAATCGTGTAGACTAATAAGCTGCTGAAGGAAACCTTCACGGTGTCATATCGAGCTAAATTGGCCTCGCGTCTCTCCTGCCAAACATTCTGTGGGCGGTCCAGTGTTTTCAGCCCTGAGGTCCAGCCATAAAGGCACCGCGTGAAGCCCAGTGATCAAAGAGAGAGCTCTCTATCCATGTTGAACTTCTGGCTGCGCTCCAACACACTCCTATGTCATCAAGACCCCTGATGTTGTTGTGAAAGTGTTATCGTATGTTTCTGTGTGTAGTTCAGCAGCATGTGTGTGATGTTTGTGCTTAAGATCAAAGACAGCGCAGGCTACAAGTATCTATTGGTCACAGAGGTGAGGTGATGCGAGAGCAAGGCAGCAGAGGGTGTTTGGTACAATAAGTCAGATATCGCAAAGCAAAAAAATACTTTTGTAATTGACTCGTACACATTTTAATCCTTTAGGCTGTGCTCAAACTTAGTTGTAGTCTGGTTGTATGAGTCACTGTGAGTGTGATCCAGACTCATATACGCCAGACTATGACAGAAAACTGCAAAGCAAAGTGGATAAAAAGCACCAGTTAGACCAAACAGTTAAGAAAATTACCTTGAGCTAAATAACGCAGCCAAAACATCGAGTAGCCTTTTGTAAGTCAAATCTGATTATACTGAGATGAGTTTTTCTGGGGGAAAATAATCTGTTTATTGCTACAGGGAATTTAACAATATTATTGTCCCGTGTTTCTGACGTACAACTGATTTTCAAAATTGCACACTGAAGCCAAACAACACTTAGCTTTGTGAGCCAAACCAGTCTTGCTTTCCTGGAGCCGCTTGTAAAAGTGAAACAAGGAGCCCTCTCAAAGTGGCAGCTTTCAAGGCCTTGTTGTTCCACTGATATACTGTTGTAGCTCTCTACCTAAGACAAAAAGCCATGTGTTCAGCAAGCAGCCAATTCAAAGCTGCAGACTCGCCCACGCCAAAGAGACAGCTTTAACTAACTGCTGTTGTTTTAAGGTCAATTGCATAATATCCATCTAACATACTCGTGAGAGCATTGATTTATTCTCAACAGATAAGGAACATCACAAACGGCTGGTAATTTGGGGTATAAGTCAGATCTTATGACAGTATCACAGGATGTGATCCTGGAGATAGAGCGGCAGTGATAGCCTGCTGTTACATGCTTGCACCCTGCTGATCTTGTCAAGTGCCCATGGCTGTCTCTCTCTACAGCACAGCTACTTATTCTGTCGGCCTCCTTTCGCCGTGACATACCACAGATTACATAACTCTGCCACTGTACGGCCCTCGGGCCTCAACTATTTGTTACTGTTAGCCATGAGACTGTCAGCTGCCCCCCCCCCCCCATCCTTATATACATACACAGTGCTTTCACATATTTACACACACGCTGAACACTCACACACACCAGCCTTGTATCTCCAGTTTGCTGAGAGGCCCAGCCTGGTTTCACACTCATGATTTGGCTACATAGGAACACACACACATAGACACTCACACCCATCACAACAATACTTGGCCAGCTTTAAGAAATGCCACATGACTGAGCGAACTGAATGACAGTGCTTGCCTTCACTACTGTCAAACAAAACAGCAGCTTAGTAAAGAGCTGACAGCAGAAAACACTTAACATTTACTTTACAAAATAAGAGTCACAGATTCAGCCTGGTTATATAAAAAATACATAAAGTAAGACTTCAACTTCTCACAGTGAAACATTAAACATGGAAGTAATTAGATCAAATACATTATTGCCATGTGAACACAGGTGAGAGAAAGGCTTCTCCATCCTTATATCAAGGCTGGAAAAAACTTCCTTCAGCTGGATAATGCAGAGATCAGGGGTATAAATCCTTCACTGATAGCAGCTTTAAGGCAGTTTAGATTGGCTAGCCTTCAACACATCACCACGGATTTAAGACTGACCCTGCCTCAGACGTTCCTTCTCTCTGTCCAGGTTACACTGACACACACATAACTGTACACAACCTGTCCAGCATCCCCACAGCTATGTAGTGTAAAAGAAAGAGGTAAAGTACAGGCAGTTAAATACATTATTTCCAGTAGTTAGTAAGTAAGATGGTGAGGTGAGAGTCATCTAAAAAGTAATGAACAACCTTTTTTGACTTGAACTGTTTAAAGTGATAATCTCGAAGGTTTTCATTTAAAAAAATGTCTGTTAAGTCACTACCCATCGCAGAATGAGGTAACACAATGGTGACTGAGCCTATGGCCCACTGATGAAAGCCCTTGCATTTGCAGTATGCAAGTGGTTGGTCTGCCAGAGAGGGAAGGCGGAGCTAAGCGGCTGCTTTTCCGCTCTCTGCAAGTGTTGCGAGTAAACAGTAATCTACTATGGCTGAACAAACAAACAAACAAAAGATCGTTGACTACAGATACAACTTCAACAATAAGTGAAAATCGAAAGACAAAGAAACAAATTCGACGCTCAGATGAAGGCAAACAGTCTAAAAAGGAAAGCGACCGTCAGCGAGGAAAACCATGGACGTCACACATGCAACACTGTCTGGATTTCTGGGAAGCGTGCTCCTGCAATTACCGCTTATCGCCATAGGTGCCGCCAAAGAGAACGAAACTGAGATCTTCGAGATTACCACTTTAAAAGATGCATGACTTTAAATCTTATTTCTATAATAGTCAACATTCAGCTGATGCCAGGACACGAGGAGAGTTAGGGATGTCATCCAACTAAGGTCACTCGCCAAACACAAACAGTTGACGTTGCAAAATATGGTCGTTATAATGGTCGTCATTTTGACAAATCGTTAATCAGTTGAAACATCTAATTAGCAGAAACAATATGATTTTGACTTCTCAAAGGGGTGAATTTACAACTTTGCTGTTTCAAATCAATGTAATTGCATTTGATTTCTGCACTGTGGGTTGGACAGAACAAGTCACTTGAAGACATCGTCTTTGGCCCTGGGATATCAAGATGGTTATTTTTTGTGTCTGCTTGCCAACACAGGGTCATACACACAGGTCCTCCGTGTTCACGCATTGCTGCTCTGCTGAAAAGCACTCAAACACCACTATACCTCACCACAGTCTTTAGTCTTTGCTGGTGTGTAAAGTTCAGTATATTCCTATATTCCTAGGTAATGGTGAGACTATCATTGTGAAGATTACAGAGGCTTATGGAAAAACAAATAAAGATGGAAGCAAACAATATAAAAAGGGTTGAACTCAAAGATAAAATTTCATGCTGATTCTCCAACTTTCAAAGCCACATTTGGGATTCAAACAACAACTTTTGATTCAAGACAGATCTCAGATCTATCCATGTAGTGTACTTCTGTTGTAATCATTATTAAAATATTTCAAGGCAGCTTCATGGATAATTCATGCACTTCCCTGCGGCCTGAGAAGTTATGATTTTTTACTGAGTTCAATATATTTCACAGCAGCGGGGCTCAAACGTGGCACAGAGGTGAAGGCTGGACGTGATGAGACTGGCATTACATCAACCAACAATCATTTCCACATCAAAGGAGAACTGACTCGTCGGAGACCCTTCAGAAAAACGGTGTCAATTTTCAGACATCTTTGGTGGATTTGTGACATGAGCATGACATTGTAGCCTTTAATGTGATTTTCCCTAATAGTGTAAACACTGGAAGGCGACCTTGAATTTAAATCAAGCACAGAGAGACTGTCTGTACCGGCCTTTATACTGCACTGATATCATTCTTTTAAGTTAGCGTTAAATAACTTTAAGTGATGGGATCTGCTGCAGTCAAAGAAGAGTCTAATATACATAAAACTGTAGAATTAATAAATGTCATTGATCATCATAAGCAGTCCCGTTGGCACTGAAATGAATAAGCTTTAGCTTTTCTCATGAATAATATGCTTGGCTAATTCAATTAACATGTAATATCTCGGCTAATGTTCACACAGGGAAAGAAACAAAGTGATTTAAACCTCAATTTCTGGTAAAACAATTATTCACTTTCAGTGTAAATCTAATCTATTTGAAAAGGGTTGACCTAAAACCCGGCAGTAAATTAATTAGCGTGTCATCCTATTGGCAGAGGGAACGTAAACATGCTCATCAGCGTGAACATTAGTGGGAGAATTAAGGGAGACGTGTTGAAATGTGACTTTAGATCCAAACAGCATAACACAGACAAAGACTACATAGAGCTTTTGAAACTTAGACAAATCTAAAGAGCAAAAGACAAGCGAATATGAGAAGAGATTTGAATTCTGACCTGAGAGGCAGATGAAGGTCATGTAGTCTCCCTGCCCACCAGTGGCCAGGAAAGGGATCTTCTTCTTGGTCCTCCGCTTCACCTGCACAGCAGCAAGCATCTTCTCATCATGGGGTATGAAGACCTCCTTGTTGATGGCTAACTTGGCGCTCATCTCTTAAGTAGGCAGGAGTGAACAGCTGGTGAAGAGTTAAAGTGGAGAGGACGAGATCCACTCCTCACTGTGGAGAAGATGAGAGAAAGGGAAAAAAACGGGAAATGAGCCACACAGACTTGGATTAGGGATAGGTGGGGCTTTGGTCCATGTTCTGAAATATACAACCTCTTTCGTGCTATGAAATAGTCCCTATGAAAGTTTGTTCTGTGGGATATCTAGACTACAAAGACAAGGATCCTGGAAGAGATGTAACACTGAATTTTTAACATAGCATTTCAATGGCGTTAGCTGCACAAACAAAATGTTATGTACATACATGCAGTGGGTCCGACACGCAAGTTTTGAGACATGTAACTCAAAACATGAGCATGGCCTGGTCGCATGACAGCAGGGGTACACAATCTTTTCTGTCCATGGCCTTTTAATATAAATTATGTAAGCAAAACAACCAGCAAAAGCTGTATTGACACCATTTAGCATTTTCCTGACCTTGATCTATCTGCCTCGCCCATCTGTGTGGTATTTTGGTGCCCACAGTTCACAGGTAGGAGGAGGAGTGCAAACAAGCGGGAGGTTCATTCAAATGAGCAAGAGTGAAGAATGTTGTTTGTCATTTTTTTAGAGAAAAATATGTAAAACAAAGTCTTCAGAAGCAGAAGTTGTTCTTAGTCATAGTCGTAATATAACCAAACTTTAACATTCATCTTGTAACCCTTTTGGCTCTCTCTGCCTCCAGATTGTAAACCACCGCACTGGAAAGAAAATGTGTTTCTTTTGGGTGGACCAACCACAGTGTAACGATAAACACAGAAAGGCTGAATTGACATGAAGTGAGAAGTTGAAATCGCTCTATTAAAGGAGCAATTCTTCCCTGGAAAAAGCCACTGTCAGTCAAAGCTGGTGTTCTCTGTAATCGATTGAAGCAATGATATTTTAATGGCACCATAGCTGTGGAGAAAGTTCACCCATTCTACATTCCTACAATACCCAGCGCGCATTGCGCCCCCTCCCTCTGAAAGGAACGGCCCAGCGAGAGACGCTGAAGTGAAACACTACAATTTTCCAGTCACGGACATTGATCGCTGCAGGCAACGGCTCAGAGCGGTACAGATTCCGAAATACGACGAGAATATACCGGTGGATTGTGACATTGGAGGCGGGCGTCCTCGATTGAGGAAGTGTAGTTTAGCAAGCTCCCTGGGCTCCGCCAGATGATGCGTTTTAAGTAGTCTGGTGATGTTTTCCAGGGCCAACTGGAGAAGCGGACCACGTCCTTCAGACACAGAGCGCATTTTTTCCTACCATAATGGCATTAGCTCCCCATAATAGCATGATAGGACTGAGGTTGAAAATTGGCGAACTGGCCCTTTAAAGAAAAGTTAAAACTGTAAAGCCAATGTCTACTGAGTATTCACAACCTCAACCTCAGGCCAATCACTTCCCTCAGTCTCCATAACACACAACCTGAATTTATGCACTCTCAACTGCTCACAGTGTATAGCACTTTTAAGTGATGACACTGTTTGAATGGCTGCCTCTCTGTGTTGCAGCCAGGCTTCACGCTCCATCTCTCTAAATGCTTTGCCAATGTTCTCCGTGAAAGCACTGCCACTCGCAGATGAAATGACTTCAGCTGAAGCTGTTAAAAGAACTAGTAAGTCTCACTGATACAGAACAGCAATCATGTTTCTATTATTACGAGCCAACATCTTCTAGTGAGTTTATTTCTTGGTGACTGGGAATATACGACAAGAGACGCAGGGGAACGTCAGAGAAATCTGTGCTTAGTTAGGCCTTTGCTTGAAAGCAAGATACAGACACAAAGAAGTGGGTTAATTAAGTCCAAATGATCTCATGAGGACGGCAGAGCTTAATCATTTTCTCAGCTGTAAACACACGAGCCAACCCAGATGAACCAATCTATCCGTCAGTCTCAACCAGACAATGAATTATTCTGCTGCGAGGCAAAGCAAGCCAGACTGGAAAACAATGCCTTTGTCAAACTAGCTGCTAATAAGCAACAGAGCACAAAGTGTTGTTTTCTAATAGTACAGAAAGATTTAAAATGAGCGCTCAGCAGCTGAGAGGAAGCTGGTTAAGTCGAAGTTTCATTCATTGATTATTATACGAGCACAGCCTGCAGTACAAGGTTTACATGAGCAGTCAAAAGTACAAAGTACACAGCTTCTCCACCCCCAAACGTAGTAGCTGAAAGGCTGCCATTGTTGACAGGTGGTCATTGTTTAGGTGGGATTACGTCAGGCCTGGGCTTTAACAGCAGTAAATACTTTGGACACAATACCATGGCTACAATACAGTATAATTCAATTTAGCTTTGCACTAAGTTCGCTATTAATCAGTACAGAATCACAAAACATTATATCCGGATACTCAAGTGTATCACTATTTTCTTACACCCATACTCATTTGTATTAATGCTAGCTTACAGAGTCATTGATTAGCCTCTCTTTCTGTCCATCTGCCTTCCTCTCTGCTCTTTCAGCAATGAAAGACTTCTCAGTAAACAAAAACCTGGGCCAACATTTAGTGGTGAGTAATTAGAGAGGCTAATAAATATGCCTTTCTTTGGAATTCAAAAGATGTCAGACATCCCAACACTTTGGCAGGGAAACAGACCTCAACTTTTATATAAAATAACAACACCCTGATGTAAGGCGCAAAGTTGGTTTGCGCTCAACTCTCTATCAAAAGCAGGAAAACTAGTTCAATAGAGGCCTTTAGAGCGAGCCAGGAACCATGTAAATACTCTGCATAGCTGTGCTTTGAGCTGTGAGTGCATATCATACTGTGCTCTGATAGACTGAAAGACCTGTACTGTGCCAGTCCAACCTCAAAGTACAAGCAGTACAACACTCAAAAGACTTGGACTTCCTGTGACTTCATGTAACCTGAATACAACTCTTTAACTTTAACAGTTAAGAGTTTTCTTCTACATAGCTTGAAGACAATAGAGACAATGGTTGTTTTTTTCTGATTAGCATTTTATGCTTGCTATCTGAGGGGCAAATCGATTGCACAATGCAACTGTGAGCTCAAACCTACACATACATAATACTGCACGCATCTGTACTCGTACTCATTTACATATACACAATAACTGCCCCAAAGGAGCTCACCCCTTCCCCTGGGTATTTTTAATTTTCGGTCTCCTTCCCATCGCCATAACTGGATGGTACAGTGAAGAAAACAAAAACAGAAAATCAGGGTTATTTGCTTAAAAGTCACTGGTCTTGTTGCTCTCTTGTAGCGAATCAGCCCAGCGGAGTTCCTCTCTGTGGAAGCCCTAATCCACAGCATCTTATGCTCTCTCCCTCTTCTCCTGCTTCCTCAAGCTGAGAAGGCTGCTCATATCTCCCTGCAAGCTGTCACCAGGCAAAGGGGAGCACATATCCCCCCTCAGGTGGCCCACTGAAGCATGACGGGTGGGAGGGATAAGGGGAAGGGGGATGCGAGAGACAACACAAGAAGGATGAAGAGGAGGAGGAGGCTGAAGGGAACCTCAAGGCAGTGAAATGTAGCCAGCTACAATGCATAGCTTCTGGTGTGACTTTGAGCAGTCTTATGCAATGCTCAGAGTGCAGGGCTGAGCAGTTGTATTAAAAGAAGCCAAGGAGCTGCTGTGGCAGTGAAAACGACGTACATATATTTTACGGGCTGCTTATCACCCTCTTTCCAAGCAGAGCCCCTTTCAAAAACACTTCATTAACTGTGGCTGTTTGTTGCCAAGCAGTCAGAGGAGCAGCACTGTTTCCTGCTCATTCCCTTGCTTCCCTCTTGCCCAGTGTGTTAATGTGAAATCTGTTCAGTCAGTGCTCATGGCCCTCCTGGGACCTCATTCGAGAAAGGGCCTTTCGAGTTTCCATCACAGCTACTTCTTTTAGCTTCAGAACGGTGCTGCTCTTCAGCCTGTGCGAATAAGCCTATGGGGACCTGCGACAGTAGCAGAGGGAGGAAAGGGGACCCAAATAACAGGTGCCTTGAATGTGTGTCTTTAATTTCTTTTAAAAGACATAAAAAGTAAAAGCTGCACCTTCAGTTGGCAACAGCAAAAAAAATCCATCAAGAAGGGAACTACCAAGTATATTTACTCTGCTGCTCATGTAATTAAAACGCTGGCAGCTGGTGTGAGAGTTATTTAGATAGTCAGCAATTAGAAATTGATCCAATAGATACACTGCGAGCTTCAGCATGGATGTTGACTAGGGAGTTAAAGGTTAAGGTAAGGGCAGGGGTTTGGCATACACATTTTTGGGGAAAACACAGTTTTATATAGGGATGCACGATATTATCGGCACGTTATCGGTATCGGCCGATATTGGTTTAAAAATGAACTATCGGATATCGGCCAACACGCCGATATCGCCCGATAAAACAATGGGCTGCTGCATACTTGATTAAATGCCCGACCTCTGCGCAATGTCCCCGGCGCGTGGCAGCGTGATGACGTCACGTGTGTCTACCTGCAGAATTCGAGAGTTAGAAGCCAAAATGTCCGTGGTGTGGAAGTTTTTCAAAGTGTCCGAAATAGATAGCAAAACTGCAATTTGAAATGACTGCTCAGCTTCGGTGATGCGAGGAGGAGCCAAGGCAAAGTCTTTCAACACTACAAACTTGATTAACCATCTCAAGACCCGTCACCCCGACCGTTGTAACAAATGTGATAAGAGTATCACCATTATACTGTACGCTAATTCCAATACAGAAGAGAGTTGATGATCTCTGCAATAAGGTGTGTGGGAAAAAAATATCGATATCGGTAATCGGCTAAATGAGTTGTAAAATATCGGCATATCGGCAAAAAGTCCAATATCGTGCATCCACTAGTTTTATACCTTAACTTTACTTCATAGAGAACACCCACGATGAATGGGAATTATCAACTATCCTTAATTGTTCCTTGTAGATTCTAACAGCAGTTCTACCAACAGCATACGTAAAGACAGAAAGCGATGCAAAATCTATCACTTGTACGATTCTGACTAACTCTAGCAGAATGAGTATGATGTTCAAAGAATAACACTTCAGAATGTTGAACATAATGACGATATTATCTGCCAAGATAACAAACTCAAATAGATAATATAATCCTCCTCAAGAAGCAATTCATCCTCTGTATCTACTCCTCCCACTCACATTTGGAGGGTTTTCAGCGCAGCTTCTTTCATTCCCCGCTGCACTCCCAAAGATCCATGAATGAAATAAAACACTTTGCCTCATCTGCAGCCTCTCATGCATGTCTTTCATGTTGACTCATGGCTCTGAACAAGGCCTTGATTTTGCAGAAAAGCCTCCCTCAGTGCACACGTCTTCACAGATTACATCTTTCCAGAGTGATGTCATGCAACGGTGTCACTTTGAGCGTGCTGTATCCAGCATCGCCACATGAACAGATGGTGACTGTTACCTCTCATGAAATAATTGAGAGATTACTCCGTCTACCCTGCTGTTTTCATTGTGTCAGCGCCAGCCTGTGATGTAGCAAAAATCTAATCCTATGTTGGTGCAGCAGACATTCTCGACATGTGCAGTAAAAATGTTTTGGTCTCAGGTCACAAGTATCATGATGGTTGATAAGGCCAATAAAACCGAGAGTTATTATGTTGTACAACTACACATTCCAGTTCATGCTGAGGAAAAACTCTCTGTGGTATTTCATAACACAAGGCATGAAAGTCAGAATAAGAGAGCCCATCATTTTTGCAGTATTTCTTCACCGTACTACTCCAAAAGTGCCTTAGGGGAATCCAATAGCACTTTCTCCATCTCTGTGGTATCTCTACTTTGAGGAACAAAGATTTTCTTTTTGTGATATAACCTAAAAGAGGGTGCACAATAGAACTGATTTTTTCTGTAAATACTTAATCAAAAACGAGCACAATGGTAGGACAGCTTATGCAAGCTGGGTAAGAGCCGATTTAGCTTTCCAAGTTTTGAGATCTAAGACCAAATCCCAAGAACCAACTCAAATGTGAATGCCAGAGCGAATGAAAACAGTGCGTCTGTCGTCTCGGACAACCAGAAATCTTTAAATTCTGCTTAAATTAGGCTAATTTGCGATGCTGTATAAAGAAAACAATGTCACCAGGCCGGTGCAGACAAATTTTGAAGCATGAAATCTGGATCCCTTACAACCACATTGAAATGAAGAGTCTGTGCGTGAAAAAAGAAATTACAGGACAGAAAGTTGTCTAATTGAACAGTATAGAGTTTCTAGGTTTTGCACGTTTGAGAGGCTTGTTCTTGGCATCTTAGGGATGAAACCGAGAGCAGATAATGAACCAGGAAACCCATGTTAGCACCCGCAATTGGCTATTCTGAGAGAGGTTACACAACTGCAATTCTTGGGCCACTTTATTCTTTAGGGATCACTGCAGCAGTTTGTCTGAGATGCTTTTAAAGTATGGAGCACTTTTGCAGATGAGAGAGGAGAAGAGAATTTTAAAGGATTTCAAACTTAAGAGCCTTCTGTTTATTTCTTTGTTCTTTTTAATCCTGTGGCAGTAATGTGCTCTATTTAATGTGAGTTTTATCTTTCTTTCTTCACAATATGTGGGGAAACTAACTTAAATTGTATACTGTGGGACAAAAGGTGACTTACAATGTAGCCAACACAAGAATAGATACTGTACATCCTGTTGATGTCTATCTGTTGTTATAGAGACCATTCATATCTCCCTCAAAGAAACAGGTTGAATACTCTTTTCCATAAGAATGAAGATATGGAAGAAGCCATCTATTTTCATATGTGAAGGTTATGTAGAACCAAGGAGGAATAGGCTAAACATGAATCAATGTATGACATGCCAGAACCCCGTAAAGAGCACATCCTTTATAGCCCAGCACCTTAAGGCAATAAAACGTTTGGGAGGGACTGAACAGTGACAGGTAAACAGTAGAAAAGCAAACATAGAGCACTTAGAAATAGAACTGCAGGTATCATTACCACAATGACTAAGTCACACACTGGTAAATGGCTTGAGGCATTCACAATACAAAATCGCATGTACAATTAGTTTGCATAAGGCTAAGCTAAAAGCACAGCACTTTGTCAGTGTGTATATCCGGAATAATACAGTTGGATGATACACAATCAGCTAAAATTAACAGACAGAAAACATAACTAGCCACGTGTCCAGCTTGACCACTTCTCCATTAAATGTATTGCAAAACAGGGGTGTTGCTTATCATCATAGCTGAGATGGAATCATTTCTTCAATGCAAGGAGGACAACCACAGTCACAGTGAGTCAGAATTCTCAGGGAATCCAAACCTCACCCTTATTCTGTAAGAAACTCCAACAGGCAGGTTTTTGTTCCTTTTTTTATATGATGATCTAAAAGGAAAAAAAGGCTCTTTATGTCTTTCTGTATGCCTTCAAGGATATCTGTCCTCTCTGGCAGCAGAACAAGCTGAGGTGGTGGACACACACAGAGGGAGCCTGCTCAACAGTTTACATTATGCTGACTATAATTGGACTATGAAGTATGGGGCACGGTATAAGCTTATCTTTTATGGCATGCCAGAGCAAATTAGGTCTTGTACTTTTGCATAGGAGGAAGCAATCATTTATTGTAAGTGGGTTAGTTAATGCCATTGGGGAGGCACTAGGGAAGGATTAGGAGCCTCACAGCTAATCTGAGGCCAATGACTTCTAGGTCCCTACCTGTCACAGAGACACAGCAGTGGAGACATGTGATAATTGCATGAAATGAAATCGAAGAAATATAGGAACATGCAACAATTTTACCCAAGTACCTCAGTTTGTAATTTCTGGGGCACCAGTAAACAAGTATACAAATACATTTATGTCAAAATACTGAACCAAAACCTTTTTTTTTCTCTCTATCACTGAACTGCTCAGTGATTTGTTTTGCTCAGTGATAGCAGTAACCACCAATGATTCTCTGATGTATTTAACATTTAAGATTTAATGTTATTGACTGATGTATTGATTATTTCTGCAGGAGAAAACACAAGCACCTGAGATGATTAACACTTCACTCCATAGGCTTCATTAGCACTATACCATCAACAGATTTCGTTAAAGCCATAAAATGTGACCATAATGTTTTGAGACACTGAGTGAGGATGATCTCATAAGTTATTTTTTGCTCATTTGATTATGAAGTAAGTTCTTCATGTTGCTGTTTTAGCAGGGAGACTGATTATACAGAAGCAGCCTACAAACAGACCATGCAGCTATTTGAGTTGGACAACACCCAAGTACACTTGTCTGAGCCAACAGGAATTTCACTGGAAACATATCACTTTGTACAAGTCATAGAGAAAAGGAGGGAAACGATTAAAGCCTTGACATAAGAACGCCTTTCAGTTTCTTTTCAACATATGGTGACACAGCTTCAGTTTACAGAGACAGCTACAAAACAGGGGGCGCGGTTCACCTCCATGAACACCATAATACTCAATAATGACTTTGTGGTGCAAGTGTACTTGAGTTAAATCATTTTGTCGAAGCTACGGTAGGAGTACGTCATCACCAATTTTACTTCCGAAAGCCCAGTCGAAACATTTGTAAAACAAGCTTAGTTTGTTCATAAAGTCGGTGAAATAAGACAGTAAGTAGAGTTCTACAGTACAATACTATCACGTGCAGTTAAAGGGGTAACGTTAAACGCGCGCGCACACTTCTAATTCAATCGCAAAGTGTTTGGTCGGTTGTTGACGCAGAAGAAATGCCAATTGCTAATCAATGACACAAAAACTGCAGTTTCTACGTGGCTACGAGACATCAATTAAACTTTTTCCGTCCTGAAAACTACTTATGCGTAAACTAAATGTCATTTAACAGAAGTATTCCTAACGTTACTTACAGTTGGGTTTCAGTGGTGCTTTCCACGTGCGGTCCACAAATCCGTCGATTAATTTCTCCAGCTGCTGTCACAGTTCAGCCACTTTCAGCAGCCTCTTCCTTACTGTAAGCTTTCTTGTCAGGCTAAACGGTAGCATTTCGTTTTTAACATCGCGTTGACTTCACTTCTACGACAGTTGTTGGTTTCTAAGCGGCGGGGGTAGAGTTTGTTTTCCCTCTGCCTGTCGTTTCTGCGGGGAGACCGTCTGTCTGACTGTGGCTGTGTGTGTGGGTAGATGGGAAACCAGTAGCAGGTTCCAGCCAGACACACAAACCCTCCCGCCAATCACGTACAGTATCACGGCACCACGTAGCATGCGCTCCACATCTGCGCGTTCTGGGAGTCTCTTTGAAGTGCGGAGGAAAAGAAGAAGAAAATATCCAAGTTAACTATTGTAAATGGAGGCTTTGGGTGCATATGTATGGACTACAGTGAAGTCATAAAACATTGTAAGCACTTTTTCCGCCTTTAACGTTTTAAATAACTTGGTTGGCGTGTTTAGAATCAAAGCTCAATGCAAGTATACTAAATGAGTGAAGAGTAAAAGAGTAAAGGGAGAGCTAACAGCCATACTGTTAGCATTGACACCTGCTCATATGAGCTTTTTAGCTAGCCTATTAGTTTAAAGCTCCTGTGAGGAGTTTTTCATGAGTTATGAAACAGACTAAAATTAATTCTGATGTCGCTGTATGAGCTACAAAAGCAAACCAGACCACCAGCGAAAAGATTGATTATTTCCATATAGTTATCTTTAAGGCCTGAACCTGCTGAGGGGGGTAGGTGTCAGAAGAAGCAGTTAACTGCAAGCTGCCTTTGTTTACATTTTCCAGGGCAAACATTTAAAGTGAGTGATACATATGTCTGTTAAACAAAACAGCAAAGAAACAAGAGGTACTGCTTTGTCCACAGGGGTCGCTAAAATCAACGCAAACAGAAAGTTCCTCATAGCAGCTTTAAGGTATTTATTCCTTCGTGTCTGTGACTCAACGCATCTTGCACAATAACTCAACAAACATGTGCCATAAGATCACCTTAAAAAATATATTTGAAATACTTAGTCTATTTTAGACATTTATTGCCTACATGTAACTTGACTGATAACAAAGACCCTTTGCGTCCTTCTGGGGATGATAGCCTACCGGATAAAACTGGTGAGAAGTAGCAGCTTTGACTCTAACCTTTGAGCTATCTCACTATATTAGCTGTCCAAAAATATGACGAAATAAACAGTTACTAGGGTAGGCCTATTCCCTAATGTCACCTTAAAAAAAGTTGCTCAACTTCTTTGACTTGCTTGTTCAGACAGGCCAACACTGCTTGAACAATTTCCAAAAACTCACTGCTGGATGTGTGGCAGGTAGCCAGGTACAAATCCGCCAGAAGTTGTTGACTACCATCTTTTGTTTTTTTCCAGCCATGCCAACAGAAATCTGCTCCCTGGGAATTCACACACATGGAGGCCGTGGAACTGTGTGTGTCTGTGAGTGTGTGTCTCCCTCTAATGTTTTGCTTGGCTGGTTGTGAGTCATCCGAATTCCCCACAGAGCTTTAATTCCTCCCGTGGTAGGCTTGGCTTCTTTTGAAAGTTCTGTCTTTATTTTCAGCAGACTTGGAAGCCATTGCCTCATTTGAGATAGTAAGAGTTTTATGTGCTTCTGTTTCTTTGCCTCGGGGTCTCTGCAGCTGATCATTAACATGTTGCAGAGGGAAATGAGGAGCATTTAAGCCATCATTATTTGTCATGATAAGCAGGAGGCCAGTGAGCAGCAGATGTCAGTTGGTCAGTTGAGAAAGCCATGTTATTACATGCATGATAAAGGATAAACAAATCCACTTTTGGCTTACAAACAGCAGTCCTATATTTAAATATGAATCTTCCTGACTTTGTCTGTCTTGAAAATGTCATTGAAAACACTTCCTAGAAGTTTTCTGGCTTTGTTTATTCTGTGCTATATTATAAGCTGCAACACCTTAGATCTTGTAAGGGGTCTCTGCATTGTAAGCGCATAAAACGAGCTGCATTAATGGCAGTTTTAGTTGAATTTTTCACTTATTAAACAATTTATTTAACAGCTAAAGCTCCCAGACAAATTGCTCCTCAATCCATGCAGCCGAAAAACAAAATCTGGCAGTTGGCACGGCAATAATCAAATATGAATGTTCCTTATTCCTCCAGCTTTTGAAGCTTCCATGGGATCACATTACAGTTTGTCTGGCTTTGTGATTCCACGCTACAGCAAGCTGCTCAACCATCTGGTAGAGCATGTGGAAATAGTTCATTTAGAATTGAAAAATGTTTGCTGAGTCTTCTGGGACTATTTTTTTTTTACGCTCACCTTCAGACAATCCAGCAGACTCATCTGTTAAGTGTAAAGTTTGCTGCTAGGCGATATGGACAGCAACAGGAAGGTATTAGTAACAGATTCTCTAGACTATGATGCTGTATGAATACTGAATCTGTACCTCTGTGCTCCCCTACATGAGCAAACACTTTCACTGTAATGAGTCACTTTTTCCAGGTCGAGGGGGAAAAAGAAACTTTGGCTAAAGAGGGGGATGAAATAATGCATACACACATGTAACCGCACAGACGCACACAAGCAGAGAGGGTTAAAAGGGCATTAGCGGTTTCCTGTATGTGAGTTTGGGAATTCAGGCAGCTGAGTCTCTCCAGGGAACACCTGGCTCTGATGAAAGAGTCAAAACACTGAACCATGTCGAGGTTTTGTGTGGCACTACCAGTCTCAATAACAGTCTGAGGAGTGATTGCCCCACAAATATGTTGACAGCTTGACTGCTCATTGCTCCGAGCAACGCTGAGGTTAACTTTTGGATGCATGACACACCGCAGAGACCGAAACATCCGTCAGGTTTTGCCTCATGTGGCTTGAAGTTTCCGCGTTGTGTTATAGGAGAGGAATCTGTGGGAAGGGAATGGTGATGGAAAAGTTACCAATCGTTTCTGTGTGCAACAGAACAAATATGGGGAATGGTTTTATGTTGAGTGCAATATTATAAAGATCTTATTCATAGTTTTCCATGAGTCATTTTGTGGTGCAGCTACACTTCACTTACCTGAGTGCAGTTTATCCACTTGAAACAAATGTGTTAAATTTCCCTTAGATTTTCCGTTAAAACGCTTTAACACATTTATTTTTTCATACTGTCGATGGCCTATAGAAACATCTTCAACAGTGTTTTGGAAGGGACTATCAAGGGATATCAAACATATACATTTTAAAGCAGATAATACCCTGTACGTTTGAGTTACAGCAACTTCCTGTTGTTTCTGATGACTTTGATGTCTCCTCTGTATACTGATCACATCTAAGGTTAATTGAATGAAAGCAGAGAAGAAGGAGTTAGTTAAAATATGACCCATGGAAATGGCAAAAAAAGTTACTTCCTGTTGGTTTTACAGTATGGGTCCAAGAGGCTTTTTTGTAGGCCTAGGCATGATACATATGTGTAGCAAATTTCATAAATCTAGGTTAAATCTGCTGTGGGGGCAGAATTTTTAAAAGTAGCAGGGAGTGCCACTGAGCAGTTTAGCCACAGCCGTGAACAAAACCTATATAAATCTTCCTTATTCCCTTCTGTTGATATGTCTACGCAGTTTCACGGCTGTACAAGTATTTTAAGCCCCTGAAAGAACAACTTCCTGTTTATGCCGAACAACACATTGCAATAGCACCAGAAAGAGACGTATGCTTATGAGTTTCTTTCCCTTTAGATTGTCCATTTAGATGCTTGAACACATTTCTTTCCATACTGTTTATGGCCTCTAGAAACATCTTCAACAGTCGCTCACGTCTGCTGAATCTTAACTTGAACATTATTTGAAATTGCTTCCTAAAACTAATCATCATCATCTTCTTGTGGATCTGTCTTGTGTTTTGGCTGTCTGTCTTTGTAGCTGTGAGTCTTAAAAAGGGCAATTAACCTTTATTTAATTACTTCAGCTGGCTGCCAGGAAGCTACAACTTCCAGTGTTGAAATATGAAGCCAGTGAGGAAGTGCAAAAAAACTGCAGTTCCTAGAGTGTCCACTTGAGGCTCCAGAGGTCAAGAAATAAAATTACGGCAGATGGGAAAATGCCCATTTGTACAGCCGAAATAAACATGTTTACAGCCTGGTACAAAAATCAGCTAATTTCAAGATTCAAGATGTGGTGGGTGAATTTTTTTTAAATATCTGACCCCTTTTAATCACATTAAGCCTTAAATTAGTGGGGTGTGGTCACTTGAATAACAGGTGGATGCTGCTGGCTGTCTGCTACATGTCAACACAGACACAGACCTTAACTTCACCTCTTTGTGTTGTTGGAGCCTTTTGGGGATTTTTTCATGCAAAAATCAGACTAATAATCTGTCCCTCTGTGTGAAGTAGCAGGTATGCTACACTGGCCATACAGGGTTTCTAGCTTATTCAGTGTTTATCACACATGTATTTATTCGCCGGTCAGTGCTTAGGAGTCAGGAGTTGTTGGCTTTTCCCTGGAGAGATTATGGCGGACCGTAATGATGAGAAGACCGGTTACTTTAAGTTTCCTTTTAAGCGTCATTCCCTTTACGTTCCCTCACCAGGCGAGCGAGCAGCAAGTCCGCTACTTCTTTAGTCTGAAAAACAAACAGCTGCAGTCAACGGCACAAACAGAATCTTCTCTGTGGGAAACACGATGTTTAACTTATTCACGGGCTAATGGATCGGCAACATGCACAGACTGTTTATCTTTGATAACTTGATGTTTGCCAGCCCCTTTGCTCCTCACCAGCACCACCCTCTCATCTAAATATGGTCACTTCTGGCTCCAGAAAACCAACATGGTGGCAGACATATCCCGAACTCGAGGCTTCATTTATGCAATCGAGAAACCAGTGGGTGATGTCACGGTGGCTACGTTCCATTACTTATAGTCTATGGATGTTCGCTCTATCATATGTTAAGAGTAGTGTTTAAATCACAGTCACATCTTTAGACTTCACAGCACCACAACATTCAAAGGAAACGCCTTGTATATATGAAACATGTATTTGACATCACTGAAAAACTTCTTCTTCTTCTTCTTCTTCTCTGGAATTTACTGTAAAAACATGTTGTAACGAAGGACCCACCAGAGAATCCACGCGGCTCAGATGTTTATCATATTTAGATTTTAGCAGCAGCTACCTGGCACTTCTCCATGCTATCAACTCCACTCCCTTATCCTCCTCTCTCTGCCCTCTTCCAAAAAATGTGGAAAACATAAACATCCCTCCAGCCTGTGACGTTAGACGGGGGAAACCGGGCAGGCGGGCTGGATTAGGGAGAAAGAGGTGCCTCAGTCCCCGCGGTGAGCAGGGTAAACACCGAGATCTGACGATGGAGGAATGGAGCGGTGCGAGGGGACCTTTTGCTCCAACCACCGGCTGCCTCTCATCTCCCCGCACGGCCAGATGGCTGCTATTCCCTCACACATTCCCCTTCTATAAGTCTGTTTTTTTCTTTCTCCGTCTCTCTGCGGCGCTAATCAAACTCTGTATTCATGTGGTTTGTTGTTTACTCTTCACAGTGTGAGGCATGAAACACACATCACACGGTGCTCGCAGAGCTGCATGAGAGCGCACAGGGGAGAAAAACATGTCTTATTGTGGACCAACTGACATGCATACATTACTTCTAAAGGTGTGTGTGTACAGTGTGTGAGTTGTTGCATGCTCTCATGTGTGTTTCTTTGTTCCAGGCAGAAAATATCAAAGCGTGTGTGTTTGATTTTCTTCCATCAGAGATATCGAGGAACTTTCAGGGAGGTTGTGTTTACACGAGGGGGAGGCGTTCGACACATCTTGTTTAGGTCTCACCTGTCAAGTGAGGAAATAAGTATGTACTCTTTGCATGCACATTTCACATTTTCCAACCAGGGTCAAGTGTTACGATCCACTTTGATCACCTTTAAGTGGTGTGAAATAAGACAATATATTTAGACCTCGGATCTGGTATTGATTTTGCCTGATGAAATATCACACATGTGGCCCATCACTAATCACATCAGGTCCACAACAATACAGTTTCTTGCCTAACTGTTTCATCATTCCTCTTTCAATAAGGACTCTATAGAGTGCTTTTTATGGCATTTTCCAGCTGTATTCTTTTTACAATGACCCATTCTGGACCGATCATCGTCAAAAGGCGTCATCAGTCAGATTATAGGGATTATCCATGTGACCTTTTCTGAACAGAAAGACCTGCCGCTTCTATAAAAAATACGCCGTATACTTTTCATAACTGCTCACGCTGACATCACTTTTGACAGCAGTCTTTGGGACCAGTCATTGTAATATTCCCATGCCAAAGACAGCCACTTTAAATTCGATTGGAATCAGATATCAAGCATGCATCATCTGAAGGCCTGTCCAACCGCAAGTAATGACTCTCACACTCAGATCAGTCATATCTGCTTCGTGGCTTATAAAATATGGCAAAGAAATGAGCTCTTCTGAATTCTTGGATTGCTTATAAAAGATTTGGTTGTTTAATCAATTGGCTTTAATATAAAAAAAGAATCAATACCTCATACCTCTGTTTATAAGAGAAAGAGAGAGGTCTTTTTATACTTACAAGATTATTCAGTTTACCTCAGAGTTGGTTGGACAAGCCTCCAATTAACCTAACCGATCAATCAACTTCATTTAAAGTGCAGAATCACAATCCACCATGGTCCTAGTACACTTTACAATTAAAGGGAATACATAGGACAAACATGCTGGCACATTAAAACAGAAATGAGTTTATATGAAAGAATGTGTCTCTTTGTCCTTTTCCCCTTAATATGAAGAACAATGGAACACATACTGTATCACAACAATCACAAAGCCATTGATGATGTCTGTGCAAAACTTACCAGCACACGTGTCAGGGGTAGAAATATCTAGATTGCCAGTGAAGTATGAAAGCAGTCCAATCCAGTAACGTTACATTTATTATGTTGATATATATTACTAATTTTCTAAAATGTGGGGTAAGAAGATGTCACCTCTCTCTTGTGTTTTCTGTTTTATTCTGATAGTCACCTTGTCTCTCCGTTCAGATCCTCCACTTCCTGTCGCCTGCGTTATTTACCTGCCTGCCCTAATGTATTTTACCTGCATCTCATTGTCTCCACTCCCCTAGAGTATGTAGTCTCTGTAGCCGCTTTCCCACTGGTCAAAAAACCCGCAAACACACGGCCTTTTTGCATAATGGGAAAGGTTACAATCAGCATTCAGACCCGGGTCAGATGACTCTGCAGTAGACCCGGGTAATTATCACCTCGGCTCCAATCGGAAATGATGGGAACACAAAACCCGTATCGACATGCTAATCTCCCCCCCCCTCCGGCGCAATGCTATGCTCCGTCTGTAACTTCTGCGACTCCTTGTCATCTCAGCTACCAAAGTCTGCGTCCAAGCAGTGCTTGCATCCTCGCATTGGTTCAGTATTGACAGAATGTAGTAAAAGTGGAAGTAGAGATTTCATAGTAAATCCTGAAACAGCTTATTCTGCAACTACAGCTGCTTCACTACAGAGTACAAAGGGGAACAAAATGGAACACAAAATACTTCATGACTGTGGGATGTGTTTCCGTCAGTCGTCTTTTTTTTTCTCCTTGCCTGCCATTATGCCAACACTGGAGAAACATTTAATCTCACTTTGCCCACAGGCAGTAGCTTAACCCAGAAGCGAAAACAGGATTTTTCAGATGGAGAACCCACCCTGAATCAAAGTTAATACTCTGAGGGTTGCTGAAGTCAGATTTCAGAGTCTGTTATGGATCCACACGCCATTAAACTCAGCTAACTACATCCATCTCCATCATGGCAGTCAGACAGCTGAATGACAGGTTAGTAGAGTGTGTCAAGTGTGTGTGGGCTGCAGCGTTTGTGTGGGGTCGAATCATTCTGAGTTTTTTTTACAATCTTTGTTCTAAGTTTTCATTCCTTTGTCTTCTGTTTCTTCCTGCCTGTTGCCAACTCACGCTGCTCTCAGCATCATTTCGTCACGTGATAACAATTCAGCCAATTGAGCCAATCAATGACCAGAGCCCTCTGGGTAACACAAAATGCCAAGTGTTCAATTTCATTTTGCAAGTATCTTTTCTCAAGGTCTTTTCTTATCAGCAGGACAACATGTGTCAGTGGGGACAGCATGTGGAGATATGTTGATGGACAGAGAGGGCGCTGAGTCTTTGGGATTAAAATTTGATGGCACTTGAGGCCTTTTTAAAACTGTTGATCTGAAGGAATCGATGTAAAAAAAAAACGCTGAATTGTCTCAACATGTTCCTCTGAGGCATCGTTCATTCTATGTAAAATGCATTCACAGACTAAATGTGTCCCCGCAGACCCATTTGAGCCTCTCCATTCATCGTATTTTCTCCAATTTTACATGCAATGGCCTTTTTATTTTAAAAGACTCCTATTGATTCTTGCAGTCTTCCATTTTTGAGAAGATATCTCCCTGGACGCTTCTGTTTCTTCCTTGTCAGACAAATCAGAAGACATATGCTCCCACCATGCCCCCAGGCAAAGAGAGGTTCTTCTACCGCTTCAAAAAGAGACAGTGATCCAAAATGTGTCTGTTTCCTCTTTAAATGACAGCCTTTTAAATTGCACTGACTTATCTGAAAGAGGAAATTCAGCCAAACAAAGCAGGTCGTAGTGAGCGTGGAGATGTAAATGACCCAATTTGGTGCAACAGTGCTTAAAGCCTACACGTCCCAGGGGGAGAAGTGGATTACTTGAGTAAAGTCTCTCGCAGCAAATTGCCCGAATGAGAAGTCAATATACAACAGATTATACAACATCTGTAGCTTTAGCTTTGATTTGCCGTTTGTGCTCGGTTGTGTACATGCATGACCATAAAATTCTTGCGTGCCGCAGAAAGTGATGATGCAAGCTCCTTGGCTCACAACAGCTCCATGTCATCTCTATAAACACCATGTGACATGACCTCATCAGCTGAGAGGACACCCTCTGGATCGGCCTGGAGACTTTAATGACATGCTTACAGTTTCTGCGACTGCATGCGTGATGTCCCAGATTACAAGGCAAGACTAACAAGGTGGATGACCTAAGGCGTCTTGTAATCATCCTGCGGTTGAGATGTAGTGGTGTTGAACGATGCTCATAAGGCTGTTTCTATTAAGACGAGAACAAGAGAAGGGTTATCTCATTTGGAGCAATAAAATGAAACACCTCGTGTAGGGTGTGAGTCAGCATCAAAGACTTCAGGACAATGGCCAAAATAAAAACGTGTTGTCATAAAATCATCCTAAAATAGACTCATAGTCGCACAGAGTTTATAGTGTAGCTGTTTTAGCATTTGAACCACACAGAGCTTTGTATGGAACATGAGTTTAGCTGCTCCGAAATGCAACTGATGACATCAAGATAAGAGTCTTGGCAGTGTTCAGTGTTTAGCTCAGACTGAGGCTTTACCATGGAAACACATCAAGACTGAGGTGTCCAAGGAAATGGGAATAACATATGTGAGAATGCATAATGTGAGTTCTGTTTTTTGGGTGGGTTTTATTTATGCTTTATTACGTCAATTCAAGAGGTCAGGCCTACAAGCTATGCATAGTGATGCTGCATGGTATATTCAAAGAAATGGAACAATAATGGATCCCTGTAACGGCTGTGGGCTGTGCGGCCCAAAGCTAGAAGGTTCCTTGCTCGAATCCCGGTTCGGACAAAGGGGCCTTTCTGTGTGGAGTTTGCATGTTCTCCCTGTGCGTGCATCGGTTCCCTCTTACTCCGGCTCACTCCCACAGTCCAGAGACATGCTCGTTAGGTGAATAGGTGACTCTGAAGTGCCTGTAGGTGGGAGAGTGAGCGTGAAAAGTTGTCTGGCCGGGAAAACGGAGGACGCGTTTGTCGGCCGCATCTGAAGGAGCCTTCGAATTGGGACAGCCTTCGACGTGCCTCTGTGAAGCAACCGGCCTTCAAATACGACCTTCGAAAAGGCTGCAGCACAGCACTGACATTAGATGAGCGGCTACTAGAAGAGTGGGGGCTACTATAGTTCTGCCATCATCGGTTCTGCTATCATCTGGACACCATCAACGTCTGTCCAAAATTTGGTGCCAATCCATCATGTACACGATGAGATATCGGACTAAATATTTCCATTAAAAACTCATCCGTCAAAGACAGATGATGGCAAAGTTATGGGAATTCATCCTCAGGGGAACATGAAATCCAATGTAGAATTCCATGGCAATCCATACAACAGTTTTCAACATCAACCTGCTGGTAGCTGGTAGTTCAGGGATCACCAAAGTCAGACGGATTAATGCTCAGAGGGACATGAATGTCATGCGCAAAATGTCCTTGCAAGCCACAGAATAGCTGTCAAGAATTGTCAATAAAAAACAAACATGTCAACCTGCTAGTAGTGCTACTTGTTAAGTCAAGGGATCACCAAAGTCTGTTGGACGTATCCTCCTAGGGACCATGAATCACCAAGATCCTATCACTGTCTATCATCTATGGCATGTATTTTTGGGGGGGTATTTTATGGCAGGGGAGGAGGAAGTGGGAACGACACGCTGCAAAGGGCCGAGGGTAGGAGTCGAACCTGGGGCTGCAGGATCGTGGGACGCGCAATTTAACCGCTAAGCTAAACCAGCAGCAAATATTCTTACCTCCAGCTACTATTAGAAATACTCTGACATTACCTCTTCACAGTTGGTGACAGCAGTTAGAAAAAGAGACTAATAATCATCTGATCTAGACAAGGTCAGAACACCAGTCAGGCGAGAAGAGAGGGAGTACTTCTTACGGAAATAATCAGCACGTCTGCTGTCATGGAAGACAATATCTACAGCTCTCCATTCACTACAAAAGGGCTGTATTTCATAATTGTTTCCAAAAGAGGGATCCCTGTGACATTAACAATGACTCCAACACAATGTGAACTTCAGGAATGAGGAAAGCAGAGCGGTACTTCCTTGATTCTGAACTATGATTCAACCAGGAAGCTGCCATGTTGAATGGCAACAGGTGTTACTTTGCTCCATGTATTGTGTTTCGTGTTTGATGTTTTGACTTCCTGCATTTGAATTGTTCGTGAGCAGCACAATCTATAAATGTCATCCTCGGGTCTCGTGTTTTCTGCTGTCGCATCAAGGCCGTCATCCACCCTGTCCTCCCGAGGGGTCCGAGGAATTCCTCGTCTCTAGGTGGAGCCATCGATTTAGAGACCCTTCTACTTTCAGTACACTCTTGGAACACAATAGACCAAATCCCATTTAAGTTTGGATCTTCAAAGAACACTAGATAGCACAGAGAATAGCTCCAAGAAGATGTGCTCCCACGTCTGAATTGCCTTCGACGATTGAGTCTAGATTTGCTACAAAAGCTTTTTTGGAACTAACTGCTGATCAAACTGCCAGTGTCAGCGTTGGACGGAGACGCAGCTTCCACAAGAACAGGATGTTCTTGCGGAATTGAATTCATTGTTCCCACTGCATTGCTGCACACCTCATCTGATCTCACAGCTGACTTTTATTGCAAAGACAGTATTTATACATGGGGGTCTTGAAAACACTGACACAGTATCGTTTACAGATTATGAAAAAGGTCAATTAACCTTTCTACTATGGACGTAAGCGTGTCTGAGCAGCTCCCCAGTTATCGTGACCACTGCTTGGCAGTTGGCAACCTGTGCCATGTCCACTGTAGGGACACTGGCAAAAGCAAATACACAGACTTTCTGCAGGTGTTCTCTGATCTAACCATCCCCTCAGTCTGGCTCTTGGTTTTCTGCTGGGATGCCAGTCAGATTTGGGCACAGAAAACTTTGGAGAAAAAAAATGTGGCTATGCCATGAGGAGATGGGGGTAAAGATGGTTGGTACTGACCTCTAGTGGAGAAACATTACTGGTACACATTGCAGAGAGGAAGGGTGTGACTATGCATGGCACAGTAGATAACATTAGATGAGCTTTATTGATCCCCCAGAGGTGAAATTAACTCGTTAATTTAAATTTAATAATACATAAAGCAGTAGTTGACAGACACAAGAAAAAAACATTGTAATGTCAATATTAACCGAGCTAATTAAGTTACATTAAAAGTAGTCTTAATTTCTGTAATCATATAACAGTTCAATTAAACTGTCATAGTTTTTAAACTGCAATCAATCCCCTGAAAGATTAGAAACCAATAAACTGAAGAACACTTGCTTCTTTTCTCAGGGTAGACTTCCGAACACCTGGGTTCAATTCCACCCTGTACCGGGCCACTGTCCAATTTATAGTACACTCCTTTTCAATTTTATTAAAGCATTATTATTACAGTAAGACAAACCTTTCTAACTTTTAGTACCCGATTATCCCCGCTCATTTTCTGTAGATTTCAAACTGTCATTCGTTGGGACCCAGTGTAATTATACAATATAATGTACAATAACTCAGATACCGCTATTACTGCATGCCTAATATGGCAGTAATATTTTCCTGTTAGTAATGTTAGTCTAGATTCATTTTGCCACCATCTTATTCAATTTTCATCTATTCTTATTTCTATTTCTTCTTGCTACTTGCTTGTCTGTGCTGCAACAACCGAACTTCCCCTCTGGGGATCAATAAAGTACTATCTTATTTTATCTAACCTTATACAGCCTGGCTATAGTGTTTCTACCTCTTTCCTGTGACCTTGATTTTATCATTTATTAAAATCATAACAGACCTCACTGGGACTTGTGACCAAAAGATTCAAGACTTGACTTGCAAAAAGTGACCCATCTCTGCGTCAAGGCAACAGTGCCAACAACCACACCACCCTGCCCCCCTGTATTATTCTCCTGTATTATGTTATGTTCAGATACGATGCTGATTTTGATGCTTTATCTGTATATAAAGATATAGACACTAAGCTGTTGTTAATGGGTTTGGAGCGAATCCTACAGAAAGTGTTGTAATATCAAATCACTTAAACAAAAGCTTGGTTGTTTTTTGCCTTTGCAGAGGATTTATTAATTTATGGGTAATAAACAGACTCGCACCAGCGCTTGTCCCTGAAGACATTCTGAGTCTGTGCAAATGAAAGATGGAAAGACGCTGTTTTTAAATAAAAATTACTTTATTTTTTTAAAATAAATGCATTTTTTACAGTCAGAAAACAGAGCAGCAGGACATGCACTGCCGCTCCTGACACTGGAGGCAAACAAAAACAACATCAGAAGAAATAAAAACAGACTCGGCTGAGTTTTCTCTTCAATCTGTTCACTTCTGATGATCCGTCTCAAACTCCAGGTTCTACAAAATGTGGATCTCCTTCATATGGACAATATTAAATGGCACGCTTCAGTTGTGACAAAAACCAGACGAGTAAGTGAAGTATTTAAAAAGGCGCAGAGCAAAATTCATTTGCACCCGACGGGCACGTTGAGTATCAGTGTCAGTCTAAAGAGTGAGTTAAAGCTTAACTCGGTGCCACTAAAGGACATCTATGATCCCCGAGTGGACGAGGAGGAAGAAGAAAATCCATCAAATGAAACAGAAATGCAAGAAAGAAAGAGCACATTGAAAAAGCATCTGCACTTAAAAAAATTATAATATGTTCTCCACAAATATCTTCATCAAACCTGGAGTTTGAAAGTAGTGTTATCTTCATATATATTCATATATATCTTCATCTGAAAAGTCAGTAAGACCACAACATAAGCAGGCACAATTCTGAATACTACACATGTTGACAGATGGCTTTCCCCCTCTTTTTCTGAAAGGAAAAAAACAACAACTTCTCAAACGCCCAAAAAGCAGAGACAAAAACTGTACAATTCTATAAAACGTTTGTGTTTTTACATTAGTTACAAAAAAATAATAATACTTCATTTACTGATCCTTCATACGGAGGACAAAAAGAAACAAAAATGTTGCATATTCATTCTTCAAACTTGGTGACCTCTTTGCTGGTGTGTAATGATAACGACGATGATAATAATAATACTATATGGTGTGAGGAACAGGATGGCAATAAGGTGGGGAAAAAGGGAGTAACAATCCCTCCTGTTGTTTCGTGTACATGCAATGAGATGTGAGGAGTTTCAGATCTCTGTATGCAGGTTCAAACATGCTGTTGACGTTTCGCAAGACATTAAGCAGCCATAACCAGACATGTTGTGCACTTTCCTCTGCTTAAAGTTGGGGAAAATATAACAAACATCTCAAACTTCTTAATAAGTTTTAGACGGTTAAAAAAAAAGGATTTTAAATACACATGAACTTGTGTGAGTGTTTGATCCATCTCCTTAGAGGCCATTAGAAAGACGCTGGAATTATGACTTTATGAGGACATGTTCGTCAGTTAGAAAAGATTTCAAACCCACAGGACTCTCATCCCAGCGCACTGAACTGTAGTGTTTTTCCACACATGCTCCTTTAGCAGTCACAAAAACGTCACACCTGTCAGCTAATACAACTCAACAGAGAGAGGCTCGACACAGAGCTCTGAAACGAAGACAACAGACATCAAAAGCAGAAGAACATTAACAGCTTATTCATAAAGAGGACTGTATAGTGTCGAAGTGCTAACACGTGACTTCACAAAGATTTAACCCTTCACAGACTGGATGGGATGGACATGTAGAGCTGCAATCACCCTTTTTGATTGGACTCTTTGACGACGCCTGTTTTAGGATAAATAAGATAAAAGCATCTGCGGGACTGGAATAGGTTTACACGACACTTTGATGTCAGCTCCTTCAGTCCAGTTTTAGAAGAGAGGAAAAAAAGACAAGAAAAATCTTTGGATTAAATCTGGTGTTTGATTGGTTTTAAAGGGTTGTCATGGACGTTACGTTGAGGGGCATCAATCCAGGAGGAGAAGAGGCAGGTGGCGTTTAGGTTCAACAGTTCATCTGGACTGCCCTCAGAATATTAGTGTTGTAACAAATGATTTGTCAGCATTAATGCAAAAAGAAAAAAAACATTATAATAATAAAAGGGTGTCAGCCATGGCAATAATAGTGCTGTTTTGGACTCACAGCTCCAAACAATAAAAACACTGAGAGATAGTAGAATAAAAATTAACTCCATACACCCCTTACCCCGTCCCTCCTGGCCCCTGACCTACACTTGTCGACCCCTTCCGTAGCTCCGGGGGCCGCTCACACCCAGCCGCTAGTCAGCTTATAGAACATCTCCTCGTCTAGAGACTCGTTCTGGTCCTTGGCGCGCGTGGACAGGAAGATGTAGCCGCCGATGAACTCGTGGACCACCTTGCAGTCCACCTCGGCGCAGATGAAAGACAGACTGGGCTCGTCGGCGAATTCCACCGTCACCTGAAGGCAGACAGCGAAGCACGTCAGTCAGTATCGTGTAAAATAAGAAATACATAAACACACAGACAATCATCAAGATGGACTTTTTTCATTATACCACTATCTCGCTAATGCTTCAGATTTACTGTGAAGCTTTAGGATGCTTTTAGCTCATTGCTTTAAGTGCTAAAATCAACTGCCTGCAACCATTATCAGTTAATCAGCCAGTTAGTTTATAAACTTACAATGATGGCTTTGTTTGGGAAATGTCCGAGAAAGGTAATGTAATGTACCTTTCAATCTCTGAAGCCGAAGCTAAATTATTCAAATGTTTTGTTCATTCGACCACAGGTTCAAAACCCAAAGATGTTTAATGTTAAAGGAGAAAGAGAAGCAAGTGTTTCACCGTGTGTCCTTCGAAGGACGCAGTCTACGGAGGATGAGTCATCCATAGCCGGCGTAGACCGCTAAGGCCGGACTGAAAAGGGACGGTCTGGTCTACAGAGGATCACCAGCTGTTCCCGCCCTTACCCATGCATCACCAAACGCGGCTCCTGTTGCTAGCAACAGGTAGCTAGTGGGCTAACTAGCTTTAAATAACGTCAAGTAACTTAACTATTATTCAAAAGATAATTTATTTAAAGGGCCATTTTCGTTATTTTTCACATTTGTTTCGCTAGCTGTTGAAACCAAAAACTTTTACATTTAAAACTTTATTCCTCTGCCGTTTGAGAGTCCGTCATCTCTATGTTGGGCCGTGAGGGATGCGCCCGATGGATCCTTCGTGGCCCGGGGAAAAGGAGGACGCATTTGAAGGAGCCTTCAAAATGGGACAGCCTTCGACGCGCCACTGTGACGCACGTCCTTCTAAGGATGCAGCCCCTAAATTGGGACACAGCTTTAACCTCTATAGCTGGAACTTTTTAAGCTTTAGCTTACAACAAAAAGCACAGTTGTCCTGACAAAATATTAATTGCTTAAGAGCGTCCTCCGACTGATCAAACACTGCCCTTCTACAATTTTATTCTACAGACAATGATCCTTCTCTAAATCTAAAACAATACCGAAGAGCCAAAGACATGTTTTTGTATTCAACTTGTTGTCCTCTGTATCAAAAACTAAATTAAGCCTACATAACCCACAATGCAACTTGAAAAGGTCAGTTAGAGATGCACGACATTATGCTAATAGCAGCTCATCTTTAGAAGGGATGAGGAGCAGTCCTATACCTCAGACTAATATTGTCATGTTTCATGTGTTTCCTACCATCTTGATCTCCCAGTTGACGTTCCACTGTTTCATGTTGCTGAAGCGCCAGGTCTTGATAGCATCTCCAGTGCTGGCATCCATCCGGATCAAACGGTTGTAAGTGATCCCGATGAGCTCTTCCCGCTTTCCACCCTGAAACCTGCAGGAGAGGACGAGATCACGCTGTGAAATCAAAGTGTGTAGATCAAGTAACAATATACGTCACTGCCAGCACATAAAACTCGCAGAGCGGTTGATGGAGGAAGAATAACATATAAAGTGCAGAAATGTGTTAAACTATTGAGAGTTGAAACCTACTTGGCAAGGAAGTGAGTGATTCCAAACTCAGGCAGGGACTGCCACGCCTGGATGAAGCGCATCTTGGCCTCGATGAGACTCATCTGGGCCACGTTCTGGTGCGCTTCAAGGATCCGGGCTGAAATCTGACAGACACACAATCACACACATTACACACGTGACATTTCTTTCACACTCCCCTCTTTAAACAAAAGACATCACCACTCTTTAACCACCTGATGCACCAAAATCTACACATTCACCCAATGTGTAGACACGCTGAGGCTAACTCAGCTGACAGCGCACACAGTGGCAGCCGATAACCAGAGAGCTGACAGGGTGACATTATTACTTTATCTATTTCACACTACACAGACAAACAAATATGATCCCATGAGGCTGCTGGGGAAACAGTCTACAGTTAATGAGCTAGAGGAAGCTTCAGATCTGTGTGTGCATGCATGTGTGTTCCTCTACTGCTACTAACTCCTTCTTAGGGCTGAAACACACAATTTTTTAACCAATTTAACTGCTAAACAACAGAGACATCCAGAGAGATCAACTGTCCTGAGGTGCTTATCAACAGCAGGAACTTTCCCCGGGAACTAGGAACCTTTTGAGGAACCAGGGTCCAAATTTAGTTCTGGGGTAATTGATTTACCCCATGAAAAGTCCCTGGTCAGGGAGGTTGGACTTTCCAAAGGTCCAGCAACTGCTGATGGTTTCTGATTGGTCGAGGACTTGCAGCATTTTATTTCACCCGCCATGTTTAAAAGACTGCAGCTGCAAGCTCACTGTCATCGTCGTGCTTTAAGATTGTTTATCACCGTGCTTTGAGATGGAGTCAGAGAAGAAAGCCTACACGGATGGACCAACGACAAGGTGCAGGCCTTTATGCAGAAGAGGACATTAGCCTGATTTGCATAATCGTCCCAGGACTTTAGGCCGCTGTTGAAATGCAGACAACAATGGGCCACAGGAACCAAGTTTCTCGCACTAAAAGTTCCTGGTACTGTAGGTCGATTAGCACCTGTCTCATCTCATCAATTTTCTAAAGCATGATTTAAACCCTTGAAGTCACCACTGGTTGCAGTTCATTATGAAATCAGCCTATAAAAACTACTGAAATCAGTAAGCAATAACAGTGAACGTAATTTGCCGACATCCCTCATGTTAATGTGAGCTACTGATTCTTGAGCTGAGCTAAATTAGAAATTTGAAAGAAAAAACTAAGCAAATTTCAGAGTCAGGATTTTATCTTTAGGCAATAACTTCTGATAACTTTGCTGCTTTTGAGAAACAGCTCTGTTGCTGAGAGCCTAAGAAGCCCTAATGTGCTTTGTGCTTATGTTGATTATCATTTGTTTTGTTGCACTCCTTTTATGGTTTAATCACTTGTGGTTTCACCTTTATTTACTTGCTTAGTTGGGTGGCGGGAGCTCAGACAAAGAGGGTGATATTTTCTGTTGACTGCCATGGCACGTTAAAGTTTGCTTCTTGTGTTAGAATTCGGTTATAGTCCTTTTTTTTTTTGCTGCATTTTTACCATCCTAGTCGCTAAAAGAGCTTCAGGGCTCGTCTCAGCTTCTCATAAGCGCTTGGACGCATCAACAAAATGATTCACAGTCTCTGATCAATCCCATTATAATAGCATAAAAACAATAAAGAGCTTCGCTCTCCGTTTCTTTACTGAAAAGTCGAGTCGAGTTTGTTGCGATATCAGTAAATGAAACTTGTTTTAAATGAGATAAAACGTGCAAAAAACACCTGCATGGTTCATTTATTTTACTGAATATCTCAATGCTTCCGGGCTGCTTGTCTACACCAATAACATTCACAAAAATAACACAACACAGATGCTTGAATGTTGTATCAATAAAGTTATGTGTTATACACTAAAAAACAAGCTAACTATTGGATTCTATCTATTCTACTATATATGACTACTATGTTATACAGCTGTACTACTGGTTAGGGCAACCCGGACATAAAGACTGTTCAGGCTTTATACAATCATGCACATACATGAATCTAGGTTTTAAAAAGGCACCCGGTGCACACGTAACTCGACTTACCAAGTCCCTGATATAGCCTGGCTGAGGATAGGAGGTGGGGATGGGAGAAGGACACAGAGGAATAAAGGAGGTGCATACAGGAAGAGAGAAAAAGAAAGAAAGATTGGACAAAGAGAACAAGCAAGTGAGATCAATGTTGAGGGAGGAAAGAACAAAACAATAAGAGTAGGAGGCTGTAAAGTGGGGAGAGAGGCCTCAGACTCGGCCTGAGGGTCATGCAGTTTTCAGCCACAAGAGGGGGGCAGAGTGCAGCAGCAGTCAGACAGTTTATCATTTACAGGAGAAAAGAGGAAGGTTACAAAACATTTGAGCGGTTTTACTTTAAGGAATCAGGCGCTGGAACTGTGCTTTCATTTTAAAAGGACATTTAAAATAATCACAAAGCTGTCTGTCTGTAATTCCCCCTTCATCCACAAGAGGGCAGTGTGTACCTAACACAGCTCCAAGATGTAGGAGATGCCTCCAATCTCCGGGAGGTCATTACTGCGCCTTTAATGTTTGTTTTCTCCTACGTTGATGTATAGCCCGAGACCACACTGCTCCCACTAATCTAAAAATTCCTGTGTGTGTGTCCTCGGGGACTTTCAGCACGGAAGTCTCCTCGGACCGTTTTGCAACAGGAAGTCCAGTAGTTTGAGGGAGGTTGGGGAGGGGTCGCAGCTGACTGAGAGCTAGCAGGGTTTTCCCAGACAGTTTTTTCCCGCGCAGCATTTCAGGGCACGGCTCATTTCCTGGAGCTGCACGCCCACTGTGTAAGTACACATGTGTATGAGCGCACCGATACTGTACATAGGCGACTACTCTTTCATGTTGTGCCTTTATCAGACTGGGAGTGTGAGTAAGACAGAAGAATAGCCCGTGACAGACTCGCCTCCTGCTGTGCTAATGCTCCTAAAAACTTTCCAAACTATTACCGGCTATTTTTCCCCAATAAAACACTATATGATAGTGCAGTTTTATTGTCTTTTTAGTCTATATTATGAAGGAAAGGGGTCAGTTGACTGACATTTGAGCAGCTCATCAGAACAGTTATGTTAGCTTTTAATATCCAAAGCTCCACTGAGGTTTTGAGGGTTTGTGGGAGCTGAAGTTCCTTTGATGAGCTAAACATTACACATTAAAATGATGATCTTATGTTAAGAAAACATCAGTGTCATGTTTCAGCTTTCCAGGAATGGATGAAACCATCTCTAGCAAAGTACAGAATATAGAAAGTTAAGGGAAAAGATGCTAACCAGGACATCCCTCTCTTTTAAAGGGGCAGTTCGCCCCTGGAAAAAGCCACTGTCAAAGCTGGTGTTCTCTGTTATCAATAGAAGCAATAATAGTTTAAATTGGCGCCATAGCTGTGGAGAAAGTTGTACAAACAGCTTGTGGTTTCACCCATTCTACATTCCTACAACACCCAGCGTGCATTGCTTCCCTCCCTCTGAAAGGAACGGCCGAGCGAGAGACGCTGGAGAGAAATACTACCGTTTTTGCTGCAGGCAATGGCTCAGAGCGGGACAGAATCCCAAATATGATGAGCATATACCGGTGGATCGTCAAAAAATCTACATTTCAAACCTGACGATTTTGACTAAGACATGACATCGGAGGCGGGCGCCCTAGATTGAGGAAGTGTAGTTTAGCAAGCTCCCTGGCGGAGGTTTTCCAGGTCCCATTAGAGAAGCGAATAGCGTCCTCCAAAGGCACAGAGCGAAATTGCATTTTTCCTTCTACCATAATGGCATTAGCTCCACATAATAGCACGATAGGACTGAGGTTGAAAATCGGCGAACTGGCCCTTTAAGACCAACAGGGAAATCCCTTAAATATAAGGTTTGGTTGAGAGAGAGAGAGAGAAAGTGACACAAAGAGAAACGGAGAACTGAAACTCTTATTCTTAGCAGCACTGTGTGTCACTGCAGTATTTGAACAGTGACATCAACAAGTTAACCTGGGTCAGCAGCAACATGTGAATTGCTAAAGCATGAGTTCAGTACATGAACTCTACACTCACACTTCCTGTTTTAAAGGAGTACCAAAGACATAAAGAACAAGCCTGGTTTGTATCGAGGCCCACAAGAAGAGCTGTCTACTGCTCTCTAGACATCCAGGATATGTCCGGCTCCGGGCCCAGACCATCTCTGAGTCATCACTTACTGTACGAAACGGTTGCCCCTTCCAAGATCCCCCCGCCCCCACTACAACTTAAACACAACCAGATTGGGTGAGTAATCTACAAAGAAGCAAACCCCCCCCCCAACCCAACCAACCCATCCCCAACTAACACAGCCATGGCAGCCGTGTACGCAGCTGCCCCACTGTACACAAGCCAGCCTGTTGCTTACTTGCTAAACTGCTGGGCACACTGGAGACTTTTACTGACGCTTGTTAGGAGGTCAGTTCGTTATAATTGCTTCAATGTTACACATGGTTATTAGGATGCGTGTTGATGGTGTCCTCGACTGATACCCTTTTGTCTGCGAGCACAAAGGCTAAGAGCAGAGAGAGTATCCATTCCAGTGCGCTATAAGCTCTCCTACTGTATGGATGTGGGGTGGTTTGGAAGTCTACTGTCCTGGTTTCCCCTTGAACAGTGAGGGGAAGGAACAGAGGGAAGAGGAGGAGAGTGAAGGAGGGGGAGTAGAGGGAGGCTACATTCCAGGGCAACACAAGCTTGATGCCAGGAGGCGCCCATCTGGGAAGCATCACACCGCTCCGTCTAAGTCCACAACGGTCAAATAAGTAAACAACCTCCCACAAAATACACATTACACTAGATAGTTAACGTCCGTTTAATACTCCACGTTTATTATACTGCTGCAAGTGCATGTCTTACCTGCTTGTTCTTGTACTTCTTCAGATAGCGTGGGGACACCAGGCACTCTGGGTTGATGTCAGTGGTGATTGGCTCGATAAACTGGGGGTCAGGGTTCATGTGCTGCATCTTGAGGAAGGACAGAATGTTCTGGACCTCCAGGTTGTAAGAGCTGTCGGCCATGGTCTTCCCTTTGGAGGCCAGGCGACACGCAGCCATCCAGTGGGCGTACTGTTTTTCCTGGAGGTGAAAATCAAACACTGTTGGAAAGTGAAAAGTGAAAAGTGTAGAAATGATGGCGCACTAGCTGCAGCCTTACCGTGTCACACCGGAGCCAGATCTCGTTCATGCCATCAGCCACAGGGATTAGCAGCTTGATGTTGAATTTCTGACCGGAGATGTTAACATCTGGAGTTACCTCACAGCCTATATATGGACGCCAGGGAAAGAAGAGGTCAAAGGTGACACCTTTTCATCAGGAACAACTGAAACAATATGCATTACATTCTTGTTTGGGCACGAAATGACAAATTTGTACCTCTAAGATTCATTTGGTGAGCAGGCGTCCCGTGCGATTCCTCTTTACTCTTGTAACAGGAAATTGTGATGTCCTTGAACGTGCACCAGTACTGCTTATAGCCCTTCAGTGTCAGCTTCTTGGGTCTGGAAAATATATACAACAGAGAGACAGAGAGAGAGAGAGAGAGAGAGAGAGAGAGAGAGAGGGAGACATGTCAGACCTCAGATGGAAAAAACAACTCTTTATTAGCGGTCAAGAGGAAGAGCGGGGGGGAGGGGAGAGGATGAGTGAGCACAAAGGAGAGAGGACAGCTTCTCAAGTGCAGAGTCAGCAAGGTGAGGAGGAAAGTAGCCAGCACTGGAGGTGGACATTAAGGCAAAGTCATTAAGGAAGAATGCGTCTCGAGATCATTCCCTCCCCACGGTTTATACATTTTATGAGACAACCACCCCCAGGGGCCACCTGCATGTCAGCAAAGGCTTAAAGCCAGAAATGAATATGGTTTAAGATATGCTTGGTCCAACTAATCACAGCGAAAAAGCTCGACTGGAAGCTCAAATGTCTGCAAATGTCCTTTGGCAGACAATGTTGAGCCAATTACACTGATGCAATCCAGGCAACAGCTCTCCTATTTAGCCAGAAAATTCTACTTCCTGGTTCTCTGATAGACTTTGAACACACTTATACATCATTGTTATAGTTGCGGGTAACAGTGAAAGTGTATGTGGCCTTACTTAAAGACCTTGACGTAGTCCGCTAGCTCGGGAATAGATGTGATGTCACCCTAGGAGGAAAAGGAAAAAGCCATTGTGAGTAAAAACCTGGAAGATTTTAATATAAATAAAAACAAAACAATGACCGCAGGCTCAACTTTGCACAAATTCAATATCATTGCTCAGCAGAGTGTGCTAAAAACAACACTTCTTATGTAATCCAGTTTCCCCTGATAAGCTGTATAAACCGAACACGTTCTTAAGGTTGAGCTGCTGTGCTGTAATAACGTTGTTATGTTACGTGCAGCCTTTGTTGGGTTTGTTAAATATCTCACACTGCAGAGTTTTGTAGAACGAAGGCCGCGCATACGTGTGAAATGTTCCAATAAAATTGATTGTGTGTGGTTTCAACTGAATGTAGGTTCCCATTCCTGTGTTACATCACTCATTAATGAGGCTTTAAAGAGGGGGTATTACGCTGATTCACTTTTTAAGACATATATATAATGTTACAATGTTGGATGTCCATACTAAACATCGGTTAAATAAAAGTACGTCGGAGTAAACCCCAGGCTTCTCAGCTCAGTCTGCAGGCTGCTGTGAATGCCAGGTTTCACACAGTTTTTTGCACACGCCGTGCTTTGTGACGTCACAAAGTGCAGCCTCAGCAGGCTTCAGAAAGCTGGCCAATCAGAAGAAAGTGGGCTTGTAAGGGCGGGGTTTCTTAAAGGGACAGAGCTGACAGAGTCGTTTCAGGCAGAGGCTGTTGAGTTTTTTTTAACAGTAAATTATGCTAAGCTACACTGCAGGTATCACCGAGTGAAATCTGAAGCTTGGAATTAGCATAATACCCCCCTTTAACAGAATACAGTCGAGAAACAAAGAATCAAACGTGCTGCTAAACCACTGTCCAGTACATGTAATCCACAACCAAAAGGTGTCATCATACCAGTGTGTTGGACGTCTTCCCTCCCTCTAGAGTGATCTCCAGGTCTGACAGGGCTGCATCCACCTCATCCACCTCCTTCTCGCTGTTATTCATGTGGTTGTCTGAAGACATGATTGACAGCTTGTTGATGTGGTACTGCAGAAAAGAAAAAAAAAAGATGTCTAAAATCAGTTTAAATTACATTTAATGGCCTTTAATATTTGTAACACAAGAGCTACAAATATCACTGTTTTGTCAATCCCATCGACGATACAGCCTCTGGGGACAGCGGTGAACATGTCGGGCATGTCTGGTTTAGCTAGCGGTTAGCAATATACGACTTCCAGCCAAGTACTCCTTTCCGTGCTCTGCAATTGTTCACAGTGCAGTTAGCACCTTGAGAAGCGACCGCGTGTTCAGATCAAAAGTGACGCTGAATCCCTGTTTCTGGTGAGTCTCAGTTTCACTGTCAATAGTAAGTTACACAGAGGCTTCGCTCTAGCTTACTGCAGCAGTATGAGCCCCAAAATTAAACCATGTTTCTTGTGATTTACTTTAATTGACAGGTCTTGCTTTTGCTGAAATTTCAACATCATAATGGAGATTTGTAAAAAGTAAAAATGAGGCTTTGTCAGGTCTGTCCTCAAGAGGAGAAGAAAACGACTTTTAAAATGCTTGTTTGTTGAACGGAGGTCGGATTAATCATTTCTGATGCATTCAAGGAAGCCTGGAAATGTCAACAGCTTTCGTGACACAGCAGCAAGGGAATTTATCTCAAGTTGAATTTTAGATCCAGAATGGATTGTTAGCTTTTAGCATGCAGATGTCTGTTTATAGAGATTAATAAGAAGATAAATCGTTGTCAGATGACGCTGATGGGAGCCGGGATGTCATTACGGCGCATTACGTTCCGCCTGCTTTTGCTCTATTTAAGGACTGTTTTTCCTGCATACACCGCAGTCTGCTGATGCGCGATTGGTCAATATTACTTGGACTACAAGCGTACTACAAACGGAAACCAGAGCACTTCCCGTACTAAAAACGGCCCATCCAGTCGAGGCAGATGGCTGTTCAACATGAGTCTGGTTCTGCTCGAGGTTTCTGCCTGTTAAAAGGAAGTTTTTCCTCACCAATGTGCCGAATATTGCTAAGTGCTAATCATGGTGATTCATGTTGGGCCTCTCTTTAAATAACATAACAAAGAGTTGGTCTAGACCTGCTCTTTTTGTAAAGTGTCTCGAGATAACTCGATTTGGCGCTATACAAATAAAATTTGAATTTGAATTTGAATTTGAATAAAAACCCATGTTTAAATAGAGATTACCGTTTGGTAGATGAAAGTAGGTCCACACCTGTATGCAAAATGTGGGACAAGTTACTGTACTGTTCTATTTTCCCATGCAGACCAACTTTATACCTTTTATGGTCGGGAAATCCTTAAATTATTATCCTATACAGAGAAATGTAAGAATCCTCAATATCCTCCTTCTAGAAACACATGTACAGTACGCCCTTCACCAAGCCTGACTTTGGCCTGGATTAAACAAATAGGCAGCCTTCGGATTAATTATCTTACATTTTCTTTGAGGATTTTTTAAGTGCTTATGAAACTGACTAAAATGAATACAGATGCCTACAAAATAAAACAAGCCCGTCAGCATAACAGACGGTTTCTATCAACCACATTTGTTGAAGCCTTTCTTGTGAAACCGACCAGTCCCAGAGATAGAGCAGAAACCAACTCCCTCTTTGTTTACTTTAACACCTTTGTCAACAGTGTTGCTCAAGTTTCCCTCTCTGTGTGCTACTGCTGCAAAAACCCTTCCAACTCTGTCTTATAAAAGTGTCTGCGATAATTTCCACATAAACATTCTAAGATGTGTTTGTGTGTATATAAGCAGGTGCTGGTTGTGTGCACCTTTGAGTTTTACACTGCTGACTTTTATCTCTGCAGGACACGAGGATGCGGAGACTAGTTTCGGGATGAGGAGAGGCTGAAGTGGCTGGGGATGATGATTCATCGAGAACAATAAGTGGTGCGGTTGTGTTCCCGGTACACTTTGAACTGTAACAGGCAATGAAAATATTTTTTACTGGGAACATATGTGAGAGGCCAATAAGAGACGGTAAGTTCCCTGTTAAACTGGAAACTCCAATTAATCAGGACGAAACCATTACTAATAACCTGACTGTGTTTCGCTTGTAGTGTGAGTCACAGACACTAAATACAAGTTGTTGACAAATGGTATTTATAATGTCAACCATCACCAACCCCCCCACCAATATATGAATGAACAGCTGTCGAGAGAGTGAGAGATACAGAGGCAGAGAGAGATATGCGAGGCTTTAGCCGGCTAAGGTTACAGAATGTGGGACAAAGGGCTCGCGATGACACTCTCCGCCAGTTAAACTCCGACAGTCTTTAAAAACTAGCCACAGCGGGGGCTTGTTTCCTGTTTGTGTTTTGAGGAAAAAAGTACAGCCTGTGCCCTATGTTGATGCCTATGAGGTAAGTCCCCGAAAATACCTCCTGATTATGTCATATGTAAAACATCCAGGTGATAGCATGCTAACACAGCTAGCAACATACCGAATGAGGACACTCTTTTTTTTAAGACCATGTGTACCCACTCAATCGGAGCCAAAAACTCTGAGCTCATACTTCCCCAGCTGAAACGTAGTAGTAGCTACCAACGTGCTAACAGACAGGTAGTGACAGAGTAGCTGCCAGTCTCGGATTAGCATCTCTCTTAGGAACAGGAAACCAGCGTAAATATAACCGGTCCGATGAAACACACCTAACACCTCAGAGTGTAAGAGGGCTTCAGAGGAATGCGAGCAGGTCTACGATGATGATGACGAGGGGTGGGTGGTCCAGGCAGAGGTACCGGGGTCCTGTGGCCCAAGACGCTCTATAATTACCCCTGGGGTGAGGACAGGGTGGCGTCCTCGGGTCTTGGCACCCACAGTTTATGAGGGTCAGAAATAGCAGGGGCACCACCCCCAGACTACAGGGGCGACCAGAGGGGGCTAAAGGGGCTCACATCTGTACATCACTTCCACTACTCCGCGCTTGATCTTCCTTTAAACTTGTCTAAAAGGGGAACTCGTGTGTATGAGGCCGGATCAGCTCTTTATGAATGGCTGCAGGAAGTTGTTTTGTGACGATGACTCACTTGATGTTGATTTAAATTCAGTTCAACCGGGTAAAGTTCATCTTAAATCAATAATCACAAGTTAATTGTGATTAATTAAAGAGTTTTTTTGTTTTAAAGCCAAATGACTCCCTTTTATCTTTGTACTATGAGTCATCAATAAATGGAATTGATGGATATTGGAGCATTAAAAGAAGCCCAGAGGGAATATATGTGATAATTAACTCATGCTGCATCACGGTACAATAGCCAGGCTTCACTATGCATGCAACAGCAGAACTGGCAGCCATGTGGCTCAGCCCCGGGCTGGCAGCCCATCCAATTCATTAGCCTGTGGTTTAGAAGGCAATGTGCCCAGTGCCCAATGAAAAAAGGACTGCATGTCTTCCAACTAAACCCCAACAAAACAATGCTGAAGCAGGAAAAAATTGAGAGCAGGCATACTTAGAAACACACACACACACACACACAGACAGACACACGGCCTCTTTACCTGCAGGGCAGCAAACATCATCATTTCCTCCTCCGTGCACTCAATTTCCTCCAGCAGGATGGCCCACTTGGACTGTTCGTAGAGCTGGTTCACTCGGATGGCATCATACTGTGGAGAGGTTTGTCACTGGGGTTAACATGCATGCAGTCTCTCTGACACTCAGCCTATTACACTGTAGCGATCACAATGGGTTGTGCTTTTAATTAAAGGAAGACAATCAACGCACTTCTTCCCCCTTGATGAAACCTGGCACCTACAGTATGTTCTGACAATAGGCCGAGACTGTTGACAGTTTGGTCAGAGATTGTGGGACGTACCTTAGGGTTCAGGTCAAAGAAACTGTGGTATTTAAACCTCAGCAGCAGCACCTCATTCTCCTTCACATCCTGCTCCATCAGAGACCTGGACGAGTCCAACCACCTGTGCAGACAGAGAGATAAAAGCTGTTCTGATCAGCTGCACACACACGGACTATTTCACCAAACCATTAAGTTTGATAAGTCATCTCACCCCTGGTTGATTTTTGCTTTGTCCAGTAGGGACTGGGGCTTGTAGAGTTTGACCAGGATGTCCGGTGAGGAGATCGGCTGACTGACAGCGAGGATGCTGGGATTTCCCTCAGAGAGGGGGCTGTCCCCAAACCAAGCGGTGGTGGGCGACAGAGGGCTGCCGTCTCTGGAGTCATAGGTGGGGGTCATAGTCTTACTGTACAAGCCTGGACTGGAGTAGATGCTCCCTGAAAGCACACAATCATCAGTTAGTCCCTTATAGAGCTAAAGTCAAGAAGGATAATAACACACTTAATGTTGCATTCATTATTATTGTACATCAACAAAAAACAGTGGATCACAGGTGAACACTTTTCAAAAAGCGCACACACACACACACACACACACACACTTGCAGCCTAGCCAGGCCAGCTAGCGGTCAACAACACCATGTGACTACCAGCCCACACTTTGCAGATGAGTGCCTTCAAATAATGTTCTCCTGCTGATGGCGGGGGTTGATGTGGATCAGCATGCAGATGTTGCAGAGCATGATCAGGGGTCACCCGCTTACTCACAGTCAACAAATCTGCAGGAATGCACCGCACACAGCAAACTACTGCACAAGTCGCCATAGAGAGGAGAGGGGGAGCGCACAAGATTGCAAAAATTTGTAAACATTTTGGCTGCAAAAATAAGCGAGCCACAAACTGAATCTGTTTGACTTCCTGTCGGCTGGCCTTGTGGGAGTTTATTCCCCCCCTTCACCATTCCCTCTCTCTCTCTGTAGGACGCAGGTCAAGAAGCAACACCGGCTAAACCGCTAAATCCCTTCTGAAACCAGGAAGTGGGCTTGAGTTTTGTTTGCGAGTGTGCACGTGTGCATTTGTGTTTGCGAGCTGAGGTCATGAGAACGGGGTGCAGGCTACGGCCACCCGTCCCTCTTGGTGTGGGGGAGGGTGTTATTCAGTGGTTCTTTCAAGGTTTTTTCCCTCAAACGCCGAGTTCGTCGGGTCAGGGAGAGTACTCCCAGTCTCCCATAGGGTCTCTTGAGGAATCCCAAATATCCAGAGAGACCGTGTATATGGTGGAAGCTGGCAGCCCATTAAAAACACAACTAGGCCTCCCCCATCCTGTTTACGGACTCTCCGATACAGGCGAAACGGCTTAAAGAATGTTAGCATGACTTGACTCCCTAATGCTCCCACACATTGGGGATTCATAGAGGCTTAGATGGATGGAGCTGGACCACCATGAGCTGTTAAGACTAGTGAGAGCACTGTCAACAAACTAAAGGTTCTCTTATGGGTTATACACAAAGTGTGGGATATTATTTGCTGCATGTGTGTACGATTATTGAGAAATAGCATTATCACTGTTTTGATTATAAGTCATGACCAAGTGAGGGCCTGCAGATCAGCTAGCAGGCGCAGTGAGCAGGCCTGAGTGAGCTTTAAGCTAACTTCTAATGAGAGGCAAAGCTTGTATCATGTGACCCCTTCCCCACACTGAATCAGCTGACTTCCTCTGGACGAGCAGTCAGGTGACTCGGCTGCTAGTCCCGAAGGTTACAGATGACATGTGACCTCCAGCTGCGGAGAGGAGGGGGTGGAGGATAAGGAGGAAGGGGAAGGCGAGGGGGTGAGGAAGCAGTGCTGAAGAGTAGAGGACAGAGGAAGAGGGAAGCTTACCTTTGACAGGTCCGATGTATATTATCTCAGAGGCTGGGATGAAAAGAGAAGGAGTGAGAAAAAAAGAGAGGAAAAGAGGTGGAGGGAAGAAGTGAAATGGGGACAAACAACGTCAAGCGGACAGATTTAAGACACTGAAAACCTTACAAAGAGAGGAGGAAAGAAGACAAAAGTAAAGAAACACAAGAATGGGGGTTTGAGTGGCATTTCCACGGGCACTGCCAAAGTCTAGCCTCAGAGTGGATGACTCACTTTACCCTCCTCACAGAGGGAGATCACCCCGGAGTGACTAGTGAGATTCTGTCGTTTCCATCCACCCATTCAGAGCCGTCCAGCATGGCACGACTGATCGAAAACACAGGCGGGGCGTTGGTCAACGTGACCCAGCCCTGCATGTTGAAACTGCAGCACAAATAGAAAGCGGTGGCTGCCTGAGGTATGTCATTCTCCGCGCTGACAGGAAGGATAATTAGATACAACGGGGGCCCGTCAAGATGCGGCGGGGCCCACAGGGGCTGGACGGACGGGCATCTTTGCCAACATGGTGGCTCTGTGTCTGAGTCATGAGAACAGGCAGGGATTAGTAATGTGGGTTCTATGAGGAAATGACCAGTCTGATCGGGCACTTGACCTGGGTGAGCGGACAGACAAGAGGACACGGAGTTTCCTCAATGATGCATTAAAGGGGAGAGGCTGAGGTTTTGGAAAAGGATTGTCAGTCTTTAAGTAGAAATAATTGGTAATGTGCTACTTATGGCCTAAGTGGTCACCACCCAGGTCTTCTGCTTCTGAGGTCATCGCTGACCTTAAAGGACACCAACTCTGTACTATATGTATCATAACCACAACATAAGTAATTAATCTCCTTATATCAATTTCTGTTGTCATGCAAGACTCAAGTAATTAAAAAGATGGAGAGGCAAAAGGCCCCATGGTAACTTGGATATAAATAGATTCACTTTTTTTTCCAACTAATGATCAAACATTTTATCTATGAAATGTCAGATAATGTTTACAAAGGCCTTTCAAGGGGCGCTGGTTTAGCTCAGCTGGCAGAGCAGGCGCCCACATACAGAGGCACGACGCACTGATTGCAGGCTCCACTCCTGGTCTGTCAAACATTTGCTGCATGTCATCCCCCACTCTCTACTCCCAACATGTCTCTCTTCAGCCGTCCTATAAATGAAGGTGAAAAAATAATCCTTAAAACAGAAAAAAAAGAAAGGCCTGTCAGGTTCCCACTGCGGAGGTGATGTCATGAAGATATTCAGCTTACTATCTTTGGCGACTACAGATATTTGTTTCCATTTTTTGCTTCAAAAATGTCCTTAAAGTCCTTTAAATCCTTTTAGATCACATCCCCGGTAATATTGTGCATCTATTTGACAATATAGGCCAAAAAAAATACAGAAAATCAATTTCTTCGTATTCTTATATCAAAATCCGATCATTTTTTCTTCCTGTAAAACTAAACAATTTCAACCAATCAATCTGCAACATTTAGCCGCAGAGCACCAAGAACGCTCGGTCAGTTAGCTAGCTACTGCGCTGTGGAGAACGTCTGTCTACGCCCACTTCTCAACGATCACATCAAATCCCTCTAATGATATGTCCCGCCTGCACGTCCTGTTTCACTCGGAAATACATCACGATGCGGAAGCTAGATACTCTCGAAATGCTGTTTCAGCTCGACTTTAAAGGAGCAGTTCGCCCCTGGAAAAAGCCACTGTCAGCTAGTGTTCTCTGTAATCAATAGAAGCAATAAAATCTGAAATTGGCGCCATAGCTGTGGAGAAAGTTGTACAAACAGCTCGTGGTTTCGCCCATTGTACATTCCTACAACACCCAGTGTGCATTGCGCCCCTCCCTCTGAGAGGAACGGCCCAGCGAGAGACGCTGGAGTGAAATACTACCGTTTCGCTGCAGGCGATGGCTCAGAGCGGGACAGAATTCAAAATACGACAAGAATATACCGGTGGATCGTCTAAAAAATATTCAGGTCTGCAGTCTACATTTTAAACCTGACGATTTTGAACGAGACATGACATCAGAGGCGGGCGTCCTAGATTGAGGAAGTGTAGTTTAGCGAGCTCCCTGGCCTCCGCCAGATAGCGCATTTTTACGTAGTCTGGTGGAGGTTTTCCAGGGTCCATTGGAGAAGTGGATAGCGTCTTCGAAAGGCAGACAGCCAAATTGCTTTTTTTTCCTACCATAATGGCATTAGCTCCCCTTAATAGCATGATAGGACTGAGGTTGAAAATGGCGAACTGGCCCTTTAAATGTCTTGTTCTGTCTGAACAACAGTCCAAAAAGTTATTTTTTTTGCAAATTCTTGCTTCAAATATATCCTTAATGTTAAATGGATTTAGCATCTAAACTTTTCTGCTGATTTACCAATACATTCATCTACCAACCTCTGCAGGTCCTAATATGATTCCAGAAATGCCCTCCTGTCAGCCCTGCAGCATAACGCCTTACAACTTGGCCATGAAATATACTCTGACTATAGCATGTGATCTAACAGGGAGGGGTAGGAAGTGTGTGTGTGCTCACACATGAGAAAGACACACAGGGAGAGTGGTGACAGTAAACAGATTCTGCACATTCCTGTTTAAACTGCGTTTCTCTGCACGGCCTAAAAGGGTGCCTCATCTTAACACACCCTCGAGATGTAATGATGCAACTTTGGGTGTGATCATCATCATCATGTGCCGTTTATAAAAATGGAAAGCTAGATCAAATTTTATTTCAACATGCGGCTAAATAGATGCAGCTATTTTTACAGTGACGCAAATCCACTTCAGCAGGATTAATTATTCCTTCTTGTAGGAGTTTGATAGTTCCCCGTGTCCTCTTCCACACACTTTACAGCGTATATAAGCATGTTGAGCCGAGTTTAAGGAGCCAGAGGACAGAGCAGAAGAGACTCTACCCACACAAAGAGCCCCATTCACCCTGTCTCGTTCTGTTAGCACTTGTGCTCACTGCTAACTCTTGTGACAGCAGCGTTGCCCGTTTTGTTCTGCTCCTCCCTGCTCACATGGTGTGTAACTCTCCCATCACTGATGGAAGGAAGGAGGGAGGAGGAGGCGGGCTCGTACTGCTGCAGTCGTGTAGCCTGGTTTGGGTTTAAAATGGCAGCGTGACCAACTATGTGTGGAATCTCAACCATTTTTCGTCCTCCCTGCCAAGGAATCGGGATCCAGGGCTGTAGATCCCAGGCAGGCACATTCATATTTGGTCACCAGAGGCAGGGTGCAGCAGTCTGGACTTATCTTAGTGGTTTGGGGGAGAATGGAAGATGCTCCACAGCAGACGCTGAAACCTGCTATTCAACCTGCTGCTTGAGGGACACCAGATGTTTACTTTTCACAATGCTGGATACAAATAGAACCAGTGCTCCATAATTACTTCAGAGTAGATCTTGAAACCTAAAACCTGAATGCACAGATTTCTGAACCAATCCTCTTTAAACTCCGTTAAAAATTTGAAGTGCACATTTTCTTCTGGACAGACTAAATTAAACTCCCTGCTTCCTTTCTTTCTGATTTAAAGCCACATAAGCTTCCTCTCCAAGAAATAGTTCCCTCGATCAGCTCACCTGATCCAGGGGTTAACAGCGGACCCTCCAGCTCCAAGTCGTCCTCCTCTGCCTCCTCCAACTTTTTCTTCTTCTTCTTGGGATCACGCGGCTTACGCAGTAGGGAGAGCTCCTCTGGGTGGCGGATATCTGCACGGAGAGAGGGAGAAAGTTAATTTGATGCCATGTAAACACAACCTGGCCTCACACGAGCCGCTTAGTCACTAAAAGCAAAGAGTAAATTGTGCCGTTTCAACTACAGGCTTCGGATAAACCACGCGACCTCTCGCAAAGCACAGAGACAATGTAACGTAGGTGATGCTGCGACATTAAGGCAACGTAAGCAGACACAAGCTGTGGGTAAAAGAGAGAAAGCAAAAGGACGAAGGAGACGGGTTGGAATTGTAGACAGCTGTGTGCACAAGGGATGGAAAATCGCAAATCCCTTTTCTCAGGGCCCCAACAATTCTTGCTTTAACTGTAATCCCCGACTGAGACAGGGCAGACACAATCTCTATCTCCGTCTTACCCTCCTTTCTCCGGCTTTTCCGTCTCGCACACATAAAGACAGCATTCAGCGTTCACAAGAAAAACCCCCAAAAAGTAATCCTTGAAATACTCACATTAAAGAAAAAAGCATCCTAACTGTGAGCGAGCTGTGTGCATGATTTCTATCAGGACACCAAGCTGAATATAATGGCTAAAACAGAACAGCCCTTCTCCCCCTCTCAGCTCCCTTGGGCTTGGAGGCAAGGGAAGCATCACTCAGCAGCAGCAATGATGTTTTAAGATGAGCTCAGGATGGTGGCGATGCAGCCGCGAGACGCCCAGAATGTGCCATGACGAGAGAAGATGGTGCACATCTGGAGCCTCAGTTGGATTAATTTAGGTGATATTTAAGAGCTTCATATTCTTTATTTCAATTTGTTTTGTGCAGGATGACGTTGAAATAAATCTCCCTTAACGTAAAGATGGAAGATTTGGAAGGTGTTGCAGACTGATTAAAGAGGTTCCTGAGGGTGTTGAGGAGAGCACGAGCAGAACCGGGAGGGAGAGAGAGAGAGAGAGAGAGAGAGAGAGAGAGAGAGAGAGAGAGAACGTCCTGGTCCTGGTGAGAAAGCTTGTTTGGTTTGTGTTACTAAAGCAAAAGCATTCCAGGAGTTTTAAGAACTACCAGATGGGAGCTCACCCTCTCTCTCTCTCTCTTTCTGCCTCCCTCCTCCTTCATTCTCGCTCGGCTGCAGCGACGAAGCGCGAGCCCTGTGCCCTTATACAGCCATGTGAGTTGCAGGCGTGCTGCCGAGCTTTAGCCCCACTGAGCTGTGCGAGAAGGCCAAAGCACACAGTGAAGAGTGCATCGCACTGCGAGTACGTGCGTGGGGTTGCGTGTGCTGCTGAGGCACTGCAGAGGCATGTGGCAGGTTACTACAATGTCATTTCTAGTGTACATTCTTATGACCTCATTGTCAACAAAACCGAGGAACTCAGAAATATTCAACATCTCCTATGGTATCTGCTATGACTAACAGTCATCAATTATTTCCATGGAACTGTTGCTTCTTGGCGTATTGTAATCCTCCATGTACTACAGTTGTTCTAATACTGATACCAGCTTTAGTAATGCCTTTAATCCAGCTTAAAATGCAGGTTCAGGTGTCAGCATGTACACATGTCTGTGCACCTGTTCCATAACCTTATTTAGGCCTAGAAAATAATAACCTGTTTCAACGGAAATCAGTTTTTCTTCGCCATATAAAGACCCCCTCTAGTTAAAGTCAAGTGTTTAACCTTGAAAACATCTCCATGTGGTGTTTCTCATGTGCTACAAGACATATCAGGGACAACATCAGCAGTCATCTCCATGGCTGGGCCTGTTTAAACTGCAGTGTACCAAGGACAGGCTGAACAACACGTTTTCAGATTGGCAGGTTTGTGACGTCACAAACCTAAGGAGCCAATCCTGTTAATGGACGGGGTGAGGTTATGCCTATCATTATGTGTAACCTATGGCAACCACTAATTTATGCAAACTCACTACTGACTACGAACATTAACGTTACTGCTAATTACTACATTTCAAGCTAGCTAAGTTTCAACAAGTTGCCACTAAACGATGGCAGAAATGTGTTTTGTTTTCGCGACAGAGGGTTGGAAATGTGCATAGTGGGCGGGATTGAGAATTTTTTATTAAAGGAGAAGGAGGAGACGCCTTGGGAGGATTTTTACAAGGTAATTAAACGTATTTTGCACAAAAAACACAATTTATCATTTCAAGCAGAGCATTTTATACGTCTTAAAACATGGCTGGAGCTGCTCTTTATGGTTAATGTTCCTTCAATGGTCATCATACATTTTTACCAGGAGGGAAATTATCTGCAGAGGTCTCCTCTTTAGTCAAACCTGGTACTTTCACGTTAATATTCGGTGTTTGTGCAAAGCTGTTTAGCTAACATGAGAGTCAGATGTGATGAAAGTCTTCTCTATTCCATGCAACAACAGTTTATATGTTTATACTTGTTATTTTTATTATTATTATCAGCTGGTATTGGATTGGTACTTTGTATTCCTGCCGATATGGAAGCTCCAGTATTCAGAACAGCAGATTCTGACTCAATTTGGTTAAATCTTTCTTTTACAACACGTGAAGCATCCATTAACAGAGGATAAATGAAAATATAAAAGCCCGTCTTTTGAACCGGTGTTCCCGAGAGCCTGGAAACAGGAGGAGTGGAAAATGGGTGGGTGTGGAAAATGAACTGACAGACGAGCACTTTTCAACACTCCCATGAAAGGCGTAGAGGTGCAGTCGATATAATTGAGGTGTTATGTCTAACTTATGAATAGTATCACAGTTATAGAAATAAAACCAACCAAATCACGCGAAAGGGGAAAGTGCAGGCGAGCTCTCCAGTCATTTTCTGCTGACATCCTCAGTCGAGTGTTGGATTGTATGTTTATAGTGAGAATTTAAGGTTCCTGATCTGGTGGGAAAGCCTGCTCCTACGCTCACCACACACTTGTGGCCGCTGTCAGGAGGAGGAAGCCTGAGTGATGGTTAGACTCGCTTACAAAAGCTCGGTTGATTTCCATTAGCAGAAATGACACCTCAGACAACACGAGCCCAATCGTCCAATCCTGCAGACTTGTGGCAGCGAACCGGGCCCGGGGCCAGAGGGGGAGAGGGGCTTGACTGAGAGCCAGCCGGGGCCTGCAAGATCTACTCCTCGGAAGACATGATTCACTGCAGTGAGTAAGGCCGGCCGCAGAAGAATCACAAACACCGTCACAGTCTAATTTTACAGCGGTAAAGTTTACCGTACAAACAGTTTAAGACCCTACATGGAGAAGAGAATTAAAGATTGCAACCTCTGCGTGCTTCTCAGTGTTGTGCTGCGAGGCTGATTGATCAATATTTAGGAGCGATAAATCAAGCCTTTGCTTCAGGGAAGACTAAATAAAACGTGGGGTTAAAGATAACTCAAGTACAGTCTGATCGGAAACGACAACATAATCTGGATAACAAATCTTGAGTTAGATTTTCTGGGCTGAACAGAGCTATGACTCATTAAGCAAAAACAGCACTACAGCTGGTTTTTGCGCCGACTTTTAAGATTCAAAAATGACCTCAGCAGATTCTCTTCATCCATCAAACAAAAGGGCTTAAAAAAAGGTGATAAAAGGCCACTCAAAAAGGATGATAATGCACTTTATTATCGGAGCTGGAGCTGAACACCGCGCTCCTCCTGTGTTATGACAACAGGGGCACACCCGGGACAGCCGAGCAGACCACAGGTTGATGCGCCGTAAATCTGCTCGACTGGAGCGATGAAGCAACTCAACGTCCTTTTTTAACTAACATACATCCTCTCAATCGCTTCCCCTTCCTGACTCTTCATTTTTTTTTGAGCCGACTCATTAACCCACGTCATATTGCTGCGTCTTGTCTTTTCCAGAGAAAATGCCTTTGTGTGTCCCCACACATGGTAGCAAAAACAAACCCCACAGTGCTTAAGTGGAGCAGCCTGACTCTCGTTACTGTGAAGTGGAGCTTTGCTGAGAGAAGCAGTCTAATTTCTGTGCCACCTCAGGCTTCCAGGTCCACAGTCATGTGTTAGTCAGTTGTGAGGAGAACATTTTGTGCGCTGGCTCACAGTAAAACAGCCTCCTTCCAGAGGGAGGAGGAGGAGGTGTGTGTGTGTATGTGTGTGTGTTTAATGTGTTGGAAGTAAATCCAGATTGTCTAGACAGGACGAGCTCATGTTTGACTGAGACTCGTCACCGAGCAAATTAACCTTTAAAAGGAGACGGAGCAGCTGGTTCAGAGCCATACGGATACAACGTGTTACCTTATGGAGCATTTTAGAGCTAATTAATCAACCAAAACTAATCATGATCATCTATTAACGTCATTTAAAGTGATAATGTCAAAGATTTTCTAGTAAATAAATGTCTGTTAAGTCACTATCTATCGCCGAATGAGGTAACACAATGGTGAGTGAGCCTATGGCCCACTGATGAAAGCCTTTGCATTTGCAGTATCACAGACTGGATGTCTGGTGTGACTTTCACAGAAAAAAATCACAAGCGCGCCCAGTTAGTGACGTGTTTTCCATCACCCAGCAGTGGTTGGTCTGCCAGAGAGGGTAGGCGGAGCTAAGCGGCTGCTTTTCTGGTCTCTCCAAGTGTTGCGAGTAAACAGTAATCTACAAGGCTGAACAAACAAAGAAAAGATCGATGACTACAGATACAACTTCAACAATAAGTGAAAATCCAAAGAAAAAGAAACATAGGTGACGCCAAGGAGAACAAAACTGCGATCTTCGAGATTACAACTTTAAGTCTACCTAGTCTAATCACCGCAAATATGTTAAATATTTGTAGCTAACAACGTCTCAAAAGTAAGAATTTGGTCCTTTTCTTTGTTTCAAATTTCATATCTTTTGGGGTTTTTGAATGTTAATTTTACAAAACAAGCTCTTTAAACGTGCCGGCCATATCAGAAAACTCAGACAGGCATTTTTTATTTTTTTATTTATGTTTTTTGGCCTTTTTTATGCCTTTATTCAGAGAGAGAGGACAGCGGATTGTGTAGGAAACAGGGGAAGAGAGAGAGGGGATGACGCACGGCAAAGGGCCGATGGTGGGAGTTGAACCCGGAGCCGCCGCATCGAGGACTGGAGCCTCTGTATTTGGGACATGCAAATTAAAGAGCTCCGATTCATTCTCTTTGCCGGCACCTATGGCGATAAACGGGAATTGCGGGAGCACACTTTTCAGATATCCAGACAGTGTTGCATGTGTGACGTCCACGGATGGCTCCGGTTGTAACTCTTGACTTTCCTCGCTGACTGTCAGCGTTGAATTTGTTTCTTTTCCTTTGGATTTTCACTTATTTTTGAATTTGTATCTGTAGCCGCTTAGCTCCGCCTACCCTCTCTGGCAGACCAACCACTGCTGGGTGATGGAAAACGCGTCACTAACTGGGCGCCGCTTGTTATTTTTGCACCAGACACCCAGTCTGTAATACTACAAATGCAGATAATGACTTAACAGACATTTGTAATGAAAATCTTCAGGACTGTTTTCTCCACTATTTTCTCACATCTATTGAAAAAGTTTGATCAATAAGGGAAATAAAAGGTTGTCGCAGACATACAGCATAGACAGCACAGTTTCTACTGGTCCTATAACACCACTCAAACAATTGCTGAGACATTCTTCAGACCTAAAAAGAAAGCACACAAAGTCTGGTTCAGACTATTCTCAGAATTGTTGACAAAGTTCAAAAATGTTATCTTGCTACTAAATGTGGAAAATCCCTCATGCATTAGCTTCACTTTAAAGTGAGCAGCGCAGCACAGGAAGTAAGAGCTGCCAAATGGAATCAGAGGTCATAACAGGAGTGAAACTGAGTGGTATTCATATATTACAGTACATCAACCTTTTGCTGAGTCCACTCGGTTCCCAGCCAACAGATGGACTGTGTCTGTGTCAGGACACAGCTGCCATGGACACGGGCGAAATACAGCGGTGATAATTCATTTTATACTTGTGTTATGTTGATGCTCTATGCGGTTCTACTGTATGGGACATTTGCTGTGAGAGTTTGGGTTGTGATGAGACAAAAGTTTGAGGTAAAAACATCCTGTCAGTAAATATTAGAATAGTGTTGACAGGATAATGTCATTTTTAAATCGAGTATAATCAGAAAAACAAACTACAGAAGGGGGTGGGGATGAAAACAGCCAACTACTGTACTGGAGGACTGAACTGGGAGCTTGTTTTGGGACAGGAAATAACTTCTGTGAAACCGTTTGACCGGACACGCCAGAGGAAAAATACCCTGAAAATAAATTAGTGTGAGAAAAAAAAGAGCAGCTGTCAGTTTGGAGTTGTTCATTACTGGAAACAAAAAAAATCTCCACTGACTTTCACTATCAATCTCACAATATCTCTGTCCCTCCCTTTCTGCTGTCTGGAGGCCTCAGCTGGACAGGCTTCCTCTCTTGCTGTGTTCTCTGACTGCTGACAAAGTCACAGGGAGTCAGCAGAAAGTATGCGCAGGAAATTGTAGAACTCGCACAGATAACAAAAAAATTAAAGGGCCAGTTCGTCGATTTTCAAGCTCAGTCCTGTCATGCTATTATGTGCAGCTAATGCCATCATGGTAGGAAAAGAAATGCAGTTTCAGTCTGTGCAATTGGAGGACGCTATCCGCTTCTCCAATGGGCCCTGGAAAACCTCCAGGGAGCTCGCTAAATTACACTTCCTCAGTCTAAGGCGCCCGCCTCCGATGTCATGTCTCGTTCAAAATCGTCAGGTTTGAAATGTAGACTGCAGACCCGAACATTTTTTAGACAATCCACCGGTATATTCTCGTCTTATTTCAGATTCTGTCCCGCTCTGAGCCGTTGCCTGCAGCAAAACGGTAGTATTTCACTCCAGCGTCTCTCGCTGGGCCATTCCTTTCAGAGTAAGAGGCGCAATGCACGCTGGGTGTTGTAGGAATGTAGAATGGGCGAAACCACAAGCTGTTTGTACAACTTTCTCCACAGCTACGGCGCCAACTTCAAATATTATTGCTTCTATCGATTACAGAGAACACCAGCTTTGACTGACAGCTTTTTCCAGGGTCAAATTGCTCCTTTAAATACTTTCAGAGCAGTCGGAAATGTTAGCCGTCTAATTACAGTTAAGAACTTTCTGCTATCATAAGTTCCACTTTTTGCATGCAATAATGCAGAGTTATACAAGTCCAAACAGTGGAGGAAGTCACACAGGGGGGATAGCGCTACTGTGCAACATCTTGCATGCGTAATGTCAGCCAAAAGCAATTTGTCCTGAATTTCTGCAAAGAGAAAATAGATTTATTACAGAGGCAGCGGACACATTCCTAACAAGGCCTGGCTGTGAGACTACAGGCCGGCTTCTCCCCCGTCTCCCTGCCTCTGCTTTCAAAACAAACTTCTTAATATTTTTACACAAAATAAAATTAATCGCTCTGCTGACCCTGTATCCTTCTGAAAAATAAAAAAAGCCTCATTCCTGTGAGAGTATAAAAAACAAGGAGTGCTACCTGTAGAGGCCAATAAACACACAAGCTCCCGTTCCTGCTGAACACCGTCCAGTGACAACGAGACAACAGGTGTGCTGTACGGCCCGATGGAAGGATTTCTGCTGGTGGAGACAGTGACTAAGAGGCGGGGGGCCAAAGGGCGAGGTCTGAGCTGAGGAAAAGTGGGCGTTAGCAGGTCAGAGGTCACTGAGGTCCAGCGTGTGACCTCTTGCACGTCTGTGACAGGACAGGCTGGTGCCAGTGATGGAGGATATTGATAGTGTGTCTGTGTCGCACCACGGGGGACGGTTAAATTTGGATTAGCGGGACTTTACATTAGAAAGATGGTAGTATGAGATATTTCAGTGTGCATGAAGTTGTACTTTGGTGTTTGCCTGTTTTTTAAGCCTCATAATCTCTGTTTACTAAACATTCCCGATGGTTTCAGGGACAGAACTCTGACAGTGAGGAGTCAGGAGACGTGACTCCGTGCACGCAGAGCTCAGAGCATGTTTGATAAACACGACAAATTACTAGGGATAAAAACACGGGGAGGAAGGACATGATTAACTCAGTTTGATGAAGAACATTTCAGAACCTCTGCAAAAGTAGGCTCACAGGGAAAAGATTTTAGTGTCAGCAGGGTGGGCACCTTTATTCGGGCCAAGCAGACGTGACCAGCGATGTATCTTACTCATAATTCTCACATTTGCTTAGTGACTGTTTTCCACATCTTGACTTAACTTATAAAAGTTGCCGCTGTTGCTCTCCTCTGAACGAGTCAACGGTTCCACTTACTGAAAGTTTTGCAGATGTCGGACACGGCCTTGAAGACGCGGTCCGAGAAGTTGACCTTGACCTTCATGTGCTTCATGTTGGGCAGCTGCAGGCGCAGCAGCTTGTGCTGCGGCGTGAAAAGCAGCCTCGCGTCTGCCTGGATGCCGTACTTGTCCAACGTCCAGTGGGTTTTCAGCAGCCACGTCTTCTTCTTCTCCCACCACAGAGCGTGGTCCGACCAGTCCTTCTTCACATCTACGGAGAACAACGGAGAAGTTTAGGTTACAGGAAATGCAAACACAGAAAGGCGAAGGTGTTGTTGCTACAGAGAGCGCTCAGTCTGTATCCAACACACTGTATTGACCTGAGCTCACCAAATATGTCCCTCCAGGGCAAAAGGTCACGTTTGGGGCGAAGGGGGGCACAGAAAAGGTTTGCATGGGGGCGGTGAAGTCAAAGTGAGAAGGGAGGAGACGTGGCTGTTTGTGTGACACGGTGGGGATATCAGGTTCATACCTCCCTCTTTGTTCCAAAGTCACACTGTGATCCCTCTAAAGCAGACACAAGCCACACAAAACCCCTCATGGCTCCCAGGCTTTTCGCTCCGCAGAGGCCTCCGCACAATGGGGACCGACCTAAGATCTCATGGTGTTTGTGTCTGACTTCAAGGGGAAGGTGAAAACCGCAGGGATTTAAAGGGAACTCAAAGCAGCTGTTTCTGCAGATCACCTGGCTGTTGGTTTCTAGACGAGCAGCACGGTGCTGGTGCTGAAGTTGCGTCTGTGCTGCTGATCTCTTCCAAAGGGAAAAGTGGAAAAGGCAACATCTCGCACGCTCAGATAGAGACAGAAAATTCCTTTGCATCTATTTCTTATCTATGTATCACTTTAATGGGAAACATGCGCAATGTAGCTATCTCTGAAAATGCTAAGCAGGCCACTAGCCCAAGGTCTTGCTTCTCTTCCCCTTTTATAGTGTTTAAAATAGACACTTTAAAACTGTATGTAGCCCATACTGTACATATGTTACTTCAGTGCAACAGCCCTAGCCGTGTATGTTTATTGAGATGGAGTTATTTGGTCCATAGTTTTTAGCCTATTATACTTTCAGATGTCCCCCCTGAGTGGTGATGTCATTACTCCGGCATTAGTCCAGGAAGGCACTTCCCAAAGCGGTGTCTCATTTCCTCCACCCACATACCCAATCATTGCTTCTCCAGCATATCCTCTGTCTGACTCTGGGTCTCTCTGTCTCTCTCCCCTCAGAGTCACTGCGTCCAGACACAGACGTCACACTGCTAAGTCATCCTTGAATCAAAGCTATCTGAAGAGATTAAACATGTGGTAACTGCTTTGTCAGTAAGTGTCTTAAAGGCATGTGCCCTGATTTAGAGCAAAGCCTTTTCATTTAGTCTATATACAGTATATAATAGAGAGGTATAGACTGCCATCATAAGTTTAAAGAACTCAAGAAAATATGGTTAAATTGCTATTTTAAAAAAAACAATCCACACTCTGAAAATATTCCATTTACAGTGATATAAAAGTGAAACCAGCAGCAGATCTGCATGTTTGATAGACTAAGGGCCTGTGTCCACTAACAGCATTTACAGCACTTGCGCTTGGACCTCACAGGACCCGTGTCCGCCACAATCTGTCTGCGCCGCAGTTCTGGTCCATCAGATGTCCTCGCCCTACCCCACAGGAGGCATTTCTGGACCGCAGCGGAGTGCTGGCCCAAGCAGCTGGATTCGCGAGATCGCACGGGAATTGCGAAATCACGCGATAACGTCAATGTTAAAACAGAGCAACACACAAACAACAGTTCAGTTTGCACCTCTGAGGTTTATTATCTGCTCATTTGGATATCATTCTGTGATTTTTGAGCTTCTCCCATGGCTGAGTACACTACTTAATTAAATAGTACTTAAAAACGGGAGTTTGTACACAGTGTTTTATTTTGAAATGACCGGATGCTCTATGCTGTTTTTGTGTCTGACTTCCTGTTTGGAACGATCTGCTCTGACTCCCTCGAAAATAGACTCGGCACGTATTTTTAGCGGAGCAGAGCGGAGAGACGCTTCTTGGACGCGTCGGAGACGGAATGTGGCGCGTGCTGTGGAAGCACGAGCACTGACTAGAGTTGGCACGTTCAACTACAGAGGTCGCGCCGCACACGGATCCTGCAGGGTACAGCAGTTAGCATACTAAGCGCAAAAACACCCTCAGCGTCAGCTGTTTTTTTGCGCCGCGCTCACAGCACTCTCAGCTGAAAATAGTAGTTGTGCTCATCAATGTCACTTCTACCTCACCGACCAATCAAAATCAAGAAGAGAGCGGGACTACAGATATCAACTTTGCCTACAACAATGTCGGAGGAGAAACTAATCTGGTTTTTCGAGGGTACAATTTCCAGGTCTCGAGCGGCTGCTAAGATCAGGACAATTTCTTTCCCTGTTTTGACATTTTCTTTGTAACATCTCCTTGAATAAAAGGAAATATTAAGCATCCAGAGCAATTTAAAACAGACTTAACAGTTACAATCAAGGGAAGCAAAGTGCTGCCAGACGACTTTTGTAACCTAGCAACAGTTAGTGGACACAGGCCCTTAAACCAGCCAATGTTTGGTACTTTTTTTACTAAATTAATGACCTAAATTATTACTTATAAAGTGATTATACACTTTCTTACTAATTGGGTAAAATAAAAGTTACATAGGTCCAGAGATTCATGCATTGGTGTTAATTATACTAAATACTCCCAAAAACAGACAAAAGCTGCATTTTGACCCCGTTTATTTTTGCATCTACAAGGCTGGTGGCACATCATCTGAATGTACTGATTTAATGAGGAAGGACATAGCTACTAATAGACATACTACGGTCAATGCAGTGTGTTGAATATGCCTACAATAGCCGTGATGCTGTTGTGGAATCTCTGTCTAAAAATGGCTTAAGAGCAATGACTGATCTTGAACGTTTCCCTCGGTTGACTTCCTCCATCTGTCAAACAGCTTGGTGCCATGGTAACCTAAACCTCGAGTGGCCCTCTGCTTCCATGTGCTGCCATTGTTTCCCCTCATCTGAACTTTACATAGGGGCACTCGTACGCATTGTTGACCCTCTCCTGCTGATCTAAGTCTCAGAGCTGAATGATCGGGATTAGCGGGTGAGTAGGTGAAACAACAGATCGGCTGCTTAGAAGAACCAGGAAACGGGACTGCTGCGATGTGAGGAAACAAAACTGGAATGAGGAAGAGATTACCCCGGTGATTAAGATGGGGAGGAAGAGTTTTTTGAAGAGTGGCCACCAGCATCTCAATGCAGATGTCATTGTGAGGGAAGGCCTGGGACTGTGGGAATTGGTTTGGGGGAGGGGTTGTTTGTCAAGCTGTTGGGTTTTATACCGTTTACTCCGGGGGGAAACACTTGGTACTCAAGTGAAAACATTCCAAGCTTTCTTTCCAAGACCCTCTGTGAGTTTCTGTAACAGCATGGGGTCGAGCTGTCAACGCTCCACTCTGACGCCTCAGCTGCGCAGGACACAACTTCATCGCTCACAAAAGTGCACTGCAGCTATTAACGGCAGAAATAATGAGAGGGAGAAAAAAAAAAGAGCTGAATGTATTTTCATAACTCTGCACAGTTTTTCCTCTTTCGACCTTGTAATTTCTGGTGTCTGGGAGCAATGCAGAAGAGCTAGCATTAACGTTTGGCACTCAGGTTTTCACCGCAGACCACGTTCTATAGAAGCATCCTCATACTCGGCATGCATGACCACCGTCTGAATCCACGTCTTAGTTACCCTCAACAAGCGCTCAAAAAGGCCCCTGCGCTGCCGTTTCCTTGTCACCGCCCACCGTCAAAAACCTTAACGGACTTTCCTTTTTGCCTGCTTGTGTCGTTACGCAGTGGTTCGATGTGTAGTGATTGGACGAGGGCGGCTCGGGCAAGCGTCCATTGGGTTCTTTCAGCAACAAGGTGGTAACTCAATCCACGGAGAGGGAGGGAGAGGAGGGCCAAAGGCATCTCCAAGCTAAAAATACAGCCTGCCAAGCCTGACGTAATGCAGCAGCCAGAGGAGCGGGGGCCTAAGTAATTGGGTGCATTAAATGTGGACCCACAGCCCCGCAGTAGAGTGATATGTGTGGGTGTGTGTATGTGTGCATACAAGGAGGGCTTGAAAGACATGGGGAGGGGAAACAGAATGGGAAAACCATGTTTTATGACCTCTGCAGGATGTGAAAGATGATACAGAGATTGTGTGTGTGCGTGTGTGTGTGTGTGTGTGTGTGTGTGTGTGTGCTGGTTTGGGGATTTGCATAAGGCAGGGTGTTCTTATCCATCCATTAACTACATTAGCTCGTGTGTTTGTGTGCACGCGCGCTTTAACAATCTAAATGAATCCATAAATTATGTCAAAAGGAATTACTTTCATTCACCACCATCACCGAGACAGCTCTCGAACGAGACCACTTCATTTGCTTTGTGCACCAGATACCACAGTGACAAACAGACAGATTTATGAGCAAAAAGCTGAATACATTTGGACTCAAAATGTTGCACAACAGGCGTTAAAGCACCCAGTTTTCCCGGCTTTCACTTGGGAAATACAGGAAACTGATTTGTGCCTCCTTCCCTCTTTGCTCTCTCCATCCCTCCCCTCCTGGTCAGAGTATCTGTGGTGTTTACATTTGGAGGCAGCTATGTTTATGGAGGCCTGTCTGTGAGGGGGAAGGGTACGGGACGTCAGGAGGAGAGGATGAGGAGGAAGGAAAGAGGAGAGATGAGGAGGATGAGCAGTGGATAAGGGAGGAGCTCTGACTGGGGGCACAAAAAAGAGAGACAGTGGGAGCCAAAGCAAGCTGAAGGAAGCCTTTATCTGCCTTTACGCCGCACATGAAGATGAGTCTACTTGTTGCTAACTTACATTTGCATGCACAAAGCATTCAGTCCTGTCATGATGTGACATCGGCTATAACTAACAATTTTTTCCATTTATGATGATCTGTTGGTGATATTCTCGATTTATAAATGTATTGTTGGCCCTATACAATGCCTGAAAACGGTTATGTGTCCATCAGAGTGACTTAAAGCCCGAGGAGTAGTCATTAAAGGAGCAATTCTTCAATTGTTCTCTGTAATCGATAGAAGCAATAATATTTGAAACTGGCGCCATAGCTGTGGAGAAAGTTGTACAAACAGCTTGTGGTTTCGCCTATTCCACATTCCTACAACACCCAGCGTGCATTGCGCCCCTCCCTCTGAAAGGAACGGTCCAGCGAGAGACGCTGGAGTGAAATGCTACAGTTTTACAGTCAAGGACATTGATCGCTGCAGGCAACTGCTCAGAGCGGGACAGAATCTGAAATAAGACAAGAATATACCGGTAGATCGTCTGAAAAATCTTCAGGTCTGCAGTCTACATTTCAGACCTGATGATTTTGAAAGAGACATGACATCAGAGGCGGGCGTCCTAGATTGTGGAAGTGTAATTTAGCGAGCTCCAGTTGACGCCTTTTTACGAAGTCTGGCAGAGGTTTTCCACAGCGTCCTCCAAAGGCACAGAGCAAACTAGCATTTTTTTCCTACCATAAAGGCATTAGCTCCCCATAGTAGCATGATAGAGCCAAGGTTGAAAATTGGCGAACTGGCCCTTTAAATTGCGTGATTTGTCTGACAAACCTTCCAAGAATCAAAGATTCTCAATTTTACGATCATCGACAGAAGACAAAAAGCAGCATCAAACCCCCACACGTGTCAAATCTGTTCTTTTATTCTGGCTCTAAAAATGATTCAACAGTTGCTGATCAGATATCTGTCCTATAAATTATTAATTGTTGCAGCTCAGCGCGTGACACCAGGCTTTAAAGCTCGGAGAAAAAACCTTCCTGTTGCATGCGCAAAGACTCATATTTAACCAGCAAAGCAATGACAGTCAGCTGATGCCTGATGTGCTAAATTACCGCTCATCTCCAACATCATTAATAGAGGTGATCTAAGTGCAAACAGACTCACATGTCAGGGCTTTGTGGCCACGTTTGCACAAACAGCCTTTTCTCTGACAGTGTTTTTCATGCAGCCGTGCTGATAGCTGTCAGTGATAGCCAAGGCCGTGCGCTGCGAGGCTTTGTCATTTTCAGCCATCAGCTGATAAAAACATTACAGCTGGGTGAGGCTGGTCATGCCGTTTCCTTGGCGACTCGTGGCTGACGCCGCGGGGGCAGTGGTGCGAGGCGACAACTTGTTTTCATACACAACAAAGAGAGCTGCAGGTTTGTCAGTCTCACACACACAAACACAGAATATCCTTTCTCTGCAACGTGAACGCTTGTGTCTTTCTAAATATATTCCCCGTCTGTGGAGGGCTGAAGGTCGCTATTGACAAGCAAAGATACAGGAAGCAACTGTTCTGCAGCGTCCTTAAATTAGATCTACTGTAGGCGCTCCGTCGCGTGTGCAGGCAGGATAGATGGCATTAACATCAGACAGCGGACATGTGTAAAACAGGTCTGACGGAGACAGGTGATGACAATATCTGCATGGTAGACATGAGATAGTGTGTCACACGGGATCACAATGGATGATTAAGTAGACAACAGCTGTCTTTATCACTGTATGTCAGAGATAGAAGTGGCAGCAGAGGCGCAGGTAAACTGGTTTCTGGACTTGAGACTCATGATCAACAGATTAGTTAAACCAAGACCTCATACTTGGACTGCATCTGTTCTTTCTGCAAAACAATCAAGAGTGTGTAATACTGGCAACACATCTTATTGCTCTCTGATCCCCCCAAAAAGATGATCAAGTTTGCTGAGTCCTTGCTGAGATTCCCAAACCAATACCACTAAAACTCAAGTGTTTCCCAATAAAGCTTGAGCTGAAGAATGGCTGGGCTTACTTCAGTCTGCTGTTATAGATCAGCTGAGCATCCTGCCAATAATTAGCCAAACAGGCCATTCATCAAAGGCATTCAATATGCGACACGCAGCCCCTTTACCGAATGTGTCTGGCAGACAAAAGTCTGAATCTTGTCAAGCTGTCAAATGTTACCCAGCAAAGCATTTAGACAGAGACTGTTAATGTTGCCTTCAAAGCTTTTAGGCTGCAGAAATCAGAAACAAAGGCTCATTAGCCCCGTGTCAGTGATGCACAGCTCACTTTAGTAAGAGATCCTTTAAGGTCACGGCAGGCCTAAAAGGAGTCAGGGGACACGGCTAAATATTGATTCAAGTTAATAGTGTTGTAGTGGCACTAGGACTTCTACCCATACACACACACACACACACACACACACACAGAGTACACATTTCTATTTTAAAGGGGGGGTATCATGGTAATTTCAAGCTTCATATTTCACTCTGTGATGCCTGTGGAGTAGCTTAGCATAATTTACAGTTAAAAAATACTCCTTGTTTTTGAGCACTGGTGCTCTGTGCAGGCCCTCATACAGCCTCTGCCTGAAACGACTCAGTCAGCGCTGTCCCTTTAAGAAACCCCGTCCCTACAAGCCCACTTTCTTCTGATTGGCCAGCTCTCCGAAGCCTGCTGAGGTCACAAAGTGCAGTGTGTAGAAAAAAAGGTGACTCCTACATACTTGAAACTTCACCTACGTTTAGTCTGGACATCCAACACTGTAATATTATTTTATATATATATGCCAAGCCTGCCAATCTATTAGTTGTATCAAGATTACAATATGAGAGCTGGGTTTATGCTTCTGGACTTCCGTCCAGGTTGGTGCAGCATTTTGCCAGAACTGAGAAACAGGTGAAGTCATGGAGGCAGAACAAGGCTCACTATCAGATAATAAGGACAATGAGAGGAGTGAAATGAGAAATGAATTCTTAACAGGGCATTTAGGAGCATCCTGGTGGCCTGTTACCGTCAGAAGAAATTGCAACAGAGCTGGCCTTGATACATTAGAGAGCGAGGCCAGGAGGGCTTTTAGAGGAAGCCTCCTTAGAGACGGACAGTTTGTATCCATTTGTGTCATTTTCCAAACACAGCAAAACATCGGGGGTACTCCCGCTCCACCCTGACACAGCTTGATACAATTAAGTGTTCGGGGACCTGGAGGAATAATAAGATTACACAGAGACTCCAGGACTAAGATCAATGGAGCAGATAGACAATATTCATCCGTCCTTCTATCCATGAATGCATCCTGCCAGATGTCCCCTCAGGACTGTGATAAGCCGCCCCGCTGATGCCTCAGCTGCTCCCAAACTTTAACTGAATTTTCTATACCTAAGGAGAACTTAGGCGCTGAAGTGACACTTCTGAGTACGTGAGGCTTCTAAATACAATCCAGTCTGGGTTATAGTTATTGTAGTTGCAGGTATTTGGTTTTGGAAACAAACACCTGTATAGCCCCGTCGCTCTCTGAAAGGGCGAGCACGGAGGCAGACTGTGAGGCGGGGACAGCTTTAAGTGAATGAAATGCAGGCTGTGAACCGAGACAAAAACTCATATCAGTTTACTCCATTGACCCACAGGTGTGTGGTGTTACAACAGCAATGTGCTGCTCTAACATTTCCTGCCACTGGATCCACCGCGCTTGCCTGAAACTACAGGAAGGTGAGAGGGACAAAAAGCAACAAGCTTCAGATTCCCAGAGGAGACATGAAAGTTGGTCCCGCTGCATGTTTGAGATGCCAAACATGCCTAATTAAATCATCCTTAACAAGCACAGCAGCTCTTCCACGGTAAAGGGAATAAAAAAGGCATTTCAAACATGGCAATTTGATTATGCTGCTGTGATTTAAAATATTATGTCCGTCATGCATCAGGTGATATTTGGAGCCTTAAATGGCTTCATGGAAGATTTGTTTCGTTCAGTCTTTACAGAAACTTTTCCTGTTCTAATGTGCAAGTAATTAACTTCATAGCATAGCAAAGATTCAGTGACACAGCTTATCATCATGTACTTTTAAAGTAACAATCTTGATTTTCATTTAAATAAATGTCTGTTAAGTCTCTATCTATCGCCGAATGAGGTAACACAATGGTGATTGAGCCTATGGCCCACTGATGAAAGCCTTTGCATTTGCAGTATTACACACTGGGTGTCTGTGGCGACTTTAGCGGAAAAAATCTCAAGCAGCGCCCAGTTAGTGACGCGTTCATCACCCAGCAGTGGTTGGTCTGTGAGAGAGGGTAGGCGGAGCTAAGCAGCTGCTTTTCCGGTCTCTGCAAGTGTTGCGAGCAAACAGTAATCTACTATGGCTGAACAAACAAAGAAAAGATGGATGACTACAGATACAACTTCAAGTGAAAATCCAAAGAAAAAGAAACAAATTGGACGCTCAGATGAAGGCAAACAGTCTAAAAAGGAAAGCGACCGTCAGCGAGGAAAATCAAGAGTTACAACCGCAGCCAACCGTGGACGTCACACATGCGACACTGTCTGAATATCTGGGAAGCGTGCTCCAGCAATTACTGTTTATCGCCACAGGTGCCGCAAAAGAGAACGAAACTATGATCTCAGCGTACTAAAGCATAAGTCAAGGACTCATCATAAGGAAACCATATGGTAGCACACGTGACACTCTGGCTAACCTTTCATTAAAACCACTCTATACTGCCATGCTGAATATTGAAATGAAGAAATAATAAAAACACATTTTTAAATGGTATATATGAGAGAGTATATATGTGTGCCTATATGTGAGTATAGAGAAGCACAATCACTGCAGCATCTTGCTGGTGTAACAGGAAAGCTCTGGCCTGGGCAGGACCGCTACTTAGACTAACTACTTCCTGTCAGAGAGATTAGCAGGCAGGATGATCACACGAGCTGCCCGGCTACTTCTCACTTTGAGACGCCGGACATTTAGGATTGGCTCCACGGTCCCAATCAATGAGTCTCGTTACGCACAGTGATATATCTGAACTCATCTAAAGCGTCATAGCAAGATGATATTAGGAGAGTGAAAGCGCTTACGGTCATGCATCAAACCAATCCTCCACTGTCCTTGTGTGCGGTATTGATTGTAAAGATGTAAGCCTCTCACATCACCAGGATAGATATGCCTATGGTATCTCTGTCTTCATCTCGCTTTCTGCAGGGGTTAAAGAGAGAGCATCCTCTCCCTCACTGAAGGGACACACAGAGGGCAGGAAGGCGGGAATGCAAGGAAGGCATGAGGGATAGGGCGCTTAAAAAAAGCCCAAAGGAAGTTCAGCATCCTGTTTTATATCGCGTCTGTTTCCTAATGAAACCTGCGCTCCATTGTCAGAGAGAAGCCATCTTTCTCTAGTCAGTATAAAGTCCAGCAGGCAGCAACTTAACATCAGGAAAAAGTCGCTCTGCAGAACTGGAGCGTTGAAATAAATGTGGGATGATGACATTCGTACAATCACTTGAATATGTAGGTCATCACAAATACAAAACACACATTTTCTCCGACATGAAGGGAAAGTTCTCCCTGCGGCCGGCTGATGCTGCAGCAGCCAAAAAACTGCAGGGCCCCCTCATTGGAAACTACCACACGGACAATCAGAGTCACACAAGGCCAATTAGTTTGCTCAAGTTCTATTTATGGAACGATTAACAGAACGGGGAACGTGGGTCAGAAACCAGGAGAAAGTGAACAATGTGTACTTTTCTAGTGATTATTAAGCCTGCTCGCTGTCTGGAGGAGTGGACGGTGTCAAATGTTTAGACTTTGGTGCCAAAACTTAAAAAGGTGAAAAATTTTAACCACAAATATATTAAGACAGAAAGAAGGAGAACGGAAAAGAGGAGGGGGAGACAGAGAGGACGGGAAGGGGATGAAGCAGGCAGAAGAGAATCCAGCAATGACGGCAGCGACCAGAGAGCAACATGCCAAACCCTAGAAGTCATTTCCTGCTTCATCGAAGACTTTTATGGAATTCTAGCAGCGTGGCTAACGTCATGACGAGACTCCACACATCTCCCTCTCCCCCCCCATTTTCTTCTCCGTCCAGTCCCTCCTCCCTTCAGCTCTCTTTTCTGAGAGTAAGCAGAGGGAATACAAGCAGGATGCCTCCAGTCGTGTGACAACATTCTCAACAAGTTATGTTTGCTAGCTTATGCTACGCTAACACTTGCGTTTGGTAAAATGTGTTCTTCTTGTCTATTGGCTTGACAGTCTTTGTTGTCTCATCATCATAAAAATAAGTTGGTCTGTCCACCCAACAGCAAGGCCTTTGTGTTCAATACTGTTAGCTCTAGCACTCACTGTAAAAGACTGTTTGTCAGACCTAAAAGCTACTGAACGTCGGATCTTTTTAAATGCAATAAAACTGCCGCCAGCTAATGTTGTTTGTGCAACATTTGTTTTCCCTCCTAAATGGCGCAATATTAGCTTTTAGAGGGGAGCGGGGCACTCTTGGAAAACATCAACAAAGTCAGAGAGAGCTGCAACGATGATAAGCAACTGAGGGATGAAAGGATTACAGGAGCGGGGGACCAGAGGGTGGTCAATCAGCTGGCTTTAAATACTGCACTCCTGGAAGGTTGAAGGGGAAATGGAAGCAGTGTTCGCTACTGTGATCAATAGCTGAGTGCCTTCCTGGCATTTGTCTATTTAATCCATTATCGAAGGCCGTCTGAGCCTGCAAATGTGGACGAGAGAGCTGCAGGCTCGCTGGGAGAGTTTGAAAGATGGGAGCAGGATGCATGTGGACGAGGCACGCCCGCCGACACCGCCGCACAAGCCGCGCTCACGTGTGGAAACACATGCACGAATACTACTAATGAGAACACTGACCGTCGTGCACAAGCCGGCTGACGTCAGCGGGTTTTTTTTGCACAAAAGCTGCATCTGAAAGCTACTGCATAACGCAACAAATGATTATGTTGAGCACCGTCTGCCTCATTGAAAGCAATTACCCGATCACAAGAGGACTTTTATTTTGGAGTGCAAGAGAGAGGAAGGATAGACAGAGATTTGACATTGCACCAGGATGTCCTTTAAATTTAAGACTGACACACTGCCTGCCAAAAATCCGTGGTATCAACGTGTCACTTCTCACAGCACCATGTCTACATGTCTGTACTTTTGCATATGCACTGTATCTATGTATAACCACCACATCCGAGCAATCAGCACATCCAGCAGTGAGATATGTGACAGCACCTACGAGGCGTTCACTGAAGACCTCTCTGCACTTTCACCAGAGAGAGCTGGGAGGTGTAGAAGAACAGAGCAAAGACAAATGAGAGACCTTCTCCACAAATTTGATTGAAATATCCCAAATTATCTTTAGAGAAAAAATATTTTTTCTGGAAAGTTTAAAGCATATAAAAACTCTCTGTTTAAAGACCACAAAATACTGTTTGTCACCGTGTATGTAGTCTCCTGTAGTGTGTGGCCACGTGGAAAACCCATGTTGCATGCAGGTTAATAATTACAATCAAAAACAACCTGTTGACTCAGGGGAGGAGGGAGACGGCAGTCAAATGAAATGTCCCCGCACCCAATGTTTGAGGTCCCTCCTGAGCTGTTTCAAACACTCACTGAGCAGTTACATGTCACTGCAAGGTTTCACAAACAAACATGGACACCCACGTCCTGTTATTTTACTTAGAGGCAACAACAACCAACGGCCAACCCATGTTCAACAAATCAAAACTATTGTGAAGTGCGGACATGGAGACGTCAAGCCACCGGAATCCTGAGCAGATAAAAAAGGACAAGTCAGAGGCAAAATAGCTGCATCCTTAAAGGGCCAGTTCACGGATTTTCAACCCGGTCATGCTATTATGGGGAGCTAATGGCATTATGGTAGGAAAAAAATGCTATTTCGCTCTGTGCCTTCGGAGGACGCTATCCGCTTCTCCAATGGGCCCTGGAAAACCTAACCAAACTACACTTCCTCAATCTAGGACGCCCGCCTCCGATGTCATGTCTCATTCAAAATTGTCAGGTTTGAAATGTAGACTGCAGACCTGAAGATTTTTTAGACGATCCACCGGTATATTCTCGTCGTATTTCGGATTCTGTCCCGCTCTGAGCCATTGCCTGCAGCCTAAACGGTAGTATTTCACTCCAGTGTCTCTCGCTGGGCCGTTCCTTTCAGAGGGAGGGGCGCAATGCACGCTGGGTGTTGTAGGAATGTAGAATGGGCGAAACCACGAGCTGTTTGTACAACTTTCTCCACAGCTATGGCACCAATTTCAACTATTATTGCTTCTATCGATTACAGAGAACACCAGCTTTGACTGACAGTGGGCAAATTGCTCCTTTAAAGAAAGGAAAACAGAAGTCAGTAATCAGCTAGTTGCTAAATCTGGTACAAAGAACCTCCCATCACACATCAATGAGAAAAACATGTCCCTGATTCAACTTCATATATATTTAATACAACTGATATAATATCAAACAATTCGCCCAATTCATCAAAACTGTTATCTCATTGTTATGTATCCATGTTTCCCACCCTGCACAATAGAAAAGGTGTCACCAAACAAAAGTCATACCCTTTAAGCAGACTGCACAAAAAGCACAAACACAGCAATGTAAAAGGCCAAGTGTTGAGTGGAGTCAGAGTGGGAGGACCAATGAATTCATGTCGTCAAACACGCGGCAGCAGCGCTGCCCTCGCCTAGCATAGATGCTGCACAGCAGCACAGAGACCACAGAGAACAAAGACCTCAATTATGTGGAGCTCCAACAGGAGAGCTAAAAACAGGACCATGGGCAGGGAATAAAACCTTGGAGCGCTGCAGGAATGCTAAGCATTCAAGCAGCATCAACACACAACACACTGTCACTCCCAAATCGCAGTGCCACGACCACTGAACTTTCTCCAGCAGCCTCCGTGAAGCAGGGCAGTGTTCAAGTGGCTGGAACAGAGGACTCTTTTTCTTTCTTGCACCCAAACTTGTCAAGTGCGTAACTGCAGTTACAGAACAGTGCATGATACAGTGGGGGGAGGGAAGCTGTGTATGGTTTCTTTATACCTTGGGTTACTGACCCATATCCACTGCAGGGTAACAAAGAGGGATATTAACCCCTGAAAGGAAAGTCCACAAAACTGAAAGAGGAGTTTGAGCTGGTGTCACGCAACAAACGTCAAAGAGACATTTACATACTTATTACAATGGGTTAATTTTATCTATGTTGCATGTCCAAACTTCTCCCAGTGTTTTTGGCAGAAAGCAATCTTTTAAATTCCCAGCACTGACAAATCTGTTCTTAACTTTGGCCAGTATTTACCAACTCACGAGCTTCTCAGAATGGTATCTACCACTACTTCGAAAATAAGAGGTATTTCTTGCTCAACAAATATGAACAGATAACACAAGTCAGCAATTGACACACAGAAATTCAGCTTCACCAGGGTGGTACAGGGTCAGAGGTCGAGGGAAAGGGCTTTTAATTACAACCAACCATATCTGCAGTCATAAGTGGAATGCACGTTAAATCTGTGACGATCACTCTGGTTTTCTGTAATGTTTATCACATGTGGAATTATCAATCAAGACTACACTCAAACTTGTTTATTACACTTTAGATAAGCTGCTTCAAAGAACCGCTCAAGCCCATAGCTGCAACGCGCATGCTTACCTAGTTTCTCCACCAGTTTGAGCATGACTCCGCCGATGTGGATCTCCCCAGTGACCCTCAGCGACACGTCCCTGTGGAGGTCGGTGACATGCATCTTCAGTTCCCACGTCCCGTCGGCGTAACAGCCATCGGGCATCCGGATCCCGTCCAGCGCCATCCTGCCAAACAGAGCCAGAGTCAAGAAGGGGGGAGTGAAAAAATAAAAGAAACCTTCTGACCCCCTGGAAAGGAATACATGTGGAGCAAAGCCTGTGCATGCAAGCTCTTGAGAAAGAAATGAACCCTGTCACATATTCAAGACACAAGGCAGATATCTATGAGATTGTATACTTCGGGGGGTTGTAAATTAACTTAAGCAGATACATAATGTTCTTACTCAATTGCATACAGTATCTGCCTGTAGGTTGATTTTTCATTCAGACTATGTGATTAGTTGATAAAAAAAAGATGCACTGCTTCAGCCAAAAATACATTATTGGATTGGGCACCATGTAGACAAACAATGCCTTTTAAATTGTGCTTTGACATAAACAATCCAAATACTTTAAAACACTTAGAAATGTCTTTCATCTGAGCTTTTTTGCCTAACCATTGTGCTAAACATTGGTCGCTATCAGGGGCACCCCAGTGATGTCACACACAGCAGCCGGTTGACTTTCATGGTTGCTACTTCAAACGGTGTAACAACAGTTGCATAATCTACTCGGTGGCTGTGGAAAAGTTTTCCAAAGTCTGAAAACGTAACCTTAATGATGTCATAGTGATGTCATCAGGGTTTTTTGTAATGTCAGCTTGGACCCGAAATAAGTATTTAGAATATAAAGCGTATGTGACTGACTGGATGTTTAAATTATCCAGTGTTACTAAATAGTAGGCTAACCCATACACTTTATATTTTCACTTGTTTTGTATTTCTCTTATTTTGTGCTGTATTTTTGAAGCTATCTGGCACTATAGTTTCCTTCGGGATTAATAAAGTCCTATCTTATCTTATCTTACTGTAGGTAATGTACAAAATTTTAAGTATGATTGGTTTTTGCATCAAAGCGATGAGCCTGCTCGATATTTAAGACATTCAACACAATAGATTTGACACTTTAACTACTTTTAATACTTCTATATATTGTACACAATATCTTGCTGTTGACTCAGTGAAAACAGAAGTTAAGCTTATAATCGTGTATTTTCTTTTGCTACTATTGTTTTTACTTAGTTAAAAGGTTTTAAAGTGAGAGATACTTCCTCCAGCATTAGCTCAGTTTTATGGCAATGCTACAGTCGTGACAGATGATGTTATTTTGCTCATTTATAGACATTTGACCCTCATGGGATGATTAATGGAAGGATAAAAGGGGAACAAAATACGAAAAAAGTCCACTATTATCCATCACTGCTGTTCTCCTAATGCTTCTTGCTGGGAATAAGACGCGCCCTGTTGTGTGAACTCTGCCAAAAAGTTACATTAAAGACTATCTGTCAATTCTTCGACCCGAGGTTGTCCAGTGCTACAGAGTGTCCTGGTGATCAAAACAGCCATCTAATCAATAAACACGTCAGAACAAAGGCTATAGGTCTGAGACTACAAGTTCAACAAGGACCGAGGGCCACTTTGATCTCCTTAAATGTGCCGCCTCACCTGTTAAAATAACGGTAAAGGCACTCTTACAAATAGGCAGAAGGGTTCATTATGTAAGCAGGGTCGGTTCAACAGCTCCCAGGCTGCATGCATACTCGGCAAGTCGGTCGTTAAAAGACTAAGTTCAGTTAAAAGGGTGTTTAAAGAGCAAACAAACCGCCTAAAACAGCAAAACAGTTGTTAAATAGAGCTTTGATAAAAGTAACAGGAGCGGCACAACAGAACAAAACCCCGTTTTCATATTTCATAGCGGCGAACGAGCAGAGCTTTGAGGACGAACATTAAAATGTGAGTACTCACCTTCACAAAGACGAAAAAAACACTAAAACAGTCGACTACACGGTACAGAACAAGTTCCCCCTCTTTAAATCATGTATGAAGAGTTTTTTAGTCAATAAAAACAGAAAGAAATCCCCGAAGAAGTCGCTCAAGAAGTGAAGTATCCCAAACAGTTTTCCTGCAGGCTTCGGCTTAATGGAGTCCAGCCGTCCCTCTCTTCCTCCCTCCCTCTTTCCAGCGGATCACGTCACTGCTCCAATCCCACTTTTCCTTTCATACTGGGAGCTTTGCTGGTCGCCTACTGGTCCCCCCCTGTCACACACACACTTACACACTGATTTTCACACGTACTAAGGGTTACTTTGGGTAAAGTCTTTAAAGAGAGAGACCTTGTAGAAATACAAGTCATGCTGTTTGCCATAATTTGAGCAGTAGGGTAATTTTTTTTTATAGCTCCTGTGATAAGTTTTTATCTTGTTGAAACAGACTGAAATTAATTCTGATGTCTCTATATGACCTACAAAAGTAAACCAGACCACCAGGGACAAGATTGATTATTAGTTATTAGTTATTTTTGATGCCTGAAACCGCTGGTGTCAGATGCAGCGATTAACTGCACGCTGCCTTTGTTTACATTTTCCAGGGCAAACATTTAAAGAGAGTGATACATGTGTGTGTTAAAGAAAGCAGGATGAGATATTTGTTAAAAATCACCACTTAAGCATGCACAGGACAAAATCAGCAAAGAGAGAAGAGCTACAGCTTTGTCCACAGGGGGCGCCAAAATTAACACAAACCCAAAGTTCCTCATAGCAGCTTTAACACATTTTAAAACTGTCAAGAACAATCATGTGGAATCCCCAAAATACAAAAATAACAGGTATTTTTGTGATTTATGTAGTTTCTTATTTTACATACTGTAAATAGGGAACATAAATCCTTAATATTTAATCTATTAATCTGAAATTAAATCTTATTCTGGAGCTTATCCAGTGAGTATAGATGCAGGCAAGTAATAGGAACTAAAACTGTTGACTTGTAATAGTTAATTCTCAGATCTGTCCACCAAAAAAAGAAAAATAAATTATTCATATAATGTTTATATGTAAAATAAATCTTACCAATAGCATGCAAATGTTTTTTTAAAAAGAGCAGGTTTGTGTTTTATTTCAGATTGTGTCAGCCCTCCACTGTGCAAAATTCAACAGTTTGCGTCAGGGATAATGGACGTGCAGTTAAGATCTCAAGCTGCCTTTTATGGCAATACTGCTGCTGAGCCTTGCAGCAGCATCCAGGGACCTTTGGGTCTGCGGCCCCGGGAGCACCAGCACAAAATAACACAGCTTTTTTATTTTTGTCACTTTTACAATTTAAATATCTCCCTTTAATAATTCCTTTTGACTAAAGGCCCCCGTGGAAGACTGTGAAATGTAAAAAATTAGCCAAAATATACAGATATCTACTTTCAGTCCTGACACATGGCATATATTCAAGAGGCATTTTATTGTGAAAGTGTAGATGGGCCAATTGGAGGTACTTCAAATTACGTCATATACTCTTTAGGGGGGTTTAAATGAGGAAATCCAGTATATATCATGATTTGATCTGACGTGATAGCTCATTCTGGAGCGCAGAAAATATGCACAGCTGCAGAGAAGAAATAAAAGGTGCAATATTTACCGCTGATTTATGATATAATGGAATAATAACTTCTCACAAAATGAACATAGAAAGAAAAGTGCAAGTTTTTTTGTAGCAAAAATGAACAGAAATACTCACATAACTTTCACATAGGAATACCACATCTTTATTTATGAGTATTACTCTGTATCAAGAATGAATTGCTGATGGAATTAAGACATCGAAAACAGTCTGCAACACTCTCCCAATATAGCCCTGTAACTATGAGAAAATAATGTTATACTGGTCATTATCACGTGTTTAACAAATTCAAAGCATCTGTTCTGAAAGCATGATTCAGGTTTAGTATAAAGATCCTTGTTTTCTTCTGCAAGACTCTGCAAGATAATTTCGTCTGCAGGTTGCTGCTCACGTCTCCCCTGCTGCAGATGAATAAAGCTTTTTATACGTGCATTCAATCAAATAATCACACAGATGACCAGGGTGGATGAAGTCTGCTGTCTCCTTTCTTTCCAAAGCAGATGCACAATACACACTCCAACACACACTCTCCACCAAAGACCCATGAATCATCAGCGTTTCTGGCTCGCTCGGCTCCAATCCTCCAGCTCAGGAATCCGGGCCTTCAGACTCTCTCCAGTCTGCATCAAAGCGATTTGTAAACTCTCCCTGCTGCTCCGACCCCCCCCCCGTCAGTGTCTGGCACTCGAACCTGTTGCCTTTTATAGGCTGTGTTTTAATTGCGAAGTAAACATTGGAGTCAGTCAGATGCAGAGCAGGGGGGAGTCAGATCGGGGGCTGACTAGCTGCTGCTGATGTGGACAAAGAGGAGGAGGAGGAGGAAGATGTAATGGGTGGGCTGCATTGTCAGCTTGCAGTTGTAGTTTTGCAGCATTTAGATTGTAATTGGTGTGATTTTGGCAAGTGCGGCTTTATACATTTCTCATGCGAATTTAACACATCTTACCGAACCTAAAACACAATCAATCAAGTCACACAATAATAAGAAAGAAGTGTTGACAACTGTCAAAATAGCTCAATTAGTCGAGGGCAATAAATGGAAGCAGGAAAGGAGAAAGGGCACAGACAACAGATGGTCAATAGGAGTCTTTGTTCCAGCATTACCTATAGATGACTGACCTCTTCTGGCCAAATGCAGAACAGCAGGGCCAAATGCATTATTTATCAGAGTCACCTCTGCTCTAAACGCTCCCATCTGTGGGCCTTTGCTTCTGCAGATGTTGCTTAACTGCATTAAAGCGCCAGTAACTCATGTGGAAGCCGTGTCTGCTTGTGGATTACAATGTGGCCTATTCACCATCTATAAGTCAGCTTTGTTATTGACATCAGGGGGGCTGCTGCTGCCTCGGAAAGAATCCGAGTTGCAGACGAACACACGGCTCTATTGTCCAAGAAAAATCAGCCTGGAAATGAGCAATGGGAGCATCTTCCTTTGGAAATATCAACCTCCTACTACTCCTACGCAAGAGCAAACAGAGCCCAAGTTCAATATGTTCCCCTGCTATTATCAGCGGGATATGAGAGATTAAAAAGAAGTAGTCATTGTATCAAAAAAAAAAGTAATGCTTTAATAAAAGGAAATAAATACAGTGCTTTGGATGGCAGTTAGAATCCATTACAGGCATGGGTTATTGCACAGCTCTAAGGACAGACAAAAACACTTTCCAGGACATCCATTCAAAGTTAGAGTAACAGTGATATCTGACACGAATGTAACACATTTCATTCAATACAGCCACAGAAATGTCGACGCGTCTTTCTTTCTCACACGCTGCAGGCCCGTCCTTATTAAACCGAGGAACATTGTAAAGTCTGACGAAACACTTTAACTCAAGAATGGCTTCAAACTGGTGTCAACACGTTGAATCTACAAAACATGTAACAGTAGACGTTTCCCTGATGCTCGTCGCGCCTTTGAACAAGAAAAATATACTGTCGTCATTCAAAAATGCTGTGCGTTAAATGCTCATAGAGTACAATGTATCTTTAAAAGTTCCTCCAGTTGAGTTGCAAGTTATTTTTCTTAGCAAGCAGAGTGAAAACAGTTGGAAATCTGTGCTTGATTCAAGAATTCCTCCAATGGAAAATCATTTTGGACACACACTGCCAGATCACAAACACTAGCAGGGAGATTAATGTTCGGAGGGTCTGTCCACACTCTGTCAATCATGTTTGCTGTGTCTGCCTTAAAGATGCAGAGGCAGCAATAGAAGTGTCTTTGTATTTTGCATTACATGTCTAAGGTCTCCAAGGTAAATTGCATGCCTGCCGTCCGAGTAACACGTTTAAAAACATAACACATGCTCATCAAAAGGAACATATAAAATCAACAACGGGCTGCTTTCTTTATGATTTCTGTGCAATTATAGCTGTTGAATCGATCAAATATCCCGCTCCCTTATGTGTCCCTGCTTCCATTTGAACTCTGGGTCACCTCACGAGTCATCTGAAAGGCAGCCCGGGTTCAGTCAGTAAGCCTTTGCATAAATAACACACACAATATTACCAATAAATGGATTCCATTCAGTATTGGATCACTCGACAACAGCCCTTGATTGTGTGGTAAACAGCTGCTTTCACAATAGCAAATTAAACTCTGATTACATTATAACAAGCCGGACACAAAGACAGCAATCAAGTCTGTCAAATGTAACAAACCCCATAAACATGAATGTAAAGGGTTATTCCATTTCTTCATCCAAATGTCCTCTTAAGAGAAATTCATTAACAATCAGGAGGGTTTCTACTCAATTAAGAGCACAAAGCAGGTTTTTCGATGTGTGTTGGCACTCTCTGCGATGTTCCATTCACTGTTAAAAAGACACCATGCAACATGAGTAAGTGTTGTAACATCTGTATATTCATAACAGGGCCTGGAGTCGATTTCTTTTTAATAACTGCTCTGAAAACCTAAGGCGTTATCGTTTTCAGAGAACTAAATCACAACCTGCTGTCTCCAGGTGTCCAGTTAATTTGCAAGTCGTGTCAATTATGAGATATGTTAAATGTAGATTAAAAAAAAATCACTGTTAAATACTAATTCAACCAAAGCTATCATATCAAATTGGTCAAAAGGGGAAAGTGTGAGTTGGTCACAAAAGAAAGGCAAATGAGATACAGTTAATTTTTCGTGCAGTGTATCACAAAAGCCTCTAAATAAAAAACGAAAAGCTACTTCTTCCCATTTGTTTTTCTAAATTAGCATTAGCATCGCTAAAGTCAAGCATAAATGTTATTTGGCCACATGTTTGAATCCCAGTTTCCCTACTAGGAGATCCGTGTTTCTATCCACAAGAGCCGGAAAGCTTTTCTCTAAGAAAAATATTTCTTTTGTTAATTTTTTTTTTTTTTTAGTAAAAATACATCTTTTGCGACGGATTTCTTCTGGATATTAAAATAAAGATATAGCAAAGAAATAAATTCTCACCATAACTAGTCCTTAATGTTTTAAGGTATAATAAGTAGGATTTTCCTAGAAAAATAAAATATAGACTTTTAAATATAATATAATATTAATCATCACTTATGGGCCTCTATACATGTGTGTTGGTGAGTGTGTGTGCAGACCCTTCCCTCTGCATCTATTCTGTTGTTTTGCTTTGCACGGGACTTTTTCAGGAGGGGCGCTGTTGTGGTTCCCTTCGCCAATAACAGCGTATAGGTGGCGACAGAGCGATGCAGAGTTGGCCTTCTTTCTATTGGACAGGTAGGTGCCTCAAACCGGGTGGGACAAGCTAGCGGTTAGCATGCTAGCGCAATGGTAACCGGCGGTTAGCATGCTAGCGCAATGGTAACCGGCGGTTAGCATGCTAGCGCAAAGGTAGCCGTGAGGCTGTCGATGTAAGCTCGGCGGGGTGGGCGTGTTCTGGCATGAGAGAGTGAGAGTGAGCTTCTGGTGACAAAGAGCCCAAGAGGAGGGGCCCAGTTTAAATGTGTTGTTGACAAAATGCAAGGAAAAATCCTACTTATTATACCTTTTAGCATGGTGATGAGTTTGAATGATCAGAGTGTTTCACTGAGACTTGGCTCCTCGTGAATGACATCAAGAGATTATTAGAAATAAAATATGTTTAAGTAAATAAATATGCATGTCCAGCTCCATGTGGTCGTAAACTTTTGTATTTAAAATGTCACACTGATGCTCCAGACATTCTGTCCCTGGTGTTACAACAAAAACTGTGCTGTGAAGATGCAGAATCTTGAGAGGAAATTATGTTTTACTTCACTGTGCAGTTTATAAAAGTGGAGTAAGATCATGTTTTATTTGGTGCATATCTATTTAAAGAGTCAAACAATGCTAAAAAGAAGTGAACGTAAAAAAATAATGGAGCATGTTTTTCTTGCGTCATACTTAAAAAACATTAAAGGGATAATGCCCTACGTTTTTTCTTCAGAAAAACTAAACAGAATGAAACTGTATGAGTGATATTATTTGGCTAATTTTGAAAGGCATTGCATTTGCTTGTTAAAGAGTGTTTGAGATGTAGTTTTTAAATGTTTAGTGTAAAGACAAAACTTCTTTTTGACAGATATTAATGTTCTCATTTATGTAAAAACAAATTTTAAAAGCACAGAGCAGGAAGCCTCAGATGTGTGTCACTGGGCTCCTGAATGCGTCTGTGGGAGGGAGGCTGGACTTGAGCGATGATAAACAGAAACTGTCTGGACACTTTATCAACAGGCTACAGCTGTCTTGAAGGTGAACTTCTTCTAGGTGCATTAAACTCATTAGTCTCATCTGTAACTCATGGTCATACTGGCAAAGGGTGCACCTCCTTAGGGGTTCCTTGTCCAACACTGTCACCCTTAGGGTGCACAATAGTGTACTAACAACACAAAAGAGAAAAATGCACGTCTTGGAATGAAGTCTGTTAGTAATGATTCCCAAGTGTTAAAAGAGCTGAATCACAGGGAGACGTAGGAAAAAAAAATACATGGTAAGTGTATTTGAGCAGTTTGTGTGCAAGAAAAATAAATGAGGTTTATTTTTGTGTCTTGTTGAGAAGACAAGACACGACTCCGTCCTTAAGGGTTAAAAGACACCATTCAAGTGTGTTTGTGTTGTAACCAACGTGCCGCCTCAGTCTGGATCCGCAGCATCTTCTGCGGGGTCAGAGGGCGTCGTCTTCTGCTTGTATATGAAGGTCAACAGGAAGAGTGCGATGTCATGTGAGCACCAGTAGCCTGTGTGAGAGGTCACCGCTGACCAATAGCGACTCTCCACCAGACCCTCACGGAGCTCAAAGTCGATGCGTCGCTCCAGCTCCACTGAAAGAGACAGAAATAGAGGCATTATTACATCCTCCTAACACAACACTATAACTGAGGCTGTCTCTATAAAAGTGATGCACCCCTTTCCCACCTAAATTTAGCGTTTTTTTCAGACCCAGGAAGACGCTTATAGGTGCCGACTGTCTCCTTTCAGTCTCTTTTCTGCTGCGTCACTATCTAGCGCCAGGAACAGGGTTAGTATCAGTGAAGATGTTACAGTTTAACAGACTCATTCAGTCTGTTTATCAAACTTGGTGCAGACAAATTTGGAACGATGTTCGAGTGCTGCTTGGACGGAGACGGGCGGAATTTCTAGCTGAGATAACGAGGAGTCGCAGAAGTTATGGATGGAGCATAGCATCGCGCCAGAAAGGGGGCGGAGATTAGCGTGTCGACACAGGTCTTGTGTTCCCATCAATGCCAAATGGAGCCGAGGCGATAATTACCCGGGTCTGAATGCAGATTGTAGCCTTTGCCATTAAGCAAAAAAGGCCAGGTGTTAGTGGGTTGTTTGACCAGTGGGAAAGCGGCTATAGACAGTTTACGTGAGCTTACATGATGTGTCAGCAGTGGGTGAGGTGGGCCGAGTCAGGGTGGAGAGGCCGTATGCTGACTGGCTTTCTGTCCGCTTCTGCTCCTCCTCCTCAGGGTTCGAACCTCCTTCAAGTCCTAAAGACACGGAGGGCTGGCTGTTGGAGCGGGAGAAACGGGAAAAGAGGATGCCTCCGATGCCCTTCCCTATACTCGCCGCTCCTACATGGAAAGGAGAGAGTGAAAAAAAAGAGATATGTTAGGCGGGATGTTTTGTGTTATTCCTTTTCCCAAAGTAAAGAGAAGGCAAACTGAACGAGCCAATTCTCAATGTCTCCACATGAGGGCAGTGTTGATGTAGAATTGTCGTGAGCGTCTCACATTACTTCAAATATTGAACCTCACAGCAGAGAAGGGATTTCACCTATGGAATTAGGACGATCCCAAGAGTGAAATTTAATTAACTCAGCTCATTCTCTGAGCTTTCATTTAGTGCCAGAACTCATTAATTCCCTGTGCAAGCTTAAAAGAAAATGTAGAGAGGTACATTCTCCATCCTAGACACCCTAAAGAAGTAGTTAAATGTGACCTATATTTCTTTAATTTAACCATTTTACAAGTCTTGGAAGTCCTTGAATTATTAAAAGTGATGGCGTGTCTTACCCAGTATACTGGCCTTGCCCAGACTGGTGATGGACTCTCCATAGTGCCTGCGGGCGAGGACAGGAGAAGTGCTCGGGCTGGGGATGCTCTCAGTGTCAGATGTTGGGTCTTTGACGGGGTTCAGGAAGGTCGGCCTGACCTCCTCGTAGGATGTGGGGTTAGTGGCGCTACACCTGATGGAGAAAGGAAACAGCATATATTTAGAACACACACAGTTTAAATGTTTTAATCAAAGATTAAATGTCACACAATGTAAGACTTGAGTGCTTACCAGTGTATCTGAATAGGTGCAATATTGTTGTAGTGTTTAAGGATGAGAGGCTCCAGTCTGTAAGCCTGGAAAGAGCAATAAAACCTCATTTAGGATACAGGTCAGATACGTTTTCAAGTATGCACAGTGCACATTTTTAATCTAAACATCTGACTGAGATCTGGTTTCTATTAGTAAAGCACAGCGGACATAGTCCAGTCCAGTAAAAGCAGATTCCTGCTTATATATCACACCCTAAATGTGTGTGGGCTGAATCATAAAGAAAAGAGGAGGGGGAAAAAAACGTCTTCACTTGTTGTCATAACCCTGAGTGAGCGAGAGAGCATCTGTATGAGCAGGGTCAAACAAGGTAGACTGACCACAGGGTCTGTGGGATGGAAGACATTGAAGAGCCTGCTGCAGATGGGGGTGGGCAGGATGTGGTCCTGGTGGCAGCTGGTGCCGGGGCGGATCCCTCTCAGGGCCAAGAAGACGGCCAGAGGAGAACCCATGCAGAAGAAATTTTCCACCTGAGAGAGAGAAGACGATGAAAATGTCCTACAGAGAGGCTCGGACTTTACAGAGTCAGCATTTGTTCAAAGCTGAGAACAGCAATGCTACAGAGGCCAATGTAAACAATTCTGTTTTGTTTTCCTCATATAAGTGGACACATAAAAATAACACACACTGAAATTAAGTCATGGTATTTGGTGATGAGTGGATGAACTACGTACTTATACTGTAATGGTATTCATACGTGCGTTCAAAGTTAAGCATCATACCTTAAATCTAAGAGCTGGTGGTGCTGAGGGTTTCGAGGCCTCCAGTGTTTGGAGCTGATTTTCAAGCTCCCGTAACCTGTAAGAAGCAGAGAGGAAAACAGTGTTAATAAACTAGAGAATAAAGAAAAACATAATTAAACTATAGCAGTGTTAACTCTTCAGACGATTAGTTTTAGTCACATTTAAGTCATTTTAATCGTTTTAACCCACTTCAGGTAAAATGAACACTTCAAATTTCAACTGATCATTCATACAGGAAAAGAACGATGAGGACACAGCATCTCAAGATTACTTTTCATCATCGCTTCTCATTTAAATCGATCGCTCCTTTTTGTGAGGAACAAGCATCAAATTTTTGACAGAGCCTGAAACAGAAAGCCTGGGTGACACAGAGAACGTTCACAACCAGCTTCGTGATAGCCTTTATCTCCAACCGGGTGCCAAGTTACAGGAATGAATTGCTTGTATCTTGACAGACAGATTAGACGCACAGAGGGGGAAAATATGCATTTTAAATGTCCGACAGCCCATCATTAACACTTAGTCCAGTCTTGTCTCGTTTTATTATCAAAGATCTATTTTAAGCACGTCAGCGTTTCATCTTGGAATAAAGTTTGTTGACGAACATTTATCGTCATAATTTTCATTAATGAAATTAACACTGTAATACACTCCCTTTTGAATGTGACCTTATTGCATTCAGGCTACATAGACACACAAACTAATTCTCCAATCATATATATATAAATATTGATCTTAAGTCATCAACAACAATCAACACTGTTTCCCAAAGATAAATGAACACAATAAATGATACTGCACACAAGGTATGACAGGTAGGGCAGATGAGTTATATTTAAAGCCTCTTCCCTTCCCTTTGTAAACCCAGCTGCCTCACAAAAACAAACAGGAAGCACAACTTGCCACCTGACAATGGAGCATGAGATGTGCAGCTCACAGCACGCACTGTATTATGTGTAACACAAGAGAGAGAAATGCTTGTTTTTGATGTTGAATTCGACGGCGGGATTATCAAGAATAAGTCCAATCTAAACAACCAGGTGTTATTCTGATACTACATAACACATTTTATCTCCTTCTTCAAATGAATACACAAAAATGTATATCAAAAGTTATACTTCTCGCCAAAGAAGTGACAATAAATCTGCATTAGCTACCTGTTCCTTGTTAGCCGCAGCTGCTCTAGAACATGCCTCTCCTCATAGGACATCCAGCGCAGGTCGAGCTCCTCCTCCACAGCGTGATGCTCCTGCAGACAGAAGCGCACGGGATCCCATCCCGTCATGATGTCGTACGTGATGACGCAGCCGAGGGAGTGCGACACGATGGACACTTTGCCTCCGCGCTCCTCGAACTCGGGGTTCCGGGAGCAGAAAAGGGAGTACAGTCTGTTCAGCTCCTGTGTGAGGCCCTTGGTAATCTGGAGGAAGTAGAAGGGAAGTTTAAAGGAGGAATAGCGCGTCAGGAGAAATGTAATGTCTAGTGTTTAGAAGCCCGCGACCCTCACCTCATCCCGGTAAAGAGGGCTGTTGTAGTACATGATGTCCATGGCACTGCTGTTGAGTAGATCTCTGAGTCCTCTCACTTTGTCTGGTGTTATTGAGTCGACCGTGTCTGCAGACAAAGCAACAATATCACAGGATTAAACATTAACATGCTACTTGATGAATGCAATCATACACTCAGTGGCCACTTTGGAAGCTATACCTACAAAATCTAAGTTAATCCATTTGTTTATAATTGACCCTTCGCCAATTCCCACCCCCCTTGGTTACTGTTGCTACGCCTGTCAAGCTTTCGCACCGGCATGTACATTTTATGGCTTTTTCAGTGACAGATGTTCCAAGGGAAATAACAGCAAATTCCTGGAGATATAGATCTGTGACAGAAGCAGTGTCGCATGCTTGTTTACAGTTTACAGGCAGGTGACACATGGGTCAGTTCACCCTCATAAAGAGCCGCACTAATGCGATCTCAGACGGACTTTGGTTGTAAATTAGAGATGAAAAACAAGAACACAGCGAGGAGTCCTTTTGGACCAAACAGCATTAAAGCAGCAACTTGACGTGTTGAAATATACGCACATAAAGAACTCACAGCTGTAGCAAACACCAAACAGGCACAAAAGCTTCTGTTAAAACACACACTGACCTCCATCCAGTGCAAGTTTGGAGCGCCACTCCACGGGCAGGAACTCCACATGCTCGTCGTTGTGCTCTGAAAAGTGCTTCTCCTCCATCTTCCTCACACCCTCCCTCAACCTAAACAGACAGAAAAATAAAGAACACAGTACATGAGGACAATGTTGCACAGCTTTATTACTTTGGAGTGTATTTGGGTAAATGTTGGCTGATCTGCTAAAACATTCAGATATGATGTCATCATCACAGTGACTTGGCAGAGGTGTATCACACAACCAGCCCTGCTAAATACTTAAGAGTCCTTGTTTGCACCCATTCTCTCACAGTCTTTAATGACTGTCTGGAAGACAAGAATGACGCCCATTTTGCTGCTCACTGATGCAGCAGCTTCGCTCATGCAGCACACATACACACATGCAATGGCTGCAGTGCTACTGGTCCTATATGGGGCAGCATTAGCGTGCGGGAAACACTAAACGTACAAAGAGAGAGAGGGTGAGGTAGGGTGTTGAAACGGGTAAGTGGACGGCTGAGAGAGGCTTTTAGGCGGCACCTAATGCAGGTTTTGACAGGACTATGTACAGGCTAGTGTGTCTGCAGGGGAACTTTAATGCTCAGAGGGTTGAATGCTGCATTTCAAAGCAATCTGTGCCGCACCCACAAGGGCTGCCAAGCTTTTTGACTGGCAGTAAATAGGCGGCAAAGCTTTGACATTGCAGGTTTAGCTGAAATAGACTAAAAAGACATTGTTGTAGAGCCTAATAATGGCCTAACCCCACACAGTTTCATCTGTTACAGCTTCCGATGACACTCAAAAAGACACAGAGCTAAAATTAACTGGGATTCTAAATAAAAGGCACAACAAGGAGCTGGCTAGACGTGTCACGTTGATCTTTCCTCCTGGCTGAGAAAAGCATAAATGCTGTAATCCACAGGGAGCTAGGAATGAGGCTTAAGGTGCTCTGCAGCTTGACGTGGTCTACTTTACCTGCTAAGCTGGCCTAAGCTGCTGGCCGAGGCCCGGCGTTAACTTTGTGACACAGAGACACACATGGCTCTGGTCCACTAGTGCCTGTAAGGCTGATGGTCCCGGGCCAGGACAGTGGTGTCGTTTGGGGTCAGATAATGTGTTTACACAGTCCATCATACAAATACAGGACTAAATGACTGATTTCAGCTAGGGTGATATTTCAAATTTAATCCACTCCAGTACTGTTTGAATAACACTGTGTGTTATTTGCTTGATCATGTGTCATAAGGGGGAAGTTACTGTTCTGTCCTGTAACTTTCCCACAAATAACTACTTTTTAGTTCCTCTTTAAAACATTTAGGCTTAAAAAGAGAAAGAGAAGTCAGAAGGTCGGTTAAACAACTAGACATGAACTGGTTAGTTCATTTTTTAAACAGATAAAGAGAGACAGGAGTGGTTGAGAAGAGAGAGGGGGTGCTGGGCTGCAAAGGGCCTCGAACGGAACTATACTAGGCCCACTGCAGTTTCAGTTTTAACACCAAAATAGCATGACGTCGAGTAGACACAAATATTTCCCTTATGTTGCTGTATGTTTCTGTTTTTTGTTGAGCGTCACTAAACGCTCCCTTGTGTTTTCTCAGGTTTCAGAGCTTTGTGCTTCTCTGCCGTAATACTTCAGGCAATCTAATATCACAGTAGTATAAAGTAATAGAACAGCAGGAGAAGACAAAGAGTGAGAAAGATGGAGAGAGGAGGGGAGGAGAAGTAAAAACAAAAGGCTGCAGCGTCATCGTTAGAAATAACTTCCACTTTTGTAATTACGGGTGGGTCTAAGTGAACACAGCAGAAGGAAACAGTGATATTCCTAAATTTGGTTAATGCATAAATAAGCAATCTGATTCCAAATGCTTTTACAGATGTTTTTATGTAATTAGCTGCACCTACAATGTCTTTTGAGGACTGTAGTTGTGCATTTCATAAAGTTAAATACTTGGCAATAAATGAGAAGTTATCAGGAAACACAAGAACTTGCCAGACAGGTTTGTATCTCAAACTCCTCATTGGTTGTAGAAAACACACAACTTGTAATTTCAGCTTAGCCAGGATGCTTGGAACAAACAGAAAAATGCTCTTGCACAATTCTTAACAAGATAAAGGAACACACATTTATCACATTTTTGTACCTCTGTCATAAGAGACAAGAGGCACGAAGTAAAGAGACGTGTTGACAGAATGAGAAGTGTGAGAGACAGACTGAGAAGAGGAGCAGAAAACAAACGTCATCATATATAAGGGGGATTTTTGTAGAATTAAGGTTGGATTTTGTAAGTGTGTTAAAACATATAAACCTACATTAGCCCCTTTACTGCTGAGCCATGGGAACATTTGATTCTATTATAGCCTAATCTAACACAGTGAGCATTTAAAGAGACTAAAATATCATGTGGTGTGAACCCGGTATTACTGACATCAAAATCATTTTAAAAAACTCACATTCCAGTGTTTTTAATAATGCGTCCCTGGTCCATCTTCTGACCGATCCCATGAACCACAAAGACAATGTGCGTAGTCTGCGGAGGTCTGTCCTCAGGCGAGGCTTCCTCAACATAACCCCGGTGGAGGCGCGTGCCACTGCTGGAGGCTGCGAGAGGACAGAGGACAGGGTCAGACTATTGCCTATCGTGGCTGGTTGTACAGTAAGAAAAGGAAGACATTTGTGAACATGTTTTTACAGTCATTTCTGTCCTGTATTGCCAAACACAAACACTGCCACTGAGTTCACTCGGAGGCTATAAATATCTAGATGATGGTATTTAAGTACATGCTGTTCTGAGTCCAACGAGGCCAGTAGGTGAGACACAAAGTGACTAATACTCTTTGGCAGCGCTTACATTGTGCCTGCAGGGTTACGTGTGTGTCCTTATACGCAATCTATAGTCTGGTCCAGTCATGTGCTGAGCAGCCAGACGATAGGAGCCAAAGGAATTTGTTGTGTAGATAGCTCTAAATAGATTTCCACTGACTGAGCGCTTGTTGAGGAAAGCTGGGATAACCAATGCCAACCCCTTATCTTATAACCTTCGAGAAGGAGATGAAAATCTACTCTTATAAGATGATAATCAGCCATCAGACATCATACAGAGGATCAAAACAGACGTTCCATATTTATGGTTGCACTTGGCCAATTTGATCAAACCTAATCAGTTAAAATAGCAGATGGATAGTGCGTGATTTTCTGAGCTAATCCAGTTAAGTTGCTGAACATAGCAAATGAAAACAAACTGTGAATGCAGCTGTAAGTATAACATGTGTTAACTAGATGTGCAGGAATGTGGGGACAGGTGAAGGAAGCAGGAAAGGTTCTAGCCATGCTAACTCTAGCTACGTCTGTTGTCGGTTAAGTCCACCAGTTTGGTAAAGCATGAAATATTTCAACTAGTGGTTGAATTGTTCTTAAGTTTTGTACATTATGTCCACAGGATGAATCCTTAGAACTTCAGTTATTTTCTTCTTCTACTATGAGTTGGACATTGTTGTTTTTTTAGTGACATATCTGGACACCTGTTGGATAGTAGTGCTGTCAAAATTGGCCAAAAATGAACAATTTGAAAATTTGTTTTTGTGCAATATGTCGCCAAGAAGGCACGCCAGTCCAACGAGAGACAAACTTACTTTCAAATATTTATTTATTTAAACATGAACATGCCTTTTAAAAGATCAACATAGGCTTCCTACACCTTGCAAAATAAACAAATAAAATAATCAGGTTACAGTGGAACGGACATTCAGCGCTCCGAGCAAGCTGTGCTGTGACAGGTATATTTATTTAAACATAAACATGACATAAAATCAACATATACCTCTGTGTTTAGCTGGGAGCGAGAATCTCTCTCTCTCTCCGGCCAGGCTGGGATTTGAATTCTCCACTATTAAGTACCATACAGCACACGGTTGTTGTATTAGCTCCTTTCAGTTAGACTAAAGTTAAATAATGATGTATCGTAGTATCGAGTGACTGTGTGCATTCAAAGATGCTCCGTAACCAAGAGAGCGCGCGTGGGGACATACGAGAACATGCGACAGCTCGCGAGACAGCCGCAGTGGTGCTGATTTTTTTCACATTGAATATTGAATTTAATAACTGAATATACATTTTTATTACAATTCAGTTATATATTCAAATGTAGAATATCCGTTGACAGCCCTATTGGATAGATTGCTCCACATATTCATGCCCACTTCAGTGTAATAGATAATAGTAGATCTGACTGTTTAACTAGCCCCATCGTCAGCAACACGTGTCTGCACAAATCTATGATTGTGAAAATGGTAATCATTACCCTGTTAACAGCCTTAAGTCATTGTGAACATGTGGACAAGCAGACTTTGGCATTTAAAATTAACCATTGCTCTATCTAAGGAAGGCGTCACTGCTAGTGTGGCTGTAATGTCTTGGTCTAGTTTGACCTTATATTAACTTTCACAGAAAACACGACAGCAAAAACACTGTTAAATCTATGTATGATATGTTGCACCTACATTGTAGGTGCTTCCAATAAATACAGACGTGACACAAGTACAAACACACACGTCTAGAATGGAAGCAGGGCCTCTTATTATCTGGAAGGACGTTGACAGTGTGTGAGTTACAGACCTTTGGAGAAGCCCAGCTTCTGCGTGACTGTGCGTGCAATCTTTGAAGTGGTGGCGTCGCTGTAGAGGTACACCTCATCCACGCTGTGCCAATCCACGTGGGTCCGACTCAGCTTCAGACTGTGGATGGCTGCAGGGGGGAGGGCAGTGAGAGAGGAGTGAGTGAGTGAATGAATAGACAGAGGATGCAGAGGAGGGCATTGGCAGATGGTGTGGGGAAATTTGGCAAAGAGAAGGGGGGAAAGAGTCAGGGAAAGGAGGGGGGGGTAAGGGAAAAAGGTTAACTGATACAGAGGGTTGTGATTACAAATCTCAGAGCGAGTACAGAGGGAGGTTGAAGACACTGTATGAATTGCACCCAGTTGTTATCATCTTAAATGCAGCACAAAAAGTAGCACCAATCTATTCACACAGCTCAATCAAATGCAGTCTGGTGCATTGATCTGCAGTTTGAAAGAAAAACACATCAAACTATGGCACACCACGATTGCTTATTTCAGCTCTTACTTGTCCGTCCTGCTCTTGGATCTTTCTCCATGTTTTTAGTATAATGCAGTGACGAGTGCAAGTAAGAGCAGAGATACAGCTAGAGAGAGGACGCTGTTTACTACAGAAGCTAGGAGCGATAAATGAAACTGGTTGACTTGAGAGGGTTATTTATGACTCTGCAGCATGTCCTTTGAAATGTCCTGTGCAGCCAAGTTCATGTGGATGAAATAGGCGGAAGACTTTGGCGTAGGTCCAGTGCACAGTCATGGTTCCTTGTACTGGTCTGAACCAATCTGGGGATTAAGCCTTGAGAAAGGGGTAATGTACTCAGAGGAATAAAATGTTCCAGATGACCTTTTTTGTGATCTTAGAATCTGTAACAATATAGTCCCACAAAGAGTGCGAAAGTTAATGCAACAAAAAGTGTTATTATTGTTTTATTATGGTGCGTCAAGAAGCACCCTGAGAGACTTAAAGACTTACTTAATGTATTTTATTACCATAGAATCACTTATGTCAGACCTATGCATCCTATCTATTGGTTCCCTTTCAGTCACTTGACTCAGTACAACACATATTAGTATGGGAAATCATGCCCTTGCTATACTAGATGTGTTGTACCTCGTTCCTCCCCTCAGGGAACAGAAGTTATAGTCGTAACATTACGTTCCCTTTAGGTCAATTCACTTATTCCTCTCCTTCAGGGAACAGAAGTTATAGTCGTAACATTACGTTCCCTTTAGGTCAATTCACTTATTCTTCTCCTTCAGGGAACAGAAGTTATAGTCGTAACATTACGTTCCCTTTAGGTCAATTCACTTGTTCCTCTCCTTCAGGGAACAGAAGTTATAGTCATAACATTACGTTCCCTTTCAGTCGATTCAGTTGATTCAGTTATAGTCATAACATTTCATGTCCTTTAGGTTAATTCACTTGTTCCTTTCCTTCAGGGAACAGAGGTTATAGTCATAACATTTCGTTCCCTTTCAGTCAATTCACTCGGTACAACACATATAGTATAGTAAGGCCGTGATATCCCATACTAGGTCTATGTGTTGTACCTCGTTCCTCCCCTCAGGGAACAGAAGTTATAGTCATAACATTACGATCCCTTTAGGTTAATTCACTTGTTCCTCTCCTTCAGGGAACAAAAGTTTTAGTCGTAACATTACGTTCCCTTTAGGTTAATTCACTTGTTCCTCTCCTTCAGGGAACAGAGGTTATAGTCATAACATTTCGCTCCCTTTCAGTCAATTCACTCGGTACACATATAGTATAGCAAGGCCGTGATATCCCATACTAGGTATATGTGTTGTACCTCGTTCCTCTCCTTCAGAGAACAGAAGTTATAGTCATAACAAATATTTCATTCTCATTCACATACATATTTAATAGGCATTTCCTGGTAATGCACTATCAAGTCAAGCATTTCAAAAGTTTTGCAGTCTCTCTACTTCCCATGTAAATGAATTAAACAAGATGTATATCCATCAGGTCTTGTGTGTATCACACGGGGGACTTAAGCTGGGCCGCTGCAGCCTGGCAGGCTAATTTCTTTATCGGACCAGCATGATTGGAAGGTGATGTCAGGCCAAGTGTTTATTGCACCTTAGCTGAGACCTGCTAACTCTGAGGGCAACCAGTGTGAATAGGGACGGCTACCTCTAAAGAAAGACTACTTTGTAACAAGGAGCAGAAGAGTTGGAGTAAAGGGCTCTGGCTCAATTTGGAATCACAGCAGGAAGGATATTGTGTTTTTTTCCCAGCCAGATAAAACAATACAGCTTATGTCCTGAGGAAGTTAAGTTGAGAGATACAGTTGCATACACAGTTTCATCTGTCACATGTTTCCAAACGAACCCACTCCACAGCAAAGCAAACCTATGCTTAACCTCTACCCACAACACAGGATGTAACTCAGCCCCATTATAAGAACAGCAGTGAAGGGAAACAACCACCTGTTCCGAGAAGAGAAACTTTCACCAATTAGTTTGGCTTCAACTCAAACAGTTTGAAGTGGCCTCCTTTCCTCATTGACCTCACAGCTTACTAGGACAAAGGAGCAAAGGATGGCAGTAGGTGTCACGAGACCTACAGACTGTAATCAGACAGAGGTGGGGGAGGCCACTTCAGACTGTTGAGCTTTACTTGTAGCAGAGTGACTGTAAAACAGGAAGTGTGTGTCCAGCTAGAATTAAGACTTAGCTGAACTTCTCCAGTTAGCTGGCTTTAACATTACATGATATTAATTTAATAGGATTTACAGGTGAACCTGTAGCCAGTATGGTGGAGACACACTAAAGGACACTTCCTGTTTTACAATGATAAGCAATGCATTGTGACTGAGAGAGAAAGACTGGGGATCGAAGTACACAAAGGAGCTGGCTGTCAACCAAGAAAGGTTAAAGAGTTTACTGCGGGACTTTTCTAAGACAGCACTGCTAAAGTGAAATACTGAGGGACACGGGGAGAGAGAGAGAGAGAGAGGCTTTAAAAGTAGGGGGGAAAATATGTAGGCAAATAATGTGACATAGGGTAAACTGTATACTAGGTAAACCGTTGAGATGCCACAGAAACAAGGAAGTTGTGTGTGGGAGTTTGGGAAGGATGCAGGAGGCACAGAGCGAGAAAAATATGAAAAAAGGGCTCCTCAAACTGATCATGTGTAATATGTGCGATGATGACAGTCTGGTATTGTGAAGAGCGGAAAGGTAGCAGTTACAACCTTTTCTTGGCTATAGCATGATAAAGGTTTTTGCATGTCTTGTAAAGACAGAACATGAGTGTAATGTTATTAGGGAGTACGCAACTCAGTATATAGTGAGTGGATTGGGTTTTATACGCTCCAACTTTGGGCCAGAAATGAAAATAGTTAAAGCTAACGTTAGCTGTAGCTCAGCTTGCAGCTCCCAAAGCCCTACCGAAGAACATATGAGAGACGCCAATTTTTAAGGTGAGATCTCTTTAGCCAATGTTTTTTAACCAGGGCCTCTGACAATAACTTAGCCCTGAGGTAAAATCTTAAACTCCGAGGGGTCATTTTGAAAATCCGTAAGCTGTGTGTAAATTCAGGGGCTGCATCTACAAAGGATGAGTCATTCGCAGCCTGCGTAGGCCGCCAAGGCCGCACTGAAATGAGATGGTCTGGTTTCCTGTGTGCCCTTACCCTCGCATCACAAACTGCTCTCCTGTCGCCTAGCAACAGGTAGCTAGCTGGCTAACTAGCTAACATAACTAACGTCACGTAACTTAACCATCATTTTAAAGATAATTTAAAGTTTCCAGGCCTCTTTTGCTTTTTAACATTTGTATGCTAGCTATTTAATTGAGCTGAAACCAAAAACTTTGTCATTTAAAGTCCGCCATGTTAATTGAATTAGCGCGCAATGAATCTCGGGATACGTTGGGCCATGAAGGATGCACCCAATGGATCCTTCGTGGCCTGGGATAAGAAGGACCATTTGTTGGTCGCATCTGAAGGAGCCTTCAAAATAGGACATCCTTGGACGCGCCAGTGTGACGCAATTGGCCTTCAAATCAGTTCGAAGGATGCAGCCTCTGAATTGAGACACAGCTTGTAATGTTTTCAGCCTGTCATGCTTGTGCTCTTGATTGCTCTTTGTATATAAATGCAGCTTAATAAAAGCGCAGATATTTGACAGACAAAATGCGACTCAACTCAGGGGTCTTCTCCACTGATCGACTTTCAGCCCTTAACGTCTTGTGTTTTGGTCTTTTGGGAGGTGTATGGATATTGCTATGTCAGCTACTATGAGATGAGGAAGCAGACCCAGAGACCTCTCTGTTCAGCATTTTTAACAAGGGTCAATACACTCAGAACTAGGACAGTGATGGACCACTAAACAGCATGTCAGGGGGCAATAGTAGAGGTCCACAATGGCTCCTCTGTTTGGCTCATCACTTGTGCCTGGCTCTCAACAGAGAGCTTTGTTCATTGCCCTTACAGCGAGTGCTAGGGTTGGTGGTTCATTAAAGACGCTCTTACAGCCAGAAGGGATGAAAGAACGAACACAATGAGACAGAAAGTGGGAGACGGGTCTGGAGAGATAACAAGGGGCAAAAGGAAGGGTGGCTTTTTGAGGACCAGCTTATTGAATTCACATCGACTGGTTTAAAGGGGTCTTGCCCTAGTGGATGAGTAAACCATGTTTTCTGCCCACTTTCCCAGCAAGGAGAAGAGAGACAGATACATAGGTTTCCTCAAAAAGCAGCGCCAGCAGTGGTACGAAACTCTGGGTCACAGCACAAAGGGGGAAGTTCTAGCGACTAGGCCCAGTTAAGGCTGCAATGGAGAACTGGGAGAGCAGCTTAAATCCATTTTAATACAACCGTGTCTAACTGAGCCTAGGTCTAGCTCTATAGAGTAGATTGAACAGGTCTGAACCACAACAGAGAGGGTGATCTGGTTCCATAAGGACCTAGGATCTACTAGGAGAGAGGGCACAAGCTAGCAGATCTAATACAGCAGAGGTAAAGAAAAGAAGAACTTGGTATTTTACAGTACCTTGGCAGCGTTTGCGCTTGTGACATGTAGTTTTAGCACTCGTCTGATATCCACTCCATTTGAACAGAAAAGGGAGGTAGAAAGGGGGCAGGTGGGAGAGAACTAACAACCAAAAAAAGAGTGAGTAATTGCCGTTACCCCTTTTGTCAATCACACAGGCTACCGCCGTCATCGCTCTTGAGCAGGGCAATCTATCAAGTAGCGCTGCAGTCAGGTTCAATGCCCTGGACACAGAGCTTGTAGTGGTTGCTGACAGAACCTGGTGGCTGCAGGTGGATATCATGAAAATAACCCCAAACTGTGCCTTAGTTGTAGGATGGGGGTATTCACGAGCCTGCAGCTCAAAATGCAGCGCTGCTTGACATTTGCCAAAGATGACTGTGGTAGAATCTGTTTTACAAAGTTTACCTCCATTTCTTTGAAGTTTGTTGTCAGTCCAATACCCTGTTGCTCTTCTCAAATGTGTATTATTATTTGAAAACAGTAGGTTTCATTCCTTATTTAAGTAATGTATTGTGTATACATGACTAAAATAAAGAGAAAATCACTGAAAATATCCAATTATACTGTATATTATGTGGCACAAAGCAAACACCACTAATTAGTGAACATTTCAAAACCTTTTGCAAAGAAAGAAGAAATACACAAGTAACAGCACAAAACCTCAAAAGTATCAGACAGCCTTGAGCAATGCTTCTGTTTCCATTTGGGTAAATAAATAGCTCCTGTTTTGCATGAAAGAATTGTTTTACAGGATGTTGAATACCCCTCAGAGGACGAAGGCAATGTCAGTGAAATAACAAATTCAGTTGTAAGTGGAAGTCTTGAGCTGGCATTGAAAAAACAAAAAAGATCGTCTCCACGTTTGTTAATCAAATCAGCAAAGTCCACAAGTCTCAGATCTGACTAAATCATTCATTCCGTGTAAAACACAGACATCAGACTTGCAAATGTCAGCAGCGTCTCCTTCAGCAGAGGTGAAAGGCGGAGGAGGAGGAGGAGACCTGCTGAGTGCACAGGAAGTTTGTTTGCTGTAGAAGCTATTAGTAAAGTCCATTTGGGCATTACAGCACTGATGGATTCATCCATAAATAGGTGCTCCCTGATGACTGGAATATCTACTTTGTACGATCTTTAAATGGGTGTACTTGGGTTCAGTTAATATGTGTGGTAGTTTGAAGTATAGGAGCGTCTTTGGAGTTTAGATCTTGCATCACCTGAAGGCACCATAAGAGCTCATTCCTAGATCAAACAATAAAAGGTAGATTTTGTTTGATTATAAGGTATAAGACGGTCGCCATGTGATGATTTGTAACACATTTGATATGAGAATCAAATCTAAATGATTTCTGGCATGAAATAAATACGTTTTTTTTTTTGTCTAGTCATTAGATGACCAAATTCTTTTAAGCATCTGTCACTCATTAGTCATGCAGGGTTCCCAGCCTCATCTGCTGGTTAGATAAATAAATAAGCAGCTGAATATGTAGTGGACACAAAACAAAAATAAGGGCCTTGCCTTCCTCAAAAATACCAAAAGCGTTGTGCTGACGGATGACTGTGTGCCCAGCCCGCTGCATTTATTTTCCCTTGACGTCTTAGAAGCCTCACAGACTGGGACACACCCTTTAGTTTCCACCGTAGACTCTCTGCTCTACACCCGTACACACACACAAATCACAGGAGCTACAACTGTATGGATGGGATCCTCTTCTAATAAATGTTTTCTTTCTTTGAAAATCAAAAATAACATTCTCATGATTTGGTTAAAAACATTTGCAAACTTAATAATCTCTTGATGGAACTGGTATTAGTAGCCTCAGTAACTGAGTTAAGGCTGGAGTGCCTCTCTGATGCCACATGTTAGCAATCTGTGTCTCCTGTCTGTCCTCTGTGCTCTCTTTAAGCAAACTTAAGAGCACATTGTGAAGGATATTTCACCATTTCAAGTGCACAAAACCATCAAACTAATCCTCATTTATCCTGATATTGTGAAAGAACTACAGTGAAAACTACCACTGTTCATTTGTTACCCTATATCATGGATCAAGCATTTACTGTTGGCCTCCGTCCTTCACGATAAACAAGGAATAAGCATGTAAGTACATTTGTGTCACGAGAGAACAGAACATTCATGTACTTCTTGTACTCCACAGTAGTCCTGCCCACATGATGTTATGCCCATATAGCCCGCTGGTATGCCTACCATATGACTTCAGCTTTGCTAACCTTTCGTCTCAGTCTCGAGGAGAAAGGAGAAGGAGAGTAGAGATAGGACAGGGGAGAGATCGCAGGGGGAAATGTATGTACTGCAGTAATGTCAGAGCGAGGCTCGCTGGCTTTATGGTCCATTTATCAAACGTAATGCAGTTCAAGGCAGCCTTCTTATGGCTGCGACTGCTTCAGATTATTAGTTCCCAGATAAAATACTCTACTGTAAAAGGCTCCCTGCTACAGAGACTGAGCAAACAACGTGACGTGAATTACCAGGATCTATCACTCGCTTTGCTTTACCGCTCTGCTAAATATAGTGTGTGAAACAATCTGCCAACAGAAGGCAGCGGGAGGGTTTCAAACAGATGCTCAGTGTTTCGACTCCGATGCATTAAAGCAGGTAGTAAAAACATGTAAAAATGCAGCAGGCATTTGGTTTTAATAACATATACTGTGTGCAAGGATAATATATTTCACTGCACTGTTCAGCCTTGCAGTCATACAGCTCACTGACCGGACAAGCTAAGGTCAGATGTGTTGTGCTGTGACGGGGGCCTCTAAGTGTCACACAACCAATTTGTGTGCCCTTGGCTTGCATTATATTTCACACATACGGCTCTCACATAATCTGATCTTTTGTCCTCTGTGGCTGAATATACAGGTGCTTTAGTGTCCATGTTTACATGTAAGCTAATGCTTTTACACAAGCAGTGACCTTCCTGTTTTGGTCCTGAAAACTTCTGTGATTCAGGTCAGGGAAGTGCAGGTAGCCAAGAGGACATTACACCAAAGCCAACCTACTGTAAATCACTTTCCCCTGCTATGATCATGCCTTTATTTATAGGCCTTAATTTATTCTGAGCAGAGGGGGTGACATGTCCTGACATGTCAACAACAGAGCCAGACACAAGGTTTTGCGTGATTTATAGCAGTGATTCTGTAGCCATTATGCACTTATTATTCTAACATAACAAATCAGCTCATTTGATCATAAATTTATGCTGATTTTTTAAATTTTGCATAAACAATCCGGCTAACCCTGGTTCATGTTTGTCTGTCATGCACATTTGCTCAGTTTTCATACTGCAGACTAAACATTTCACACTCTCTTTAACAGTTTCTGCATCCTTTTCTCTCTGCTTCGCTCTATTTATCTGCCACATTCGCACACCCACGCACATTCATCACCACTGAAGGTCCTGTAGATCCGACTGCCTTAAGGAGACTGCTGAATCAAAGGACCTCTTTCTTCCTGCCCGTCGCAGCTAAAGCCTGCAACGTTTTGCCCGAGCCAGAGCTGCCAGAGAGAGTGTTTGTGCCAGAATGTACGAGGTGCACCTGCTTTACATCGGGAGCGTGACATGACAAAAACCTACACGCACCTGAATGGCGGCACCTGCTCCATTCATTTCTCTCAACTGTGGATCGATAGTAGAGCAGGCTGGGCTGTCACATCATTCACCATTTATGGCTCACAATGCGTTTCTTCCGGCTTTATTGTGAAGAGCATGACTTTACTTTTTAATGGAATTTATTGCAAATAACACCGATGGGAGCACTTCATCTCCTCACTGCCCTTACACAGCACTATGTGGTGCTTTTTACAAGATACTGCCTGGAATACAAATACTGAAGGGTTGATGAACACTGAAATAAAGATGTTCAGAGTTTTTGCATGAGAAATAATATGTTTTGTCACTTTGTTCTAACACCAAACCACTCTGACTCTTTGACAACATTCACCATCAAATGTAGTTACATTCAAGTTATTAAATACATATATTAATTGAGACATTAGTTAGTAGAATGGATGCGTTAGTGTTATGATTTGTGAAGATTTTAAACCATGTGTAGCTCTTTAAATTTAAGGCTTAAGGCCCCGATCAGACAGAGCGTGTTTTGCAGGCTATAACACATGAGGTGCACCACACTGCCTTTTCTGTTGAAGCCTACAGTTAAAAACAAGAGCAGCTCGCTGCGCCTGTTGTTAAGGCAACGACCGAATCATTAGCTGTCATTAACCGTTACTTTGTAAACTGACAGAAGGCCCGCCTCTCCATTCATCCAATTGGACTAGGAGAATAAACAGCAATGACGTCAGGCGCTTTAAGTTGAAGTTTTTTCAGCTTGAGGTGCGCAGAGCGTTTCCTCAAAAACGCGAGGTGCTCAGCAACGCAAAAATTGCCCCTCACATTGAAAACAAAAAGCTGCCCCCAGCTGCTAAAACGCGTTCTGTCTGATCGGGCCCGAAGCCACTCACGGCACACATTTTTCATCTGATGTCACGCTCAAGGCCGGATGCTTAAATGCTGTTAGCAAAAGGCTAATGGCGTTTTGCTGTGTTTCAGGCTGAAAGTTCTATAAACAATAAGATTCTAGAGAGACACTTGCTGTATGATCAGCAAATGAAACAACATGAATTGTGAACATCTGGAGCGACATCTGGCAAAAAAATCTTAAGGTAAAACAACATAAGACAACAGCTAGCGTTAGCATTCAACCCCTTCTTAGCTAACATTACTGAGGGATATAAAAGTAGGTGTGGTAACAGAATTTTAGACCTCATTTACTTCTTTCATACCGTGTCGTGTAACACTGTCAAACAGTAATGTTAGCTGGGAAGTGGCTGAATGCTAACATTAGCTGTTGTCTAACGGTAGCTAATGGGTTATCAAATACAACTTGAAATACATGCAGCGGTCCCACTGGATTTTCCCTATGCATAGTCTTTTGGCTAATACTTAGTACTACTTGCCACCTGGCAGTACATCACTATAGCAACATGTAAGCTCTCCTCCCTGAGCATGAAGTCAGAGTTAAATGAACTCCGTGTGAATAAGGTAAATTCCTCAAAACAAACTACCTCATCCACTCTCCCCGTTCCCGTTTTCTCACCATCTTTGCTATCGACGGTCTTGACCACCAAGTCGGTCTCGAAGGTGTCCTGCATTTGTTGCCCACGGAAATGGTTCAGGTGCTCGTGCTCGATGAGGTCGCTTTCCTCTTCCTCTAACGGGAGCCAGGTACCGTCAATGAACCACTGGCCTCTCATGACTGGAATATGGTCTTGTTCTGTGAGACGGGAAAAATTGCACGGTTGATGGATATTTCTGAGTCAGATAGGTAAATAAATTTAACTTTCTAATGCAACCTAAAATCCCCAACAGATTTACAACACTCTCTTTTAAGCAACCAAGTGCTTTGCCTTTGACTCATTTTTATGCAACTCCACAAGTCTGGTAAATCCAGGAGGGCCAAGTCTCAGTGGCTTATGGAGTGAGGCCAGGTTTGATTACAGTCTACAGTGACATTATTAAAGGAGTCTCATGTGGTGAATAAGAGTGTACAGGCAGTCCTGAATGTAAGCACACTGTGCAAAAGAGAGGGCCCATCCTGTACAGAGTGAGACAAATATAAAAACACAGGAGCGTACTCTTATTTACAGATGGGGAGGCTAACCAACATGATAGCACTAAGATAGACACAAGAAAGACTCCCTGATAGAAGCTCACAGGAGATACTATTCACTCTTTTGTAAGGTGGTTCATTTCTGGTGAGAGAAGATAAGTCTGTAACCCGCTCCACTCACTTCTCCCATTACATTAACTCGCCTGTCTCCCCCTAACTGATATGCTTTTGATGTAATAATATCAAACATAGTCCAGCAGGGTATTCAATGTTAACATGACACTGCGTTAGCAGTGGTATATATACGCCAGGCTGAAAAGGCACAGCGAGGGTCTGAGGGGACTACAAAGGCCCCTACATCTACAGCATGAACATTCAGGAAAATAACTGCTTGTCTAAATGTCACTTGGCGTTAACCTTCAAAAGAACCAGCTACCCACGAACCCTTTCATCCTAGTCAGGTTTGGTGAGGCTTCTACAGTGGCCGCCTTCATTTGTTCCCTGGCTTTTCCTGGAAATATCCATGAATTAGTTAGCACACATCAGCTGAGCCCAATTGACTGACTTCTCTGGTTGTTGAGATGTCCCCCAAAGGACAAGGCTAAGTAATTACTTTAGTAGAGAAGAATCTGCACGTAACGATGCAGGACTGAGGAGGGTTCGGTAAATTTAATTAATAATCAGCTGCTGGTTTTTATCATGGGAGAAGGGATGGTATTGAAATGACTTGTTTGGGTCATTAATCTTGTGAGCTGTCAGCCATTATACTGCAGGGTATAAAGTAGGGGATAGCAAAATAGTTAGCCATGAACAAGCCAATATTATGCTCTGTGAAACTTTTTGTTTCTTTAAAACAAACCTGTGTTGATATTAAATTAAATCAGTACTTTACATGATACGATTTTATTGTTTTCCTAATAGAGGCAAATGTTAAATTCTTCAGTCAAATAACACAAAAAGTAGTGCTATGAGGTTTGTTGTTATAGGTTAAGTAGTATATGAGATGTATGCACATAACAGGAATTTGCATCTACAGAAGCTTTGTGTGACTGATGCAGGAAAATGATTTTACACACTTTGATCATGTGTTGTTTACAATACTCACGTTTCCAGTAAACAGGGTTGCATTCCTTCTCTTTGACGTCCACCTCATACAGCCCTCCCCGGACACAAACAGGCTCAACGTTGATTTCAATGCTCTCAGGGTCCCTCTCCTCCGAGGACACGGTGGACGTGTCAAGGGATCCCCGGCCTCCGTGCACACTGCTGGTCCTGGTCTCCACAGGCACAGCACCGTTCAGTCCCCTACTCTCCACTCCGTTATTACTGCACTCCTCCTCCCCTCCACTGGCATGGGAGCCTGTAGCACCAGGGTTCAGCTCACAGTATTTCCGAAACATACGCTCAATTTTAAGCGAGTCATGCCCCACAAAGGACTTCCAAGTTTTCTTGTCCTCTTTGTAAAACCATCGCACCTCCTCCGGACCCAGCTCCGTGACCACCTCGTTGAAGCGGTGTCTGGAACTGTTAGACCTGGACCTCTTCCTCCTCTCGAACAACGGACCCGCGTTGTTCCCATCGCTGTCGCTGTACTCCAGTGAGCTGCTGTCGAGGTAGGCTGTTGGGGAGCTCAGGTCCAACAGCAGCCCGTCCTGGGTGCTGTGGTGTCGGGCGTGCAGAAGCGGCAGGTGTCCGTCCAGTCCCGACTGCACGGAGGACATCCCTGCCTGCATCGTGTCGTCCATGGGACTCATCTCTTGACAGCACGGATACACATCGCTACCCAAATCCCACTCCTTGTTATTGTTAGCGGCGTCAATGCTGAGCGGCGAACCTTTCCCGTCGGAGCCCAAAGATGAGCTTAATATGGAGGTTTTGGTTGTGATGTTGAAACTGCTCATAACTATATGAGCAACCCAACCTCACCACCTCCTCTTCTGTCGCTTCACCTCAACCAACTCTCACTACTTAGAGCTATCAAAAGATGTCATACTAGTCAGTGATGGAATGAGAGTTTCAACAGAATTAAAGACCACCAGACAAGCTTCCGCCGCATTTCCTTGAGTGAACCGCAGCTACATTAGCCTGCTAGCTAGCTGGCTAGCTAAGCTAATGAAGCCGGTTGGAGAACTCCGACGTTAGCTTATTAGCAAGTCTGCAACGTTCCAACCAGAAAACCACTTCCCTTTTCTTTTTTTCTAATTTAACAAACATATATCTAAATCAAATCACTATCCTGTCACCGAGTCCCTTTAGTCCAGCTTGATAGGAATAATATTGGAGTCACCATACTTTGAGTGTTCCGGGTCTCTGTGGAATTTCCGATTCATTCGTTGTCCAAACAAATCTTGCATAGAGACAGAACCAGAGCGTGCGTGTGTGTGGCTTGACAGCTGACGCATAGGTCACAGGATTCATCGTGAACGCGCACGTAGAAATTGCGCGAACATGACGACAACAAGGCTCGGTCTCATAGCCAATCCATTCATGAGATGCATTCTTCTTATTGTGCACTAGGTGGAGACAAATATCTTTTAATGGTTATAGGCCTTAATTTACTGAAGTGTACTACTGCATGTAATAGGACTTTTTTGTTGCTAGTTTTTATTGACTTGATAGACATGTTTTGTGTCTATTTAAATTCTAATTTTTCCTATATCTTTTATTATTATTGTTATTATTCAAACAGTACAATCTGATCCTTCTCTTTATGAGACAGGAGATTGTTTTTTGGAGCTATACAAAAAAATGACCCAACAAAGTGCAATGTTTAACTTTGGACTTTGCTTTTGTGTGTTAAAGTCAATATTTTTCAGCTGCTAAATTTCAGTCTGTTAGTTTCAGAAAAAAAAAAAAAATCAATGACAAGGCTGTTTGGAAATTGGGAGATGCAGAACATTCTTCCGAGGTCAGCTGTCATTCTGACACAACATGTAAACATATTGACCACCTTGGTTTACAGAAAGTCATAGCAACATCATTTTGGTGGTTTATTGGTTTCTATTCATTCACACAGAAAGCTTCTTTCTATACATAAATAAACTCCCTGGGTGAATTTTTTTTTTTTGCACTCTCTTTTGCACTACTGTCTTTTGTCTTCTATCTTAAAGGGTTGTTGTGTATAACATATATGTACATATATTAATACTTTAAGATTAGAAAAGATAAGATAAGCTTTATTGATCCCCCACAGGGGAAATTTACTTGTTAAAGCTGCTCACAAGACAGGCAAATTAAGTAAAGTACTAAAGTAATAAAAAAGGACAAAAAGTAGGTGGCAATAAAAAGCATTTAAAAAAATATGGCTATGTATGATATAACTAATATAATATGAAATGTTTAATATATATTTATATACATAGGCCTGTACATAGTAGTTTAGTGTTTAAGTGTTACCCTTGTCAAACTTGTCTTGTTTTGAGCATATGTCTATTTGTGTGTCTGTACATTGAGAGCAATGTAAAACTGGAGACAAATTCATTGTGTGTGAACACATACTTGGCCAATAAAACTGATTCTGAATCTGATTAATTGCTCACATTATGCGATGACTTGGCCTGCCACTAGAGGGCAGCAAAGACCTATTCATTTTAAAACTACAGGCAATACCGACATCCCAACTGGCCAGTTACTTTTGGAGGGATTAAACTGAGTTTACCTTTTGAAACAATGTTACACTACTACTACTACTGCAGCCTTTCTAGTCACAGGAGGGCACAAAATAAGAGGAACAGACTCATCTCACTTTAAACTTTGTTGCAGCCACAATTCTCTAAACCTTTCTGACACAGTCTCAATAAAAATTCCTTCTTACAGACTGTTTTCCAAAACAAAATCTTGATCTGATTGTTGTATGACTAATAGGGTCGAAAAAGAGACATAACATTTAGATAGTTGTAGATGCAATCATCCCCTATAATGACAGTACCCACAAAGTGATTGCCTCCTGTTTAAGTTCAGCACACAAGTCAGTGGAGTCACTGAACTCCAAAATCTATTTGTTATGTATCACTGTGTTTATAACTGTGTGTGCGAGTGCATGAGGCCAGTGTGAGTTTATGTTTGTATCTGTGTGCTTATGCATGCATGTGCTGCTATGTTTGTTTATGCAAGTGCATGTGTTTGCATAATGCGTGTTTTGTGAAGCTCCAGTTGTGTGTGTGTGTGTGTGTGTGTGTGTGCTGGTCCAGGTGATCCTGGGGTTCGTGGTGTGGTCTGTGGGGAGAGAAGGAGAGGGATCGCAGAGAGGCCCAGGCAGCTGTATTTGGGATAAACAGACATTACCCTGCTGTGTTCTAATTTACTGCAGAGTGGGAATTAAACTTTAAACTCGTCCCGCCCCTCTGCAGTCCAAAACTCCATGCTTCTGGCCATCAACAACCACTTGCACAATGTGCGTTATTAAAGTGTTACTCCACCCAAAATCAGTCTTTTTAGTATCGAATTCACACCCCCTGCAGGCTTGAAAAGTGGTTGTTAAAGATGTGGTCTTTGACGACAAGAAATCGCTTCTGGAAGAGCTTTGGATTATGAGGGCAATGGTACAGTGTGGAAGCAGGAAATGTAGCTCTGTTTGTGCAGAATGATGAGTTGCAGCTGAGAAGTGGGTAAATCTGCAGCGGATTAAGATGCTTTTAAGTCACCTGCGGACATTGTAACTGATTAAACTCAAACTCTACACAGGTGCTGTTCACCATCAACAAAGAAACTCACCATTGAGTGTTTGGTACTCAAAAATAGCTTAAAAGCATGACACAAACAGAACAGCTTTAGAGGCCAAAACCTGGAAGATGTTCAACTTAAATTTATTGTAACCATTCTTTAGTAGATATAGGTTTCTAGTAGAGATGGTTACTCAACATGCACATCGTAATATTGCGATTTGCCAGATGATAGTCATTACAAAAGGCTCCATTGTTGCGCAATCATGTGTGCAGGATTAATTCACATTGATGTAATATCTAATTTGTAAGAGCAGGATAAATACTGGGTTAAATAGGCATGTGAGATCCTGCCAAGAACTTTCTCTCACTGCAGGTTTACATCTGAGGATGACATGTGGCTTTCATATACGAATTAGTCAAATTCCTTTTTTCTGGCAGTCAAAGTCGAACAGGTTGGCCCCTCTCTCTCTCTCTCTCTCTCTTTTACTCTCTCTCTCACTCTGCTCTGATGTTTTGCAACGACCGGGCCCACCACCTGGATGAGTGGATGACAAACAAACTGCAAATTTTCCTTCCAGTAACTGACCAAATAGATATTTATAACCAGCTGGTCACCCCCCCCCACACCCCCCACCTACTCGCCCCCCACCCCTCTCCCCCAGCCACGGCTGTGAGAGCTCCCTTTAAAGACCAGTTGTGTCACTTCTGGCTTTGTTCTTAAACAAAGAGAACTGCCCCTCATCTGCCCGTAATTGGGCCGACTCTTGGAATGTGCTTGATGTCTCCGCGCGGGCCATTGCCGCTCCAACAGACAGGCAAAGGGCTGCTGGGACATGGGGAGGTTCATCCAAACATCTTAGTTCCTGCCTTTTTCTGTCCTATTACCTGTATTTCACCCCATTTTGATCGCCAACTTTCCCAGTAAGGAGGATCTCGGCCATTGAAATAAAGAAATCCCGCTCTCTAAGTGGAACAGCCTGTCGATTGACTTCACAGGGTCTGGTTGGTCTCTCCGAGCTGCACCACCTCGCTAAGGTGGGGTAGTTGGACGCACTACAAGGCCGATCAGCGGCACATGTCACTAGCACTTACTGAGGTGATGTTGACCATGGGCAGATGGTTGAGAGGGGATTGGAGGGTGTTTACTGCATTGTTACCAAAGGGAAGCAATTTAGAGGGTTCAAATTCCACTTGCAAGGAGGGAAAAATGTTGAAACAGTAGTTGGCAGGCGACCAAAAAGCCTGAGCCCCTAATTGTTTTCATTAATAGCAAATAATCTCAAAGTGCTTACTCTGTATCCTGGGAAACATTATGGGGTTATGTTCAAGACGTGTACATCTGGGAAACCTCTGAGGATTAGTTTGGAAATTTGTCTGCAGCAATCACATGAACCCCAGGTGAAAAGTTTTAGGACTTTTCCGCTCCGACCACAGATATGTTGGTGTCTTTGTGGAGGTGTCGTGTTCCTTTTGGTGTTTAAGCAGCCTTGTCCCCCAGAATCCAACCCTTTGGTTGTGGTCATGACTCATTTACTCCTGAATCCTTCACCTTTCACCCTCAGCTCCACTCTCCATGTCACTCGCTCGCAACCCTGGATAAGTAAATACATGATGTAATCTGTGGTTTTCGCCTCCACCCCCCACCCGCCTACACCCACATCCAGAGGTGATTAAAGTGGAGCGCACCAGTTTTAGGTGGGGATAGATTGGGTGTGGTCAGAAAGGGTCCCGGAAAGGAGAAGTTGGGGATTTAACAAGGCTGGTTTTGGGCAAATATAATGGAAGGGGGGGGCATATGCAGGTCACCAACAGGGTGGGACTTAAAGCAGAGACGCATCACAGCCCCGGTGGATGCGTCTGAGCCGGGGGGGCTCCTCCGTCCTTGCAGCCTGTAGCCGAGGTCCGGCCAGCGGCTCCACCTCCCCCCGACTGTCTGGGCTCCAGGTTCCAGGTGGGTGATTGGGGCTGTTGACTCCAGCACACGGCAGCCGTTTGCTGGTCCCGCTGCCCATAACGATCTCCTCCAGGGCTACTAGACCCATTGTCATTCAGGCTCCCCGCTACAATTCACAAGTCTGATATCCCTCCGCTCTGGAGCCTGGCCTGGGATGGGCTGCCTGACTGCTGTCCCTGTGTTTGTTTGTGTGGGAGAATGTGAGCCTGTCAAGACTAATGAGCCTTTATATGTGGTGCTAATTTAATGACAATGTGTCCTTACAGGAGAGACAACTTAATATCAAGTCTATTGTTTGTTTTAGTGCATGTGCTGCCGTTTTCTTTTGTAAAGTGACTAGCCTGTAAGAGATCATCGAAGAAAGGTTTGGCAGGACATTTTTTGAAGTACTCTACATTAGTTTTCTTGCAAATATTTAGCTGTAATGACTGATGCAACCCTCGTGTCTGTCGATTCAATTTAAAGACGGGACTAGGAGTTGTTTAGCTTAGCGTTAGCATAAAGAATGGGAAGCAGCTAGCCTCGCTCTTTGCAACTTTCCTTCAACTCTAAACTCAGCGATTAACATGCTGTGTCCTCTTTGTTTAATCGAATGAAACAACAAACAATGACATATTGCGGTTTTAAGAGGAGTGCCAGAATATGTTTTGCCCAGGAGCAGCAACTTCCTGTTGTTTCTGCTGGTTGAAAACCTCATCATAAGGAGTCAAATAATGAGAGCCGCTGTGATTGGACTCGAATAGCATATTCCCGAAAATGTCGGTCAACGGTTCTTTTAACACACCGCCAAACCAACGCTTCCTTAAAAGATTTGTTTTTAGAACAAAAGGACACGCTGGACCTTTTTATATGGTGGACAAGTGCCACCATGTCCGCCTGGCTTGTGTCTGCAGACAGACGTCTTTCACTTGAGTGAAATAACTTGCCGTGAGTGAGTCAGAGCACTTCACGAGGGCCGTTGTTAGACAATGAAACGAATCGTGAAAACTAAGAAGCTGTACATGTAAGTTTTGATGTGCTCTCTCTTCAGCACGTCATAATAGACTGGTCTCACTCCTTAACATGTCAGCCAGGAGGAGAAAGTATTCGTCCAAACATATTTAAGAGACAAGAGTGACGCAGAGGGCATAAACGAGGCACGAAAGAGTGTAAATTAATAAAGCTGGCCAGTTTGGGGATCAGTCACTTTCACCTCCACGTAAAAGTAAACCTGCTGGTAAAACAGACAGCTGCGGAGTGGAAAGTGCCAGGAAGATTAATGAGGTGTGTCGTTCCTCTCTTTCACACTATCCCCCTCTTTATCCCTCTGTTTGTCTGTGCGGGCTGTGGGGCGATGTGTGCGGGGATCCATGTGAGGCGGCTCGATGGGGTAACATGCCGAAGTAAACACGGAGAGGAGACAGCAGGGTGATGTTCCTCTCACTCAGCTTTAAACACATCAAACAGGGAGCTAGTGTTACCTTGTTTGGACAAACACCTCCTCCGCTCATTTTCTCCCAATGCTAGCCTCGTCAATCTACACACGCAGCTATCGCTCTTTTTTAAAAGCTAATCTTGTTCCCTTAAAGTGTCAGAGAAACAGGCTTAATTTCTTTCTTACTGAGAATTAATTTAGAAGATTGTTACCACTCTTAAACAGTATGTCCACAAATGATTCGGCTAAAGCCAGCAGCTAGTTAGCCTAGCGTAAAGATTGGAAGCACAGGGTTAGGTATTTCCTGGCTGGAAACAGTGACGTCCTTGAGTTGTGTGTCTTATTTTGCCATAAATTCGAAGACAATCAGTACACGACAAAAAGTGGTCCATTACATATCCCCCTATTAAACCACAAATTCACATTTTACAACTTGTTTTTGTATTGATTAAGCTAATAAAATATAACATGCTAAACCTACTGGGAACTCAAATCCACATGAGTCTTCTAACCATGTGACAGAGGGTCTTACACTCATAATTTCCTGATATTATGTTTGAATTGGGCGTAGCTTTACTGGGATATTTGTTATTTAGTTAATTCCACATTCCAATCATAGGGAAAGTCCAACGGCAGATATTTAGCACCCAGCGCTGGCGTCACCTGCAAGCTGAGCATCAAGTTTTCTTTATTTTTGGCTTCGAAAGTTGCAAGCTGTTGATGATCTATTTTCAGTAGCAGGTGTTGAGCGTCCGTGGGGGGAGTTTCACTTGCTAACGCTACAGAGCCATCATTTAACTCTGCATTCATAGCTTTGAGAACAAATATGGGCAACTTAGCTAACGTAGCATTTGTATGCTAACTATGCTAGACGAGCAATTTGTGATTCAGCATTAGGCGACTAATTCAAATAAATACTTTCAAATTGCCGGGCTTTCTCGTCTTCTTATTCTGCCTAAGACAGCACAGCAGGGTTGCCACATGCCCCAGTGCTGTGCAGATGAGCCAGGCAGATGTCAATCAAAATGGAGCAGTTCACTTTCAGTCGATTCACTCGGTACAACGCATATCCCATTCTGTATGTCTTGTACCTCTCCTTCAGGGAACAGAAGTTATAGTCATAACATTTCGTTTTTGATCTATGTTTTCTAGTTATGAGTGTTTATGTCCACTCAGACTTTTGTGGATGCTTAATGAGACTCTCAACTGTGATGTCATATATGCCCTTTTAATATTTAAGGCCAGCTGTTTCACTATATCCAGTACCTGTATGAAAGTAGGTCCTCCAATGCCTTTTACTCTCTCTTCCCAGAAGGAAAGACAATCCCTATAGGAGCACCAGGGTGATGCTTCATGCACTGTCCGTGAGTAAATTCTCCCTTTTAGATCTGCCTGTCATTTACAAGGTGAGCGTGCTCTGCCCTTAGGACCTCCGTGGCCCTGCGTGGAGACCTACATGTGTTGGGCCGATCCTCAGTGTTTTCAGATGATGTTTCACACTGTCAGGGTTGACTTATCGGAGCGGGGAAAAAAAGTTCCCAGGGAATAGACATGTCCCACAGACAGCTTTGGAATGTTTTTACAGAATGGCCCGGGGACCCTCGAAGACAGGTTTGCTCCATGCTCTGCAAAAATGCTGCTGCTATAAAAAGGGCACAATATTTACACTGTATATATTTTTCAAAGTCTTGAGCCGTGTAGTAGAAATAGGACCATGTGATGTTTGGTGGCATGCCATGGTGGCTAATGAGTAAAGTATTGTTGTGCCCCATCTGTTCAGTATTCTTTTCCACAACCTTTCCTGTTTATGCTTTAACCTGTGACCTGAAAATTCAGTAATGCAATGTCGAATTGATTTGATTCGGGTATTAAGGGAATAAATAGTTGGGAATTCTGAGTGGGAGTCAAAACATTACAGAACCATGGCAAAATATATGTCTTGTCATACGGGCTAGGTTAAAAAAGGGTTGAAGATGTTGGGTGCCAATCTGGAGGAGTTTGGACCATTTCTAGCTTTTAAGAATATCCCCCTTTTTCAGTCTCCTTTGCCTCCCCCTTCCCTTCCTTTCTGTTCTAGGAGAGGAGCTGAGAGATGGGACCGCAAGTCCCCTCAGAGGCTTGGTCCTCCATCAGTGTCCTTAATGGATGTCAGATGTGTGTGAGAGGAGGCCGTAGCGTGAGTGTGTTTCATGTTAGTTCTCAGCGTGATGAGCAGGGAAGCAGCTGGAGATGAACAGAAACCGCCCGGGCCTCCCTCACAATACCTCCATTTTTTATTCTGCCCTTCCAAGTAATGCTCTCCTGCTTTTCCCCAGTGTAATATATTGGTATTAATAAAGGCTAAACAAAGGCAAACAGTGTGTAATGGGAGAGGAGAGGAAGATATTTTGGTTTCCTGGAGACCCAGACTGCAGCCTCTTTACTTCTTCTCACTATAAATCTCGTGGCAGCTTGAATGGCTGGATGGTCGTGCCTTGTGTTAACGTTTCCCTGAGTTGATTACAAAGGAGTTCAAGGCGAGCTGCTCTGTTATTGCTTACAGCCAGGGTACCTAATAGCATGCTACAGCGCTGTCATACAATATCAATTTGGCCCTCTAAAGGAATTTGTTTTTCATCAAAGCATCTGCTGCATAGAGATGGTTCTTTACTGTAAGCGGCATCTGAGTCAAAGCCGGCCCCCTTCTGGCAACGCAGCTCACATCCCGGTTGCTTAATAGGAATTCAAGTTTCCCACAAACGGCTTTGTTGGAACTGCGTCCTTTTACCACAAGCATTAAACACTGCAGCTCACATTTCTTTCTCCTTCGCAGGAACATTTTATTTGCATTACTTGAGGGTTTTTCTGAGGCGATATTGCTCCTTGGGGAGAACTTGGGTTGAGGACAGTGCTGGGTCACCAAGTCTGAGGAGTGAATAATACGGCATGAGGGTGTACAAAATGATGTCGCAGCTTTAATCAGGTGAAAAAAAATAAATAAGTCCAGGTGTTTTGTGAAGGAGAACCAGTCTAATGCGTGAGTCAAAATGAGTCTTTCACCCCTCGTCAACAAACAGAACCGCTTACAGTCAGTGAGTCTTCAGGCCGATGAGTGGGCCAAGCCACTAAGTGGAGTGAAGGGAGTTGAAAAGTGTTTGTGTTCAAGGCTGTACTCCAAAAGCAGCATTAATGTGTCAAAACAATGTGCATCCAGACTAGTGTGCAGGATTTTGAAAATATAGCTGTATATGTTACGGCTCCAAACAAACAAAAAAGGGTAAACGCTCTTTTTTCTCATCCTTTTTCTTTTTGAGAGCAACGTATACGACAGCAGATGAGACAGGATGTACTGAATCTTAAATTCTGTACATGACTGCTTTCCGAATCTGCCTTGTCTTAATACAGGAAAAGTTAGTTTCCCCTTAGTTAAAAGTATTCAAAGGTGTAAATACATAAAACATAAAACCATCCATCCATTATCTGTACTGCTTATCCTGTTCGGGGTCACAGAAGGGCTGGAGCCTATCCCAGCTGTCATTGGGCGAGAGGCGGGGTACAACCGCGACTGATCGCCAGTCAATCACAGGGCTGACACAGAGAGACAACCTTTCACCCTCACACGCAAACTCCACACAGAATGTCGTCCGGACTGGGACTCAAACTAGGAACCTGTGAGGCGACAGCGCTAACCACTGCATGGAGAGAGTAAGTGGAGACAGGAAGTTGTGTTCACACAGGCCCTCGTCGTGAACCTCCCTTACACAATAAAGCACAAGATTAGTGTTGTAGAAACCAGTTTTCCTGTTAATTTGTGTTTCCCTCTGGCTTAACCCGAGGCCAAACTTATCCCTAACTCCAACCTCTCATTTCTCTGACGCATAACCTCGACCCCACCCTATCCTGACTCCAACCAGTTATCTCTGCGACACCTAACCATGACCTCACCCAAGGCCAAACCCAAACCAGGAGGAAACACGTTTTCAAAGCTATTTTTGAAAAGCTGACAGAATGCTATAACAGATTAAAAGACGTGTTTTTATATGTAGGAATAGTTAGTGTGTAAAAAGAATCAGAGATTTGTAAAGAAGGCTGAGGTTGACCTGGGTTGCAGCAGGTTGGCTGATCATTGGGGGACGCTGAGCGGGCTTCCCTTTGCTCCGCAGGACGCGGGCGGAGGGCCTCATTATATCTCTCTCCATGCTGGGCCCTTACGTCCGTCTCCTCAACGCCCGCTCTGTTTGTTTAGAGAGCGGCAGCCTTTTTAAGCTACGTTTGGCCTAATGAGCCCATTATCTGTCAATGATCCACAAAGAGGCCCTCCTCTCTCTCTCCCTCTGTAGTAGCTCGCCCTTGCCTCTCTTCCCATCCTCTCACCCTATTTTTCGGCAACTTTTTGCAGTTTTTTTGCGCACAAATTACAGCACACCTTTTTCTTCTCAGTCCAACTTCTTACCTGTTTCTTTCCCCTGTTATACCCCACTTTTTTCCTGCAAACCTGTCCCACACTGTGCTCATTCCTCTCCCTCAGGATACCAATCCTCCCTTTTGAAAACACCTGCATACATCACCTTTTAGGCTTTGCATTTTATGTCCTTGTTGGGAACTACTTGGGTCTGGTTTTAACTACCTCACACCTGCAGACGATGTTGCCTCTCTTCATCACTCCTTAGATCATGAGCAGGAGGCAGCGGTCGTCTTCAGGAGGGAGCTGAGGAAGATTTGCGAGGACCCCATGAGGCGCATGATACCCACAGGATGCAGGTCTTCACTTTGGGGATACAACTATGTGTCTGGATGCTTTTTTATGTGTCCATCCATCACATATCCATGAGTCATATTGCAGGTGTTACAGGTGTGCATTTGGGAGAAGATTCTCCTCCTAAATCCAGTATGAGGGACCCCCTCCTCATTTTCATGCAGTAGCCAGGGGAAGCTTGGTACGGCTTGTCCGGCTAACACTGAAGACTTAATTGCAGATCTGGTGCTTGCAGAGAAAATGGAAGGAATGCCGTCCTCATGGTCGTACTCACAGCAGGATCAACTGCACGAGCTGCACTCTCCAACCTCGGCCCCTCTCACAGCTGCCCTCCAAAGACGGAGGGTGTGAGGAGGAGGAGGAGGAGGGGAAGAAAAAAAGAAGAAAAAAGACAAAGAAAATTAATCTGCTGGGTGCAGGATCTTAATTCGATTTAATGAAGGGAGCTTTAAGTCTGAGAGGCTTTGCGCTCACACACCTCTGCAGGCACGTACACACACACTCAGCTCTCGCTCATGTAGGTCCTATTGATCTGTTGGAGCAAACCCTATTAGGAGCAATTATGTTATTCACAAGCCATGGCAAATCCATTTTTTTTGCTTTTTTAATACGAGGAAAAGGAAATCCTGAACGTGATGTTTCCTGTTCGAGTGTGAGATCGGAAATCTTCCGTCTCGCCGTAATGCTTTTGTCTCACATCGCTTTGAACCAAAAAAACATTTTCCGTCTTTCATTTTTCTCACCTATAATTGACCCAGAAAGGATTAGACTGTGTTCACTTCAAAAACCCAAAGCATGCTTTTAATTTGCTTTAATTTCTGTGAATATTTGTGGCTGGGTTTAAACTTGCAGAGCTGAGAATCACATTGTGCACGAGACCTTTCCGTAAAGCAACAACAATCACAAAAGAAGGGCTCTCTCTCTTTGCACCCCTTATTGCCCCTTTTCCCCTCCCATAAAAAAAGAACAAGCAAAAGCAGCCTCTCCATCTCTCCACCAGTGCAGGAGAAGCCCATTACTATGTTCATCTTCTCAACGTTTGACAGGTGGAAGTAGAACTTTGGGGTTTATGTTTTAATTATAAAGAATTCCAGATGTGGAGGAGGGCTCATAAATTAGAAGCAGAGCTACTCAAATGTCTTTTTTCAAAGGGACCAAGCGGGTCAGCATCTGCTTCTCATTGTAGCCAATGTTATTAAGGGCCCTGACTACAGAAAGGCCCGAGTCCCCCGTCTGGCCCCACAATAATTGACACTATTAAATGTGCCTAAACAGATTTAGAGCGTCCAGAAAAGTTACATTTGTCTTGCAGAATGACTCTAATCATCTATTTTAGATTGAAGGGACCTGAAGAGGAGGAACCAGCCACCTAATCTGGTCCGTGATAGACAGGGAGCGAGGAAGGAAAGAAGAAAGTAGGGAAAGCTGGAGGAAAAAAATGCACAAATACAAACAAATTAGGGCAGAATGGCTCTGCGTAGGAATGTCAGGGAGGGCGGGAGAGAATGGCGGAGAGGAGGTCTGAACTGTATTAGCACATTACCGACCATGCTGCTCAGGCTGGAGCGGGTTGAGTTGAATGCACATGGATGGCTTTACAAAAGCGCCAGTCATGAAAGACCATCTGCTGCACTCCTCTAGTGATCTTTTAAACCCACTTAATGCAGTTTTTTATTTTCCTAGAATGATGTGATACATTGAGCGGTTTTCTCTTTTCCCTTGGGCTTGAATGATTTTTTTTGGCTTGACTTTGAGAGTGTGTATTTAACAAGGTATGAGTCTGATTCTTGATACTCTATACTGTTATTTTGGACGAGCATGTTGAAGCCCCTCTGCTGCTGCAGAATCAGGAGCAGAGGCAGAAGGAGGTCCTGCAAGCTGACTAACCGTGGGGCTAATGTTTGGGCTTAGTTTTTGTCAATGGGGGCAACAGAGGGCATGAACGTAGGGAATCATTTCTATCATTTCACCATTTACTGATTAATAAGAAATTGAAAAAATGGACCATAACACAAGTTAAAACAAAATATTAGCTTACACAAACACATTAGCTAACAGCTAGTGTTAGCATTCAGCCACTTTCTTGTTAATATTAGACTATTGTTACCCAGTAAGTGTCTGTATGCTAACATTTCCTTGCGATAGTATTAATACCATAGGAAAGGCATAAGTTCCTTTGGTTAGACGCTAACATTAGCCACTATCTGATAGAAGTTAATTGGTTATTACATGTGTTGTTTTTACAAAGTTAAGTCTTTTTATGCCATCCCTATTTTATCATACAACACTCCCATAAGGTTATGTTAGCATTCATCCATTTCCAGGCAGTTAACCACTAGCAAGAAAGTGGTTGAATGCTAACATTAGCCACTATCTGATAGAAGTTAATTGGTTATTACATGTGTTGTTTTTACAAAGTTAAGTCTTTTTATGCCTTCCCTATTTTATCATACAACACTCTCAAGAGGTAGCCTACTGTTAGCATTCAGCCTCTTTCAAGCTAACAGTAATAGCTAAGAAGTGGTTGAAATGCTAGCAGTTGTGCGGTTGATAGTTTTCTAATAAGCTGCTTTAACTTGAAATATGGCTCGATGACCCACTGGATTTTCACTATTTTATGTGTTTTAAGTTTGTTATCAATCTGGAAGCATTAAATCAACAAGGATTTGTAAGATTTCCTGTGTTTACATGGTGTACAACCAGGAACAAGGCCATAAGACACTATACCAGCATTTGAGCATCCCACTCTGAGTGTGTTTTCGGAAGGAATCTGTGAATATGATCACTGGGGAAGTGTGTAGACAGTCATAAGGTTGTCCTTGGAGGGGTGTCAGGGTGCAATGTTTCTACAGAGCAGGCGGAAAAAAAGGAAAGGGATGAAAAAAGAAACAAGTTCTTCTTCCAAAAAGGGGAGCCAGATCGGCAGAAGTAAAGTGGGGCAGGAACTCTCAGGGGTGTGATTGAAAGGGTGAGAAGTTAATTTGGCAGCTTTTCCTCCTCGCTTTGCTAATGTTTCCTCTCAGGACTAAACACCCTCTGCACCCCCTCCGCCACCTCACCTCTCCAAACTCTCTAACCCCCAAACACCCCTCTACCCCACCACGCACTCATCCAACTTCCACTTCTAAACACACACACACTCCTGCCAGCCTACCTATGCCAGGGTCCGCTTCTTCAAACATCCACATGCCTTGTTCCCATTTCCCACTACCCCTCCTCTTCTCCGTTTTTCCTCCATCCTCTCACCATAAGCTGACCGCCCCCCCCTCCCACACCCTCGTGAAAAAGCACCCTCCATCGCAGCGGTGCACGCTGACCCGAGACGAAACCTTTTCTCCCCAGGAAACATCCTGCTCTGAAACACTTTGGCTCAAGTGTGTTTTCTCCTGGGACGTGAAGAGGAGGGCGGGTGGGGGGGGGGGTGGCGGGGTTTCTGAGGTGATGGCGGTGCGGTACTTGAGCTAAATGGAGACCATGTTGGTGTATCTTCACGGCCTGTCAATCAGAAGCCCGCTGATGTGTAGGGGCGCTCTGCTACAGCTCAGGAGAGGATGAAGGGTCATGTGGGGCAGCTGCGGAGGTGGTGCTGCTGGGTAATGGGATCAGTGTGTACATAAAAGTGTGTACGTGCATGTGGTGTGTGTGTTACACAGGAGAGAACCACATGGTGTCCTTGCTCTGCTCACTCACCACATGCAAGATCACTCCCATCAACAGGAGAGTGTTGGAGGGGAGGGGGGTGTTACAGAGAGGGAGGAATGGAGGGGAGTTAGGCCGTGTTTGCAATTAAAAACTTTTTCTCTCCATTTTTGGCTTTCAGAACTAAAAATTGAGTTCAGAGTATATATACATATGGAACTCACATTAATTGTTGGGGGTGCTTGCAACTGCATGTCCTCAGGTCAAGTCCAGACGGGGGAAGTTGTTGCAGGTGCACTTTGTAATAACGCATTCATTAAAGAACACCATGAACTAAATCACAAAAGCTGAATTCCCTGTTAAAAAAAACATATGTATGTGTTATTTTGTACTATGAATTATGTATTAATTTGGTAATGATGGTAAAATTCTGTGTCAAAATGAACATTATCCTAGCGTGTCCTTTGGGTTCAAAATGATAAACCTTATTTAATGTATTAGGTAAATGGACTGTACTTATATAGACTTAAAGCACTCCACTACATGTCACATTCACTCATTCACACACACATTCATACACTGATGGCAAAGGCTGCTTCGTATAGTGCCCAACTGTCAGTCAGTACTAGTAATATTCACACACCAATGGCTACACCACCGGGAGAAAATTGGGGTTTCAGTGTCTTGCCCAAGGACAGATCGCTGGAGCTGGGGATCAAACCACCAACCTTCCGACTGAGAGACAACTGACCCAGAGCTTGTACCCAGCCACCCCGCTAGGTAGCATCTATAACCTCCTAACAGACAGAGTAGAGTAATACCCTTTTCCCACCGAAATTAGCGGAGGCCTGGGAAGACCCGCATACAGATGCCAGTGTGGAGTATCCTGCTTTCGGTCTCTTTTCTGCTGCGTGACCAAACTTGCCGGAGACAGGGTTAGTAATCAGTGAAGATGTCATGGTGGTTAGCTCTTTATTGTATCTATTACTCATCCAGTCTGTTTATCAAACTCGGCAGCAACAAATCTGGAATGATGTTTGAGCGCTGCTTGGACGGAGACGGGTGGAATTTGTAGCTGAGATGACAAGGAGTCGCAGAAGTTACAGACGGAGCATAGCATCGCGCCGTAGAGGGGGCGGAGATTAGCGTGTCAACCCGGGTTTTGTGTTCCCATCATTGCCGATCTGAGCCGAGGCGATAATTACCCGGGTCTACTGAAGACTCATTTGACCCGGGTCTGAATGCCGATTGTAGCCTTTCCCATTAAGCAAAAAAGATGTGTGTTAGCGGGTTTTTTGACAAGTGGGAAAGCGGCTTTAGTGTGGGGACATTTGTCATGTGGGTTTGGTTTTATTGAAGGACCCATAAGTGATGAAACAGTAGGAAGGTATCCAGTTGTGTTCTTCAGAGATGACATCATTTATACTTAGAGGCCTTGCCCATCCAAAATACAGGAAGAAGAAGTAATTTAATGTGTCACAATTACGATTATCGGCCGGGCCGATTATTGGCGCCGATATTCAGCATTTTGACGCATATCGGCATCGGCCTTTTTTTTTTTTTTTTTTTTTTTTTTTTTTAAATCCGACGGCCGATAAGAGATCAATTTAAAACTGGGTTATTTTGGCTCTGATGCATATGCTTAAAGGCATTTAAACAAAGTTAAGTGTTGGAGTTTGTATTATTCAAAATTTTGACGCCAATATTTTCACTTTTACTGCAAATGAATATCGGCTTCAAATATCGGTCATCGGCCTCCTTGACTACTAATAATCGGTATCGGTATCGGCCCTGAAAAAACCATATCGGTCTATCTCTAGTCACAATTTCAGTGAAAGGAAACAACAAACAGAAGAAAAATGGCCGTCCTAAACATCCTCTCTTGTTCAGGCCACACACACTCAGAACATGGAGCGGATCACCTTCAGTTTAAGCCAAACATCTTCAGTCATTACACTTCAGGAAAGAGGCGGGCTACTGAGTGGAAAGATAAACTACCATATATTAAAGTAATAAATGTTCCATGTTATGAACATGCTTATGGCCTCCATGATTGAACATAAAACTTAATATTTGGAAATGTGTGAGCACCCCCTTAAGTTAATAAATATCTCTGAAACAGTTTTATAAAGATAAGAGTCACAGTCAGCAGTTTGTATATAACACTTGGACTTGATGTATTTATGTGAAACTAAAAAATCTAAGAGTGCCAGGTTTTAACATTGATACACAGTGGTCCCCTAGCATAAGGGCTTCAGGCCTATAGCATGCAGGGTGGGGTTGCACTATTGGGTTCCAATAGGACTGACATCACCTTGTAGCTGTAACTCATTTTGCTGCAGCGGACCCTTCATGTAGTGCAACACTAATCAAACATACTTGTTGGCTGAGGCGAGTCCCTCGCACATACGCCCATGATGTCAGACATGTACCTTTAGCCGCACATGTGCACACTTACACACAATCTCAAACACCACAAAGCATGATCTCACACATGAACATGCTCACATGCTCAGAGGCAACGTCCCGTAAATTTGTAGTCGCCTCCGTGCCCGTAAGTACCACTGGGGTCCCCATGGCGTGAGCAGTCCTTTTTAGCCGTATTATTTCTCGTACATTCCCAGACAATGTCCGCGGAGGGATCGCAGGAATCTCACCATGATGTAATCAGATGTGACACGCTAGCTGCAAGCGGGAAAGGTGTTGTTATCATTGTCTGATACTGAAGCTTAAATCAGAGAGATAAAGTGTGTTGTACATTTAATTCATGTGTATGCTGAGCTTGCAAAAAACACTTGTTAGCATCTATACTTCAAGCTAACGTGTGTATGTGAGATCATACAATGTAATACTTTTCTACAGTTTAGTGCATGTCTGTTTACATGTATGTGCACATGCGTTCTCCCTGCCTGAGGCCCGCCGTGGGCGCCGGATAGCAGCACACGCGGCTAACACACCACAGGTTGCTGTGTGAGACAGGCCAGGTCGGCTGGTGACAGTGTGCAGCCCCTCTCCTGCCTCATTTATCTGCTGTGGCAGCGGACAGAATGCAATTTCCTGCGAGGGGGAGGCCGGGGGATGGAGTGGTGGGATGCAAAGAACATCAAAGGCCCATGAAAGCTATCAGGAACTTGAGTACTGCCAGCGCTGCGTGCCAACTCACCAGCCCCTAGCTCACCCTGCGGTGCACCCGGACGTCAGCTACGGCTACACACACCATTCACACAGTGTTTGTTAATATGTGTGTGTGAGTAGGATAAAAATACCCCTCCATTTAGAGGCTCAGACACCTTGAGCTGGAGCACTCAGAGCGGCCATTAGGCATGTTGCAGTATGAGGAGAAGGTCACAGTTTATCACCCCTGCCACCCTACCTCTCCAACACAAACACCCGCCTGCTGTCCCTCCCTCCACCCGTCCTCCGGCTGCTATCAGTGAGGTGAGCGGACGGGGCAGAGCGGGGAGGTTCGATTAGGACCATTTGGTGGTGTGCGCGCTCTGTAGTGGACCCTCTAAATGAGAAGCAGCTTGTGGCGGTGTGTTTTTGTGTGTGTTAGCGTACATGTGTTTCGCTTCTGTGCTCATGCTGCCTCTCATCTCGGTTTTAATTCCTTCCTCTGTGTTGACAAGAAAGCATTACAAGTTCTTACTTTGAGCTCTTTATATCCGTTATTTGTATGTGCAAAAAAATTGCTTTCTCATTCCTGCAGTATATACATTCCCATCCCTGCTGTATATATATAGTATACATGTTAACAGTACAGTATGAAAGCAGCTGGCAGCTGGTTAAACAGCAGAGTGCTGACCTCTCTACATCCGAAATGTTTGCATCCATAAGACCACGGCTGGGCCTCAGACAAACACAACATTCCCTGAACACACCAGCCAGCTGTGTGGAGTAGAGTCCTGTGTGGACCCTATCTAGAGCCTATCACTAACAGGACGGCTGGCATGGCCTATGGAATGCTTTTGTCTTGTGCATTACTGTGTGTGGGAGGTCATATAAGTGACCTCCACTCGTTTCCTTTCCGCTTTCACTCAGTCTGCTACATTTGAGCATTTCAGCGCGAGACCACCTTACTTCATCTTTCAGTACCAGCTCTTGGTTGGACGGTTAACCTGGTTACTTGAAAGGCCGGGGCTGGAGGTCTGGTCGGGGGCTGGAAGGCTTGGACACCGGGGGTGGGATATCTTATCACAGCCATCAGAAATGCCTTGTCGGCAGCCATTCATTGGGCTTGGGGAAAATAAACCAAACCGCCCCCCCCTTTCAAATGACTGGGTTAGACAGATAACAGCAGACCAAGGGGGTCCCCTCTCCCCTCTCCCCTTTCCCCACCCGTCTATCACTCTTGCTCCCCCGTCTCTCTCTCTCTCTCTCTCCCGCTCTCTGGCTGGTTTTATTGGAGAGGAAACAGAAAACAGAAAGCCTCAGTGTGGGAAGCCACTTGTTATCTGAGAGTCTTGGGAATCGAGGCCTCGGCCGAGGCTTCACTCAGCGCGCTAATGAAAGCAGGACGATTTGGCCGCTTTCGTTCCCAACATAGTTAGACCCCCCATCCCCATTTCAGCGCAGGTACTTCTTCTGCTTCCATTTACCTCCAATTTCCAGCTTCCTTCTCCATCTTCAGCTGATGGAGAGGTTGTTGCGGACCACCTGCTGCTTGACTCCCACTGCTACAATTATTTTTATCAGTCATACTAATACTATCATTATAATAGTTGTTTTGTAGAGCTAATATTAGCCATATTTCTACTATTATTGTTGTCATTGCCACTATAATGGCTCCCTCTATCCCCCTTTCTCAGTCCACCCGGTCCGGGCAGATGGCTATCCATCGATGAGTCTGGTTCTGCTCGAGGTTTCTGCCTGTTGAAAGGAAGTTCTTCCTTGCCATTGTGCCAAGTGCATTGGCAGGATAAGTTGGGTCTCTGTAAATAATGAAGCGAAGAGTATGGTTTAAACCTGCTCTATTGGTTTGGCGCTGTATATATAGATTCATTGATTGAACGGTTCTACACCTTGACCTCTATGTTTCCTTAAAAGGTAAAACGAAACAGGGATTCTGCAAATGTCTTCTGCTTAACAAATCATTTGTAAGTTCTCACCTGTTGCTCTGGTGCTAACGTAACTTTTCTAGGCATTTACTTGTAGCCTGTAATAATGTGAGATGAGCAGGGCTTTCCCTTAAAACAAGCAGGGCACTTTTAATGCAGCTTCTGACTTTCTTAGAACAGATGTTTTGGATGTTTTTGTGCACAGACCTGCACCTATAGAAAGCATGATGGACAGGTTTTTAAAAGTCACACATGGCCCCTTGAACCATAGAAAATCCTCTCTATTCAACAGTTCATTAAGGCTAGAAGATTTAAGTTTCCCCATCTAAACAATGCCGCAGAGATCCACTAAGTTCACCTTTGTTTGCCACATAGCTGAGGTTTACCATCCCCAGGTGAGCGACTGAGAGCTCCTCTCTGTTCTGACTCCCTCTGTGCCTCCGTGGCTCTCCCAGCGGAGCCGGGGCAGGGAGGCAGCAGGGCCATGTGAACACTGTGTAGTAAGGTAAGACTTGGCCGCCGGGCATCCGGAGAGAGCTCAGCTCCCTTTGTGGTGGATCCCTGACAGGTTGGGGCGAAGCACAGACCAGCCCCTCCCATCCACTTTCACCTGTGATATTGTCCCAGGTGGAGGGGGTGGAGGGGTTGCAGAGGAGGCACTGAGATGTCCCCATAGGGCACGGCTTCTGTGTAGCACGATATCCCAGTGGGCTTTGCCGGCCTCCAGAGAGAGGTTAAATGAAGCCAGGGCTGTCTGATGGACAAAGGCCGCAGGTCAGCACCCGGCCCTTTGATCCAGTCCTGCCCTCTTCAGACCACAGAGCCAGACCTTTTTGTTTCACCTTGCTTTTCTATCCCCAGGGCTAGCCCCCTTTTTTCCTCTCAATCTGCCCCCGACAATGGAGTCACTTACAAAGCTCTGAGCGCTGTATGGTCTGCCAGTCACCAGAGGGGAGAGGTTTCAAAGGGAAGCTAGTGGGGCTCAGTGTCTCCCAGGTCCCCGGTGAGGAGAAAGATACCGGCTCTTTCAGTACCCAGCGCTGGGCCACAACCCCACAGCTGCACCCGACGCTTTAGAGGCCAACAAAGACACAGGGAGGGAAGCTCATTTATGGGGGTAAACAGAGGAAAAAGGGAGCCGGGAAATTCGTTGACACATGCTTGACTCCACCTCAGCACCTTCCTGTGAGAGGATCTGTAATTTTTGACTTTCTTAAAACTTTAGTGTAGGATAATGACAAGCAGACGTAGGGCAAATACACAGAAGTATTCAAAGGGTTGTAACTTTATAATTTCAGTGCCAGAAAACAGCTTGCTGAAATATGACTTTCATTTTTCTCTAATGGTCAAAAGGGGGAGGAGAGGATTTATCTTGGAGCGGCACATTTTCTTCAGCAGATGTAGAAAGGCAGAAAGGAGCGAACATGTTTTTAGTTTGTCTCCAGACAAAACACTCAGAGACTCAGAGTTGTATAAAAGAGCAGAAGTAGCTTTCTAACACTTTCTCCCCTTCTCTCCCCGTCCTCTGAAGACCTTAAAGTGTCAAGTCCCGCCAAAATAAAAGTGGCTTCTTTCTGTATCCAAGGTTTCATAAGACCAATTTTCATGTAGAAGTTATAAAAACATCAATTATTTTAGCTTTTATTGCAACTTTGGTTTGACAAACACTTAAACTTGATACAGTCGTTAACTTTAACACATGAGGTCATCGCCTTCATGCTAACTACTTAGCATTAATTTTAGCTATTGATTAGGCTATGGGTACCACTGTATTAGCGCTTGTGTTATTGTAGAGCATTACAGTATTCTGGTGTCTCCCATCATAAGAGATATAGGTGTGTGTAATGGGGTTTGTGTGTGGCGGGGGGCCCTGACTGAGGGCCACAGGGGCAGGAATGTAAAGGCTGCCCTGGGGGGCCTCTGTGGTGCTAATGGATTAACAGGCCAGCTTGGCATGCTAATGGAGATTGTCTGTGATGTAATGAGCTTCTAATTAGGTCACCTCTGAGCTTGACCCTCTTGTAATGAGGAGGGCAGAAGGGAGAGGAGGGGGCCGGGGGCTGGTGATAGCACCCTGACCTGCAGGTGTGAACCGGCCCGGGCTGTAAACAGGGCTGGACATTCCTGGCATTCTCAGCTCAGCATCCCCTCCCGAAACTCCCCTCCTCCTGCCTGCCAATAACCCTGCTGTAGCGCTCTGGGTGGATACACACACAGAGAAACAATTGGAGCCACATTTCATGCTCCAAGGTGCTTCCCGGTTTAGCTGAAAGAGAAAAAAAAAGTTCTCTCGAGTTCAGCTATTCTTTGATTGTCGGACACTATTTTTTCTGTATGATATCCCTTTCACAGGGGCGGGGCGGGATTACTCTGTGACCTGAATTCAAATGCTAAAGGCGTCCAGAGGAGGGGAAGTTTATAATTAAATGTGTAGGATTCTTCTCACCCTGTCTTATTGTGGCGTCTCATCCCTCCCTTACTGCCCTCTGCTTGTCATCAAAACCTCTTCTTCCTCAAACTGTCTAACTTGCTCATTCTTTTTCTCTGCCTTGGCACAAAGTGGCGCACTGATACCACCCCACAGCTCCTCTCTGACGGAACAAAACGCCTCTTTATTTCCGAGGGGGAGAATAACACCCAGTGTGCCGCCGAGTGTAAAAGGAAGAGCGACCAATCCATCCGCAGTTATTAGAAATGCCCTGTGAAAGGATTCCAGGACTACTGCCAGCACTTTTATTGCACTATTTATGGGCATTGCTTTGTTGTAAGTGTTGCATTATAACTCTGACAGGGGATTTTACAGTGTGCGTACATGAAACCTCTACTTGTTGATTGAGGTTGAATCATTCTCGAAGATATCTCACTAAGGAGCATTTGGTTCTGATGAGGTTATAGCAGTTTGTGTTGGTGCATCTTAATACTTGAGTGCAGGTGGGTATGCATGCACTTGCACATGGTTGTGTTTGTGTGTTTAGGGTGACTTTAAAGAGCTGGTGTCAAGATGTAGCGTCTGTTGTTCCCACAGGGACAGATAGCATCAGTGTGGTTTATCAGACATGGAGGGCGGTGACCAGGATGCATAGAGCTGGAGGGGGAGTGGCGTGACGAATGACCTTTAGGAGGTCATCGCTCTGTTTGTACTATGGGACTTATCAGATGCCGAGGGCCCGGCTAGTCAATTGGTTGGAGCTCAGTTTTTAGCTCTGAGGCAAAAAAGTGTGAGTTGTTTTTCGGGGGAATGAATCATCAAAAATTCAAGTGAGCGGTGACTGCAGGAAAGACAGGAAATCTGCAGAACAGGTTTTGCAAAGTCAGAAAGACATCAGTTGTTGACATCATAATGGATTCGGTAACACAAGATCTTTCTCAGGGCTAAATGTGTTTAAATTTGAGCACATGTCTCCGGCACAGCAGTTGTGACTGAGATTCTAAGCAGCAGCTTTATCCTACCGCTTAATCGTCTTAAAGTTCAGTGGAGGTTTCAGTACATTCCAACACACTTTGGGGTAAAACGGAAGCATGTCGGAAAGGTCTTGACACACTAATGACCACATAGAATTTCAAATCAGTGAACTATATCGACTAACAATTGGTAAAATGAATGAGTAATCTCCGTTTGGGCAGCTCTCCCAGCCTGGTTAGTAGTTTTTTCCCCCTCTAGACCTCTAAGGGCAGGGAGGTGCAGAGACAGGAACCCCAAAGTAGTAAGTGGACACTCTCTTTATCAGTCCCTCGTTCCCTCTCTTCTTTTAGTGGCCTAGACTCATTAAGCCGTCTATAAATGGTCCGGTCTTAATGAGGAGGCTTTTATAGGGCTCTCCCTGGGCCTCCGGGGGATAATCAGACTCCAGTAGGAAGTCGTCTGTCTTGATAGCCTGCCCCTTTTCTCAGCGGTGGTCCGGTCAGGTCTGAGCCCCAACCTTGCATGCAGTCACACCACCAACTCCCACCTACCTGCACTTCAGTTTCCTTCTTTTTAGTTTCCGTTTTGCTGTCTTTGCCATCGCCCCTCAGTGCAGCTATTTCATGACGCGATAAAAATCAGCTGGTTCCCAGTGCTCAGGCCACTTGCAGGTCTTTTAATTGCCTCCTTCCTCCACCCTCGGCCTAGCCGGCTGCAGCTCTTTTACGAGGCCTAGGCCCCGGACCCACCGACTGCTGCTCACCCTTTCAAGGGTCTTCTTTTTCTCCTAAGGGGTGTCCTTCTGTCCCCTAAGGCACGAGACTCCAATGGTCTCCTCTTTCAGATGAACTGTACAAACATGAGGAACGTATTTTTGTTGGGGGAGTTTGAGGACAGATACAGGGGATGCTAATTTCCGATGTGGTTAGATGTGATGAAGAGGAGCTAGTCCTGAATAAATAAATTAGACACTCTTCAGCCCACGCTGATTTGATATTTAAGACTCGTAGCTTAAAAACTTTGTGTAAACCCACACGGATTAGAGCCTTAATCACAAGCTTGAAATGTCCATTTTGTTTGTGTCAATAAAGCTTGCTTGTACAGCTTTACTTGTGGCTCTGGTGCTCACACGACAGAAGTGTTTACTTATTGCTTAAGTAGATAATGAAGATTCATTTTATGTGTTGCTTTTGGTGATTAAAAGCGTATTCATCAATGCCATGTCAGGCGGTGCTGGAGTGCGGGTGAAAGCCTACCCCTGAGCAGATGTTTACCACAAAGGTCAGAGAGCATGCCGTGTTTACATCAGCGGGTTTAGGACGGACATGTTTGGAATTGGAAATGCTGCTGTAGGCAATGACTTTAATCAAATTACCTTTTTCCTTTCCTCATCCTCTCCCCTTCACTCTTAAGAACGTTCTTTTTGTCTTACAAGATTCAAAACAACTGCTGCTGAGCGTCACCGAGCGTATGTCACTTCCTGCCTTAGGGTGAGTGTGGCCTCTCCACTTCCTCCCTTATTCATTCCAGAGGAGAGCTCTGAAACGCTGCTCCATCCGAGCGAGCAGAAGACCTTGTCTCAGCCTCGGGGCTCTCTAAAAGGCATGCAGTCTGTGATTTTGGAATAAGATATGTAAATGTGGAATGGCCTTTAGTGTGTTTCTAAGAGGAAAGTTACTCAGCAGCTGCTTTTTGTAACTGTGTCTAAAGTCATTCCTTTTAATTCTTGGCAGGAGATACAAAGCGGGGCTGAGAGGAGAGAAGGGAGAGGCATGGCTTATGGGAAATGGAATGATAGCTCAGACCAAAACAAATTGTTTCTGGTTTCACTTGGGCCCGACCCTATTATCAGGCTGAGTGTCAGATCAGACAACTGCTGGAGAGGAGACAGTCCAGATGGAAGAAAGAGAAAAAAATGACCTCTCGGAAATTGCTCGTGCGAGTGAAAATGTCCTTTTAGATTTTAAATGCAGAAATTTGTAGTCCGTGTGTGTGTGTGTTTGTGTACTGTGGAAGGCCAGGAGGTTGAAGGTCAGGTCTAAGGCCACGGTCCTGGCTGTGGGGGGAGGCCAGGATTACCTCTGAGTTGCGGACATGAGGGAAAAGTGAAATCCACTCTCAGATCCTAATGATGTTTTCTTTTGGAGAGAAAAATCTAAACATGTCCATCGCTCAGTAATGTGACCCCGTGTGGGGTCGCAGTCTGGTCACTGCAGGAAAAGCTTGTGTTTCATTCACTGACGCTTGAAACAACACATTTGGGGTAAACTATAAAGGGGTACATGCTTTTGTGTAGGCAGAGAAGTGAGACTTAGAAGAATATTACAGATGTTATAGAGATACCATAAGAAAATTAAGACAATGTAGTAGTAGAGATGATCCTGTACCATTTTCTCCTTTCCAGTACCAATTCTGATACCTGAATTTGTGTATTAGCTGATACCGACTAAAACACATCAGCTGTACACAATTAATCGTGCATGGATGTGATATGATGGCTATAATTGTTCTATTTCCTGGCTTAAAGATGGTGTGACAAAGAAATGTCTTCTTTTTAGTGGTTTGACAGTTGGAATGACTACGAAAGAACATACACTGAGGAAAAAATAAAGAGTACAGAGAATATTTACTTGACATGTCTCTGTCAAACCTGGAGAGCCACTGATTTTTACCATGAAGCTGCTTTATTCTGTACTATAAGGGATTTGTATTACCAGGTCAGTTTGTTTTTTGAGTTGTTTATTTCCGCAGTCATTAAAAACCTCAAGAACAAAGAATGACAGGGGAGTGCCTTTGAATAAGCTAAGCTAATGTTTGCTGCATTTAAGCTCGCACTCCTTCTGGATCTGCTTTGTCTGCTGAAACATCGGAGAAACACTAAATTAGAACGAAACTGCTCTATTCAGTGTTTTAATCGTGTTTTATTATTAGGCGAGTTCGTTTTGGAGAGGAAGAGACCTCTGTGTTTAATTTGGCCACCTTTAAAAACCCCTGGAACGAAGAACGATAGAGGAATGCTAACCTAAGAACAAGCAGAGTGCCTACAAAACAACAGAGCTAACGTTAGCCACAGCCAAGCTCACAATTTCTGACATGAAACTGCTTTATATAGTGTTTTAACCGTTTCTTATAACCAGGTCAGTTTGTTTTTTGAGATGTTTATTTCCGCGGTCATTAAAAACCTCAAGAACAAAGAATGATAGGGGAGTGCCTTTGAATAAGCTAAGCTAATGTTTGCTGCAGTTAAGCTCGCACTCTTTCTGGATCTGCTTTGTCTGCTGAAACATCAGAGAAACACCAAATTTGAACGAAACTGCTCTATTCAGTGTTTTAATCGTGCTTTTATTATCAGGTGAGTTCGTTTTGGAGAGGACGAGACCTCTGTGTTTAATTTGGCCACCTTTAAAAACCCCCGGAACGAAGAACGATAGAGGAATGCTAACCTAGGAACAAGCAGAGTGCCTACAAAACAACAGAGCTAACGTTAGCCACAGCCAAGCTCACAATTTCCGACATGAAACTGCTTTATTTAGTGTTTTAACCGTTTCTTATTACCAGGTCAGTTTGTTTTTTGAGTTGTTTATTTCCGCGGTCATTAAAAACCTCAAGAACAAAGAATGATAGGGGAGTGCCTTTGAATAAGCTAAGCTAATGTTTGCTGCAGTTAAGCTCGCACTCTTTCTGGATCTGCTTTGTCTGCTGAAACATCAGAGAAACACCAAATTTGAACGAAACTGCTCTATTCAGTGTTTTAATCGTGCTTTATTATCAGGTGAGTTCGTTTTGGAGAGGACGAGACCTCTGTGTTTAATTTGGCCACCTTTAAAAACCCCCGGAACGAAGAACGATAGAGGAATGCTAACCTAAGAACAAGCAGAGTGCCTACAAAACAACAGAGCTAACGTTAGCCGCAGCCAGGCTCACAATTTCTGATGTGAAACTGCTTTATTTAGTGTTTTAACCGTTTCTTATTACCAGGTCAGTTTGTTTTGGTGTGCTGGAAACCTCTGTCTGTACTTCAGCTCCTGTTAAAAACCTCAGGAGTGACAAACAATAAAGGCTAACCTCAAAATAAATAGAGCGCGAACAAGCAAGGTAAGCTAACGTTAGCAGCTGCTGGGCTTACAGCCCCTTCAGACCTGCTGTGTCCACCGAACCAAAGAAACAATGATTTTTGACTTGAAATCAGTTCTTTGCTGCTCCTGCTCTACAACAGTAGTTACAGTGCAGTTTGCAGTGTAGGCTACTCTTTTAAGGCGGCAAATAAGAGCAGATTTTCAGTGAATCAAGTTCATTTTATTTGGGGGTATGAATTACAGTGATTGATTGGTGCACTAGTGGCGTAATTGGTGAGTCCCACATTTAAGGCGGTATCGGAGGCATTTCCGATACTGGTATCAGTACTGGAAGCACTTGTGCCTGTATCTTAGTTCTGTGCCTAACATTTAGTCAGTGATTGAAAAGAGTAGCTCTTTTTTATGGGGATGAGTGGGGCATACAAGCAATAAATCATGTCAGATGCCAGCCAATGATGACAATTTATTGCATTTTAATTGGGGGGTGAACGTGTGTGGGATCCCTCTCAAAATCCCCCCTGTGATTGTAAGTAATACTTAAGCTAGCAAAAGGAACCAATTCAGATTTTTTCCAGTATTTTCCACTCCCTGTTCCTCCTCTCTGCCATTTTTACTTCTGTAATTGCATCATCACACCATGTCTTCACTTCCTTCTTCTCGGTCCTCTAGTGACACCTCTGCCTGACTCACAGTGATACCTCAGTGGTGTTATTATCGCTACCGAGTGAAGCATTTGGGTGAGGCTGGCTCTTTGTTGTTGACAGGATAGCGGTGATTAACGTGCCTTCTTCTGACCCCAGCTGCAGCCCGCTCCCTCGGCCCTCCCTTCACGGTCCCTGCTGCTCCTGATGCCTGAACCTGCGGCCCTGGAGACAACCTCCACTGTGTGTGTGTGTTTGTGTGCACTTCTTAGCATGTTTGGGAGGCAGTAATGATGTGTAAGAACGGTGGGGGGTTTGTTTAGGTTGCTTAATTATCAGCTAATCGCTTCCTATAACTTTATAGTGTTTCCACTGTTTTATGGAGAACAGCTTTAGCCGATCCTTTTTTTCTTTCATATGGAATTTGCCTAAATGGTGTGATGTCATCCTTCCCCGCCCCTATCCATCCATCCAACTCGCCTCGGGGCACCATAGACAAGGAAAATTAGAGGGGAACTTTCACATAAAAGACGAAGGCTTGGCTGCTTTCAAACTGAGTCAGGTGATGCAAAGGAAAACAGGTATTCACCGGCCGGGTTCATTTTCAACTGCTCAAAAGCGACAAATTCATTTTTAATCACAGAAAAAACATCAGGGAAGTTCTTTTCCAGACAGGCGCTGTAATCAATTTCTCTTCAGCGAGGCTCGCTGGAATGGTAGCTGACCACAAAGCCTGCTAGTTAGCCAACCGCATTAAAGTTGGTCTGTTGAGGAGATGTTGGATTAAAGAACAGGCCATAGGCGAGCCCTGAAACCACCCACTGTTTCTTGTGTGGTTCAACTGTTTGTGGGTGGAGATGTGCATGCAAGGTGTGTGGATGCAGACGTGTCTTAACATTCTGCCTCTGTGCATGCACGCTTTAGCAAAAAACGGCCACTGCCCAGAACGAAACTCAAAACTCCCCACAGCAGGCTTCGAGCCTACTCGCTTTTCCATCGACCCCAAACACAACCTGAGCTTTATTTCACGGCAGAAAACAAAAATTAAGAGCAGAGTTTCTGCTTTTACCTCGGCTTCTGTGTATCTGCCTGCCTCTCGCTCGCTTCTGTTCCTTCACGTCCCAGATATAATTATAGCTGTCCGAGAGATGATTATATGTTTACTCTGGAAGCTGGCCGACTGCCTGTTCCCAGTCCCCGAGAGGCTGCCTCTCAAAGGGGTTCCTCTTGAAAAGCACCACAAAAAGTGGCTTAAACGCATACAGGAGCCGACAGAATGAGTCAATACTGAAAGAGAGAGAAAGTGGCGGTGCTTTCATGTTTTAATATCTATTTAAACGGCACTATCCACCTCATTTTTTCTCTGCCTCCTCTCTTGATCCGGACTGGTTAGTAGAGTCTGGCCAACATGCAGCAGGCTTGGCGAAGGCTGGAATGGAGGTTTTGGGAGTCGCTAAATGAATGCCTTTGAGAGACGACAATACATTTATATTCACACAGACAACAATCAGTCTAACAGGCTTCAAAGATATATCTTCTATTGAGTGTGAGGCTAAGTGGGAGAACAATGAACTTTTCATCCCTCGTTTGCACAAATAGCTTCTGTTATCTTTGCATTGTTTATTATGTAGCGATTTTCTGGCCAGCTAATTGGTCACAAAGAAGCCACAAGTTACACGTCACTTATTTTAGGTAACATGGCATTAACAAAATTAATTTAGTTTAATGGGTTAAATCATGGCCTCCACAGTCCACGCCTTAACACTGCATGTAGTTTAGGTGTCGGCACGGCCAAATGAAGTGTTTTTAATGACCCAAGGCAGAATTTGCAGACCACTCGTTCACGTTGCCTAGCAATACCCATTAATCTCCTCATGGCTGCTATGCATAAAGGTCCCTTTAGGCCAGGCAAAGGTCATCATTCCACACCTAATTAACACTCCCCACACTCCACACATACGCCGACACCTCATTCACACCGAATGCATTTTCTGTAGATAAAACCATACAGCAGCGTGTTTGAGGGTACAGTAGAATGCAAAGCCGGACCAAAACATGTGCTTATGTCATGCTTTGACTTGTTTACAGTTTGGTATTTCTGCAGGCAGGCAGGGCTGACCTGTAACTGTTAGTTGACTGGTAATCCTTGGGAATTTGCAACAGCTAATCACCTCATAACATGCTCAGAACTGTGGGCCAGTTTGACAGGAATGAGCGCAAGAAAGTTGCACACAAAGAAGCAAAAGCAGGAAATTCAGTGTCCGCTATCAAACCGCTTTCCAACATTGTATAAACAAATTGAATAGTTCGTTGCAGAGCGCTGGGAGGACGGAAGGACAAGCCAATAGCTGAGTTTGCAACATTATTTTTGTTGAACTGTGATCATGAACATAATGTTTGCCTGAGGGGTCCACAGAGTACATGTTGGCCCCAGTAAGGTTAAAAGTTGGATGCACACAGCTTGTATATTTGTGGATGTTTGGTTGTAAACTGCTCTTGGTTTCCAGTTACCTAATTTCCTGAATGAGAACAAATAAATAAATACACACTCGCATAAAGAGACTTTAGACGCACTCCGGTTTTATCGCCATAATTCGATCTCTTTTTTTTTAGAGGTAACGGACGAGCACACACACACGTATACACACAGATACTCCTTTTAGCTGCAGACATACCGAAGCCCACGCATCCAGGCTCGCCTCACTGCTGTCCTTGTAATGGGGCGGTATCAGTGCTCCCTGAGCCCAGGAAGGACGATAAAAGCCAGGATAGCTGCGTTTTATCTGCTCTGCTGAAAGTCAGCCATTGACACCATGCACTTTGGAGGAAGTATCACTCAGTAGGGGGACCTATCTGTCCTCTCGTCTCCACAGTGATAGTTACTTCCCCTTTCTGGAGCAGGATCAGAAACATAGAGACATATCAGAGAGCGGCTGCTATTAAATCTTTTACTGTCGCTACAATACTTATGATTCAGTTTCATGTTTGATTATGGACTCTCGGAGTTGATAAGACACTCTACTTTTCTGTTTCTATCCAGCAGATGCTAAAGGAAAATTGTGGTAACAAAAAAAAAATTTTTTTCAGTGTTGGCTTTTATTCCCTTTGGTAATAATTCTATTCTTTTTTTTAAGTCCTAATGGACGAAGTCTCAGGTCTTAAACAAGGAACTAGGCAACAGAAGGTTTGCCATGCAGGTTTTACAAAAACTAAAAATCAAAAAAAAAAAATCATTTTTTGTGCATTCATTTTAAGATTTGGATTATCTGGCTAAACTCTTTACAACATGTCTGACACTCAGACTTCTCATGTTTTTTGCTTCCTCAAATGTCATTAGCCCTTTTTCATTGCAATTCCTCCACAGAGCCGCAACAGAGCTCCTTTGTCATTTTACATTGAACCAAGCAACACCGGGATGAAGCCACCCTTGCATGTGTTTTTACATAGCGTTACAACTTTACAAAACGTGCACTGGGTGTACACAAACACAGGGCGCTGTTCTGCCCTGCTGGCTTCTCTAGTCCTTTTTACACTGCCAGTTCAAGGCGGGATTATTACGCCCCTGTTACGTTCCGTCTTCTATGTATAAAGCACGGAGGCAGAATGGTGGGGCAAAGTCGTTCCGCCTCCGAGCCGGCATCTGAGGTAGTAATAGAGGCGAAACGGCATCTGTGTAAACTGCAGAGCCGGCAGGGCGGAACAGCGCCGTGTGTGTGTATTTGAAGCACGCGCTGTTTGTTTACACCTCGCGTATGTTTTGCTTCCACTTGCCGGCATTGCTTGGTCCAATTTAAAATGACAAAGGTGGCATGAGGACGCTGAGGGGAAACCGCAGTGTAAAAAAGGCTACTGTTTAGACTGATGCCGCTTCGTCTCTGTTACGCCTCTGTCACTACCTCAGAGGTGGAATGACTTCGCCCCACCATTCCTCCGTTCGTTTTACATAGAAGACGAGACACAACAGAGACGTAATAATCCCATTTTGAACCAACAGCGTAAAAGGGGCTGTTGAAATAATGCTGTTGGATCCCAAAATGTTAGCCATTACTTTGGTGAGTGCATCAATAATCAGAGTCAGAGCTGCCAAAATAAGACCCAGGGTGAACTAAATCATCTCAAGAGAGCTAATTTAACAGAGCAGCTGTAAATGACAGGAGATGTAGAGAGCTTTAATTCCTTGTTGACAGTAGAGTGTGTGATATCAGAAGGCCCGGTCTTATTTGCGGTATTGTGTCCACATTGGCTCACTTATAGCTAACAATGACTCAGTGTCTCCCACTTAGCCTCTTTATCCTCCCAAACTGGTTGTTTTTTTCAGCATTGTAGTCAATTTAATTCTTTCCCAATCACCCACTTCACCAACGGCAACCTCAACAAAACAGTCAATCACGGGCAGCGCCTATTTTTACCGTCAGACAAAAGGAACAAAACCGGAGTCGGTGGGTTCGTCCTCTATAATTTGATTGCTGACAAGAGAGGGGAAAAAGGGTCTGTCAGCTTAGCGCCGATACCCAACAAAGGGCAATCTCATTGTAAACGTTGTAGCACTCAATTGCTGGATGATGGGGTGTTGGACAATGGAACAGCAGGCGGCGCCGGGCACGGCGAGGAGCCTCCCTGTGGTTCTCTACCAGAGTAATGACAGCCTAAGTGCCAACAGCAGGTGTCTTCCATTCAGCGCAGGGTAGGTTAATAAAGTTTCTCCCTGAAAGTCAATAAACAAGAGCTTGTTCACACACTGGCTAATTGTGCTCGGACTTGTCCGTCCTCTCCCTCTCTCCCTCCCTCTCGCGCTGGGTCTCTAACTATCTCCCGTCCTCTCTCTCTCAATACTGCAGTTAATATAGAGGGGAAGGACAAGATAGAAAATAACAGAAATGAGGAGAAACCAGACATCTGTACCAGGAGAAAAAACCTGATTCTACAATGGCTGTTACAACATAATCTTGCTTAACTGTATGATATGGTTTAATCCAGTGGCTTCATTTGTCTAGACAGGGATGGCAATTAAAAAAATAAGATGTAATCATTGTTTCATTTTCAGTTTTAGCCACCTTTGGCAAACATAATTTTCCCAAAACCAAGATTGTTGCAGGTTAAACATCAACATCTTACATGGTAACCAGTCACTGCGCTTTGTTTCCTTCAAATACAGCTTAACATTGAGAAACAGAGCAGTTGGTAGTGTCCCGTTTGTCTCCCTACCTGTAAAGCAAGGTTATTAATCTTACATGGGATATAAATACATTTGTTCATACCAGAAAAAAGTGCCATAAGCACAATCTTTTCTTTTAACATTATGGTGACATGGGGTGGGAAGAGAGGTACTGCCCAAAGTGAAGGAGTTCAAGTATCTTGGGGCCTTGTTCACGTGAGATTGACAGATGGGTTGGTACAGCATCAGCAGTGATGCAGGCGTTGTACTGGACCGTAGCGGTGAAGAAGGAGCTGACCTGTAAGGCGAAGCTTTCAATTTACCAGTTGATCTATGTTCCAACCCTCACCTACGGTCACAAGCTAGTGACTGAAAGAATGAGGTCGCGGATACAAGCGACCTAAATGAGTTTCCTCCTCAGGGTGTCTGGGCTCAGCCTTAGAGATACAGCAAGGAGCCTGGACATCCGGAAGGAGCTGGGAGTAGAGCCGCTACTCCTTCGCATCAAAAGGAGCCAGTTGAGGTTGTTCGGGCATCTGATTAGGATGTCCCGGGGTGCCTACCATTGGAGGTTTTCCGGGCAAGTCCAACTGAAAGTAGACCCTGAGATAGACCCAGAGCCCGCTGGAAGGGTTATATATCCCACCTGGCCAGGGAACACCTCAGTTTCCCCCAGGAGGAGCTGGAAATTGCTGGGAAGAAGGACATCTGGGCTAATTTGCTTAGCCAGCTGCCAACGCGTCCCAGACCCAGTTAAGCGGAAGAAAATGGATGGATGGATGGATTATGGTGACAACATTTGTTCAGCAACCTACAATCTTTCCCTTACTGTAACCTACCTTTGCTTTACTGTTGCTCAGAGACTCCTCACCTGGCCCCAACTTACCTTCTGCCTGCTCCCTTTTGGTTCATTTGTCGGCTTCAGCTGAGTGCTATCCCGGTTCTGGACACGCTGCTCCCTTGACCATGACTCCAGCCTGCTCCTCCACGTTACTGTTGCCCTTCCATGAACTGTTGTGTGTGAGCCATCACCTTATAGCACTCACCCAGCCCATCCCAGTCCATGACTCTTATGGTTCTAGCCTGTAGTTTTTACTGAGCTGTGTTTTCTGTTGCCTGTTTGCTCCCGTACCTGCCGTAGCTAAGATTAAAGGTTATTACCTACAGCCCCTGCTTTCAGTGTGCTGCATTTGGGTCCAAACACACCCCATTGTAATTGTAAGCTGTACAAAAGTTGGACAGAAAACCTGAGGACATTTGCATTTCTTTCGGAAAGGCAGGTAAAGGAAGCAGAGACCAGACAAAACAGTATGACCAGTATGCTATCTGTGGCCCACTAACCCCTGCCTAATGATGGACACCACTTTGGATTTTCACTTGGACGTTGGTGCAACACACAGCTGGGAATACTGAAGAATGCTGCAAATACAAGGGCTTTTTAATGGGCCAAAGACTCAATCATCATTGACCGCCGTATATCGATCAAAATAAAGGTTTTGATAAATATGGTGGTCATTACAGAGTTGTGTATAAAAGCTTTTATGCTCCTAAATCAGAATTGATTGCAGACCTAAATCCTGAGGTTTGGAATCGTCCATCAAAGATGTTTTCCCGAAGGATACTAAACTGTTCCTTCACGAGTTTTATGAGCAAGTTCAGTTAGTGTCGGGGACCAAAAAATTGTAAACAACTTGGAATTTCAAAATAAGAATCTCCCGATTCTTCTTCTGATGTGGAACCTAGCTGTAATCCTCTTTGAGCTCACTGACCGTCCTCCGTGTTATGGATATCTGTCACGTTTCTCTGCATCACTCGAGTCTCTGAGGCTTGAGTTCCATCTTTAACAAGAGCTAAGTAAACAACTCCTTATGTTAAAGGGGGAAAAAATGAGCGGAGAAGCCAGGAAAGTCAGAGGAAAAGCTTTCACAGAAAAGAGAGAAAGGAGGGATGGAAGGAAAAAAAAAAAAATCTCCCACACCACAACCATGCAGCAAATGAGTTCAGTGCAGTGAACCTGTGTTCTGTGTTTGGCAATGAGCAAAACAGGGGGAACATGAAATGATATCTCAGCGCATTCATCTTGATAAGAGCAGAGGATGTTGAGGCGTAATAGGAACAACATGGCTGGTAATGAGAGGAACGAGGCATGATGGAGGAGTTGACATGGATTACCAGCATTCCTCTTGATGGGGTTTTATGGAGGGAAAAAAAGAATAGCGCTCCCTCGTTTATTTGATTTTAGAGGTTGTGGTTGTGGAGAAGGAAAAAAAGTAGATAAATGCATGTTTCATCAGGGCTAAATATTTCCACCCCGAGAAAAAATGCCGGAAAGCAAACACAAGCCAGATTGTGGACTAGCGGTAGGACGATTGTGGGTATTTGTTTACATGTTGTACTATGTGTGTGTGTGTGTGTGTGCCTTAGCAAACAAATACCCAGCCTAACCGCGCTCCATGGCATAGCAGGTGCTTCTAAAACAATGGCGGCTTAAATGTGAGTGTTTACCTAAGCTGCTCCCCGCGCTTTTATTTTGAAGTGTTTACCAAATAAAAGAGTGGAGGGAAGAGGCAGGAGGTTGATTAGAAGGCCTGAAGTGAAAACACTCAGCGCTGACAGGTTTGCTGAAAGGCTTCCATCAAAATAAAAGTTTTTCTCGTCTCTTCACGTGCCAAAAAATCAGTCGCTCCGAGTTCATTTTTCTCGTGGTCGCAGATCCTAAAAGTATCTCAGTCCTACGTTCAAATCTTTTACTTTCAGATGTTTTCTGAAAAGGAAAAGTCTGCGCATGAGGTCACACAGGACACACACACAATGATGCAGCTCGGCGGCGTGTTCACACTTCCTGGTGTTAAGTTCAGTCGATCTCCCGTTGTATCCACACAGCCAGCAGCTCCCTCGCATTTCTGGAATGACTCACATTTCTTCTTCTCCTCTTTTTAATTATTGCTCATCTACTTTTCATCTCCAACTCCCCCCCCCCGCCCCCTTTTCCTTTCCTCCCTCCTGACTCGTCCTTTCTGCTGTGTCACTGTCGGAAACTGAAGCGAGATCAAGAGAAAGCGAATCCACCGAGCTGCGGTGAAGGATACTCCCGTTTCACTCATCTGGACTCCATTTTGTTTCCTTTAGATGTTATCGTTCTGTCACAGCGCTTTGCAATACAACAATAAAGACGGCTACGTGAGTGGATTTAAGTGTTTAAAATAAACAGGATTTGTAACATGAGAACTGTTAATTTTCTTAAACGCTACATCACCAGTCCCAGAACTTTATTTCATAAACAGGATTACTTACCACTTGATGTCATCACTGATACATGTTTTTCCCATGCTCCCTGACAGCAGCACTCGTGTACAACAACAGATTCACGTACAGAGAGTGAAGGGATGAGAACTTATCCCACTGCCGTCTGACAAATAAAGCAGTTGGTTGATAGAAATGTGTAGCTGAAAAGGGCGACTACAAGAGGAAATGTTGCTTAATGTATAGAAAGAGTTTGGAGCTTTTAACTAGAGTAGTAAAGGCCTCAGAAGGCCACACATAAGATGCCAGATGAGTCGTATTATTCCTCCAGCATGTTCAGGGTCGACCCCGGGTCTGGACCCAGCCGGAAAACCTACCAAATGTAGAAGTCCAGGGAAAGGTGAAATCTTATCTTCATAGTTTTTCCCATCATTTCTATCAGATTTGAAACGCCTGGACACAAGACAACTGTTCAAGAGGAGAATTCCAACATGGCAACAAAGAAAAGTTATGAGACAAACTAGCATGCTTAGCCAGGTTGTCTAAGGGTGCTTTCACACCTGACAGCTTTGGTCCGTTCGTCTGGACAAGTGAGAACACACATTGGAACTCAGGTGTGGACCATGGTCCGCCAGAAAAGACGGGACTCGGTCCGTTTCCAAACAAACCGCGGTCCTGTTCGATTCAGGTGAGAACATAACAGACTTTAAGTAGGACCTAATACAGGAAGCAAACTAAAACATTGTGGGTTGTTAACGGATGCTGACACTTGCAGAGACAGAGACACAACCAGGCAGCAAGATGAGTAGAGGAGGAGCGACAAAGTGGGGGCTCTAATAGAAACATGGGCTGACCAAACAATGTCATAAATGCTTGTCCAAACGCACAAGAATACGGAGGTATTCAAACTGTTTAATGAAAAGTAAAGGAGAGTGGAATTGATCGAACTGTGGAACAATGTCGGTTAAAAGTAAAATATGATTGAGTAGTGGGCTCTCGCTCTCCTCTTATTTCGGGGAGTTTTCCCACATTGAAATTCTGACCAATCAGAAAGCAGCTTTTCCTCACGCAACAAAACTTTTGGTCCACTAGTAAAAGCGAGGCAAAATGCAACATTTCAACAATTTGGTCCTCGATTTGGATCAAACAAACGCACTTTAGGTGTGATAGCACCCTAAATTGTTCGTTAAAGCACAGAAACCTTTTTGGAAGCTCAACTACGGCAAGCAAAAGGGGTCAAATTAACCAGTAAATCAGCATACAGCATCCTTTGTACTTTTGAAGGCAAGAAAGTGGACACTTTATAAAAGTTATAATAACTCCATCCATCCATTGTCTATACCGCTTATCCTGTTCAGGGTCGCGGGGGACTGGAGCATATTCCAGCTGTCATTGGGCAACATGCGGGGTTACAGCCTGGACTGATCGCCAGTCACCCACATCTACGGACAATTTGGAGTCACCAGTGAACCTAATGAGCATGTGTTTGGACTGTGGGAGGAAGCCGGAGTACCTGGAGAGATCCCACGCATGCACGGGGACAACAGGGGGGTAAACTCCACACAGAAAGGCCCACTTCGTCTGGGTTCGATCTAGGAACCTTCTAGCTGTGAGGCGACTAACCACTGCACCACCGTGCAGCCCTTATAGTCATATCAAAATGAAAACATGCTACTGGAGTCTGTTATGTACCGTTATATTTCACCCAATAGAAGAATGTTTCTGTTTCAGAAGAGACCGATGAGCAGGACTCTCGCTTGCACATTTATCTCTGCTGAAAGTGATGTGAGAAGGTAACTCTAAACTTTCACACGTTATCCTTATCACCTTCAACTAAATCACCACGGTAATGGCAGCCATGTTTTCCAAGCTCCCCACCATCAGTTCCCTTCTCTCTCCTCTGCCCTTGTCCCTCGCCCCCTCCTCCCTGCGTCTCTCCTTGTTATTTTTTTTCCTCTTCGTTTTTTCCCTTGATTTCCTCCGATCTGCCCCACAGAGCCTGAGCCAGAGCACCTGCAAGCCCTCACTTTGAAAGATGTTGCAGGCCCAAGAATGCGCGCAGTAAACACATGAGAGCTGTATTTATAATAAATCAGCTTTATGGCCCTCTGATGGAGGTGATATCAGTGAAATTTATGCTGAGAGACCTCGCCGTGCTTAGCAAAACAGCTGCGAGATAGCACCGCAGACCCCCCCGAACCACCACCACTACCTTCGCCCCACCTCCGCCGCCTCCACCGCCCCACTCCACCCTACCCAACGACCCGCCTGGTCTGACTGGGGTTAGAGAGCCCAGCACAGTCCTCCTCTCTATGTGGCGGGGCCTGCGGTCCCTGGAACGGTAAAGTCCGGACTGAAATAGAGTGTGGGCAGGGTGGCGGTAGTGGGTAACAGTGTGTGTGTGTGTCTGTGTGTGTCTGTGGTTGTGTGTATGTGCAGTCATACGTGTATTTAATGTAGGCTGGGTTGCACAAATAGCAGAAGCCTCATGGAAGAGACCGGATGAGTGTCGGGGAGTTTTCAGGTTGAACTCTAGATCAGTGTTATCTCCGTGTTTCTGGTTGGATTGTACTGATTTGAACACCTTTTTGGAAGGTGTGTGTGTGTGTGTGTGTGTGTGGCAAGATTCTAGCCTCCATCTTTGTTAAATACAGCCTTTATCTGCCTTTCAACATGTGTCTCCTGCGAGCCAATCAAAGCACAGGGCTAAAAAAGGGTTAAACATCTTTGTCATCTTACTTTAAAACCCTGGGCTTAACAAATTCACACATCCTGTACTACTTCTGCTATCACAAGCCAAGCTGCACACACACTGACACACACACTGCTACTCCCTCGCCCATCCAGCCTCCTCTAACCAGTCCAGATGGTTTCTCTCACCGCTGCAGCGAACGACCAGAAAACAAATTTAAAAGCAATGATGTCACAGCCGCGTCTGCGTCGTACGGTTTCACATTACAGCACCCATTCCCATCATTCCACGATGAAAGGTGACCACCCGCCATTATTTGGTTTCCAGCAGATGCAGGCAATAATAACAGCGGCTGCGGCCCCGATGGTTAGGAGCGTTCTTAAGGCCTCTAAAACGCTGTGGAGTTACACATAATCAGGCCCCGAAATAAACCGCGTAAACAGTGAATTACTGTGTTTTCCTCTGATGTCATCTCCTGCCTGTTTGGCCAAGAAGGGTGCAGCAGCTTCTGTAAATGTTTGTTGTCCTTTTGTCAACAAGCCAGAGTGAGGAGCTCTCATGCAAACATGTTGCCGATTTGGTATCACGAGGAAATAACTCACAGGTGGATGAGCACAGTATGACTGTTTGTGACCTCAGCTGGCTGTATGTAACTCTGATTATATCATGAGAGTGTGTTGAATCCTTAAAATGAGGCAAGATTGTCCTTCTCATTCTTTGGCAATGTCTGCCCAAGTGCTTTTGAGCAAGGTGCTAATAATAGCACAGTGGTTGGCGTTAAAGTTGTAAGCAGGAAAAGGTCACATATTTCACTGGCATTGTTTAGACAGAAAGCTTAAAAATAAAACACACGGATGTTTGCTGTTGTCGAGTATCTCGGGGATATGGATAACTGATCGTGAGACTGACAGACGGATCGGTGCAGCTTCAGCAGTAAAGCCGGGGCGTTGTACCAGACCGTCGTGGTGAAGAGGGAGCAGAGCCTGAAGGCAAAGCTTTGGATCTACCAGTCGATCTACGTTCCAACCCTCGCCTATGGTCATGAGCTTTTTGTGGTGACCGAAAGAATGAGGCCGAATTGAGTTTCCAACGAAGGGTTGCTGGGTTCAGCCTTAGAGACGGGGCAAGGAGCTCAGACATCCAGGGGGAGCTCGGAGTAGAGTTGCTACTCCTTTGCATCGAAAGGAGCCAGTTGAGGTAGTTCGGGCTTCTGATCAGGATGCCTCCTGGGCGCCTTCCTTTTGGAGGTTTTCCCAGACCCATATATTCCGTCTGGCCTGGGAACGCCTCGGAATTCCCAAGATGGAGCTGGAAAACGTTGCTTGGGAGAGGGGCGTCTGGGTCACCTTGCTTAGCCTGCTGCCACCGCGACCCGGCCCCAGATAAGCAGAAGACAATGAGGAGGCCACGTTCAGTCTGTGTATGGCCTTAACATTTGGGATCTATGTTGTATTTCCCAATTTTTCTAATCACAAAAAGGCTTAGATCGAAGTTGCATTTGGAAAAACACAACATGGATAAAAACCCTTATTGTGATTTAAAGTTTCCTCCTTGTGTGTCATTTGTAATAAATAACGGCTAGCTAGCTGTGACAGGAGGAGAACAGGAATCCAGCGAGAACCGTGCTGTGATTTTACCCAAACCAGTTCCTCTCCTCGCTCCTCGGTGTTCTCACCTCCTCTCCCATGCTGCGACCCAGGCTCCCTGTGGGTGGGGTAAAGAACTGGAAGGGGAAACCGGCGTAGTATAACGCAACAAATTTGGCAAGCCAACCCCACACCTTCCACTGCCGCGTTTGAGCAGATGCCATGAGGACCAGCGGGCTCCCACAGCAGGGAGCGGGCTTCCCGATTTTCGCACCTATACAGCTCCTGAGGAGAGAAAGCAGCTCGGGAGGGGAGGTGTTTGTGACAGGAACAAAGAGAACAGAGGGAGGAGAAGGTTTACTCGCATTCACTGTTTTCTTTCTTTATTTTTAGTTGCGTTCTGGTGAAGATCAAACTCAGGATAATATGTTTACATGTATCTTTTTTAGATCCTACTCCCGGATATCCACGCACATATAAATAAACAAAACCTTTCAAATGAGCCTTCAGATGCCATTTAACGTGAGCCAAACCACTAAAGACAACAATAACTGGAATAACACAGACACATGCATCACTATCCTGGCTAATATCACTAAAACTGTGGTACTTTTATTTACCTTTTTTTCCCCTAAAAAAAGCTTTTATTCCATGAGCTTATTTAGGTTTAGGCTTTGGTGAGAAGGATCTGATGTTTGCGTGCGTCAACACAGAAATGGCGTGTTTGTGTTTCATGCATGATAAAGGGATATTGATGTGCGTATAAACACACAGTCATAAAAAGTGAGATTTTCCTATGCAGGGAAGGGGCTTTGAATGCATCATTTTCTCAAAAGAAAATCCATAGCTTCCTGGTACGAGCATAATTCGGTGCTTTACGTCTGTGTGTAAAGTTTTAATGCTCCTGACTCACGTTGGGATCACCAGTCTCTGTTTGTTTGTTTGTTTGTTTATTTATTTATTTTATTGTTAGCGGAAAGTTTGTGTCATGTCAACGGGCCCCGAGGACCAGCGGTGAAGCTGCGCAGAGGGGAGAGAAATGTGGCTTCAGTTAACTGAATCCATTACGGAGTCTCTGAAAGAACAGTGACTAAATCTGACTGTTTTGCCTCCTTGGCCTTATTTGTGTTTGTTTGTAGAGACCGGAGCATCTTTTACTACGCGGCTTTAGAGGCTCTCGTATTCTGTTGCGCCGACATTACAAACTCTCTTCTCTTTCAACGAGAGGCTTGATTCGACGTGGAATTACAGGTAATGTGACTAAGCATGCTTTTAAGAGCTTCCCAGCAGTCAACAACTCGAGTTACATCTGGCCTCGTAACTATCTGATTTAGGATCTGCACAGGCCCACCAGGTGCAGACTATAACTTTAACTAGAGAGAATTAAAATGCGCCTGCAGATGGATTTAGAGATCAGATTAAGCTGAGCACTAATATTAAAGAATTCTGATAATACTCAACAATATATATGCTTTTATTGTGAAAAAACTCCACGGACAGCCCAAAAGAGATAATGAAATGGTCCCATTAAGAAGTCTCGCCTATAAAAACCACATAAGTGAGTCACACTGCTGTCACAGGTGACATGATACTTCAGTATGAACAAGGGCACTGCAGTTTATTTGGAGTGTATCCCACATACACCGTCCTTCTGTGGTAAATACTCAGTAGGGCAACAAATCTCAGGCTGGAAATAGTCCCTTAGAACGGTACTATTTACTCCTGTTTGAGTCATGTTTGCTGAAACCTAAAGTACCCGTCTATTTTCAGAGGTTTTTTAAAAAGATGGAAGTATATCTGTGACCTGGTTTTAAAAGTCTTAAGCAGGAACAGAAATAAGAAAAATACGTCCTTACCATTTAAGAGGATGACCTCTCGTCACATGTGCGTGTCTGTGCGTGCACACACGGTACAGTGCGTTGCGTTAGCGTGCCTGCCTGAGTGTATGTGGGGTAAACTGTATCCCACCCCTGAGCTCCAGCTCTCAAATCAAGGCCCTGAAAGTAAACAGTGCACTGCCAGAGGACCTTGTTTATCAAATCTGCAATAGCACTCATAGAGCAAAATTACCTACAATTACAAGCCCAGCTAGAAATTAAGTTTTCAGTCAGCCATCCAGAAAAAGATCATAGGAAATCCTGCAAAAGGAATTCTTCAGTAGTCCCCCTTTGCTTGAAGTACCATTTTTTCCTAAAACGCTATACTGCCAGGGGAAATATGTTCCCTGGATTTTCTGAAAAGGTTTATATAGCTTCCATGCACACTAACACATGGTGGTTGAGTGTGTATATGTCACATCATGGTCATGTTTCTAGAATTTCCTCCCGAAACAACCACAACAGGCTCAAACTTCCAAGCACGAGAGCTTTGTTGCTACCGGCCTCGCCAAGTTGTTCCGACCACTCCTAAAACGTCAGCCGTTCCAGCAAAAGCAATTACGTGCCCCTGCCCTGAAAGCAAAGTGGAGAGGTTCTCTCTTTAAAGTGTGTAAAATTCCCTCCTAGTTTAATTATGTGGTGCAGGGTGGAACCTGGAGGCTCTGCTTCAACATAAGAGCATTTTCCATGGCCAGACTATGCAACATACTGGTTCCCACAGAGGGATCGGAAGCACGGCGGATCCCAAAAAACCTGGGTTACAGCATTCCTGGATCTGTGAGCAAGTGTGGTGACCTAATCGCCTGACCACCTACCGCTCCGTGCCAAATCCCAAGCAGCAGGCCAGACACCCCTGAGAGCAACATCCGACTGCACCATGAAATATTACGTCAGGAGTGACTCATTGGACACCGAGCCTGGGCTAGAACAGCTCTACATCCTCACAAACACAGGAGCTCAGATCAGACTGGATTAATCCGGTGATTTAACCGTATCACAGAGGGGAAATGTGTCATTTCTGGCAGCCATGTTATTCAGCTTTGTAATGTTACAGTACATTTAACAGACGCTGTGACGGCGTGTACAGTAACAGAGGAGGTTTTTGCCCGGAAAAAGTTTCATAAACAACAGCTAAACACGTAATTTTATAGTCACATAAAATCTATGAGCCATGTAATAGCTAAATATGTAATAAAACTTCCCATAATTAATAATTACTTAAAGGGTTTGAATCCAACAAAATGCCAACTATTTCAAAATCTGATTTATTGGCCTCATTGAGGGAAAACATGTATAGGAAAAACATGTATATATGAATGACAAAAGTCTCTCCTCCATTCTGCATCCAGATGTTGTGCAGTGTGGACTCAACAAACAAAAATTCACTTTGACAAATGTCCAAGCTGGAGACCCCGAGTTTGATAAACAAGTTTATCTCTCCTAATAAATCAATTCTTGTTGCTCTTATTGGTGTTTTGACAGATTATGCAGGCACATAATCAGTCAAAATCTACCACTGTCAGACTTCCTGGCATTGGCTATTTGGTTTATGTGTGGCAGATACTGTATATCTCTTGAAATTCTTTGTAACTTGTGAAACAATGGGTCTTCAATTTTTGACAAAGATAGAGAAAAACAGGCTTCTCATTTTAAGCCAGACGAATTGTAGCTGGAAGATTTTATTAGCTGTGGCTAGCGAGCAAATTAAGCTAGCTAACGTTAGCTCAGTGCTTTGGTTTAAAAGGCAGTTTTCATGTGACTTTTTTAGCTGATTTGTTTTAAAAAGAACCTAAAGAAAGGGCATTGTTCTTAGTTGGAAGTTTGTCTCTCATAATAAATCAATTCTTGTTGCTTTTATTGGTGTTTTGACGTATCAGACAGGCACATAATCAGTCAAAATATGTCAAGCAATGTTTTTCCTTACAGGCCAGGATATTGACCAGTAGTCGTAAAGTATATCAATATGCTTTACTAGAGTTTTAACCTTTTCTTTAACCGATGCTAACAGCGTCATGGGTAATTATTGAGTATTTTCAAGCTCTAAATATTGTAATAATAAACCCCAAGTAGCAAACCGTAATTGCTAGCATATCGAGATACCAAAAAACAAGAGCTTAAGTATTATGGCTAGACTTAACAGTGTGTTTGTCTGCTTTAACATTAAGCTAATAGTTAGCATGTTCCCAAGCTACAACAGCTGGCAGAAGCACATCACTAGCTAACTAGGTTGCATTAGTTTGTAGGGTTACAGGTTAAGTTAAAGCCAAGCCCTGTTAACAAGTATTACATGCACACTGTGTATTTCTCCTGAGTGAAAGCTGGAACTGGATCTGATACGATACATGTTGTTGTTTGTATTGGATGCTATCAGTAGATAAGCAAAGCAGCCCTGTTGCGCTCTCATTAGCCTAGATATATTTAGAGATAGATTTTGACAAAAACATTAGTTAGTCCTTAGCTTAAGGGTTAACTCTTTATACTTGATATTACATGATATTAGGAGACTAAAGCTCTACACTCCAATATAAGCACAATAGTTTTTCTTTAGGTTCTTTTATTTTTTTAAACAATACAGCTAAAAAAAAGTCAGATGAAAACTGCCTTTTAAGCCAAAACACTGAGCTAATAGCTTAATTTGCTCGCTAGCTACAGCTAATGAAATCTGCCAGCAACAATTTGTCTGGCTTAAAATGAGAAGCCTGTTTTTCTCTATCTTTGTCAAAAAATTAAAGACCCATTGTTTCACAAGTTACAAAGAATTTCAAGAGATATATCTGCCACAATTTTCGATGTAACCGAATAGGCAATGCCAGGAAGTCTGACAGGGCTAGCAACAGGAGAATCACTCTAAAGCCAAAATAACTGGTGGTTATTTTTACCACAATGACACGCATTTTTGCTTCATAAGATTTTTAATAGGTCAAGTATTTAGTTTCTTTTTCTTTTAAAACAGTCTCTTCGTCTCTCCTGTTGCCCATGTTTCGCCCACACATGGATGTTAGCATATTCCAACTGCTTGGAATTCCTTCCTGCCGTCTTGGGAGCACACACTGCGTTTTAAAACTTGTTGGGCCCTTTCAAGTTTTATTTGAAAGTATGTAATTACATTCTTGCAGGAATAACGGGTCCCTGGAGTGATTTACATGCTGTATTAAATGTCACGGTTTTGAAAAGATGAGCTGTTGACACTCAGCCGTTTAAGAGCATATTGATAGCCTCTAATGATAAGACAGCTTTAGGCAATAAATAGACATACAGTGATATAGTATATAGGAGTGGTAGGTTTAGAAATGAGGGCAGAGGCTTTCACTGTACTCCACCTCTGTAGAGCTTGTTGATGTCTCACTTCACGGTGGTTTGTTGGGATGTTTGTGGCTGGTCTTTGGTTCATTTATGTTTAAACAGATTGCCAATTGAAAACGTAATTTGACATGCAGCTTGATGTGCATCAATAATTTGATCACCTTTTAGCTTCCAGTCAGGGTTCGATAAGTTAGTGCAAGTTAGTGCATGAACATTTGGTCGACCGCGTAGCCTTTAATTTAATTAACTTCTATTCTGGTCAACTTCCATCGAGTCAAGTGTAATCTATTTTTCTTTCGAGCACCACTACATAACACTTGTGCGGTTCTCTATCACAAAGCACCACCACCGCCGCAGAATTTATTTAGCTGCCTATTAGCCCGGCCTCTTGGGGACTGCGGTGCGGACAAAGTCAACTCCCCTCTCAGATTAAAGGAGTGTCTTCAAGTGCCAATCCAAATGGTGATAAAAAAGCTTTTTAATCCATTGAGAAACCTTCCTGGCGTAACCCCCCAGAGTCCCGGCATCAGGCGTTGCCGCACTCAGGCTGCGTCTGGACAGTGTTGAAGGCCGAGTGTGTCTCCCCGCGCCCTGACAGAGGGAGAGAACGGCCTAAAAAAAGGCCCCCTCCGCCACTCACTTGACCAGCTCTCTTTGATAACATCTGGCAGGGGCAGGTTTGCAGCAGCGACAGCAGGAGATGGAGGGACATTAAAGTCCTGTCACTCACACAGGGTTGACTGAACCTCAGTCGCTTACGCTCGAGTGTCACTGATGATCTCTCTTTCTAATGGGTCTGACGATATTCTCCTTGGCACGGCTACTTCATAACTTTTATCTTATCGTTAAAAAAACTGAGACTGTTGATACCCTCTTAGCTATTCAGGCCAATCTTTTTTTATTTTGACCTCAGAACACGAGAAAAACCTGAATTAGATCTGTGACTCTTAATCTAAACATTCTTATAGAAGGAAACTGTTTATCCAAACAGTGATGTCTGTAGAGGGAGAAGGGCCGGAAAAGACTTGGACCTATATTTGTTCAATTGAAGGGGGTTACAAGCAGTTTAGAGGGGGGCAAATGTGAGTTTCAACACAGCTCCCCCGGAGAGGCTCAGACCTATTCAACAACCATCCTTCTCCATTTTCTTTCTGTTTACTTCTCGCTTCGTGAGTTTACATGCCAATTCCATTACTGGGATTAAAATAGTTTGTCCAATCCATCCTCAAACTCTGCTTCTCTTGTCCCTCTCCCTCCCTTAACCCCTCACACCACTTACTTTCAGGCTTTCAGGTTGCAGGGCCGGGTTAGGGGGATTAAAGGACAAGCACGCTGCACCCGGAGAAACACAAGGCGGCTGTGCTGAAGAATGTTCCAATGAGATGTCCGAGCATTAGTGGAAGCCCAAGGTTTGATCAATGGCTGCGGCGCGTGTCTGCACTAGCGAACCCTTCACGGAGCGTCTGAAAGAGAAGAAAGAGAAAATGAAGGTGTGTTATGACATCAGGCTGAGGGTCACCTTTGAGCCGCTGCTGATTAAGGGCTGGTGTTCACAGGTGAGCGGCTCCGAGCAGGATTTAGTGACACACAGGCACAGAGGTGAAATCTCCCCGCTCTCCCAGCCAACGTCAAAGCAGCAACGCAACTGCTGACCTCTCCCCCAAATGGCCAAAGGCAAATGTCAGGAGATAAGTGAGCTCCGTGACCGTGCTCTGCTCGCTCAAAGAAAAGTGATGGCAGGTGAACTTTCAGGTTTTTAAAGTCACTTTTCAAACAGAATATGCGCACAAAAGTAAAAGGAAGAAGGAACAACATTAACAGGCATGAAATACTTGCAGATTTTAATCAGGTATTTTTGCAATCTTTTTTATCCAAAGACTCAAAGACTGTGAGATTAGAGGTCCATATCATAAGTCAGTAGCGGCCTCTGGGTCTAAACCACCCGCAGTCGGTAATCCCCATCGGAACTGGAGGGGCTCAAAGGGGCTAAGCCTGGTCAGCACCTAGGAGGGACATCCACAGCATATCTTCAAGTGCTCCCAGCAGCCGGGTTGGTAAAACAAAGCTGAGGCTTCCTGTGTGGAGGGAACACAGCAAGGCTCGAAAGCCATTATAGGCCTTGCCACTGGATATAAGACAGTAATCCACATATCGTACAGGCCTACTATAAGCAAAATTAATGATGTGTAATAGAAAAATATATGCAAAAAATCTTTTAAAAAATTGCAACCTCCTGAGTCATGATCAACCAAACTGTATTCAGATTGACTTATATTAAGTAGCTACAATAATTCTGCAACACATTTTTTAGGTCGCCATATGATCCAACTTTAATTTTTAATGTAAATAGAAAAAACAATGAAATAAACATGTTTTTTTGGTCAAATTAAAACGTACGAATTGCATCACATCCTGCATGATTTCCAACAAATATTAAACAAATGGCAAAATTTACTGTATGTGTGTTCTTGCAAGAATAACATAGTTGATTTATTTTGTCTTAAATGGTTATTGGTCCTTAAATACCAATTTCAAACAAGATTATATACCTTATAAAATACACGTAAACCTTTGTATGTGATGGACTCATATATAAACAAAAGTGTCATCTGTATAAAACGACAATAACTGACTAAATGTGTAATTCTTATACTCTTTGTCATATCACATTTAACATGTATATCATGAGGTGTGCATGGGCTCTTTCTTACTGATACATGTACACTATAAGTTGATCTTTATCTTATCTTCCCAAAACATATTGCCTCAGATTCTGCAGGTAGTGATGTTTCTATTTTTCTGTTATTGACTCTTATCTGCAGCCTGCATCCTGTGGTCTAAGGTTGTGCTGCTGTACTCTAAACCGGTTGTCTTTCATGTCTACAGATATGTACATCATACTGGTGTAGCATTACATTATGTCATACATCTTAAAACATCCTGTTATAAAATATGTTATAATTTTGTGACTGTTCGTTTACCTAATACAGACATAATGAACAAAGGGAACTGAAATGAAGCGACGTATGTCACATGTTGAAGAGTTTAACAACTTAAAATGTTATATTATAACCGCTCAGTGATGTTTAACAAGCAGTATGTCATGACTGTAATATTGTAACAAATATATTGCATCAACACCACATCTGGTACAAATGCCAGTAAGCTAGGTTGCTGTTTGTAAACCTCCATCTGTATTCGATATAAAGTGTCTCCAACAATCTTTAATATCAATCCATGCAATTAGACTAACACAAAAGGAATCCAGTTTTTAATACACTGAGCGCATGAAAACATGAAATATAGTTCCCACAAGAAAGGCTGCAAGTTGGACCAAAAATGGATTGCGCACGACAAGGTCACCATCAAAGAGACGAGACACAAATGGTTTTAAGTAATAGTGTTAGAATGAGACAGTCACAGCTTGAGATCCGCAACAGGAGTCATGCAGAAGTTATTCAGCAAAAGGTGAGGAATATTAAGTGGCCTGAGTCACAAAAGACGTCCTAAATGTCACACACAAAGGCAATTATTTGCGTAACCGACTGCCAGGGTGACGTATGAGATCAATAATGATAAACAAAATAAATGATCTGATCTAGAGGGTCCCACTGTCACAGGATAAAAATGAATACAGTAAAAAATAAATGTAATGGTGACATGACAAACAATGTGTCCTAGAGCATTTGACATAAAAATCAGTGCAACTGTTTATCATTACAAAGTTTGCCTTGTGTAACTCTGGAAGACAATAAAAAGCTGCTTACTTCCAACCATAGCGGACCAACTCTTGGTCAACTTTGACTAGTGAAGTTAGTAAGTAATTATGGGATTATATTAAAGAAAATTGTTCATTTTTTAAAAGTCATCTGGACTTGGAAATACCTTTTTCACAACTGCATAAATGTGATACAGCCTCATTGAGTTCATTGCGGTGTGCCACAGGGCATCCTTCTGGGTCTCCTACTTTTTCTTTTCAAAGATTCACAAAATATGTATATCCTGCTTTGGTGAATATCAGACATTAACACAAGAGTTATTTTGAAATAGTTAAATGCTGGAATGCTTTTGGCTGCTGTACCCCTCAGATATAAATCGGAGCTGAAAGCAGTGGAAACTATCTCAAACATGTTTTGAAAGTTAAGTATTAAGAATAATTAAAATGCAAAAAAAATTGATAAATCTTTTGGGGGGGGGGGAATAAAAATGACAACAGCCATGAAAACTTAATGAATGGAGAAACAGTTCAGTTATAAAGGAAAGTCATTCCTTCATTTTCTTCCTTTCTGTCCATCAGAGACAACTATTAAGTCATTAACACCCATGATTGCCTCTATAGATATGAATGAATAAATAAATGTCCTTACATTTGCTTAAGGAAAATGGAAACAAACAACGTTTCCCCCAAAGAATTAGACTTCTGACGACCACCACTAAGACTAAATGTTTTACATTTAAACTATTTATTGCAGAACACTTTTTTCTGAAAATAACTAATAAATAAATTGTTTTTAATTAGATTTTGGAAATGTATATGGCTCTCATTTTCCTTTTTACTTCATAAATTGTAATGTTAGTCTAATTCCTATAATTTAAGTTTATAATAAATGCTACTCCTTATCTTCTTTCTTCAGACCAATTGTCTACATCTGCAGGTACACGGGTCTTTTTCTTTAGAGTACCACGACGCTACCTTGCATCGAGTAGTTTACTGTCTGGATCCCGGCATTTAAATGCAGATTCAAACCATTTAGCATTTGGGCCCGTCGGCTGTTATTCAAAGTCAAATTACAAAGTTTCACATGATGAAAAAGAAAACACTGCGCGCAATGAGCTCTCTTTATTTAAAGTGGAGGAGGAGAGAAGGGGGGTTATCCAAGGTGTTTGAGACAGATGAGGGAGGTGGGGGTAGGAGAGGAGGGAGGGTAGGACAGGAGGGAGGGAGGAGGAGGAGGCAGGGAGGGTAAATTGGGCGGACACATAAAAACTGCAAGGGGCCGTAGATGCTGGATCATTTGGAAAGTCTGTTCGTCTTGCGCACCAGTCGCCCTCACGAGCTGAACTAGAGACGGATAGGAAACCCCGCTGCAGACCCGGAGCGCCGGCCTTCACTCCGTCTCCTCTTCCTCTTTAGAGGTGTCGCTAAAGGATTAATGAGCCAGAAAGGCACCCAGCTTCTCCTTTAAGGCTCATTTGGGCGTTTTTCGGCTTTACGCCTGGACTGCCTTACACCTTTCCCTTTCTTATTCATTTCATTTGAGGATACCTGTACCTCTACTGATGGTAAGCGCTCATCTACTCACACATTCACACACAAATGAGACCCCGCAGCGCAGCTGTAAGACGCTGAACCTGTTGAGTAAGACAGGAGGAATCTGGTTGACAGTTTGTGACTTTTAGTTTTGCGTGCGCGTTTTACGAACTTCACTGAGAGTTTGTGCAGTTCTAAGAGCAAAAATGCACGGGGATACATTTAAAAATAGCAGCCTTCCTCTTTGATAAAGGAAACCACACAAAGTGGGGAAAAGGGACGGATAAAAGCGGAGTGATCTTTGTGGAGCTCGAAACTGCTTTTTGTGCCGGAGAGCAGAGCACTGTCAAACCAACGATGTGAGGTCATTTTCAAACCGAGTGTCCAATTTCCTTACGTGTCTCTTTCTTCAACAAAGTTAAATAATCACATAAGCCGATTTGTTACTTTCGCCCGGAGTTTGGCACGGATTCTACCCGATTACAGCACCTGTATGTGCTTCGTGTCATCCCGGCATGCGTAATTTGGAAGACGGAGATGACACTGCTCAGAATTAAAGCCAGAGTGGGAAGAAACGTTGTATTTCTTTCTGATGCTAAGTTTTTATTTCATTTTAAATTTAAAAATAATTCATGCGTAATTGTGCCAAAGTTTTAACCACTTCTGACAAAGTCTGCTCGAGCATTCAGTGCAAGTACATTACAGATGTGATTCTGGTTTGTAAATTTTGTACGACAGGGCGATATACGGGCTCGCACGTTTTCACCTGTTTTGTAACAACACCGGTGGAACGGTGTCATTAATTACAGTAACGTTACGGCTGCAGCAGAGACAACATTTTGCGGCCTGCTGGCGCATGGCTTCCTGGCACACTTCTTCACTTTTCAACTCCTGCTTCGCTGCCATCATGCGGGGAAATAAACTCGCCAATCTTTGAGATTGTAAACGCCTTTTATTTACATTATTATTATATTTTTTCTTTCTTTTTTTTAATCATATATGCATCTGGCAAAGAGAGGTTCGATTTCATTTCGTCTCTTTAGGAAAATATTGGCCTACATGAATTTCCTTTTTTGGATGCTACCTGATTTGTTTATGTTAACGTTTATTCTTTAACATTTTATATTTTACACTTCACTTCCTGTTCTTCAAATCAGCTAAGAGCATTTCAAGTTGGCATTGTTGGCATTTTTTTCTTTAAATATCTTCTGAAATTTAAGAAAGTGAAATAATCCCCGAAGAAAAAAAATGTAACTCATCCTCTCTATCAGACTTCTCCCCTTTCAGAATATACGACAGCTAACAAAACGATTAACCTGGTTTCAGTGATCTCACTGACTGTGAATGTTCTCACTGTTGAACTGCACACTGGGAGCAAATAAAACCCCCAAAGCTGCACTGCTCAACAACAACACACTTTTTGGGTCTCTGTTTTATTTCTGTCAACACAAATAAGGATATTGCATTTGCAGCTGGGCACCCTGGCTCAAAGTGAAGCCAAGATTCAACCCTTTAAAGTTTAGTAACAACTCATTAACAGGAAGGTAAACAAACTACTTAACTGCTTCTCTTGAATCTGACATCAGAATCATTACTTACGAGATCATTGTGAACAGGATATAATCCAAAGAGCACAAGAAGAATGACATTTCCCACGACTATAAATGTGCTGGTAAACTTGTAATGATAAAATCAGGCCGGAGATTTGGCCGTTCTGGTGGTAACCTGTTGCCCTCCTCCCACCCTCCCCGTCTTCCCTCCCACCATCACTGTCAAATTCCTCAGGAAACACATCTGAAGAGCCATGTGCATAGTCTGATCACATTATCTCTGGTCAGAGAGAGAGGGAGGCCAAGGGGGATCGAGCAAAGCCAAGGGCAGTTGACTGCTGCGGCCTAATTGCAGCCTGGTCTGCATTTGTTGTTGCAAAAGTCTGTCGCTCAGTTCAAATGCAGACAGAGTGTGAGGCTTCTTAAAGCATTTGCAATCAGGGAATCGAGTCCACAGTGCTGATTAATGTGAAGAAAAATCGTTGAAAACATTAATAGGGTTTGGTGTAACTCAAAATATTCTTCTTTTTCCATCAACACTGGTGAAAACAGGCGAGCAAAGTGAACGCAGTGACTTTTCCCAGAGTTGAAAGTTCCTCCCTGTCTGCCTTACATCTTCTTTCATCATCATCGCACCACTTTGAGTGTCTGTCTGTTTTAGCCTGCAGCTTTGTCAGTGGCTGGTTACAGTTACAAGATGTTCTGTATGGTCACTGTTTTTGAGTGCTATGAATCCCTGTAATCATGGGAGAGGCCCTCGCTGTACAATGAACGTTTGTTGTAAGAGATGTGCACTCACACACACACATACACACACACGTTATCCCCCCACCCCATGGGTAATAGAGCTGATCATGTTCTGAACCCTCCTCTCTCTGCCTGTGCCACAGTTCTCACGAACATGCAAGCGGTGGCACACACTTATGCACGCGTGCATGCTCGTGCACGCACGCAATTTAGCTCATGCACAGACACAAACGCTGTGCACGTTGCCCTTTCTTCAAACACACACATTGGATCCAGTGTCATGACCGAGAAAGGGGGGTCACTCGCAGGTCAAAGTCTAATGCTGTTAGCAAAAAGATCCTTGATTGCATGTACAGTGAGCCATGCAGGGGCCGAGATAATCGCACAGATACAAACCCAGACATGCTCACACACAGAAAATGTTCCTGTTAATGTGAATCCTTGCTGTGTAGTAATGCTTGGGTGTTCTCCAGTGGAACCGGCTCCAAATGATGACCAAAGACCTATTACTCTCCGGAACGCCGAGTAGGAGAGACTGCTCTGTGGTGCTGTTGTTGTGGTTTGAAAATCAGTAATTTTATTAGTGTGATTCAACAACATTTAGCACTTTTAAATGACGTGTAAAGTGAATCATTGGAGCCACATTGCTCTGCTTGTAAAACCTACCAGAGGAAAATAAGATTGGAAAGGCTGGGAAGAATCTTTCATATATTTCGGGATTTCTGTAAAAGAAGATTCTCCGAAATCTCTTATACTTTTTATCCAAGTATTCCTTTGGAACATAATCCGAAAAAATGTCCCAGATGTTGTAATTATATAAAGATAAAGAGCAAAAAGAAAACCATATACACACACTAGTGCTGAATCTATCCCTCTCCTGCTGATGACAGTGGTGTCAAAGAGCAGAAGGCCTGTCATCAGCGTCACTGCAACCTGTGTGATCCCTCAAGTGGGGGAGTGTTACTAAGAGATGAGGCCCTTTTGAAATGGATGTGTTCAGTTCCTTCTGAGAGGAGGGATGAAGGTGACAAGAGTTCACTTTGGAGACGGGTTCTGTAAGCAAACAGCCCTCTTGTTTTGGATATAGATTTTACCAGGCCTGATCAAAGCGGCGTTATCAGCTCTTTGGTCTGAACATGAGAGGATAGCCTGAAGTTGGCTCTCGTCTGATGGTATTTGCTCTTGTAGCTGCTTTTATGCATGCTTCTTGTCAATATCTGGAGTAGACGTAGGTGTAATAAATGATGTGTGTGTGAGTGTAAGGCATTAGGGATCTGCTGTCTGTGTTGTGGCACATACCTCCTTACATTCCAGCTACAGTAAATAGCTAGCTTAGCCCAAGAACCAAAATGATAAGCCTTAAAGAGACACCCCGTCTCTCTTTTACCCACACACACACTTACACAGACACACATTACTACTCTTGTACATGTAACCGCCTCATTTCTAATCCCCCTGTGTTTGTTATCTTGTCTTTCAGGAACAGGGTCACTCCAACGTTCTCTTGCTGCCGCCCAACACCACCTAACATTTCCTGGAAGAACGTGTCCATTGCCTGCGCTCAACAAACATGGACTGTTTTCCCATGCTTTATTTTCTGTCGGTAAGTAAGTGGAGCATGCCATTTCAATTTGTGGCATGTGACGCATCTCACATTTTTCCTTTTCCTCTCTGCCCACTGAGTCACTGATTTCTGTGGCATCCACCAGCCTTGAACTGAGAGTCCCTATGGGGTGTTGGGCAGGGCACTTGTACAAGGAGGAGCTCTTTCAGTCAAATGTATGGCACAAAGTCCTTGGTAAGAGGAGGACCATCAGGGACTGTGGCTCCTTATCAAGTTAAGAATTTGCTCTGACCCCGGGGCTGACTCTTTTATTTGTCTAATCATAGTGGAGGAGGGAGGAGACGCGGGGGGAGGGAGGTAAAGAAGAGGAATAGCCGTTGGATTCCATTCAAGAAAGTTTGGTTCTTGAAGCAGCTGTTTACACTTGGAGGATGTCGCCAAAGATAAACTGCAAGTGGTGTATCTGATCGGGGACTGCTTTACTGTAAACAAGGCATTCTGGACTTTTAATACCAATTCTTCCATTAGTGGGAACAGTTAGAGAAAAGGATAAGAGGGTGTATTGAGGGTGGGGAAGACATGTACAAAAGGGGAAGGCAGTTATTTTATGTCAGTTAAAATGGAGGCCTTTCTGTCCCTTAATTTCTTCTTTATGCACTTTCCCCTCTGCGATCTAACCTTTGATCTCCCTGCTGCTCTCCTCAGAGACATCATGATTCCTGGTAATCGAATGCTGATGGTCATTTTAATATGCCAAGTCCTGCTGGGAGAGAGCAACCATGCTAGTCTGATACCTGAAGAAGGGAAAAAGAAAGTACCGGGCCTGCAGGGTCGTTCGGCCGCTCAGAGCCATGAACTGTTGCGGGACTTCGAGGCCACGCTGCTGCATATGTTCGGCCTCAAAAGGCGGCCGCGGCCCAGCCGCTCGGCCACCGTGCCACGCTACCTGCTGGACCTCTACCGGCTACAGTCGGGGGAGGCTGAAGACGTTGGAGCCCATGACATTGCGTTTGAGTACCCTGAGAGGTCAGCCAGCAGGGCCAACACTGTGAGGGGCTTCCACCATGAAGGTAAGGATGTTGGCATCATATGTGAGAGGGTGAAATCTTAGAACACAAAAAAGTAGAAAGATGTTGCCATCAGCAGGCGCAGAGTACGGAAACTTTACACCATACTAAAGGTCATAGCGGCCAGGCATTCCAATAATTTTGGCAGTAATAAATTTTATTAGCATGGGCGAGGACAGCTAAGTATTCAGGGTGCTAAAAACATTTCCTACAACCCTTGAAACATGATTGTAAGGCGGCTCCACCCATCTCACCATAACCAAGGAATCTAAGGATGTGGTCACCAAACACTGTCTGCAGAGGGGATCAAAATTTCTGCTAGACAAGCTCTCAAGAGCCTCATTTGACAAAACTCTGCATGTTTGGTTAGCAGCTGAAGGAAAAGCATACCTCCATAATACTGACTTACACTTCTCACCCCACCCAGCAGAACACAGCTCAAAAAAGCCTGGCCTTGGCCTGGAATCGGATTGTGCTCCTTTCTCTCATGTCTCCAGTTTATATGGAGGGCTCTTTTAGAAGGACCTTCCTCAACGTGCAATTATCTTTAATGCTACTCTGCAGGCTTCTAAATAAAGCCCCTACTGCCAACAATGTGGGTGCTGAGAGCAGACGCTGCAGCTCTCTGAAGGGATGGAAAAATACTCTCCGAAGCTGGTGCGATAGAAAGACTGGAACATTAGACGGGTTTCTGTTTATTGGGACTTGGGTCTGGTTAGCTTTAGCGGCAAATGCAGAGTTTCCAATTAGGCTAGGAGATCGTCCAGGGTAACCGATCTGTTAAATGTAAGGTGGAATTGGAACGCTAGATTGACGATCTTTGGCGGAGAGACAGGGGTGATACACTTGACTTGTGAGCAAGAGAGCATTGGTGAGCTAAGAAAACTGGGGAGCTTTAGGGCCACAGAACATGTCCGCCCTGAGGGGGAGGAGTGAGGAAGGAGGGATGAATCAGCCTTAATGGGGATTGTCAAACACACTGCTAGCGGTAGCATACAGCAAGACACGCTTGCAAAGGGATGCACCGAGGCTAGTAGGGTAGATGAGTGCAGAACTGCATGTGATGCAATGGCTGTGTGTGTTTGTGCATGGGTTTTTGCTGCTCTCTACAGGCCTTTACCCTCCTTCTCTTTGCTAAACTATGTTAATAACACGTTCTGAGGCCTTTTGAGTGGGAGTGCTTGCTTTCATGGAAGCACCATTGAGCAACAGTGTGATTCAGCCGTCTGATCCGGCCAAAACACTGTGAGGTATTACACCCCGCAGCAGGTGGACAGTTAGGTGAGGAGACATGTTTACCATGTAGCCATTCATTGTAAGTACAGCAGAAAAGATGTGTTCTTTTATTGGCTGCTTTTAAGTTCAATTGAATTTGTGAATTAAACTACAAACAGAAAGTGCACGACAAGGTTTGTGTCAGCTTCGGTGTAGGATTCGAGCACATTTCGTTCTTAGCAAGCCCTCCTTTCCCATGGGCATCAGACAAATGAGATTCTGCTGTATCATCTGACTCCTTAATGATTATTCATGATGAAAATGATAAACGTCTTAAGTGAACAAACTGTAGAGCCAATCAAAAACACAGCAGGTTTTAATAATGAGAACCACCTGGGTAAGATTAGGGCCTGGGTGTGAAATAACAGGGGTGGATTGAGCAGGAAAATAGTAGACACAACATTCCTTTCCCCAACAATGGTGATCTTGCCAGAAATCTGCAGACTGAGCGTGGAACAGGGAGCCTCCACTGTGTTTATACTGTAGCTGTGGTACGTTAATCACCACCCTCCTTGTAATGCGTGTTTCAGCAAAGTGCCTGGAGAAAGGCATTGAGAGAAGGACCAGATAATCCTTAAAGAGAGATAAGGAGGCACGGGCAATGAATATTTATATTCTCAAATATCCTAAGAATTTTAATGTGTAGCATTTACATTATATTATTATATCAATTAAGCCACATTAGAGTGAGTTTGTGTGAGGTTAGGACACTGCTGTGGGACATTTTGGAATGCAAAAAACAGAAGAGATTATCTCAGTGAAAACTTTAATATCTCATCTTTACAAGAAGTTTACTTTCTTCACATTGCATTGGCTTATATTACAAGAGCTTAATATTAAGGAATTTTGCAGCTCATCAAACATCTCTTCTTATTTTCAGAGCACATGGAGAGGGTGCATGAGCTAGGAGATGGAGAAACAGTGCCCTTTCGCTTCCTGTTCAACCTCACCAGCATTCCAGAGGACGAGCTGCTCTCTTCGGCCGAACTGAGGCTCTACCGTCATCAGATCGAAGAGGCCATCGCTGACAGCCTCGCAGGTGACCAGGGGCTTCACCGGATAAACGTGTACGAGGTGCTGAAGCCCCCGCGGCCCGGGCAGCTAATCACGCAGCTCTTGGATACGCGGCTGGTGCGCCACAACACGTCGCGCTGGGAGAGCTTTGACGTCAGCCCCGCAGTGCTGCGCTGGACTCGTGAGCGCCTCCCGAATTACGGGCTGGCTGTGGAGGTTGTGCACCTGAACCAGACGCCGAACCACCAGGGACGACACGTCCGCATCAGCCGCTCGCTACACCAGGAGCCTGGCGAGGACTGGGAGCAGCTACGCCCCCTCCTGGTTACCTTCGGCCATGACGGGAAGGGTCACCCGCTGACCCGCCGGACCAAGCGCAGCCCCAAGCAGCGGGGCCGTAAACGCAACCGCAGCTGCCGGCGCCACGCATTGTATGTGGACTTCAGCGATGTAGGCTGGAATGACTGGATAGTGGCGCCCCCTGGCTACCAGGCCTTTTACTGCCACGGGGAATGCCCCTTTCCTCTGGCGGATCATCTGAACTCAACCAACCACGCCATTGTTCAGACATTGGTGAACTCTGTGAACAACAACATTCCCAAGGCCTGCTGCGTGCCGACAGAGCTCAGCGCCATCTCCATGCTCTACCTGGACGAACACGACAAGGTGGTCCTAAAAAACTACCAGGAAATGGTGGTAGAGGGCTGCGGCTGCCGCTAACACACACACTAACTAGAACTCGGACTTGGACTGGCCACTTGAAAAAAAAAAAAAGCTACATGGACGCTCAAACAAACCAGAAGGTCTTTACTCCCAAAAATGTTCACTTGGACCCTTATTTATAACTTTTATGTTGAGGTGTATGTTTGTCTCACTTTTTTTGTTTCTTTGACAATATGATCATATATTTTGACAAAATATATATATTTATATCTACATATTAAAAATAAATTGAGTCCTTATTTTAAACATAAAAAGCTGTACAACTTTTCATAATGTACATTAGATTGTATAAGGTTTTTTTATTGAGAAAATAGTAAAAACAATCTAAAAAGTAAAGTTTATTTACTGGTAATATTTATTGCTTTCTTTTTTTTTTTTACACATTTCATAAAAAAAATAAAACCATGACTTGTTACCAATTACACCCCGAGGCAGATCATAAGATGCACACTTTGTGTGTTTGAGTAAATTAGAGCACTGAGTGAATTTGTCACAACAAAGATTTCTACTTAAAGAATCAGAAATGTATCGTGACTTCAATTACCCTCTTCACATTAATATAAAGCAAACTATTTTATTCAGCTCCTCCAAACCAAATACATTTTACCATCCTGTGAAACATCTGTAACAACTTTTCACTATAAGGAGGTTGTCAAAATAAAAGTTGGCAGTAATGGTCCGTTACTGTTTTAACATGAATTTTGATTTAAATTTAAAGCCTGAAACTCTCACGGTCTTTTAGGTGTGTGTTTTTTTTTTTTTTAGCAAAACTAAGATAAAAGCAGAGAAATCTCTTTGATGCTCTGACTTTAAATAAATGTTTTGTTTGGTTTTTTTAAACATGCATTCCACAAACTTTGATGGTTAACATCAAAGAAAGAAAAATAATGGTAATTATCACCCTACGGTTCTGCGCTTTCTCAATTTCCACCCTATTCTCAAAGGCAGAAGCTGTTGCAGACATGTCATGCCTTTGAAAGCTAGTAGGCCTTTAGGTTAGGGCCTTATTGTTCTCAAATTTCACTTTTATGTCAATTAGGCTAACATGTGGTGGTTGGACACTCACTAATCCGATTGCAGTCGGGGCGGGTTGTTGAGCCTGACTGTGGGAGAGTGATTCTATTGTTCCTGACGTCCCCACATTGGGGGCATGATTGTGGCCGATGCGTCCTGCCCTGCTACGAGGCGGCTGAGTCCTCAGAAGAATCAAAGGTTAGACGCTCTGTCTCCTGCCTTTGTCTTCAGCGGCTCATGCCGGCAGAGCAAAGACGCCTGTCTCCAACCTGTGCCCCATCACACAATAGGCTTCTACATCACTTATTTACAAGCTGACGGCTGTCCCAAATTATATGATAATGTTTGGAGAGAGGGGCTCCTTTGAAGAGCCGGGGTATTGTTTGGCAGAGGGTGCCCTGTACATCCTTACGTCTCAAGTAAATGTTGCATATATATAAATGATTATAAAGCTGAAGGTAAAATCAACACTGTATTGAGCTGTTTTAATAAGTAAAGCTACAAATTAGGGTTAATTTAATTGGTGTCAGTACCAAGACAAGGATATGAAAACTATATTTTTTCTATATTAATACCTTTAAGTGAGCATGTGCATGCCCTCCAATGGCCACTAGGATTCTCTTTGATGTCGCCATATCAGTGTCAAAAGCCAGGGAGAGACTGCTAAAGGAGGAGAAGACGGAGAAGAATTTCATTTTGAAGTGGCTGAGGGCAGGGGAGACACACACATGTATGTGTGTGTTCAGGAGGAGGAGGGGGACGAGGTCTTTTCGGCAGCTTAACAGTGCAATTACAAGATTTCAACTGATCTGCCCAGCTGAAGTTGAGATAACATCAGGCAGTTATGGTAATTGCCTTGTCTGTTCTTCAACCTACACACAGAGCGGATGCATGTATTAAAAGTTTAACAATAAAAGTTTATATAAGCTCAGCACACCCAGTGAGTCGGCCATTAAATTATGTGCGTGAAAGCTGAGGAGCTCAGTCCTTCAGCAGCATCACACCTCATGTCCAGAACCCCTCACTGAGTGTCCTCAGCCACGTGATTGTGAAGAACTTCAGGAAATAGAAAGATAAATGTGAGTGTGTGTGAGTAAGTGTGTGTGAAGGGAGGTAAAGAGGGATGGGATGGGGGGGGGGGGAGGGGGTTGGGGGTCAATTACAGAATGAGTCCTTAAAAACAGATTGAGGTCTTTGTCATTCCTATGTGACGTGCCACTCAGTCTCCTGTAAGTGCTCGTTCTCACGCAATTACAGGTGAGTCATTATGCAGCGGGTCTATTGACACTGTTCGACTAATTGACCGGGGTGAAGTCTTCAAAAAGCTTTTTATTTGGACGTTCCGCCATAAAAGCCGAGTGTTTATAGACAGCGAACCTCCCCGCAGGAACAAAGGAAGATGATCCTCCGCTTTGCGTCGGCCCGTTTGAGTGGGCGCGCTCCATACCTCCATCTGAAATCTGCCTTCTTTTCTTTAGAGCTACCAGCTGTGAGAGGTCGTGTGTCTTTAAATTGTGGTAAGTCACGTGACACAAAAACACACGATAAACATCTCTACCAGTGAAAATTTGATTTTTGTGTTTCCATTTTTGACGTAAAATGATTGTAAATCCTTTGTTCAGGTGGAACTCAGTGTTAAGGCGTATAGCTGCTGCAATAACAGTATTTCCAACTTTCATAGAGACCCGACTGAAGAATTAAACATTAGAAAGAAAATAAAGATATATAAATGCTTATTATGTTGTGTCTTTACATTTTTAATTTGCTGGTAAGTCCTATCACCTCATGTAAAATAAAACAACCCAACTTTGAATTTACTGAGTGCAACACAACTTTAAGATCCTCCTTTAGGTCGTATCTTGTTGGCAATTTACTCCTTGACTTAGGAATTAAATTATCGGTCCATCATTTGTTCAATTTATTTAATTTATGTAAGTAATAAGATTGAACGCACAAGGCGATGCCTTTAATTTACTACAAATACTCACCTTAGAGACACTTGAAAGAGCAATAATCATTCATATAATAAATGGATTGTACTTAAATAGCACTTTTTTAGTCTTCCGACCACTCAAAGCGCTCACCCTTTCACACACAGGCTGGCAAAGGCCTCAGTGCCAATCTCCAATCAGTATCTATACCCGTTCAAATGCGATTGCTATGCCTTTGGGAGCAATTTGGGGTTCAGTGTCTTGCCCATGGACACTTTGACATGTGGCTGTAGCAGTCAGGGATCGAACCTTCCGATTGAGAGATGACCGACTCTACCGCTAAGCCACAGCCGCCTCGTCGACTTCTTGTCTAGCTATACCTCTTAAAATGTTTGAAAGTGCCTGTGGTCTTTCTCTTACATTTAACCTTTTTTTATACCCTTCAAAAGCCGGGAAACAACAATTCCACCTTATGTTATTCACCATGACTAACCATGATTCACCGTGCCATACTTATGACATCTTATTGTTTATCCTGTCAGACTTTATGATCCTGAAACAGTGATATCACTGAGATTGAATGACGTACCTTAACAATCGCAGTTAACTTGATTAACGTGCAACTCTTACAACCGACCATTACATCAGTGTTTTATACCTGTGCAGATGTCTCAATCAGAAAATCAAAGGATGTTCAGCTACATTAATACCAAACTAAGAACGCAGGTTTTATCTGCAGAGGCCAAGTTAAGTTATCCAGAACCAAAGCAATTGGTTGAAAGTACTTTCTTAGAAACAACAAAACATCATTGATACTCTGCTGCACAGAAACAGGTGTCTTTGGACGAGCATGCGTCACGCTGCTGTGCTTCAGTCCCAAACTGGAAAGAGTTTGTGGCTGCTCTGTTGTTCCGCTCGCTCTGTCCGTTAGAGAATCAGGAGGGGCTGTTGTGATGAAAGCTCATGTCAGTGCTGCTCGAGGTCACGGCCTCTTGTTTCACTCTCCCACTCATACTTCCACACACACACACACACACACACACACACACACACACATTCTTCTTATACTCTTTTTCAGGGTATATCATTTTTACACAAAGACACACACACATTCACGCACAGGCCTGAAACCTTAGACCCTTCCCGCTGTCCATCTGTAGGGGTTATCAGTGTGACACCTCCTCTCACCCCGTCTGTGACTCATCTCCACTCATCACGCACACCTCGCCGCTGGCACATGGCAGCCGGGACGCTGCACGCTGCATTTAAGGGGGATAAGGCTGTCATCGATGGAATACTTTGACCTCAGGGTCACAGTTATAAAGACACACGGCCCGTACAGTGCAGGTAATTGAAAGCCACATGGCTCTTTATGTTTAAACCATTTTAAGATCCCCATATCAATTCTGCACCTGATTATTTGCTTATTTACAGCAGTGAAAACAAAACAGACATGCTAAATATATTAAGTAAGGCACCATTAGGGCCTTGACACTTTGATCGTAAACTTAAATAACTGCGATCAGATCAGAAACAGTTTACAGGGTAGGTATTGTTCTGATCCTTTGCCGTGACTTTAGTTTCATTCAGGTCAAAGAAAAGCACAGTTGTTGCTAGCCAAAAGATGCTAACAAAAAACACTGATCATGATTGACAGTTGTTAGGGTTTTGGTCAGTCTCACCCTCTCCTTTGACTCCAGTGTGTGTATGTGTGTGCGCTTGCCTTAACATGCACACTTAAGTGCACAGCTACAACTCTGTGTTTGCTCTCTCTGCTCAGGCCGTTAGCTCTGCTGCTGTCTGTCAGGAGTGTTAGAACAAAAACAATGACGGCCTCTCAAAGAAAGCTTAATAACAGTAATTGCTGCCTGAGTGATTAGAAAGAGTATCAGATATTTCCATCTTGACAACTGTTCCCAAACAAAGAGTACAGGAACGGAGGGTCGGGGGCATGGAGTGTGTGAGTGTGTGACTATGTGATTAAACCCCCTTCGACACTCGTTTCTCCCACCAAACCTCCCCGACTGGGAAGGCATCGCAGTGGAAATTTCCACTTGTCAAAGAAACAACCTGCGGGTTTAAAATTTGGTGTCAAGTGCCGGTGTCGCTGTGTGGACGGAATGCTTCTTTTGTGGGCGAGTCTCTGGTGTAATTTCGGGCAGGGCAGGGTGTCCCCGCAGTAGGCCTTTCTTCCTCGGGCCCTGTGCAGTTTCATTAGATACGGCTAATGAAAAGATGGCTGCTGGACAGCCCGGCCCCCCGACGCTCCTCTGGCCTGTATTTAGAGCCTCCGCCTGGCTTCTCCCACCGAACAGGTGTGCTGGCCGGCCCTCCAGCGCTACACACTGGAAACACTTTTCATCTTTAGCTTTGCTAGGCCGATGTTTTAACAACTTCATTTTCAATTTAAGAACTTATTATTTATGTTATAGCTTCTTATTAATAGCTTCCCATAGTCTCTAACTAAGACAGGACACACATTTATGTTACTTTAATTTATTCTAATATCTTTAATACATACTTTTTATAGTGTTTTATTTTGTCATAAACATTTTAATGTCTCTTTTTTTGAGTGTACACTACTTGAATTGCTAACCGTTTGTCTTGGACGGTTTACCATGTCAGTCTATTGGTATAAATGTGGGTGTAGTAACTATTTCCAGACCTGATGAAGATCCAACATCTTGATACATTTCTGGGGTAGGAGTCACTGCGCAGGCGAGTATAAGCACATACATAATCTACTCAAATATAAACACATTTGAGATATAAGTATATGTATGTAGCCGTAGTATAAGTTTGAATATTTATTGCCCTGCAGACTGTTTGTTTTTACGCCGCTATAAAAACAAGTGGCAACATAAAATGTCACATATTCTTCTCACATCCTCGTCTTTATTTACACATATGGCAGGAAATTAAAGACAGTGAGGAAAGCGTGTATCCCTCACTTAACAATCTCCAGCGCTCTGAAGCCTCTGGCTAACTGAGAGGTTGTAAAAAAGCCTCCTGTAATTAGACAAAGCTGTTTATGCACAACTGCTACATCTCATTCCCTCATTGGCCTCTCTATGAAGCTCTAATTTGCCTTTCAGCGTGATAATAGATGATATACAGTATGGTGTCATCTGGTGACAGCTCATTGTTTTGCTCTGGTTACTTACAGAAGCCTTTTTCGGCTACTGGCAGCTTCTCCCTTTTCAGGTGCATAAATATCTGAGAAGAGAGCTGGTGTTTGGCTGAGAGTTAGATCTCAGTGTTTATTTGCTAACAGACTCCCTCTGTGTTCATACGCTGACCCTTTGTGCGGCTCTCTGAGAGGCAGGTGGATTGTGCCCCTGGCTTGCGAGCTACAGTTTGAAAGCAACAACGTGAAACTGGAGCCGTAACACGACCCCGAGGCAATTAGGCCCACAATGAGGACGTTTTTTTGGCATTCACTCCTTTTGTGTTCCTAAATACTATTTAAGCACAAATAAAATGAGGAACTTTGGGTGCTTTGGCGGAGAGGCTGAGGAAAATTTAAAACAACCAAGTAGCAAATCAGCACCAGATTTCTTGGAAAAAGTTTCTGGGCCTGAGTGATGGCTGCTGGCTGTACATAAGTTGGAAAAGTTGCACGTCTCTCCTTTGAAGTTGCCCTAAATTGTTGTCCTGTGTTTTTGTAAGTGTGGGTATAAGCAGGGAGGGGATTTGGGTGGGGTGGACAGGATTGAAGGAAGCCGGTTAGAGTCACTTTTGGGGGAGTTTTAGCACCACAATACCAATCACATGTTTACAGACGGACTGTGGAAGTGGATAAAGGTACGAGAAAGGCTGGAAAAGAGGGAGACCACGCACCTCCTTCCCTCCCTCCTCCCTTCCTTCCCTGAAAGGAGTGTGTCTACCGGATCTGCCCAGGATGAAATGTCATATCTTAGACTGATCCTTATCTCTTAATCGCTTCCTTTGTCTCCCATGATTCCCCAGACCCTCCCTGACTTCCCTCCTCGGACACGGCCCTTTGATGTGTCAGCCACGGTTAGGGACGCTGGGGGTGGGATATTTGTGGTGTGTGCATGCATATGTGTGTGTTTTAAAGTGGCAGTCTGGTTCTGCTCCGATCTAACGAGAGCCAGAGGTTATCAGGATTCGATGGAAGAGGAGAAAACTGGAATGGGTTGGTGCTTGTGGCTTTGTAGCGTTAGATGGTGTGTGTTGTCGTATGCATATGCGTGTATTTAAGAGTGTCTTTATGTGCTGGAGGGCAGGGGTAATGTTTAACATAGACAGGAATGCGTTTGAGTGTGTCTGTGTATGCATTTATATGACTCTATCCTGATGACACATCAGCCTCACAAACTTTCTCTAGGGCTACAAGCAGATGTTTGCTGGGTCACAGACAGACAAATGTGAAACAAATGTTGGAAATACAAAAGACAGGCTGTACAAAATATGAAAAAATAAAACGGGAACATAAAATTCCAAAAAGGATCCTGGTATTATAGACTTATGAGAAACTGAGTCTGGGAAAGTTGTGACAAGTCTATTAAAGTTTTTTACACCCTGTCTGAAATAGACATTTAAAACAAATCTAGTCTATCCAGTAATTTCAACCATACCGACATACCGAGTGTAGTCCAATGGATGGCGAGGTTTTGTTCAGTTTGCTGGTTAGGCAGTGTACCAATTTGTTCAAGACTGCGATATGTTCACAGCTGTTGGACAGATTTCCATTGTTTCCAAGGCGAATTGTCGTCAGAGGATGAGTCCTGCTGCGTTTGTTGATCCCAACTTCTCCTAGCATCATTGGACAACCATTGGATGGATTACCATGGAATTTCAGATATTTATGTGGATTGTATTAACTTTTTTTATCCAAACATTTTCCAGTTACCATGAGTTCAAAATGTATAACTACCTGCTTGGTTTATGACCAAATACCTGCAGAATGGACTGGTAAATGGTAAATGGTACTTATGTAGCGCTTTTAAAGTCTTGCGACCACTCAAAGCACTTTTACACTACGTCATATTCACCCATTCACTGGACATTCATACAATTCATACAACTGGGAGCAATTTGGGCGATTTCAGTGTCTTGCCCAAGGACAATTCGACATGTAGACTGAGGGAGCTGGGGATCGAACCGCCAACCTTCCGATTGAAAGATGATCGACTCTACCGCTGAGTCAACAATTAAATTAGTAACACTCCGGTCAGCCTCAGCTGTACTTTATGTTTTATTGCTTAATAGAAAGTGTTAGCATGCTGAACAAAGATGGTGACCGAAGTAAACATTTTCACGTTGGCATTCTCAGTTTGCACACGTTAGCATGCTAACGCTTGCTTATTGGGGTTCAGCATGGATGCAGACTATTGTACATTTGTTTGGAAAATATGTTCATTGTTGTATCATCAAGAGTTGAACTGTTTTGAAGAAGACTTTGAACTAGTATTGAGACCAACATTTTAATAGCTAAATGTTTACTAAGGTAATAAATCAAATGAGATGTAGGCAACGTCCACTTCTATCCAGACTCTGGTCCAAAAGTCCCCAGATAAGCTAATTTCAACATTGTAAGGCCTTTGAACAAACACAACCTAACCGACCATTGTTATCTATTTACCATTGTTAGCGTTAGCCTTGAGCTAAACGTAAGCTAGACGTGTTGGCTAGGCTCATTAACTTCCAAATAGTTCGTCACTGTATATTTGATTTCACCGGGCAAGCAAGAATTTTAGACTTGAGATAAAAAAGACAAAACATTAAGTTCACGAAAGTGAAACCTGCCGCTGATAACGGATACAGAAGGTTTAATATTTTTGCCCCGCTCTCCCTCCTGTTGGCCCTGTGCCTACAGTATCCACTGCACTGATAAAGTTTCCATATTTATGTGCATGCTTAAATAATTAAACAAAGGAAAGCTAGCGTGGCCTGTGGTCTGATCTGACACACAGTAGATGCTATATTTTTGACCTCCCTACCTCTAGTTGACCCAGTATCCAGTGCTATCAGGCACTCATTATTTTTCTTAGTTAATTTGCTGCACAAAAAGCAGATAAAATGACATTTAGCAGCTTAGCATTTTGGCACAATTATTATTGATTATGCAGATTTAACGGCATTTAAGCTAGTTAAATTTATAATTATTTTGTTACTTATTCAAGATTTTGAAATTATTTAATCTGAAAATAGGTAAAATCTAGATTTAATTAAATAATATACTCAATGATATTTTAAATCTATTTGCGGTAAGTGCAGCTGGACCCATGATATACAGTAAAAAAAAAGAAAGGGGCCTTTGTTCTGCAGCTGCACATTGCAATAAAGCAGTTTATAGAGTAGGGGACAAAAGTGAGTAGGGCCTGAAAAACTAACAAGACGATGGAGAGATATATCTCGGGTGGTCAAAAGGGCATCAGTTAAGTTCTTTCGAAGGATGTTGCTTGGTATAAATGTAGCTGTTCTTTAGTTTGTTAAGGTTAGGTTTCAGGTAAGTGTACATCCAAGAAGTAAATCCAAGATATGATGGTTGAATAAGAAAAACTAGGCTGAGCAAGCACATCCAGACCTTTTTGGGTGTCATTCAGGGTAATTTGGGGACTCGTGATTGCATCCAGATCAAAATGTGCTGCTTCTGGTTTCCTACATCTCCAGTAGGAAGGTTTGTCCGAGTGTGTGTAAAAGAGCAGGAGGGCGAAGGGGACTGAACCGTGAGAAAAAGAAGACCCACAGAGACAGTGAGGGCTTGTTTGAAACGTTCATATCTTCCAACACATCTTTGAGCAGATATATGCAGTCATATCTTTAGACACGTGACTGTGTATGCTTGGAAAATGTATGTGTGCAAGCCATCACAGGTCATTGTTGTCTGAGGTGGTTAGTTTTGCCGATCCAACATCCGGAGGCTCATTCTTTGGTCCCTGAAAGACGCTTGGGGCTGCAGCCAGGGGTGATGGGGGCACATTGTCTGCACCCTCTGGTGGCAGGATGCAACAGCACAACCTGTCCCTTTGTGTGTGAGTCTGTGCGTAAATGTGCACACAAAGGGTGTTTGTGCAACTACGTGAGACAGTAAAAGATCATGCTTCCTCAGGTGAGAGCACAATGCTGTATGTTTGTGTGGGGAGGCCACCCAGCATCAGCTACATATCCTGACAAAGATAGGAGACCTGCCTTACAATTAGAGGTTTCTGCTTCAGCCAAAAGCAACATTGTTCGTGTCAGTGAAAGAGCGGGGCCCTCACTGGGTCCTTAGCCACCTGGAGATGAAGGAGGGCGGAGGCGAGTGGAAAGTAGAGTGAAGAATAACAGCATTAATGTCAGAGGGAAAATGTCACCATAAGAACAGATTCATCATGTAATGGTAAGGCTATTATTATCGTCTTGTATGCAGTCGGACGTTTTCAAACCAAAGGGGGATTTTTTAATTTCCACCCACTGGTGTATCGTCTGTATTTAAACATCCATGCTAGAGTAGCGAGAAAATAAGCCAGAACTGTCCCCAGATTTAGGTTTAAGCCCGAACAAGCTCCGACACTCCCCTCCTTTGCGAGTGATTTTCAAGAGGCTGTTTGTTTTTCTTGGCATGAACGTACACAACTGTATACATTTAGCTGTGGACTATAGGGCATTCAAGAGTGAGATCATTAACATGTGGGCCGAGCAGTTAAAGCCTACAGCCATGGGCCTTGGGGAACAGCCTGTCTGGGTAAGTGAATGCTGATCATATACTTGAGATATTATTACCTCTCCCTGTGTGGAAAAAGCTTGTTCGCCAAGTACTTGAAGCAGAAAGTGAGCAGGTGGTAGACAAGCAAACAAATCAGACAACATGAATCTGTATTTTTAGAAGTTTTTCCTGACAAATAAAAGATTTCAGGCTCTATTCCAAGGTGCTAAACTTCGGAACGTTGCTTGAATAATTGGATTTCATTGCCTGGTTTTCTTTGATTGACTCATATGGGATTTTTAAGGCTGATACCGATGCATATTTATAGGCTATGACAATGTAAAGGTACTGAGAAAGCTGCTTCCTCTTAAACATTTTACATTTTACATCTTATACCATGAAACTTTCAAAGATTGCCAACTAGTGTTTGAAAACTTGACTCAAGTTTTTTTTTAGCATTCAATTGCGAAAACCCAAACCAGACATGAGGAAAAACTGTGAAAACATACAATTAAACATTTCAGCCAGTAATAAAACAAGGAGAGAAAAGCCTCACGCCAAACAAACAGAACTGTTGCCTTGGTAATGGACAACCACCTGCTGAGGTGGCACACATAGGCCCTCCAGACTTATGGAAAGAGGTATCAGAATGAGATATATCTAGAAGACCACAGGAGGGATTGGAAGTGTTGGCAGATTTAAGGAAGATAACTTTTTTTTTTTGCTTTGGTTGTAGTGTCCTGCAAGAATCTAAGAATAAGGAAGAGATGAATCTTTATGGAGATCAGCATTCATTTGTCCCCTGCATTTGGTGGACAAGATGCAGTGTGTTGTCGGTTGACACAAGCTTCCGCCACATGTTGGCCATCTCAGTGCTTGTTGCCACGTACTCGCTATCCAGGATCTTTTAGTTGCATAAAGAAAAAGGTGGAGCAGAGAGACGGGTGTTCTGGCTGGGGTGTAATGATTTTACTTCGAAAGGGCCAGGTAGAAAACATGGCGAGTCTTGGTGCTGGATGGGACAGACACATGACTTTGACTGGACACGTGGTGTGTGTGCATGTGTGTGTGTGTGAGGCTCGCGGCCACAGTCTTGCCCGGAAAGGCTTAGAGCACAACCAGTCATTAGGAAGTCAGGCCGTCTGGAGTGCATTACGGGCTGGGTACTGTAACTCTTACAAGCACAGGCCTCTATCAAATCAGAGATGAGGGAAAGAAGGAGGGATTTAGAGACAAATAGCTTAGTGGCTTCCTTCAGCTAACTTGTTTGTCGTGAAGGGCAAACATTTGCAGTTTAAGTATTTGTTGAAATTGCCCCACTGCAGGTACTAGCAGAATGCTAAAACACACATAACCAGTTAAATCATGGTTTGATTAAAATGCAGGTGACAGCTTACAAAAAGAGAGGAGAGAATTTAAGATTTTAGGGTAAAAAGGGAAGAGATTTATAGAGGGATAGATAGATGACTGGCTTGTGTAGGTACAGTAAGATATTGCCCTTGAATCAGTGCTGCAATGTTGGCCACAGCTGAAGTTTTGACTGCAGTTCTCAACAATTTGACAGGTTTGGTCCTCATGTCAAATTAGTGCTTACATTGCTTCTGGTTAGGTGTCATTAAATGGACATGATGACACTCCAGACTACACAAAAAGAGTCTAACTGAAAGGAAAAGTATGATGATGCATGTTGTAACATACTGGCAGACGACAGCTGGATGAAGAAATAGGTATGAGGAGTCGATATGTGAGAAGAGATTACTGAGTGAGAAGGATTAGCTGACATAAACAGAAGTAAATATTGCAGGCTTTGTTGAATGATACCTGCTGAGTACCTCGAAATGAGTTTTAACATAAAGACTTGTCCTAACTTGTCTCTGTGGTTCAGCTAAAGTAAGGGTTGGCCAAATAACAGTACTCAGCAAGATGATTGGTAAAGATCTGCACAAGACTGGTCTGTGGTTCATGTTGGCAGTGCATTTTTTCTTACTCCAGGGCTGTGGGCAGACATGCTGCAATGTGTGATCATTGTACAGGCTGGATGGTCTTCAGTTAGCATGCCATGACTTGCCACACTTGCACCAAATAAGTGTATGGCAACACTTTCCAAATCATAGTTTTTCATGTATTCAGCAAAATCATTTCCTAAAATACCATCGCAAGACTTCAAACTGCACCCAAGTGGTAGTTCCTATCCCTAGCATGTAAGAAACCCTGTATGGAACTTTCCATTTTAAAGGCAACCTAGGGAGCGCTGAAAAGGCAGTCTGGCACTTTCTCATGTTTTATCTAATATAGGGGCCGCTGCATCCACCATACACTTAATACAAATATCTTTGGAGCTGGTGGCTGTGGCGGAAATTTAGGGTACAATTTGGGAGTCAGTATCTTGGACAGCTTGATAAGTGGACCGGAGGATTAACAGATCGAACAACAGATCTGCGGATTATTTGACAACCTCCTGAGCCAGCATTCATATAGCAACATGACCAAACAATGATGGGTTTTAAGTATGCACCAGTAACACCAAAAATGTCATCAGCAAGTTAGGTATGCCCAAAACTTTTTCTACAAATACCTAAGATCATAATACGGTAAATGGACTGTCCGACCAATCAGAGTGCTTTTACACTACATGTCACAATGACCCATTCACTCTCACATTCATACACTGATGGCAAAGGCCTAACTGCCAATCTCCAATCAGGATCTATAGGCATTCATAGCAGTTTGCGGTTCAGTGTCTTGCCCAAGGACACTTCGACTTGTGATTGCAGTAGTCAGGGATCAAGCCCCAAACCTTCTGATTGAGACGACCAACTCTACCACTGAGCCACAGCCGCACACTGAGCAAGTAGGCAATGAGCTAAGTTCTTAGTTAAAATCTTAAAGCACTGGAGGTAATATGGATGCACACTACTGATGACTCGTTTCAAGTTCCAGACAGAATTCATATAAAAGACTTATACTTATTCACCAGCATCAGAAGTAAACTTCCTAACACCACTGCTGGAAGGTCATAGTTCATAACCATGACTTCGCACCAGAAATACTTTTTCAGGTCAATATTTGTGCAATTTATGTGTTGCTCCACTGTGGATATAGACTCGCTTTTCGGGCCTAAAAAACAAAAGTGAGTCATCACTGTGCATCACTCAACCTCAAAAATACAAGCAGATTGTGTTGTTCTGGGATTTTGGTGAGAATGTGGGTAGCAGACTTGCCTTTGCAGAAGGGCAGCAAACTGTCAAATTTTGTTGTAGCTACCTGGTTCAAAGCACAGCCTGTTGATTTATCAGTGGAATTCCTCTCTGTAGTTAAAACTTATGAGACAGTCAGAGCTGGAGGCTGCCATTTAAGGCATTGATTTGACATCTTGACTTCATCCTGGTCTTCTGTTTTTTGATTTAGTGCGAGAGGAGGAAAGGAATTGCCTGGCAAGCGTCTGGCCTTCATGTTACAGCATTCAACATATTGAAACACCTGTTTTGATTTATTGTGTTTGGGTAGTTGGCAGTGGATGGATTCCAGCACCCACTGTCTTGCACATGCACTGCCAAAAAGACACACATAACTGTCTTCTACAGTTACAAAATTGCACACGCTCACATATACAGGCAGATTAAACACCAAGAGTACATACCTGCACAGCTGTGCACTAAAATACTTTCGCATAGTACTACTTACAAGTTTTTACAAATGACTTAAACGATCAATCATAAAAGCAGACTATCTGGAAGTCTGTGTAAATACCATTCGCTTCTGAGCCTCCCATGCTGAGCACAGGCTCGCTGGCACACAGAAGAAGAAACAAGAACGCAAGGTGGGAGGGAGAGAACAGCCGTCCAACAGAGAAGGGAATAGTGGAAGAGAAAGGACCATACGTCAGTCTGCCCTAAGATCACCTTTGAAAGAGTACCACCTGTCAGCATGGACCTGAATCAAGTTCCCGTTTCTCTGAACCCAGGTGCATTATCCTAAAAGAGCAAATTCCCTGCACAGCCTTTGTCTGGTGCTATGCCAGGATTCTTCTTTGTGCTGGCCTGCGTCTATCTATCTGGTGCATAGACTACAGCTAAAGAGGAGCAAATAGATGCACCATCTGGCAGTTGTCTGGCCTTAACTGTCTGTGGGACATATGATGGATTCTAGCGGGTAACGACGCCAAAACACAAAATAGCTGAGGTCACCAAGTTTAGGATATCCTTAAGTGGGAGAGGGCTGCAGATCTTTGTTGTTTGAATGTAAGCGAGGGTTCTCATGCTGGAAATTTGGACACCTAAACAGGTTAGTGTCTTAGATAACACATCACAATTATTGTCACCTTTTCTATTATTTATGCATTATACATAAACACAATTGGACCAACTGGAATCAGCTCTGCCCGCTCTTGTGGTTCATGTTTGTCGTCATGTTGACGCATGTATACGCTACCCTAATGAGATGGTTGGGGGACCCAGACAACTGTTTGCCAAGGCCAGACGGGGTTCTTTCCGAGTGTGTCACAGAATTACATCACAGTCTGGGTGCTAGGACACCCTATCATTGGTTTGATTGGGCAGGGAGTTTATGTTTGAGGAGTGACTGAGCCAACCTCAGAGTTCTGTCACAATCCCAGTCCACCATGCAGACCAGGCTTCAGAGGAAGTCGGCCCATGTGCCAAGGATGTGTGGGCTCTGCCACTAAAGTCCAGGAATTCTTATCATGTTGACTTTTCAAAAGGGATGCACCACACTGCGGTTGAGTCTGCAGCTGGGACAACAAAGTGATGAATGTAGCGGCTAGTGAGGAAGGGATATGCCCACACACTCACCTCCTCCCTCTCTCTTTACACATACACACACATACTGATCTCAAATCCTGTTGCAGCCATCCGGGTGGAGAAATTTGTGAGCTGTGGGGCTCTGCAGAGCCACTCTCCAGGGCCGTGGCCATAAAACAAAAGCACTTGTAACATGAAAGAATTCCTGCAATTTACAAGAGGAAGTGGAACATCTGAGAGACGATGTTTGAATTCTCAGTGTGCTCTTCTGGGCGAAGTGTCAAAGCAGGGGTGGCTGCTGCTAGCTGATGTTTCTCTCTTTCCCACTGCCGCCCCACAAGTTAAACCACCCTCTATCCCACCACCCTAATGCCCTTTTTCAATGCTAAATGTACTTCCTGTTCCCCATTACATGCCATGTCTCAATGACCAGTGAGACCTCAGTAAAACATGTCCGCCCTGAGTGCAGGCACCCACCGTGAACTGCTAAGGGGCTGTCGAAGGCTTCACTTTGAACCTGGCAGCTCCAGGGAACATTCCTGCCTTGAAAGGTTTATTTGGTTATCTCTCCAAATGTCCTGAGGTGAAATATACTGTTAAGTAAACTTAGCTGATACAAACCAGTTGTGGGCATGCAATAGTAAACAGATTGTAAGCGCTCATGAAATTGTTGCTGCCTGCATTGTAGCACTCTGCCTCCACCCAGTAAGATCAGAAATTGCAGGTTTTTAATGGACAAGAACTTGAATATGACTCTTACCTCGAGGCAATAAGGAGTCTGAACTTTTTTGTGCCCTATAATATTCTCAGCCTCAGTGTACTTTTGTGAAAAGAGTTCATACATTTTTGCATGATTCCTTTGGGCACAGTGTAGTGTGTGTAACCTGCATGTGTTTGTGTGTGTGTGTGTTTGCAGTTTTCCAGAATTTGGTCTGCATTCATGTGGATAATTATAACTTTATGGAGATTTTTTTCCCTCCCTTCCTTACGACCACATCTGCAGCAGAGGCACATAGAAGAGGAAGGGTGTAGGCCAAACTTTCTGGTTGTCTCTCTTTCTTCTCTCTCTGTTTCTGCCTGTTCTTTCTTCTGCCTCTCTCTCTCTCTCTCTTCCCCTCCTTCCTTGTGTCGCTCATCTTCCTGCCTGGTGTGGACCACCTACGTTTGGAGCCTTGGGTGGACCCAGAACCATTGCTATCAGCGCAAGTGCACTCAAACGTCCCATAATGACTTCCACTTAGAGCCAGTCCATAAACACTCTCAGATGCACACAGAAACGCACTCTGAGGGCTCAGGCAGGCCGGCTGCAGGCTTTTCTCCTCCACAGAGGCTGCAGTCACTTAGCTAGTTTCCTTAATTCCATTCTTAATAGGAATCTGTTTGTTTGTTTGTGCATGGGTTCAGTGCTGTTTATTTGGCTGCCCGTTTTATGACATTTAGCAAAGTTCTTCAAGCCACCCTTGGTGCTCTGCTAACCTCATGTGTGTGTGGCTGCATTCACATACTAAACTTGAAGCTTTTTACAGTAACTCGTTGAGTTTTCCGGCAGTGGTTAGACCTGTGGTGAGGCTACCTCCACGAAGATTTGCCTGTTAGAACGACTTCATGGCTTTGTACGATCCCCAAAGCTACAGGTCCCACGCCTGAGGTGGATGATGTCATGCCACATTATGTAATTATGTTTTGCGTTATGTTAAATACCATAAAACTCATGTACACTGCAAGGGTGGAGTTGACATATTCCTTTAACTCACTGAATGACCTCAAGCTAATTTAACTGAAGAGCAACTCTGTGATTGGTTAAGCAAAAATCTGAAGAGGATGATTAAAAATGTCAGTTTGTTTAGTTTTATTTGTTTGTGTTCTCACGGATGTCACTTTTAATCCCAGCGAGCATTAAAGTGAGGAATGAATAGTAGACGGCTAAACATATTCTGACAGTTGTGTTATTATGTGATCAGCACTTAAGGGGTAATTTACTACTTGGATCTTACTCTTATAGTTTGGGCAATAGTTTCTCTTGGTAATAATACGACTTTATTTGAAATTACGGTAACTGCCGAGATCTGGGAATGTAGAGACATTAGATAAAAGAAGCCAGATGGGGCAAACAATACAAACAGTCAGGAGATTATAGAGGTTTCAAATAAAATCCCAAGCTTAGCCAAACTTGTCTGAAAGAGAAAATACAGACAAATTGGTAGCTAGTGAAAACAGTTTGCCGTCTTCCTTCCTTTCTCTTACTGACGTTTCATCTGGCAAAAATACAAACCGATTATAGCTCAACCATGTGCAACTTTTACCTTTTGTACATGTCATAGTTGTGTGCTTACAAAGTGGTCTTTAGGACCCAAAAATAAACTACATTTTATGCATTTCAACACAGAAACAAGCCAGTGATATTCTATATTTCTGTTACTGTCAGCAATTCCCATCAGAAGTCCAAAACCAAACAATGTGCTTGTCCAACTTATGATACTTTCTAACTTCTTGAGTCTATTTGTGACACTCAGGCCTGAGCCCATTGATTCCAAGTAACGTATAATATAAATCGCTAAAGCTCTGAAACAGAAAATCTTACGTGACACACCATCCTGACACCTGTAGACATTAACTTGAACTTGATCGTGACAGAGGAATGTCAGTGAAGTCCAGTGTTACCATCTGTATCACAACACCTGGAGTTTATCTACCAGCGAGATAAACACAAATATTCACACATCATTCTGCGCAAACCTCCTAAACACATCACAAGCACCCTGTTGTCACAGATATGGTGGACTATCTCCTGCCTGCTCTGACAGGATAAGAGAGATAGGCCTTTTGGAAATGACATTTTTGCCAGCAGACTGTAAAGACCCTTACGTGACAACAGAGCATCTCCTGAAGGTTGGAAAAAGAGCAGTGGAGAGAAAAGAGAAGATTGAGATCAGACTCCCAGCTGCTCTGCTCCCATCTTCTATCAATGTTGACATTTCAGAGTGTTTTAAATCATGTCAGAATGTGGTTTTGTAAATCTGCCACTGACATTGCGGTTCTGAAGCTGAGCTGTGGAAAACATTCGAGTGTGTCTCATATTCTTTCGGCTGTTTAGGATTTCCAAACCAAACATGAATACACCCTGATATTCCACGTAAATGACAAGCATGTGAACGCACACACAAATCCAGAAACGAATCAAAGACAGCAAGATAAAAACCTCCAACAGCCTCTTTCATCTGGTTTGTTTAGAATTTTTCCATCTCGTGTTTTTCCCTCCAGCAAAACTATGCATCTTGTTTTGCGATCAGCTCCACCTTAATCTGTTTGGGACATTGTCTCGTCTTCTATCAGTACACAGGCGAGTTATCGCTGCAGCTCTGCATCCTGCCAAGCGTGGGGTTTCACAGCTCAGGGGCCACTATCTGGACTCTCTGAGCAGTTATCTTCACATGTGGGCCACAGGGCGAACATGTCCACAGCTAGCAAGATCAGACACAGCACTAAGGCTTGCCATGATAGGCCTGCTCAGAGGTGATGTTGCAAACCAAAGGAGATTACAGATGAGCTGATTTGAGATATCAAACATGCGATGGGGCAGGTGGGTGTTAATGTAGAGGCAAGGGAATCGGCTGACGTGCTTTGAATCTCAACATTATTTGTACTTTCAAACATAAGAAGCTTTTACTTAATGCCGTGTTTATAACTCCAAACCTGTACGTTAAAAAATCCTGTGAAGATTAAAATGTGAGCAGATAAAATCATTCAACTTATGACATGTTTATCAGAGAAATGTACTCAGAAGCTTAGCTAGAGTCGGAAGTCATAAAACTGCCATCTTAGTTACCAAAACGTGTGGTGTTATTCTTTTGGGAACTTTGTGGAACGTACCTGAATGGATTTTATATTTGGGTACTAACACAGTTGACGATTCAGCCAGGATGCAGAACCACCAGTTGGCTTTATTACTGATCAATTTTGGAGATCCCTGGAGAGGGATTTTGTGTGGACTTTGGCAAACTGTCCTAGCTAGTAACAACCTGTGTGTGCTATGTTTTTTGGGGTAAACGGTAGCTCAGTCTGTAGGGACTTGGCTTAGGAACTGGAGGGTGGCAGGTTTAAGTCCCGATACGGACCAAACATGTAACTGGGGCTGGTAGCTGGAGAGGTGTCAGTTCCTTTCCTGAGCACTGTCAAGGTGTCCTTGACCAAGGCACTGAATCCCCCAACTGCTCGGGGAGTATGTCCGTGTGCAGCCCCCTCACTCCGACATCTCTCCGTTATTGCATGTCCATAGAGTCCTATTTCGGGCCTATGTGTATGTAGCTTGTAAAAAACATAAAACAGTGAAAATATGATTTCTTCTTCTTCTTCTTGCACTGAAACATGTTTGATATTTAGCATTCAAAATATGGGAGACTTCTATCTACTTGATAGTGGAAGGGATTTCTGTAAACCCCTCACACCATACCAAAACATTCGGACTGAAAAGCTGCTCTGACGACCCTTGAATCAGGAACACCTCCCCAATTGTTAACTCGGGAACGAAATCTGACCAATTATCTTCTAGTTTTGGGACTGAATTTCTTGTTTTTTTCAAAGCTGTCAGCTGAATCTCTTGTCCTTCCTGTATTAAGCAAGTTAATTTGAGAAGTTACTAAGAATTACATACTTCATCCGGTGTATCCGGTGTGATACTTAAAAACACCTTGCTACCCAGAGACAAGTTACTACAATGGCATGAGGCAGTGGCTTCCCTCTCAGGGTCATGCAGAGTTCCCAGGATGGTGAGTCAATTACACTTGTGAGTGAGTCAATTAGTGTTTGTGACTCACTTTGTGGGGCCATTTTCTCTGTGAGTCACCTTGACAAGCCACTACGTTTCCCGCAACACAAAGAGACTTTTTTTTTCTTTTCAGGTCCCCACTGTTTGGACAGAAGAGCCCCCTTAATTGACCTCACTTTGATGTTCCCAGTTAAACGTTTTGTCTGTGTTGTGTCACTCAGCAGGAAACATGAACTAATGACGATCAGGCCGTCTCCCTCCTGGACAGTTTGGTGGTTGGGGGGTTATGATGTATGGTCTCAGATGGAGTGTTTTCCCCTATACAAGTGCTACCCTTTTAAAAAAGAAACTTTTGAGTTGCTTAAGCCACAGCCACAAAAGAACAACATTAATTGGATGACTCGAGGGGCTGTAAGTGAGTAAGTAAACGGTCACTGAAGCCACATCCACACCAAGGTGGATAAATCTGGGAACCTCGTTTACAAGAGAAAATAACTTCCAACCAAGGAAGATTATTTAAGTTATTTTTCAAAAGCTCTCTGCCTAAAATTAAAGACCAAAACAAGAGTCTTTTCTTTCTTTCTTGGAAAAAAAAACAAATAAACTTAAGGACTTCCAAGAAAGATTTCACCATGCGACCATCCCACGCCAACCAGTCAACTCATCAAAGAAATAAGAAAGTCACGTACACCTTGCCTCTCTTTTACGCAAATATGTCTTTTGTTACTTTTTTAGTGAGTAAACAGGTCAAAAAATCTTGTTTTATTCCATTGGTACACTGACAGGGTCACAAGCTTAGCGTTAGCTATTAGTAGGAGAAGTCCAGGGTGAAAAGAGGACAAATGCAATGCCCTGTCTACAAACACTACAAAAATGAGCAGTCCACAGTGTAGCACTTGTTCCGGCTAGGTCTAACAATAACTCTGGATTTAAACTTGTGATTTACCCACATCCCATCCGTTCTTGTGTTTGTAACTTGGTCCACTTCAGTGTCAGCCTCAACAGTAGGACATCATTCTACGCCGTAAGTTATATCAATTGCTAATCTCAACAGTCAATAACAGTCGGTAAAATGTTATCATAATCAACCAGAAGAGTAAACTAATATAGCAAACCTGTGTAGACAAAAGAGAACTCAAATTGTAAATTGGTGTTTCTTATGTGCAATTTTTTAAAATCAATATTTAAGGGAACTTTGCCCCAGCATTGTTTTCCTCAGTGTTGTTTCTTCAGTTGTCACGATCGCACGATGAGTAGCAGTTGAAAAAGGTTCAACCATCATCAACCCTGACAGCACTCGCTGTCATGTTTACTTTCTGTCAGCAACCACACTCTCTCTGAAAGCACCTTATCTGGACAGGAGCAGGATGATACAGCACAGTTTTGTCGCGTGCTGTCCGCAGATGAGAAATCGCATGATAATTCCTTTTCTTGTGTGTTTCATGTCTGCCAAACACACTTCACTTTCATATGTTTCAACTGAACAAGAATAACATGCACCACCAAAGTGTTTTCAAAGAACTCATTTATTGGGTGTGAAGCATGGCTGCCTAATGTGGACAGAAGGCCAAAACTTAGAGGAAAACATGAGTTTTCAAATGTAGTCAGCTTACATTGGACATGGCCTGTACCCTCACACTTCAACTCTACCCCCTTTATGCACCTCTATCTCTGGGGTGCTGAGAGCAGAGATTTTGGTTCCATCATCACAGGCTGAGTGGCTGCAGACAGGAAGAACCGGCCCATCTGCTGAAGTACTTTTGCTGGAGGACTTGAGTGTTTTTGAGTCAGTTTTTTGTTATCTCACATTAATATCAGCCTGCTTTTCAATTCAATTCACTTCAGTTGAATGCGTGCTTTATTGACATGATAAATTGGACAATGTGCACTTAGACACACAGGGGGTGGACACAAAATCATGACCACCTGTGCAATCTAATGCAATACACCACAGTACCCCCCTTTGTGAAGAATATGATGTTTATACTCCGTCTCTGTGGTAATTTTTTAGGCCAAAGATAGCTTTGTATAGGATTGTATTATATGGCTGCAATCGACACTTAAAACTTAAGGTAAGTAAACACAAGTCATCTACCCTAACATAAGGCAAGAATATATTTTACAGAAAGACACATACCCCATAAAATTACAATACACACACATACATAGACTTCAAAGGAAGAAGAAATTATAGCCTGCATACTAACTGGGGCCTGGCACACTCTCCTTGGCTCTCCTTCATGTGAAATAAATACACTCGCAAATACAAAACAGGCAAATACAAAACCAGTGAAACACATGTTTTCCTCCCGGTCCAAAGCCATTGTTTTTTTTCCTGTGTGTGAATGCAGCTGAGAAATTAAGGTAAGGCACATAACATACCCATTAATCTTAAGATACCCACGTGCCAATGAAAGGCAAAGGTATCCTGACACCTCACGTTTCCCTCATCTGTACAATCTGAGATTAGCAGCATGCAATCCTGCGATCCAGATAAGAGGCTGTGAAGGTTCAAAATGTTAACAACTGCACCCTCGGAGTCTATATTCCCATTACTCTGCTGCACACCGTTACCATCTCGTTCCGGTTCTTAAAAATTGATGGAGTGATGATTTCACTGTGGGTCTTAAGATAGGAGGCAAATGTGGGCATCACTTTACAAGGATCGTCACAATATATTTCTCCCTGGGGACAAAGTTAAACAAATCCATTCCAGGGATTCCTGGGCCCTGAGTATCATCTGCTGTTTGGACCACCGTCCATGAGTGCAAAAAAAAAAAAAGAAGGCAACCTGCAAACTTTTAAAGACGGGGTCTGGACATCTGAGCATTTGGAGCTGCACAAAATGTTTCTGACATGACGTGAAGCAAAACCCCTTAACAACCAAGAGGACGGTATGTTTTTTAGTGCCATGGGTTTATAAAGTACATCTGCTTTCTTTGTTTAGAGCGAAATGTTCTCTCTCATCTTTTTCTTCCGCTATAAATCAGAGACCACAATGGCACAGTGAATAAAAGTCAGGGACAGCGCAGCTCTGTTGTACATCTCACCAGCAAAAGCAAAGTCTGTGTTTATGCTTTCATACATTTGTTTGTGCTGACTTCTTGTCTGTCTGTCCGTCAGCCATGGCTATGCATCATTTAAAATGTCTTTATTTCCAAACTCTTGGCATGCTTGTTTCAGGAAATACACAGTGAGGACGGTTGAAGGGGAATAGCATGTCCTTGTTAGTATAAATGATTAAATTCATCCTGCTTGTTAACTAAATGTTTTAGGGAAATTGTGGTTGATATCATCAATTTACCCTTTGTCATTCTCCTCTCTGACTTTGAACAGTTTGCCCATTGCCTGATTGATACTAAAACTGTGGAAAGATTGGGCAAGCCATTATTTTGGTAGTTTCTCTCTTCCCCGCTCTTTCTCACACACGATGCTGGTTTTAGTAGAGTTCCTCTCACAACTATTTTCAATAACCAAATGGGTTCCAAACACACACACACACACACACACACATGCAAAAGAGCCAGCTGGATGAGGCCCACCCCGCAGCCTGATCTTGTTAGCAGTGCGGCGGAGAACGCAGCCACACCTCCCAAGAAATGAAAGAAAAGATGGGACAGAAAGAGAGCAGTGCTCCAGGTTCGACCCCGTTGTCGCTCTCACGTTATCCTGAGGCGTGGACCACGAATCTGTGGTTGTTTGGTCCGCCTAATGCCTGGCCAGGCTGCTCTGAGGATCCTTGTACAATCAGACTGACGACACTCATTCATTCTGCCACATGTGTGGGCACAACCAGATGGAAGCTGGGATGAATCAACACAAAGTTGCTGTCGGATTCAATGATGTATTAATCAGCCAACGTCTTGTGAGACAGTGAGAATTATGTAAACATCTCCACTGAAAAACAGGCTCTTCACAGGAATCACAAAACAAGCCTACATGCCTAAGTGACTAAATATGTCTTTTTATTACTTTTCAAACAATTCTCATGAATGTTTTCCATGGTGGCCGAGAAGGTCAAACAAGCTACGACGGTCATTGCGTTCTCATTACAAACGATTTCCAGGAGAAACAGGCTGCAGCCTCTGAAGTGTGCTGAAAAAAACGCACAACTATACAACTTTATCCTCAGATTTTAGTGAAACTGCATCATATTTGATCGAGAAACAATTTCTGATGGATATATGCCCTCGTTTAAGTAGCTGCTGCTGTTAGCAAGTGTAGCTGCTGTTTGCCAGTTCGCTAAGTTGGCTGTTCAGCTAGCAGTACTTCTTGCTGACTCTGCCGAGACTTGTTCTTCTAAACACCAGTAGTGTTTTTAAGGTTGACGTTATCAGACTCGGGGCGGGGCAGGGTGTAACGGTAATATTACAGTACGAAAGGATACAGCAGCTCAAACTTTCAATTGTGTTACACCAAGGACCTATGCTACATCAATGGAAGTTTGCCGAAGGGCACTTAAAAGCAAGAGAAGGCTACAATGTGGGTCTATTGTTTATAGCTAAGGCGATCAATTCTGTAGGTTAAGATCAGACTGTAAGCACTAACGTACTTGCTTACAACTAGGGATAGACCGATTATCGGCCGGGCCGATTATCGACGCCGATATTCGGCATTTTGACGCATATCGGCATCGGCTTTTTTTTTTTTTTTTTTAATCCAACGGCCGATAAGAGATCAATTTAAAACTGGGTTATTTTGGCTCTGATGCATATGCTTAAAGGCATTTAAACAAAGTTAAGTGTTGGAGTTTGTATTATTCAAAATTTTGACGCCAATATTTTTACTTTTACTGCAAATGAATATCGGCTTCAAATATCGGTTATCGGCCTCCTTGACTACTAATAATCGGTATCGGTATCGGCCCTGAAAAAACCATATCGGTCTATCTCTACTTAAAACTTGAATGTCAATTTTCTATTCTGAGAAACTCTGCATTTAATTTGGTGAGTACATGGTTTTCATAACCAAAGAACCAATCGACCCAGCTAATAAAATAAAGCCCATGTTGCAACCATAGTTTTGTTCGAGAGGTTTTGCAGCTCTATAAAAACTTTATAATGTTCGTTATGTCTTTGCTTCTGTGAGACAACAAACATTATTTGCACGACCAAAACAAGTCATTACCAAGGAAAAGCTAAGCAGGGTTACTTTAAATAGTTTGAACGAAACAACTAATGCTGTAGTGAATCTCAAGCAAGGACAGTCTCAAGGCACATGTGTAACAACAATTTACAGAAATCTGATTTAGATTAGGCTGCACTAATGCATGCAGGTTACAGTGGAACGGAGCGGAGCGACATATTGCCTGGGAGGGGGGTAGAGAATGATGGAGGTTAGGTGTGTGTGTGTGTGTGTGTGTGTGTGTGTGTGTGTGTGTGTGTGTGTGTGTGTGTGTGTGTGTGTAAAGGGGGGTGGGTTGGGGCTGAGCTCACAGCTGGGAGAATGGTGTGCTAACCCTGCCAAAGCCTCAGCACATGACTCCCACCACTTGTCAAAATCACCATGTGTGCAATAATGTGATTACAGTCTGGTTACTATTATGATTTAAAACAACAGCTTGTGTGGAATGGAAGAAACGCACTGCCACAATGTGTGCGTGTGTATGTGTGTGTGTTGGGGGGTAAGAGGGGGGCTGGAAGGGGGGCAATATGGGTAACAGAAGTACGGATTGAGTGCGTTGGATTTGTGCCTCAGCACCCTGCCTTCTTTCTCCCATCTATGCCGTGCAGGGGGACACTGGGTGGGGGTTTCAGGGTGACTGTCTGGGTCTTGTCATGGATTTACAAGTTGGGGGGAACGCTTTATGTCATTTGCTCCCCCTCTGTAGCCCCTTACACCATCCACAGCCTCCCCCTCCTCCTTTCATTCCAGGTTACACAATCACTGCACTGCACACAAGGGGTTGTCATCACAGGTGCAGTCGAGATTGGCCAGGATAAAGGAACGCTTCCAGCTCAAGATGTTTTTCCCCTCTCTTTTCTTTTTTCCTCAACCAGATCCTTCCCTCTCCTTTCTTGTTTTCCCTTTTCTTCTCACGTCCTCCAATTCCTTGTTACTCTTATTCGCTGCACACTTTTCGGTTATGTTTCCTTTGTACTAGCGCATTCCATTTCTGTTTATCTTGTTCTCATTTTAAGAAGTCTGTTTTAAAGTGGAAAAACAAGTCACAAGTATCACCACACAGGGTTTGTCATTGGCCTTGACTGTAACAGGATTCTGACCCCTCCAACCACCCGGTCCAGCCAGGAACCCTGCCCAAACTCTCACTCATGTATGCCTCTTGACGGTGCCTGTCCCTTGGCTCACTCCTGAGGACCAGTCAGGCTGCCAGCAGAGCAAAGGTGTGAGATCACCAATTTGCCAAAATCGTGAATACATGTCTGTTTGTAATTACGCAGAGAGGTCTTCCAGCATCTCAGCCACAGAGAATGGTGAGCCTCCTTTTCGGTGGTACAGCCTTGGCCGCAGGGCCAGATGGAAAAGGGAGAGGGAGGAAGGGAGGGAGCGAGGGAGGAATGTAAACTGTAACCAGGCAGCCCAGCATGTTAGAAGCTGGACCCGATCCACACGATGCCAGCCGGGCATGAAGGCAGCTCTAACCATTCCCTCCTGGGCATCTGGAAGTGGGAGAGACAGAATGAAAGAGGCCTGGGCCCACAATGCCACCCATCTCGGAGCTCAGCTAAGTAAAACAAACGCCAGCGGTCACAGAGAGGGGATTTCCGGTTAGAGTCACCTAATACCTCACTGGAATCTCAGAGGTTTGGAATCCAGAGTTGTGGATGAGCCCAGGCTGTTATAAGCTACATAGCAGCGATGTAATTCCACTTTTAAGTTTCACCTCGTAGTATTAAACTCTGTCGGCTTAGCATCGGGCTCTGGGTCCCTCTCTCTGCCGGCTTAGCTCAGATGAAGGAAATAACAGTGGATTTCACAAGAATAGAAAGATCAAGTGAGTTATCCGGTTTTACAAATCACCAAAATCCCTAAGCATATGACTTCCCCGTTTCTCATTGTAATTCAAACTTTTCCCATGATTGATCCTCATTTGTAACAAGTTCAGGCATTCTTCCTGTAAACTCCAGGCCAAATACAGGAATTTAAAGCGAGTTCTTGGCACAGATTCTCTTTCCGAGACTGGGACTTGGTGTGAAGGTGGTCAGGAGTGGGATCTCCACCCTAAACCCCGTAGACAGCATGTGTTTGATGTGTGTGAGAGCTGAGATGACCAGGTGGTGTAGTCGTCGCTCATAAGCAGAATCGTTTAGTAACCCTGGTAGCGAGGCCCTATATCCGGGGCCTTGCCTTAATTCTTTCATCAACTCCTTTCTCACAACAGATGTTGTTAGACGGACAAAGCCCAGACTCCTAATAGAAATAGTTTCAAAAAGTCCCTGATGGCATTTTAGGGAGAGAACCGATTGTGAGGCATGTGTAAGGTCGTGTGTGCTATGGGTTTTGGTCCAATTTGTTTTATGGCCTCTTTTGTGTCTTGTGATGAAACATCTGTCGGACTACAGTAAGAGCCCCGGGTGCATACATGTCTCATGTGTACTAGGTGCGGCCCAAGCTGTTTACATCTTGGACTGAGCCTGTGCTGTTTTCACCAAAGTGGTACATGTCCTGTGAGCACTCCAGCCTCTCTGGTTTCTCTAAGCACTTTAGTCAGGGGTTTCTGTGCTCCGGGGACCCTGTGATGAGACAGCTGTGCAAGAGCGTGTGTGCACATGCAAAAAAAAAAAGTGTGTACGTCTGAGCAGGCTGCCTTGGTGCTGCTCATAGCCAATGTGACCCTTTGGCCCGACGCTGCAGGACGGTGTGAACGAGCGAGGTCGCCATGCACTGGGAGTTGAGGCATCTGTCTCGGCCGTGATGAATAGCAAGCACCTGCAATACTCACGGAAAGCAGGGAGATTGAGAGATGGAGAGGAGGGGAGGAAAGAGAGTGAGTGTCCACCTCTTAAAATTGGCAACAAGAGACCTCACCTGCAACAAGGCATGAAGCAATAAAAATCTGCCTCCTCGCAACCCTCCCCTCCTGCCTCCACAATACAAACAGATAAGTATTAAACCCTCACACATACACACAAGCTGGCTCAACTCGCTATATTTGAGATGTTTGTCTTGCTAATGTGCAGGACCTCGGGGAGAATCAGACTTAATGCAAGGAGACCGCAAACTCCGCGCTCTGTGGTCTTAATAAGGACTAACCACTCGCCGGTCTTGGCCAGAGCAGGACGAGCAGTCTAAGGGGAGAGAACCAGAGGGAGCGAGAGTGAGGATGAGTGATGATGAAGAGAGGGAGAGCGTGCAGGATGGAGGAAGAGAGAGTATGAGATGGCGAGAGCAAAAGAAAGAGGTCGGGGATTGTTTTACAAACAGAATTCCTTTAATTAATCACCCTGTTTGAACAGCTGGCCTTCTCAAGACAGGTCGTAACGAGATCCCTGCATGGAAGTGCGGATTACAGATGCGGATTCGGCAGAAAAATATTAGCTGTCAAATGTTGCAGCCGAGAGGTGCAGGAGAAGGCCCCTGTTTCCTGGTGGTGAGAGAGCCACAGACGGGGGGGTTGCTTAACATGGCTCCCCAAGGACTGAGGCAGCACAAAGCAACACGGGGGCCTGCGAAGGGGGTGGTGGACCTCAGGCCAGGGGGCAGCCCTCAAGGCCAGCGGTTGTCCCACAGGGCTGAGCCTGGTGCAGCAGTCCGGGAACAGGGTTCAGATTTAGGGTCAGGCTCTGATATGGGACTGGAAACACGGGAGACCCCCATGTCAGCATTTATGTACAAGCCGCACATAAACAAGCGAGAGCAGCTGTCAAGAGAGTATGCAGTGTCCTACTGGTACATGTTTATTATCGATGTCCCTGCAGAGGGATTGACATCATGTTTAAGAATGTGCCTGTGAAATAGTTGGCTACCTTCTCTTTGTAAATAAATACATTCTGTATGTAGGTCAGTTTGTAGACAGGTCATTGGCATCCTGAAGGAAGGCTGGGAATTACATTTATTCACAAATATTCATCACTGAAACTTTTACATGATACAAGTCCTCTGCGGGATCTCTTGTCTCCTTCACTCCATAGCGCTCAGTTACCCTAGCAATAATGAGAGGAACATTTCAGACTAATCTATTTAATTAAAAGAATTGCCTCAATCAGTGGATTCTCTGATGGTGGAAATACATTTGGGGACATTGTTATGTTAAACTTGAGTGAGGGACAGTCGTGACTTTGTAGGGAACCTAAAGGTCAAGATTGGACAAAGCTTTAGCAGTCAACTACGCAATTGACGATACTTTGACGATTCTAGTGTCATTTTTGGACATGGGCTCAGTGGGCAAGCTAGCCATAACTAATATGCAATTGCCAGTTTCAGAAACAGCCCCAGAGTTGATGACGTCACACTTGGACAAATGGTCAAGCTGCAGGGGTTGACAGCCTTTATATGCACAACATGAGAAATACAGATAATCACAAAAGCAGGGAATTCTGTGCACAAGGGTCTATAAAAATGAAGAACGTGGATATGTTCTACATGAAAGCCTTTCATCTGGTCTCCTGCCAGTTTCACTACCAACAAGGACAACTGGAAAAAGCTCCGTTCAGTGAACATTTCATCTATCTTTAAGGCTTTATATGAAACTGTATCCACTTGTGTTTCTTAGTTTGTGTTTCCACTTCCTTTTTTATCCTGTCTCTCGTTCCCCCTTTGTCTTTGTGTCAATGTCTCATTCTGTCCAGTCAGTGCAGGAGGAGGGAAGGGAGTAATGTTGGCTCAGGTGCTTGATTGTCAGAACACTCACTTGCAGTGTATTTACATGTAGTGTAGGGAGGAAACAAATGTTCACAGACCACACACACACACATGACCAAGATGCATTAGTCTAATTGTGTAAACAGGAATATTACTCTCAGACCTTCCACCCCGCCTCCATTCCGCTTTCTCTCATGGACATGATGTAATTACCAAGGCACTTTAATAAGTCATTTAGGGACTTGTAGTGGACACAGCTACAAAGTGAGATGTACCATTTCACGAGGCTAAACCACAATTTAACCGTGCTTATTTAATGAAAGCCAATCGCATCCAAAATCATTTTAAAAAAGCCAAAGCAGAGGCTGTTTCTGTAATACAATATTTGAGCCTGGAAGGACCTGCCTGTAAAAAAGCTTTTTTGAACATCTGTCGGGCTTTCCTTTGAGAGCCCCATAAAGTTTCACCACAGAGCTTTGTGGTGATTTTCTGGGTTTCTCTGTGTATCCCAACAGGGAGGCAGCAGCTTGTTCAGTGAACCGTGTTCAGTTCAAAGCACAGAGAGGAGTTTGAGGAGTGTTGAGGACGATGATGTATAGCAGACTGGACCACCGGGGTCATAGTTTTAGTGTACCCCATCTCTCAGTGTGTGTGTGTGCGTGTACAGAAGGAAACCTCCTCATGGGATGCACAAACAGATACAAAACAATAATTAATAGTATTGTATAGTGAATGAATTATCTTCTGTAACAACCTGGTCATTACTTTAATACTATTATATCCTAATGCTTGTAACTAATACTAATAATAAACATTATTATTATTGGAAAACAAGCAAAGATTAGATTTAACCACAATGTTAATCCCCTCCTGATTTACATCATATTGCCCAAAGACAACACTGAACAAGACCAGGAACCTGTTTCCCACAGCAGGATAATGGCTCAGAATAAAATACGAAAACTGCATCACAAAATGAGGAGAATTAGGGTACAGTAGTTTCATAAAGTTTTGGGGACTCACAAAAGATTAAAATGGTCAAAACAACCAAAATATCCAGATTTTAGTCCCTCAAAGACTTTTAACCTCAAATTCCACAGGATCCGTCTCCGGCGCGTTCTGTGTACGGTGCGACCTCCGGAGACTATCGCGCCCATTCAAGTCAGTGCTCGTGATTCCACGGCATGCGCCTCTCCGCTCTGCTCCGCTAAGGATACGCGCCGGGTCTATTTTTGACGGCGGCCGCTTCAAGCACGCGTCAAGCTGAACAGAGCAGATTGTTCCAAACAGTAAGTCAGACACGAAAACAGCAAAGAGCATCCAGTCATTCCAAAAAAAAACACCTTGTACAGACCGGTACAGACTCCCGTTTTTTCCATTTTCAAAACAACAACACACTGAAATCTTGAATAAAGAACACTTTCAACAAAGTAGTGTACTCAGCCATGGTAGAAGCACAATAATCACGGAATGATATCCAGATGAGCAGATAATCAACCTCAGAGGTACAAACTGAACTGTTTGTGTGTTGCTCTGTTTAACATTGATGTTATCGCGTGATTTCACAATTCTTGCGCCATAATGTAGTTCTCCCGCAATCTTGTGATCTTGCGAATCCAGCTGCTTGGGCCAGCGCTCTGCTGCACTGCGGATCAGACACGCTTCCTGTGGGCAAGGGCTTGCGCCGTCTGAAGGACCAGAATTGCAGCGCTGACTGAACGTGCCGGAGACGGATCCTGTGGGATCGAGGGGTTCCTCTGGGCGAGGGCTTGCGCCGTCTGACAGACCAGAATCGCAGCACAGAATGAACACGCCAGACACGGATCCACTGTCAAAGCAGAGGCCCAGCCACATGACCCCTAATTCTGTTCTGTAACTTTTATACGCGACAACAAGGTGGAATAACAGCAAAATATTGACACCTTAAGGGCCTGTGTCCACTAATGGCGTTTTTTGCGCTGGCAGCACCCACGACCTCAATTTCAGAGTGCTTCTCACCAGCGTTTACTGTTGCTAGGTTACGAAAGTTTTCTCGTGTTACTTATGCTTTCCTAGGTAGTGACCATAAAAGTCTGTTCTAAATTGCTCTGTATGCTTGGAAAGGAATCGTGTCCTCAGCTCTACACCCGGAAATTGCACCCTTGAAAAAATGAAAGGATTACCTTCTCCGCCATTGTTGTTGACAAAGTTGATATCTTGATTGATTGATTGATTAGTTGGTGAGGGAGAAGTGACATTGACAAGCGCTGCAGTGTTCTAAAAGTTGAACTATTTTCAACTGAGAGCGCTGTGAGCACAGCGACAAAAAACAGCTGACGCTGAGGACGTTTTTGTGCTGAGGACGCTGAGCACTGAAAATGCTGAACTGCATTGAGTTTGTACAAAAAACAAAAAGTTAGTGGACAAAGGCCAAGTCGTGTAAAACGTACTTTTGACCATCTTTTCTCCCCACCTGTGCATGGCTGCATGGTGAGGTATAAACACTATTGCCTTCCCATGCAGTCAGACGACACACCAAACCAGCCTGTCCCCTTGAAATGCCCTCTTCCTTTTAATCCCACATCCAAACCCTGATGACATCATTGGGGTTATTTTTCATACTCTGGAAAGCCCCATGTATGGAAACATAATATATTATACACTTGTTTTCACTGTGACAAGTAAACTTGTGGAGAGTCCCTTTCAAGAGAGGGCACTTCAACTTGACCAAAACAGAAACTTGGTGTCATGTGAAACTTGTGTATACCCATTGTGGCTTCGTTTTTCATTTATTTACACTATTCACCAACAGGGACGCATAAAGATTAAAGCGGTTGCAGCAATGTGTCGTAAAAAAACAGCGACCAAAACTCATAGTGGAACAACAATGTGGAGTGAGAAATGATCGAATCAGGATGTGAGGTTGTACTGAAATCAAACCAGGATACAAGACTGAGAATACATCACAAGATGTTTGTAAGGACATGATGGAAACGAACCACAAGAGAAAATGAGATGCCTTGTCCTTGCAGTGCTTCATGTTTTCTCCAAATATGTCGGTTGGACTCCAACACTTTGCCAAAAGTTGCTTTCAGAAACAGATTTTGGGGGAACTTTGAGGTAAGCACTCAATGCACCATCACAGCGAATTCCCAGGATGCTCTCATGAGGCACGGTGCTTTTCTTGTCTCCTTAGTGTGCACGGTCTTGTGTCTGCATGCTCTTGTGTTTTGTGACCGCGCATGTTATTGACGTATTTGCATACTGCTGCAGCAGGACCCATTTTCCCACAAGAAAAAGAGGCAGGTCATGATTCCACATCTGTGTCCGTCCTGTATTTGCTCATGATGGAACCACTTGGATGTTGCTGTATGGTTTTGTGGTCATGTTTGTATTACGTTAGCTGGATTAGTGCAGTTCTGTGGGTGTGTTTGCATCCATCACTGTGAGAATATGTGTGTGTTGGATGCATTTGTGTGTCTGTGATTTCCCCCACCCTTTTCTTTTCGTTCTCTCTCCCTCCGAGCGGTTGTTTGTGTGTCTGCTGTTAATGAATACAGCAACGGGGTAAACAGCCGCATGATAAAACAATTAAGCACATATGTGAAGCCCGGAAACAGAAAGAGGCCAAGAGGATTATAGAAAAGACAAAACAAGAGAGAAGAAAAGAGAGTAAAAGGTGTGAGAAAAAGTAGAGCATGTGTGGAAGATGCATATCATTTCAGTGGCTTGTCTGGGAGACTCGAGGTCCCACTTCTTCTCTCCCTCGGAGGACCCTGCTCCCCTGTCTGCGTTGGGAGAAAGGAAACGGACGAAGGATTTACTGTTGGGTCCTGACTTGTACACATTCCTGGTGTTGTTTTTCTCCCCTCGGCCCCCTCGGCCATACCAAAGGCCTCTAAAACAACAGGCTGTCAGGTTGTGACAGCTGGCTTCAAACGGCTCCTACAGCAGCCCTGCACCCAGGTTCCCAGCCTCACCATGGCGCTCCTTATGTGTGTGTGTGTGGTTATATCGTTGTGTATGTGTGCGCGTGGGTGGCTAAGTGTTTGTTTGGTCTGTACATGCGGATGTATAGCTGCTTGTGTGGGTATCTGTGTGTATCTATCACTTTGAGATAAGTAGGACTTCAGTTGCTGAGACTTAACATTTAAACCCCTTTGGTGTGTGTGACACGTCCTCACACACACACACACACACTAACACACACACAAACCCCTCCTTATCCCCAGTGATGAGCCCAGGTGGCAGTGTGGCTTTGAAGCGCTGCGAGCCTCCTTATGACTCCCCTGGCCATCCAGGTGTGTGTGGGCCGGCCCGTCTGTCTCAGCCAGAGAAGGCCCTTTTTGTCTGAGCTTTGTCAACCAGGAGAACACCATTGATCCCCCATGACTTGCCCCCCCTCCAAATCCCCTTCTGTGTGCTACCACACCTCCAAGATACTCCCCCTGCTTCAGATGTGGGAGCAGGGAGAAACAAAAGCTGTCTGGAGGACGGAGGAGTTGCTGCAGGAGGTGTGGGCGGGGAAAAGGGCTCCTCTAGGTGAGCGGGAGCAGCCCCCTCTTAGCACTAATAGGATAATTGTTTGCACTCCACAGGTGCTCACCGTCCAAATGAGGTCACAGCTCAAGTGTGGCTCTTCTGAAGAGGAGGAAGGTTGGAATTTCTTTCAGCTGAGAAAAGGCAGATGGGAAATAAACACACAAACGAGGGCACGCACACACCAATGGACGGGTTGGAATGTCCAAATTAAAAAAAGGCACAATGTGTTCTTGGATTGGCAGCTCCATCTTGTAATCAAGCACCTGCTTCAGCACAAGCCAATGATGCAATTCCTTAATCTTTATATTTAATTGGAGGTTGCTTTATTGGAGAAAGGGATAAAGGAAAAAACTATACAGCTGGATTACTTTAGGATGGGTTAGTTAAGCTATTTTACATGTGAACAGGTGCATCACAAACTTCAGACAAGGCAATCCTTAAGGTACGTAAGAAAAGACCATTTATCCATCCCTACAGGAACTCAAATTCAGCCGATCCCCGCAACTTTTTCCCCGACTTTGCAGATTTGACCAATCAGCCTATTTCCCCCACTGGCGTCGACGTGTACATCGCCAAATATTGATCTTCACAGGTCTGCAATGTTGTGTGAACATCGGAGAGTTTTGTTTACTGTGCCTTTAACATCTGCATAACGCTGCATGCTAGATACTTACTTTTTACGTACTTTTTTTAAGCTTAGAAGCAGACAGCTGCGTAGTTTGAACGAGGTTTCCGGAACGATCGTCTCTCTTTCATGAGCCACCCAATCCACCCTCGACCTACAGAGTCTTCATGGAGACTCTATATAGTGAATCCATGATAACACATCCAAACCTCAACGTCTTCTTGTGATTACTTATCCATGTTGAAAACTGTTAGAAGTTTCTTAGCCACTTCCTGGTGCCTTTAACTTTCTACCAACCACAAGAGGCTCTGTGTTCAACTGTGAGTCAGTGTTGATCTCAAGTGTTTGTACAGTGAGAGAGTAATCGGCGTCTCTTATGGGTGGTTTTATACAAGTGTGGCACCAAAACAACAAGTAGAACAGCTTAAATGCGTCTGTGGCTCAGCGGTAGAGTCGTCGGTCGTCTTTCAATCGGAAGGTCGGAATTTCGATCCCCAGCTCCCTCAGGCTACATGTCGAAGTGTCCTTGGGCAAGACACTGAAGCCCAAATTGCTCCCGGTGGCATAGCCAACGGGTATGAATGTGATATCTGATTGACAGTTGGGCACTTTACGTAGCAGCCTCTGCCATCAGTGTGTGAATGGGTGAATGTGACTTGTAGTGTAAAAGCAGCTTTGAGTGGTCACAAATGCTAGAAAAGCGCTATATAAGTACAGTCCATTTACCATTACCAAATGCAATAAATAATGTGTAGATTCTTCTTTGGGCATATGGATAGCATTGAAATAGACATGTGCAATGTGGATTTACTTTTCCACGGTAGTTTCATTCAATTTTTCCACATTTTTTTTGGCATCTTGACACGGACACTGACTGGAAGTGATAGCTTTATTGAAGCCTTTGTAGCTCACAGTGGAAAAACATCGCAACTTGCAGTGCAACTTTTTCAAAAATCGGCCGCAAAATCAGGCATTTTAGGCCGAAACAATCGCAGAAAAAAGCCTGCGAAATCCTGAAGGGACTGATTGATCAAAGCAACATGTCCTTGTGTTCAAAATAATTAGATAAAAAGTCAGACCACAAATGAAAGTAAAATACATAAAACTAAATAGTCAAATAATTCCTCAACAATAGGTTGCAAAGTTAAGACATTTGCACAACAACTTTCACACGCTTAAACATGAAGGCCTGCACGTAACAACTTCCTTGGCATGGTTTCTTGAGCGTGTTAAAGTAGTGAGTTAGATCATCAGTAGCAGATTTTTCCCATTAAACGTCACAAGATTTCGTTTTATGACAGATCATTATGTCTTAAAGTAGCTTTAAAAAAAAGGGGAATTCAGCGCTTAAGAAATTTTAACGTCTTTACTTTTACTCACTTTGATATTAAAGGATTAAGACTCGTAAATGGGAACAAAGCTGCTGGTTACACTTTGGCTTAGTTAAGAAATGTTTGGGGATTTCAAGCAGATAAGTTCTCATAAAAACACACAATGCAAAATATTTACAGACATCAATGCATGTGGATGTGTAATTATGTATTGGCAATGGTAATGCACATGCACAAGGGACACACACACAGGTGAGATATAAGCCCCCTCCACTAGTGTCATTGTTCTGTGGCTTTGATGGGCTCATGCAGGTATTTTCCTTCTGATATTTCCTGAGCTTTGAATCACTCAATGTGTTTTTCCTCTGAGTCTTTAGGAAAGCCCCCTTTTTTTCCTCGTCCACGGGAATTTAAACGTCACATCTCGTCATCTTTACCAAACAACAAGATACTAAAGAAAACACATCAGGGACCATCACAAAAGTAGTTCCAGTGAAAACAGCTGAGTCACAGTGAGGCGGTTGGGTTACAGAGTGCAAACACAGAGTTATTGGTGTTGGAACAAGAGAGTTTTTAAATTAAATTTTTCAATTTTGTGAACACCACAACTGAAATCAAACCCACATTGATTTCACAAATCTTAGAGATAGAGATCTCACAACCGGGAGGCATGAATCCAAAAGCTAAGTGACAGAATGTGGTTTTGATTTTGTAAACACTCAGCTGCGACCTGGCTGCTTGTTTGTGTGCGGACACTAAAGAGCTGTTTTTGATGTTAATGGCAGAAATGTGTAAATTCAATTACATGGATCTTAACGACTTAACAGTTTGTTTTGTCCTTGCTTTGATGGGGAAGGTTAGAATAGTAGAGTTGTAGTGTAGACAGTAGGGATGGGACAAAATATTGATACGGCAATTTATCGTCGTCCCGACTTCTGCAATACGGTTATTGATAAGGTGGCGCCAAATACCCATATTTTAATTTACAAATATATGATGTTCTGAACAGATTTCCCTGCGATTTTGACTCAACGCGTCACCACTTAATGACTCTTTGCAGTACCGCTTATGACATGAAGGGCGTTTTCACATTAGGTATGATTGATTCGTACCGTACCAGAGTACGATTGCCCCCCCCCCCGTCCTCTCCCCCTCCGGTCAGCTTTCACATTAGTAATTTCGTTCTGTACCTGAGTACACTTGCGGTAGGACTCCGAAGCAGAAGGTGGCGGTAATGCACCTCAAAAACAAGGAGAAGAAGGAGAGTATCATCAACTGCGTTACATTGTTTATGTTGTCGTTCTAGTGTAGAACAACGGGAGAATCGCATGATCCCAAGCCCATACAATGGAGCCGACCTTCGCACTATGCGCACCAACACTCATATTTTCAAGAAAATGTCAACAACGACCCTCTCACCTACATTCCCACGGTATCAGCCCGTGCAGTTCAGAGGATGAGATCGGCAGTGCTGCACGCTGTGCGCAAAGCAGTCCACTTCTGTGTTTTGGTACAGTAGCTTTTCACACCTGACGCATACTGTACCCAAACACACATGAAGCGTACTCGAGAACACCTTTTCAAGTGGACCCGAGCACGGATCAACGACCCACGCTCGAGTACGGTACACAGTGTTCACAAACGAAACCGGACTTTGGGGTCAAGTGTACTCGGATCCGGGCCCGGGTCGCTAATGTGAAAGCCCCCTCATTAGTTGAAGAAAAAGTTGACAGCAGGGTAAAAGAAGAAGAACGCAGAATGGATAATGTTGGACAGCAGTGAAAAGAAATTAAGAGATGTGCCAGCCAATTTCAAATGCAAAGTCCCAATTTGTTTTTATTGTTCAATAGTTGAAACTGAAAACACAAACATTGTTTCATCTCAGTTTGTCAAATTTGTGAAGCTGAACTTTACCTTTTTATAGGCATATAGATTTTTTCTGTTGATGTATCATTATATGATTGTCTTGCAATATATCACAGAATCGCTGTATCGTGATATTACCGTTATCGTGGGCCAAGTATCGCGTATCGTATCGTTAGTTAATCTGCGATTCCCACCCTTAGTGGACAGCATTATATTCCCTACAAAAATGACCCCAATTCCAGATCATAGAACTAAATTTGTACCGTTACAGTTGTAGCAACTAAAGTGACCATTATAGGCAGCATGAAAAGAGAATGTATAGCAGAAACAAAGACAGGAAAAGAGATAAAATAGTGCGTGAAAAGAGGACATTACACGTATCTTTACTTGAATCCTTCTTCAGCCTCGGCTTATACTCTTACTCATTCTTACAGGTGATGAACCCTCCAGCAGCCGAGGCAGTATATATTATGCACCTTTTGTGCAGCGGGTTTGTCTCTTATTGGCCATTAAGTTGTGAGTGATTTTACGGCTGTTTTGCTGTACTCTGTTTTCACAAAGGAGAATCATATATTAACTGGCTCCCCTCTCCGCAGGGAGCTCAAAGTTCAGCTCCAACCCTCCTCTTTCTCTTGCTCGTGGACACTCCAGCAGGGCATTTGAAGTTCACACAGGAAAAAGAGTCCTCTTAAGTGTTTTCTACAGTGATTGTACATTAAATGTGTTTAGATCAGTGGAGTGCACTTTGGAAACTATAATGTGGAATTTAAAAACAACCCTCTTGTCTGAGCGCTGCTTTAGGCCCGATGCCACAGCGCAGACTGCAGTCACAATGGGAGACATCACAGAGTCACGGCCTGTAAATGTTAGCTTTAGTTTCTTTTACATCAACAGTTTACCCATCTCTAATTGGAACATGCCCCCCTTCCTCCTCTTTCTATCTAAACACATAGAAACACGCACACACACACACACACATTCGGACTTAGACACACAGTACGGCGTACACATCCAGGGGAATTATGGGAACATCTGGAGGAGCTCATCCAATGCACAGACAAACGTTTCCTGGAGAGCACCAAAAGAACCATGAGAGAGGCTTCAAACAGCCCGCCACTGCTAACACACACACACACACACACACACACACACACACACACACACACACACACACACACACACACACACACACACACACACACACACACACACACACACACACACACACACACACACACACACACACACACACACACACACACACACACACACACACCTCCTTGCTGCAGAGGTAAAGGCCAGATCAGATGAGCGGAGGGAACAAAGAGCGTCTCTTTGCGCTGGGAGGTATTGCAGCACTTAAGGTTAACCCTCCTGAGCACAAGGGCCGGCTTTCTTCTCGTCAGTGTCTCATCTACACATCCTCATATATATATATATGTGTATATATATATATATATATATACGGTGCCCCGCCGGGGTCCCGACCCACCAGGACACAGAGAGAGCAGCGCTGCACAGGGAGCTTCCCGTAAAACTGTTTCAGTGTGTCAGGGTCAGAATGTCGGCCCTCGGACAAGCCCGGACAACACCCCCGTGTAGTAGGGAAGGAGGATCGATCATGTGTGTGTGTGGACAAATGTCCTGAGCTTCAGAAGTTCAGACACTGCTGCTGACAAACACAAGCTAAAAATAAAAGTGTTACATTTTCAGTGTGTTTTGGCACATGCATCTTTTTATTTGCACAACCTGCAGCAATGTGCACACGTCTGTACACAGGCCTAAAGGGCATAATTCTTTACTTAGATGTTACAGGTTGCTCTGTGGTTGGTTTGTGTACAGCTGCTGTGACATGCAAATTTCCCCCAAGGATGATGTATCCGTCTGTCACTGCTGATGACGAACTTTGCTTCTTTTTTTTTTTTTTGCCTTATGTCCGTCACGTCCGGCTACCAGAGGTCATTACTTCTGTTTTTAATAAGGAATATTATGTAATATATAGACAATGTCAAATATCACACGTACTGTGAGGAGGCGTAGAATGAAACATGGTAACAGGCAGTGTTGTAGCATTGCAATTGCTTTGTCTTTCCATTATGCAAGACTAAGAAAGCAGATGTTTTTCTTTCACCATAATGGGATCTTTTCAAAAGCACATTTAAAACCATCTCTCTCTCATGTTAGTTTACAGAAAAACTAGGTTTTTTTAATGGTTGACTTTAGAGATAGACCGATATGGTTTTTTCAGGGCCGATACCGATACTGATTATTAGTTGTCAAGGAGGCTGATAACCGATATTTGGAGCCGATATTCATTTGCAGTAAAAGTTAAAATATTGGCGTCAAAATTTTGAATTATACAAACTCCAACACTTAACTTTGTTTAAATGCCTTTAAGCATATGTTTATTAAACGAACAAACAAAAAGCGCAGAGAGTTCCCAGGGTCAGCAGCATCTCTTATAAAGTTAACTGAAAATTTAAATAAATGAATAAATAACTTCCTGAATTTTAGAAAGTAAATAAAGCAAAGTTAAATAAAATTTGCAAAGAAATGAACTCTTTTGGCCGTCAGATTTTTAAAAAAAAAAGGCCGATAATCAGCCCAGCCGATAATCGGTCTATCCCTAGTTGACTTATACTCATGTTAAGACGGTTCTCAGTCTTCCAGGTCCAGGTCAATTCTTCAAGTCCAGTTGCCTTTTGGATTGAGCTTAGAACTTCTGTTACCGTGTTTCTCCTCTCCACAACACAGGTGTTAAAAAATTGTCTACATATTACTGTATAGTTAGAAAATAGAAACAAAAAAACATGGCCCCTGGTCATGAGACGTGACAGAAACAGACAAAAAAACAGTGTTTAAGACGCACTTTTAATACATTTTTTCTCATCTAAAAAGTGGGTTGCGTCCTATATACCGGAGTGACCAATATACCAGTACAAAATGCAGAGAGGTTTTTCATTGTGTCTATTTTACCCAGACGATGGCGCTATAATTGAGCTAAAGTCACGATCGCCAGTGCAGCCGCCATCCTCGCGACAATCAACGTTACCATAGGCTGAGCTTGGCTACAGAACTAGTAGCTAGCAGGAGGGCAAACTCGACGTGGTGAAAACAGATGCTAGGCTGTAATTTGTGTGTTTTTTGAATGTTTTTCAAATTAAAATACATTGAAATAGTGTTGAAATAACTTGTATACACATTTATATTAACGAATAGCTGTAAAAAAACCCTTTTTCTCTCAAGGATATCCCCCAAAACAGACTGCGTCTTATATTCCAGATTTTATGGTACATTATCAGCCACACAGATTTTTGTTTTAAAGTCCACTGATGTCCAAATATTGAGAGAAAAGCGCTCACTTAGAGACGCGAGTCAAACGCGGCAAAAGGTTACTGAAGATGTAGAAGAATTTGATTAAATATGAAGATTGTATCAGGTTAGTGATGAGTTTGAACAACAAAGAAAGTGTTTCCTTCCGTCTCTCATTCCGCCCTTTCCATTCTCCCGTTTCTTTTCTCTCTTCATCTCTCTACCCCTCGGTCAGACACGAGAGAAAAACACAGTTTATCATTATCACCCCCTCTCACCTGAGACCTCACCTCTCGCCTCCCCTCTCGCTCCACTTCCTGACACCCCCTCCCTCCGCCCGCTCGGCCCTTTCACCCTTCCTCTCCCCTGCCACTACCCATCCCTTCACACGTTCTCCCCTCCCCTCCCTCCCCCTCCTCACCTCTCTACCACCTAGTGAGCACATTTCCTTACTCCCTCCCTGCCAACAAAGGGGGAAAAAAAGCTTTTACTCATTAGCGGATGACCCTTGCCCCCGGGCCACATTTTAAGAGGCTCTACTTGACTCCTGACATGGCCGTCAGCAATCAAAACATGTGCGTTCTGTGCGTTTGGGCCTGAAAAAACGGGGGGAAAGGCCAGTGTGTATTGATGCTTGGCTCGATGTGTGTGTGACAGCAGTCTGACAGGAGACAGACAGGTTCACTAACTACTGCACAACCTCTGCGCTGGTTCCTCTGTCCCCGGGCCGGACACACCGATGGCTGGTTAGCCGTGATGGAGATGGATCGCTCTCCTCATGTGGCCCGTTTAGCCGGAGCCCCCATTAGCTTTATCACCGATGTGTGTGTTTACTCATCGGCGGAGGTGAAGGGTTTAGGCATAGCGTGTCAGAGTCGCTGCGTAATGGCGTTGATGCTTTTCTAATTGCTCGCAGAAGTTGGATGTGGTAAGCTTGTTTAAGATCTGATGTGTTTGTGTTTCTAATTGCGCAGACAGGATGCGAACGCACACAAACGGTGTTTACCCCGCTGTTTGCCTTGCTTCCTCTCCCACACACAATCTAATGTATCTTTTTGTCTAGTTTATACGCGCTAGATTTTTTACAATGTCAGAAAAACAGCAAAAGAGTCGACCTGAAAACGCGAGCTAACCCGAGGCTCTCTCCTGCCCAGGTCAGTGCTTTAATGAGGAAGCTGACAGCATATTCCCCGAGGCAGTGCGCTGCTACTGTAGTAATAGCCCTTCATCGCTGACAGATTCATGCACGCTCCCCGTTTGATGTGGCTCTCTCCTTCTGCTCCGACCTCGGCTCGTCTGCTTCAGGAACATTTTCTTCCAAGGAAAACAGAGCTTTTCAAAGGACAGCAAGCAAGCAATTAAGGTCCTCTTTAACCTGTTTTACTGTGTGGTAATGTGACATAGCTCTGGGTGTCTCTGACACTAATATAGACATGTCTGCTCCCAGTATGGCAACAGAAGACGGGTCGAGTTGAGCGAACAGAGAATAAATTGAATATAGAGTGATCAATAAGGATGTTTCAGAGAGGGAAACTAAACAAGATGGGAAAACTAACATTCAAGTGGCCTTAGGGAGCGTCCAAAAATGTTTAAAATGTTGTTTTATGTGGAACAGAAGGTAGTCAAAATTTTAAGGGAGATAACTACTTCTCATGTCAGTAAAAAGAAACTACAATCCATCCTGCAACTCGGGTGTTAACAACAAACTTTAGGGACACATGGACTCGGGCTGTCACTTTTTTAGTCAAAATTCGATACGTCGTTCAAACCTGGTGAAATATTAATCGTTCAAACTGTGATGATGTGATCGAATTCAAAACTGAAGCATAGCAGAAAACGCTTTCCCACAAACAAGTTAGTATTGAGCTTTCCAGAGTCTCAGAATGCTCTCACGTTTAAAGTAGTGTGCCTTGTATTCCAACAGATGGCGATAACACGCTGCCTGCTACGAACAAACGGAGGAAGCTAACGAGCAACGAGTTAACATTTCCTGTTACAGCGTCCTCACCGTCGTCAGAGAGCACGAAGAAGACTTATTGTTGTTCTGCTCCAGGGCCGAAGCTGTAGCTAGCTTCGGGGCTAGCTCTCAGCACTTAAATACGCCAGCAGCAAGCAGACAATGGATCGTTGTAGGCTAAACTGTACATTAGTTCTGCTGGTTATACAGCTACCCATCACTCTTTTCTCTGCTCTTCCGCTGCTCCGGTCCCCAACGCTTCAGTTCTCTCTCACTCGCCCTACCACCCCACTCTCAAACACTTACTGCTTCCCGTAACAGAGCTACGCTTGTAGTATAAGTTCCATTTCACGATGAATTTGTTCGAACTTCTTTTTTGGGAAAAGTGACAGCCCTAATATAGACATATGATTTCCTTAATATCAGGCTTTGATTAACTAATTTAAATTGTGTTTTCATCAGGGCAAATGTGGCTTCAGAGCAACAGGTCGCCTGTTCTTTTTCCACTTATACTTAAAGCCACTTGAAACCAAAACCCACCTTCTAACTATGACATAAGGGGCTGTATGAACAAAATAGTAAGCGTCTAAAAGTATTTATTAATTTTCTTTTCCAAATTTGAAATCGTCAAGTTTCTAAAAACCTTTCTGACTTTGGGTTTAAATCACATGTGCTTTGATATTTATTAAGAAAAGTATGTTGTAATTTCCGCTAACCAGTCATAACAAAAGTCACATGGCAGATATTCTGCCTTTTGCACCTAGCATGAGCAAAGTCTAATAGTTATGAAAGTTTATTTACGCTCATTTTTGTGGATGCTAAAAAAGACCCTCAACTTTGATATGTATAGAAATTTCTAGTATTTCTATTATTTGACCAATGGATATTTAGGTCTCCCCCCCCTCCTCACCCTAATCATTTTGGGACAGTCCCTAAGCTGGATGCAGTTGGAAGCTGAGAGTCAGGGCTGGAGGTCAGGGTCGTCTTTGGCCCTAAAGGGACCAAAGCTGGATGCAGAAGGTTGACAGAGGAGGTTGTTGGTGAAAGTCTGGTCTGGGGCGCTGTCTTCATCCGACCTCTGTATTTGGACAGCGTTTATTTTCAGCCTCTGCGTCGATGTTTAGCAAGAAAGCCTGCACCGAGCAGCAACGGCGACATGTGGCCACCAGACTCCTCCAAAGCTCTTTCTCCTCCCTCCCTCCCTCCCTCCTTCCTTCCACTCCACACACCCTCCGCCCTCCTCCCTTGCTCCTGCTGTTCCTCTGAAAACATTGTGTCCCATGGCATGAGCAAACATGCTCGGCCATCTTCCCTGTGAACCTGTAGAATGGCAGGACCCCCCTCTCTGCAAGGCCCATAAGGCATCCCGTCCGCCTTTCGGTGTAACTCAGAACTGGTGAGACAACAAACCTTGAAGTTGGCTTTCTGTGACCTTTAGGAGGTATTTTAATGACCCTTTCTCCCCGCTATAGAAATATTTAGTGGGGCAGGGTAATTTTATCTCTGTGAAGTGGAAAACAGCTAATCTTGCTTGAATAGGCTACCCTCTAGTGTTTAAAGCCATTATGGCTCACGAGGTACATCTTCCACAGATTCATCACAGCCCAGTTAGTGCCATGTTTTCACACCAGAGCTACAAGTCACAGACAATGATTTCCTCAGCATTTTCTGAACACTAAAGTGGTAGAAAAATGTTACGGTTTTGATTTTGTGTGAACTGACACTCTAAAGGCCTGTGTCCACTTACAGCGTTTTTTGCGCTGGCAGTGCCAACGACCTCAATTTCAGAGCGCTTCTCACCACCGCTTACTGTTGTGCTACGTCACGAAAGTTTTCTCGCTGCACTTCCGCTCCCTTGGCAGTGACCGTTACGCCTGCTTTAAATTTCTCTGTATGCTAAATATTTGCTTTTATTCAAGAAGATTTCACCAAGAAAACGTAAAAACAATGGAAAGGAAGAGCAGCAGCTCTAGACCTGGAAATTGTACCCCCGAAAAAACAAAGAGGATTAGCTTCTCTTCTGCCATTAATGTTGACAAAGTAATATCAGAAGTCCCGCCCCTTTTTGATTTTGATTGGTCGGCGAGGGAGAAGTGACATTAGCCCTGTTATTGCAATTCCGACTCAGCTCTGTGACTTCGCTCCTCCATTATGCCGCCTTTGCTATTTTACATTGCACCAAGCAACGCCGGCTTAAAGTCGCCCCAGTGAGTGTTTTTACTGAGCGTTCCAGCGTGAGCGTGCTTCACATACACGCACTGTTCCACCCTGCCAGTTCTGTCTTTTAAACAGACGCCGTTTCGCCTCTACTACTGTACCTCCGAGGCGGAATGACTTCACCCCATCATTGCACCTCCGTGCGTTTTACATAGAAGCCGAGGCGTCACAGAGGCGTAATATTCCTGCCTTAAAACTGGCAGTGTAGGAGGAGCGATGGTTGTAAATGAAGGCTACTTCTGCAGCTATGAGATGCACGGTTTTCACTTTGTTGACCTTTTTTTCAATGCTGTAAGGGTAAGATATCTCTGGCTGTGAAAAACTAAATTAATACTAATTTTTAAGGTTTTGATTTTGTGTGAACTGACACTTTAAAGATCTTCTCTTTGGTTAAAATGGCATATGATGCAGCTGTAGGGAGGTCACCATTCTATTTGTCTTAATGCAAAAGGGCTTCTATTTTAACATGTAGTATGCATACAGCTATTACATGAGTTCCGACATATTTCTAGCATTATATATATAAGAAATATATGAGAGAAAACTTGTATTCGCTGTGTTTGCTTTGTCCAGTCTCCCATGGATGCTGGACCATCAAGCCTCCACTCTCAAACCAGGTGATGACAGCATTATTGTAGTCCGGTCCCTGTTGGGTTATGATCAGCGTGTTAAAACATTATATAGGCCCCGGACGGTCCAAGAAGTGAGTAACAACTATTTCACCTGCTCCTCTCTGCTCTGTCTCTGGAATCACACGGAGACTCCCATGGTTGTGTGAGGTCTTCATTTGTCTCCCTCACCAGCGATAGCGGAGAACAGTAAATATTTGAGAGAGTTATTGCCGGGATCGGATTAATTACACGCAGTCTCGAGTTTCTGCAATGCATCCTTTGTTGCTGGAGACGTCACACAACATTAACAAGCTGTCAAGCTGTGGACTGACATGGTTTGTCTCAGTGACTCGCTGTTGGTTTGCTTTACATTCTTAATGTGTGAAGGAGAGCGTTTCTGTGCATCTTTAAAACTGAATACATTTATAATACTTCCAGGACGTTCGGTGGGTATATAAGACAGAAAGGGAATAAGAGAGGGAGTCGGTGACAGTGAAGAAAGGGGGGCTAATGCAACTTCAGTACAGCGAGCACTTGCACATAAATTGACATGTGCAATTAGGGAGATGTACACAGTCCCCCTGGTCTGTTTAAGATCTGGAATAGTTTCCTAACAGCTTCAAGATGCCCTGTTTTGGCTTTGGTTTCAAATCTAAATCGGGTTTGACCTTGTTGAATGATGGTGCTGGTGAAGTTCCCTCTGTTCACTTTGGCTAAAGTCCAACTTGCACCGACATACATGACGGGGAACACAGAAGGAACGAGGCTTCACTGGAATCTGACGAATAGTGGATGAGATTCTGACCTGAACTTCTCCGCTTTGGTTTTTTCAAAATGCTGGTCATAAACACTTTCTGGTTTCCTGTTTATGTTGTGTATAAAGATGGAGGGGCTTTAAAACTAGAGGAGCTGAGGGTTTAGCTGGAGTACTTGGCCTGGAACCTTTCAAAATAAACCACTACGGTCAATTCTTGCAGCTTTCTTTTCTTTCTTTCTGCCGCTGCTGCTTTTGACGCATGACCTTTTAACTGAAGCGATACAAGTACCTGCATCTTTATCAGTAACTTGCATGAGTTACACACTGGTGGCATCTCATGGGTTAAAGACAGCTGCCAACATCTGTAGCTGTGGTTAGCTTTTTAATTGTGAGGCCCAGCAAGTGAGCGAGCAGCATGGTGGAGAGGGGGCTGGCAGGCCGCATATTTCAGCCGAGTGTTCACAGAGCAGCTTTCCGGCCGGCCATGTGGACTCAATGATGGCGTCCAGGGGTGCACTGCGCTCCTATGAAATATTAAATCTGCTCGGCCCCCAAGTGTGGACAGACCACCTGCAAGCGAGCAAGCGTGGCGTGCGGCGAGCCCAGAGATCAGATGTCCCTCAGCACAACACACATGCACAAACACACACATGTATGCATTAGGGGGGAAAAAAATGCTCCCCAATGTCCCCACACAGGATAAACCTGCAGGCCTGCACATGCTTACACTAATGGACATAAACACATACAAGAAAAAAACAGCGAGAACATGGAAACACTCCAGATCTCTGCAGAAACACTCTTCCTGCATGTGATACAGAGGGAGTCTGCACACTGCTGAGAATGAGTTATTTTCATTGCCTGTCTTCGTGCATGATGCTGCTTTTATATCGAGTTAAATCCAGGATAAAGTTAAATTTAACTTTGCAGCCTCGCTGAACAATACACACTTCTTATTCTCTCTCTTGAAACATCTGCAAAAGCACTGAATCATGATAAATAAGAACAAGAAATCAAAAAAGAGCCCCCCAAAAAACTTGGATCGGAGTCCAGAAGGGAACTTAAGCCTACTCGAAATGCAGCCAAGAGTGCAACGGGTGCTTGTCGACTGCCGTCCCCTTCAGGGCCTCGTTCATTTACACGTCGTGCAGTCGGTCCTCAGCCTCCCCTCTGCTCCCCCGAGGCGTCTCTGCCTGCCCAGATGTGCAGCTGTTTATGTGGAGCAGCGAGTAAAGCAGCTGGCCTGTCCTCCACATCCTCAGAGTGAACAGAGGGGGTCGCTATTCTCCAAACGTGCCGAGTCCATTTCTTTAATACCTAATCTGCGATGGACTTCGTATGTAGGGTAAGGACTACCAGAGAATATGAAAACAGACCAAGCAACAAAGTATAAACATCATATATTCAGCATAATATTTATGCCACATACGGTTACTAGATGCCAAAACTCTCAAAATATAAATTAAATACCAAGTAATGTAAGCTTGCTATTTTGTGTCCTCCCACAACCTACAGCTACAATTTTCTTTGTTTACAAGAACAGTGTAAATCATTCATGTTAAAATGAGCCCATCTCATTTACAGCAATGAACTCGTTCATGTCAATCTACACTCCTTAACAGTGCCTGGTACAATACCTCCTGACCATTAGCTACACACTGCTGACATCTTGTGGTCATTTTGTGTCAATGAATCTGCCAAAATAGTTGTCTGACAAATGTCCTGAGACTGGAGATTCATTTGAGACATATTGATGTTAGAGTAAAAAAAAATATTTGTATTATGAGTTTCCATATTTCCACCTTTCTGTGTGGAGTTTGCATGTTCTCCCTGTGCGTGCGTGGGTTCCCTCCAGGTACTCCACAGGTCCAACGACGTGCTTGTTATGTTAATTGGTGACTCAAAATTGGCAGAATAATATTGTATCTTCTAACCAAATGCACTAGTTTGGAGGCTTATCTTTTAATAAAGCTGTTTTGTGATGGTTAATCTATTATTTATTTTTCTGCCATCAGTTTACTGCTAACCAAGCTATCCACTAAGCCAGTGGTTCCCAAGCTTTTTTCCCTGCTTGTACCTAAGAAAGGCTGAGCCCCCTCCCCTCGCCCGCATGTAATAAGTGATTCTTACCAAATCGTTATTGGAAAAAATGAACACCAATCAGCCTATAGTTCGCAGAGATGTGGCCTACAAAGTAATGAATGAGGACCAAAAAAATATTTTTTTAATAGTTGAACAGACAGTAAGTAAGTAAGTGCTTTTTTAGTAATTTAATTTAATTTTAACAATCTCAGTGCAGACAAAGCTTCACGCACCCCTAGCGATCTTTGGTGCCCCCCTATGGTGGGCCCGGACCCCAGGTTGGTAACCACTGCACTAAGCTATATGTTTGAGCCCAGTATGTTGCTAACATAACTAAGAAACTGATCAATAGCTGCAACCTGGTGTATACTTAACTATTCAGACTTTTACACTTGATGCCTTTATGCCTAAATAAAATACAATATAGACTTTTTACTGTGTTGTACTTTCATTTTGTCCATTCCAGTACTATTAAACAAAACAAATGCACACAAACAACCAAAAATAAGCACAATCCAAATCATATAGTCACCACAAGAAGCATCCGTGGATTTACATAACAGTTCAGCTGTAAGCAAAATCGACAGAAGCACACGCAAGACTTTTCTTACTTGTCTATGGAAACAGCCATTCACTTCTTCTGCTAGCTTGCAGCGGTAGCTAACCTTAGCCGAAAGCACACAGCACATGTCAGAAGAAGCTAACTTTCAGCTCACAAAGCAAACTTACTGTTTTAAGGCAGCTCCTTCAGACGGCCCATTTCTTCATCCTCCTCATTATCGTCCATGATGGGCATCACAATGTCATCCTCATTGCTGGAACAGTAACCAACATCATCCAGTCTCCAAATGTAAAGTTTTCCATTATCAGCCGATTAGCTTTAGCACAGCAGAACGCACAAAGTTTGTTGAACTGAAGCACTTATAGTAAATCCTAAACGAGAAACCGTTAGACTAACTTTTGTTTATGTTCTCCCACACAAGCAATCTCGGAGCCCATTGGCTATATTCTGGTGATGATGCACCTGTGAGCTACGGCCAACATGGCGGGTCTTCCGGTGTAGCCAGCTTTTAACGACCAACGACTTCCGGCCAACCACTTCTTTTCTCTGTGCTCCATTGTTTACAGTCCGACTAGCAACTTGCAGCAACTTGAAAAGCTAAAAATTGTACAATTTACAATAATGACCAATATGACACAATTAACAGACAATAAATAAATAAATGCAAAATTACCAATCTTTTATTTTTTAATGACTTGTACCGTCTTCTAGTAGTTGTGTGTTAAGGGGTTAAAGAAAACTCTTTGGATAACATTTTAAAATCAGACTCCTAAAGTGGTTATTTCTGCAGGGCATGTTTGCCATCTGCTGTCACCCAAGAGATTTTACAAAGGGCATTTGCAAACTGCCAGATTCACTGACGCTGTGTGCTGCATTACAATGTGGTGTTTATATCACCACAAATACACTGACCTCTGTAAATGCCTTCTCTATGTAATTAAGTTCCTGTATATTATTATAAATGAGAAAGGTGTGCACTAATCTGTTGTTGGTCACAAGGTGGCAGTAGAGGCCTTTCTGGCATTTTACCATCTGCACTTAAAAGAGGAGAACGTCCTGTGCACCTGCTATGACTGAGCCAAACATACAGTACACTGCGTGCAGGGAAAAAGACAACTGCGGATTTTAAGTGTGAAGGTCAAATATGTCCTGGAGGTCCTGACTCCTGACCATAACATAAACAAGGCCAGGTCTTGGAAAATAAGCCTTTATAAGACTTTAAGGCCATATTTTGACATGCCTGAAACATGTAGAGGATACCATATTTGAATGCTAATCTGCATGCTTTTTTTTTAATGTTGTATTCAATGATAAAACCATGCAGGAGGAGCATATATTGCCACTGAAATATGCAGACATTGACTTGCCCTTGGAATATATTTGTGAATGAGCCCGGGCAGAGGAGCTCTCCCCCCTCCCCTCTCTCCTCATTCGGACAAATGTCACGGATTACCTAACGGGCGAATCAGTGTGCTTTTTTGTCATTCAAGAGGAGGTAAGATTGTCATTTTGTTGCCTTGGAGACTACAAATCAGTGGCATCATGCAGTATCTTCTTGTCCATTCCCAATGAGCGAGTTCGGTCGCTGCTGTCGTCATCAGAGCTGGGGGCGGAGACTTTTGAGTCAGCTGTGCTCTGATTGGCTCCTGCCGGTAATGAGCTGCCATTGAGGATTTCGGGCTCGTACGGGGAGGAGGTGTGTCTGTGGATGAACAAGCACACGCCTCTTACATAAAAACTCAACACAACTGTAGTGTTGATCAGACGCACCTATTCTGAAGAGTGGCGCTTTCTTCCTCGAACAGTTTTTTTGATAGTCTTCTCGCGCAGTTACTTTCGGTTCACGCGAGCGTCTTGTGTTGCCTTGCAGGGGAAACAAAATAAAGCAGAAGTAGAGAGAAGCGCGTGGCTGTAATTACATTCTCTAATCAGCAGAATTAACAGCAGGTGTGAATTCATGTCTGTATTCTCCCCGCAGATATACTGGTGAGTACTCGCATCTTTTTCCAATGTTACTTGCAGCAGCGTTTTGTTTCTCTGTTCCACTCTACCCCCTTTACTAGCTTTTTAGGAAATTTAGATTAAATATCTAACACTTTTTTACCTTTGCACGTGACAGGTAAGAAAAATCCAGTGCTTGTGGTTGTTTTAGCTTGGTGATTTCCCCTTTTGTTGCTACACCCACTCTTGTTTCCTTTGAGATGTTCTTCTGTGTGATCTTACCACTGAAATTGGAAATATCATACCACACAGATTGGAAAGAGAATATATATGGTATAACTTTTAATAACTGTTTGGGCAAATGGTTCCCTCAGCCTTCTGCTTGCGGCATGAGCAAATTGAGAAAGGTCATTGTGGTTACGCAGTGGATTCATTTTAAGCTATTCTATTTAGGGATAAAATGCACTTTAATTCCCTTTTTTGAACCAGAGGGCCCGCAAGCTTACTTTTCTGTATCCTCTAACATTTGGATGGAATACGACACTGCCTTGCTCCTCTGGTGCTGCAGGTGCAGTGCAATTGGAGAAGGATGGATGCACTATGCTCCTATCTGTTACCAACGTCCATTATCAGGGTGATTTCTTCTGGCAGTCTGTACTCTAACTCCTTGATTCACTTCTTGATGCAGGAATAGGGAGGAGACCTTTGTTTGTTTTTTTCTGTTCTCTTATCTGTCTTGTGTTTTCCTGTCTGCACAGAGGATATGCGAGTCGCTTTGAAACATTGTTTTCGAGCTCTGCTCAAACCTCAGCAGGCTTCTTGCTGTCTCTAGCAGGAAGTTCAGAGTCGACCTCTTTACTGTAAACCACAAGCTGCTTTCTCGACTGCGTGCTCACTAACAGTAGACCTATGCTTCTCTGAACTTTAAAACCAGAAAAGTTCTAGCATCCTTTCATTCGGCTCGTATACAAGGTTAATAAGATTTTCACTCCAACACATGATGCGTTTTCAGTGGCAGCATCAAACAACAGGAATCTACATAGAACCCATTCATTCTAGCACACTCCTCAGGATCTCACTCGGTCCCTGCAGCACCCACATACCTGCAGAGCTGTGTGACTCGCCTGGTGGAAAGCTATGCCCTGTTACCACACAGGCTAAGATTTATGATGGTGGTAGTAAGAGCTGTGAGGTGGCAGCAGAGGGGAAACAATGTCGATAATGCACGATGCAAATACCCCCGTTGTGCAATGAGATTGTTGCGGAGGCCACTTGGGGGACCACTTACAGTTGCAGACATGAACGGAGCATGGCCTTGGCCTTTTATAGTCCTGAGACAGGTGGATGAGCCTGGTGTCACGCTTAGGTAACATCTTCAGCAAATATTTTCACTATATAATGAGGTTAGTACACAATATATCTGCTCCGCCATTGGACCAGCCAATTTGTCTGCACATTGAATCCTTGTAATCTACAGAAATATCACATTGTGTTCTGTTCTCATATATGGTAGCAGCGAGTGGTGGGGTGATTCCAAGAAGAGGGGACTGAAAAGGGCTTTAGTGATTAACTCTTGGTCGTGTCTTATGCAATTTTGGCTTTTAGAAATATTGCATAAGCCAACTCGAGCAGGACTGCAACAAGAACGGTTGTCTTCATTATTGATTGCTGCGCTCATTATTCTCAATTACTTATTCAAAGTCTAAACAGAGCTTATGTTGTCCGGTCAACATTACAAAACACAAACCGTATTAAGTTTGCAATAAAAGCAATGCTAACAAAAGCGCTAAATATTCCCATTCAAGAAGCAGGAAGCGCTAAATCTTCCTGAGATTCTCTTGACCAATAAGTTTATTTTAAAATCTAATTGATAAGTCGACAAATAGTTTGAACTCTAGTAATCCTTCCGATATGTGTTCTGGACTCATAAGACGTGACTGACCGGCGTCTGCTGCGGCCTGGCTGGACGTGGCATTAGGAAGCTGGCAGGACCAGGTGTGCATAAGGTTGACTGGGTCAGGAGGTAAACAGGTTAACAGCCGTCTGCCACACCTAGCCTCACACATTCATCAATGACGGCCAATTTGTGGTTAATGTGTATTTTGTTGTGACACATGTGTGCGTCTTTGCTCACAAGCTGTGGTCCGTGCAGCTCTTATGTAATAATGTACAGGTCGGTTGCTTATAGAACACTTAACGTCTCCCCTCTGTGAGCGAGGTATTCCACTTTATGAGAGGGACACGCTGTCCTGCTGCCTGACACTTGTAGCTGTGATAGATGGGACTGTGGTCCGTGTGTGTTTGTTTCCTCCCAGGTCGACTTGTTACATGTGCACCCCCACTTCCTCCTCATTGTGCCCCTTTATGTTTTATTAGGCCGATGTTCTGTTATTCTTAGCCGAGCAGGATGTTTATACGATCCCCGAACAGAAATATGACTGGCAAGGCCTGAGTGTTTATCTTTCTTCCCCCTCTTCTCCCCTCTCCTCCTCAGCTCAGGTCTTCACTGTCACTGTTCATCCTTTCTTCCCCACCTCCGCTGCTTTTTGCATGCCTGCCTCACCCTCTCTGCTCTCCTCAAGGATGAAAGAAGTTCCAGAGCAGCCCCAGCTGACATTATTTTTTCCATGTTAAACCTTGCGTATCCTTAAAGTCAACTTTTTATTTTTGGATATCCGGCTATTGTTTCCACCAAGTATGCCGTGTCGTCTGAACGGTGCGTTAAAGGTTACTTCAACAATCAGAAGCTTTTAAATCAGATTTTTAGAGTCAAATTTCACCCTGTTGTGATGTTGGTGTTTCCTCATGAAGGAAATAAGGGCTGTGTGTGTTAATGTTGGGCTGGAAAAAGTGATTGATTATGGGGTTAATGATCACACGAATCTCTTCCCCTCAGGATGAGATTTTGTTCAATAGGCCTCTTCATTGAGTCTGCACTGAACTCTTTGTCATGTGTTTCTCAACAGCGCTTCAGGATGTTGCAGATACACAAATGTTGAGGCCTCGAAATCAAAGGAGCTTTATCAGATATAATTGAATCTCTGTAGATTAGTGGATATTCGTTATGCTGTCGTTGATGAATTGAATGCGAAACGATGTAACTTCAGCTTAAAATGCTAATCTCGACGATCTCACTTTTGTTCTCTTTGGCGGCACCTTTGGTGATAAACAGTAATTTTTATCCCATTTGGCTCCGGTTGTAACTCTTGATTTTCCTCGCTGATGGTCGCTTTCCTTTTTAGACTGTTTGCCTTCAACTGAGCGTCGAATTTGTTTCTTTTTCTTTGGATTTTCACTTATTGTTGAAGTTGTATCTGTAGTCATCCATCTTTTCTTTGTTTGTTCAGCCATACTAGATTACTGTTTACTCGCAACACTTGCAGAGACCGGAAAAGCAGCCGCTTAGCTCCGCCTACCCTCTCTGGAATAACAACCACTGCTGGGTGACGGAAAACGCGTCACTAACTGGGCGCCGCTTGTGATTTTTTTTCTGCGAAAGTCGCCTCAGACAGCCAGTCTGTAAGTCTGCAAATGCAAAGGCTTTCATCAGCGGGCCATAGGCTCAATCACCATCATGTTACCTCATTCGGCGATAGATAGTGACATTTATTTAAATGAAAATCTTCGAGATTATTACTTGACTTTCATTTTTGATCAAACAAGTATAAAGTTAATGCTAAAATTTAGTGCAGCAAGTAGACAAGAGTCTCGAAGTCAGTAAACGATTACACAACATGTTTCTCAAGCTTGCTAACACTAGCCTCCTGGCTACAGGTCACACAGAATCAAGCTAGGTTTTATTAGCATCTACAGCATAGAAAATGTTATTTGTTGACAAGCTTGGATGATTAAACTTTAAGACAAATTAAAGCCCTATTTGTTTTATACTGTGGGAGAGTTGTAGAAAAATATATAAACATATTTTTCATTTATGGTAATTAAAGTTCCAGTAAACATGGAGCTGTACAGATCTATTCATGGAGCATATTCTCAGTTTTGAGTTTTGAATGAGTCATAAACGAGACGAAAATAGTCAACTGGGCTAGAAATTCCACAGCGGGTGTCATGTTGTAATAGCAGATGAAGTATCGTAGCTTTTGACACGGTTTATTTTTGAAGGGACTTCTGTTTGTGTGGCACATCAAACACTGAGATGATTCAGTTTCCAGTGTGTTATCTAATACACTTTGAAGCCAGGTTTTTCTTTGGTAGATGAATAAAACTGTGTTGAATGGTGAAATAAATTCTGTAAAACATATTTACATAATCACTCCTCCTTTTAAAACCATGTTTCAATCATTACCATGCTATAATTTTTTCACCATTCTGCTTCATCCCAAAAATAAACATTTTAAGATTCAAAGTAGGTCAAGCGAGGCCCACACATCTCTTCCCGAAGAAAAAAACAAGTCCATTGAAAGGGATGTGAGGATATGAGCGAGTGTGTTCTGTTTTCTTTGTTCTGTATAGCAGCGACCACACAGACCACAGGCCTGTGGCCGCTGACCACAAGGCAGGGAGCTTTAAATAGAGAGCGTGAGAAGGCCGTTCAGCATCTCGTCTCAGGACAGCGTCTATGTCAGGCCTGGGACCTGCTTCAAGTATTTTTATTTATCTTTACTACGACAATGCTGGATAGAGAAAGCACCGAGCATGGATAAACGACCCCTTGTTACTTTCATCTAAAATGGAAACTTTGGCCGAGCTTTTATGGAACCGATCGCATCGAGTTCCAGCCGAGTCAAATACCACAGCACGCCCCCAGCAGCTCTCACAATGACTGTGTTCTCTGGTCGCGACTGCAAGAGAACATCATCCTGTATTTAGAAACGGCCACCTTATGCAAGCCACTGCAGGAGCTGTGCAGCTCTGCAGTGCATTAGCACAGCACAGCACAGAGCGAGTTCTTGTTGTGTTGTGGTCGAGATGTGCGGAATATAAACGAAACGTGCCAGTAAAAACAACAATGACTTTCAGACTTTGACTGCGTGTATGCAGATGAACACTTTGATAGATGTGGTGTTTGTTTATTGTCCTCATGTGCCTCTATCGACTGTCTCTGATTACCACCACTTTGAGTGTGCGCCTGTCCACACTGTAGTATTCAAAGAGAGACCACATTAATGTTATAAAATTCTTAATAATAAATCGTGTCTCTAATATTGAATCTCTCAACTTCTGTTCTCCTTTCAACCTTGCAGCCCAGTGTTTGTGCCCGGCCGAGATATGACTGAGGTGATGATCAATAGCACACCCATGGAGGACATGAGGCTGAGCCCCAGCAAGGACAGACTCTCCTTCCAGGTAGGACGCTCACACACACACACACAAATACACACGGATGTACCATTTCCCTACACGTACATTTTTATAAGCATTTTATTTAGAGGGTCAAAGTCGAACTTGGGCCGCTGCATAGAGGACTGAGCCTCTGTGTATGGGGACACGCTTTAACGCATGATCATTTTATTTCTGTCATTTCGCTCTCGTGACTCGACTTGACGTCAGCATGAATAGGAGGGAGCAGCCATTGCATGTTTGGTAATGTGGCGACGGCAGTAATGATAGCATGAAGATAATGTGTCCCAGTAAGTATGAGTTGTGACGTGGGAAAAGTACAGTTTTCTTTGACACTGGGAATTTTACTAAATGATGAAAGCACAATGCTTAGACAGTTGCAGCAAAATTCTACATCCCTTACTTTTCATTAACTAGCGTGTTGGCAAGAGGACATTTGAGGTCACAACTTTAAACATACAAAGGAAACGTGTGTCAGGGAAATTGTGAGTAATTCACTACACACTGTAACATAAATAAACCCTGTAGATTCAGAGAGAAGCGGCCATCAGGTGGTTTTGACAAGGTGCTGCCAGCAGCTTTGTTTCACTGTCAGCTCAACAGGGCCGTCCTGGAGAGAAAACTACTTCAACACACAGCTGCTGCTTTTTTTAGTGTCACATGTAACCAGGGCGAAAATATAAACAAGGGAGGTTTATTTTAATACTTAAACCAGTTTCACCTTTAACAGTGATGTGTTGAACTTAATGCCCATGTTTGGTTTTAGATTTGCATTGGCACCGCTTTCATGAGGTCATGGGTACAGAAATATTCTTGCGCAAGTTCCTCCTGTTGTGATTTGTGCGAAAGCATTCACACATGAACATAATGGAATGGTCTGCTAGTGCCATGCCGTGTGTACACTTTGACGTTAAGAGGATGTAGACTGACCCAGAGGAAGATGCTGGCTTCCTCCCCCCACAGTTCACACCCCAGCTGCGAGTCTGTCTGAGAGGATGAGCGGATGAGGGGGGAAGCGGGAGAAGAGGACGGTGCTCTTTCTCTCTTTCCATCCTCACTCTGTGTTGCCTCATCTCGGCCATATGCCCAAAGTCCCCGCCGCTCCTTAGAGAATCTTTCTATGGAGCGGTGATGCTGCAACCAGTCACTTCCTCCTGTAAGGATGCTGCAGGCTTTGACACAAATTGTGTAACTGATACATTCCAGCTGCACCTATAAAGGGTATTGGGAAATGAATGTTACCTAGGAGTGGAGAGTGATGAGCAAGTAGTTACAAATCTGATTTATTATCCTAATGTCATGAATCAAGCGTAGAGTATGCACCCACCACACACCCCAGAAGATCCTGCCCAGAATAGCCGGCACTGTGCCTGGCTGATGATGTGTCGTCTCTTCCTGCCACTGGAAGTGAAACAAGTTATGACATGTGTTAGCGAGGGGTCCAAAGGCAAGGTCATTCACTGCCTAACTCCCCTCGGTGCTGACGCACAGTGAGGATTGGCGATGCAGGCCGGGAAATGCAGATACACACAGGCTTTAGACGAGTACACGCACACACAGTTGCACACGTCTAATCGCACCTCTTGGCGCGGCTCTATTCGCAGCTGTTTTCGGAGGATGTAAAAGCCGCTGATGGAAGCATACATGCTTTCATAACCTGACAAATTCTCACATTCACAAGGCATATTTATAGCTTTTTGTGTTTTTCCTCCCTTCTCATCTGTCTCCTATGGAATTCACAGAGACTTGGACACAGCTGGATCCCGTCTATCTCTTCCCCTCTCTTCTCGTCTCAGTCTCTCTCCTGCCTCATCTAATTCTTTCTTTCCACTCGGCTCTTTGCCCAGACAGCGACATTGCCCCACCCCCACCCGCCCCCCTTCCAATGTCTTGGAGTGAAATATGCAGGTCTAAAAATATTCATCCACTTTATCCAAACAACAGCAAAAAATGCTGTTCTTGGACCAGGAGTGGCAGGCTTTTTTTCCCCCTGGGCCGTTTCTCTGGTTCCTGAGAACAGAGAGAGTCTGAGGCTGATGTCCAATCTTGCCAGGACGGAGACTGCATGTAATCTCTCCTGTTGGAGCGTCTCTCATGCCCTACAGTTTAGATCCAAACATTTGAGGGTGGCAAGCCGCGTTTATAAGGAAAAGCATCAGCCTGGATTTTCTGAGAACTCTGCCGATTTCATGTTCAGCCCTAAACCCTTTTTTCCGTCTCCAGGGGAAAGTATTCAGCAGTAAATATTGACTGTTAAAGGGACGGAGGTTCTATTTCTACAAAAATCATGTTTCGGTAAACCTTCCACCTTTTTGTGTTTTCGGCTTACAGTTGATTTGAAATGCCACGATTATGCTCTTGTATAATCTTCCGAGTAGTGGGTGATGCGGCACTGGATGAGTTGGTAAGCAGCTAGTAGCTGCTTGGCACAATGCCTTCCAAAGCATTTAGATTAAACATGATGCAGCATTTACCGTAAGTCTCAGTGAACATGCCTCATTTGCCCATACAGAGCCACTGATGTCACTCCTGCTTGTGCAATCGGAGTTTGGGTGAGCACCTATGTGGAAAGCTAGCACGGCTGTTGGAGGAATGTGGGCTGGGAAAGGGCAGGTATGCTACCGGGATTTTAGGGAAACATTTCCCAGCACAGACGTTTTTCACTTCCTCTGCAGGGTTTCCACTTCTAGTAGTGCCTGCAACACTTTCACAAGACCAACTTACAGTATACCAGAGCTTACAGTTCATGGGCATATTTCTTACCAAGCACATATAAGAAATATGGCCATGAATGTATTTTACACGTAAAGCAGCTTGATCAGCCAGCTCTGCAGTTTAGATACTAACTTTAATTTAACCTACATTCATGTGGTGTTTGCTGAATCTGAGAATTCACATGATCACGCCTCAGGTTGTAACAACAACTCAGAAAGTCTAAAAAAAATTTGGGTACTTTCCATGTTGACGCAAGACTTTCTGAGTCGACATGTTAACCAGAAACATGGCTGACCGAAGTCAATGTGGGTTAAGTAGGAAGGTATTTATTAGCATTAACACCTGTAAGAAGTAATGCCCTGTAATGCTCTGAGTAATAGCACACTACCAAAGTGTCTTTGTAGCGCCTATATTGTTTCAACATTAAAACATAAAGCTCATGAACTCTCTGACTTTGGAAGACTACTTCCAATCTAATGAAATGGGACCCCCTCAGAAGCACAAACGCAGCATTACTCTCGAGGTTAAAGAGCAGCTCCAGTCATGTTTTAAGACATAAAATGTTCTGCTTGAAATAATAAATTGTCTGATATGCTTTTTCAGCTAAACAAGTTTAATTATGTTTAAAATCCTCCCAAAGCATCTCCTCCTTCTCCCTCATTAAAAAATCATGAATCTGCATAGGCCCCGCCCACTATGCACATTTCCAACCGCCCCCTCCGTCGTGAAAACAAAACGCGTCTCTGTCGTTTAGTGGCAACTTGTTGAAACTTAGCTAGCTTGAAATGTAGTCATTAGTAGCAGTAACTTTATTAGTCAGTAGTGTGTTTGCAAAAATTACGATGAAGGTTACAGCTGGCTCGTGCATCGCTGAAGTGGTTGCCATAGGTTACACATAATGATATGCGCAGCGTCATCCCGTCCATTAACGGGATTGGCTCCTTAGGTTTGTGAAGTCACAAACCTGCCAATCTGAAAACGTGTTGTTCAACCTGTCCTTGGTACACTGCAGTTTAAAAGCAGACAGGCCCATCTGTGGAGATGACTGCTGATGTTGTCCCTGATATGTCTTGTAGCACATGAAGAACAACACATGGAGATGTTAACATGGTTAAACACTTGATTTTCACTGGAGGGGGTTTTTTCAGTAATGCATAATTCCCACCGAAATTAGCGCGTTGACGCGGGTTTTTTAGACCCGGGAAGACCTGCTTTTAGATGCCGATTGTCTCTTTTCCCATTGCCAGTGAAGTATGCTGCTTTCGGTCTCTTTTCTGCTGCGTCACAAACGCGCCGGAAACAGGGTCAGTAAACAGTGACGATGTTACAGTGGTTAGGTCTTTATTGTATCTATTACTCATTCAGTCTGTTTATCAAACTAACCAGCATTTCATCCTTGTCTTTTCTCTTCAGATATTCCCCGACCCCTCAGACTTTGACCGCTGCTGTAAGCTGAAAGATCGCCTGCCCTCCATCGTGGTTGAGCCGACAGAGGGAGAGGTGGAGAGCGGGGAGCTTCGCTGGCCTCCGGAGGAGTTCCTGGTGAGCGAAGAAGAGGAGGAGGAAGATGATGACGAAGAGGAGCAGAATAACGGCAGTATCCCAAACGGACAGCCAACACAGAATTCCCAGCACTAAAGGCCGTGTTTCAAGACCCATACTCTCTTATTTCTATCTGATGGACTCTCTCTTTCTCCACACTGGTTCCACTGCACCTCCAACAGACTCCGACCGCAGACGTATTCAGCATCTCGTGATGCCATCTCATTGCCCTCGACACCAAAGCATCACTCCAGCAAGAGAAGCAATACACACAGGCAACACACTCTCACAAGATGAATTATCCTCCTGGGCTGCAAAGCCACCAAGACACACTTAAAAAGAACGGACACGCACACTCATAACCAACACTTTCTTCTAACTATGCCTGTCACCGTGTGTCTCGGCCCGGGACACACGTCCTGTTGGAAAGCGGCTCCATGGACAGATGACACTGCAGGGGGCTGCTACCGCTCTGTGTTTTACTCCAAAATGGCTGGCGTCATGACCCCAGAGACTCGCATACAGAACTTATGTGGTACCCGTGGGGATTATCGTCTTCAGTACACTGTCCGTACCTGTGTTCAGTTTCTGGATTGATATGTTGATTATTGTGATTGCCACCGCTGTCCGTAGATCCGTCTGTTTTCTGAGAAGTGAATGTTTTGTGATTTGAGAAGTGGGTGTTTGTGTCACAATGTTACTGGGATTTTTGGTTCTCCCCCCTTAATATTTTTCTTACGTCAGATACTCAGTCAAAATGCAACTTGGAATATTTTTAGGGAGGTGAGAAGAAAGTTTAAGAATAAACCAGCATACCCGGCTCTGCTTGTGTCACACATTAATTGTACAAATACTTGTTATGCAAAGAGGACACAGTCACGCTCTGATCAGATCACTGCATTGGCCTCATGTAACCCTTATGACAAACAGTGCTTGGATGACAAAGAAAAAATTGAGAAATAAATATAAAGTAAGCCGGTAATGTTCAAAATGGCGAGGTAGCGAGGCCTATAAAGCGATGTACAGACCCAATGAAGGATGTGTAAATACTTGTTCCCAATGAGCCAACCCCTGAGGCCTTGTAGAACGCTGATCTTGTTTGTACTCTGGGTTTGGTTTCTGTTTAAGAAAGACAAAGACTGATGCTCACTCTGAGCTGAACACACCTGAACTGAAAGTCGACCGTCCTCTTAGTCTTCCTGTTCTTTATTTGAAAGCAGCCATACTTCTGACACCGTGAAGTTCCGGTTACAAAGAAGTCTCACAATGCGTACGGCAATATCTTAACCCATGTGAAACTCTTCATCACAACACAATTAGTCTGTATTTGCCAAAAGAAGCTAATTTCTCTTGTAGTAATGTCTCGTCTGTATTGCAGTTTCAAAGGTTGGTGTTCTTTTGTTCACTCTTTTACTCACCACTTACTGTTTGTGGAACAATTCTTGTAAGTCGATTAGTGGAAAAGACACAATATGAAACTCTGTTGTACAAGCATGACTGAGATACGTCTGTGTTTTGTGAAGTCTCATTCGAGTGGCATTAGGGCTGTGTACAGAACATCTCTCTCTTTCTCCTGTCTGTCACCTGCAGGTCCCACATTGTTTTTGTAACGCTCAGGGAGATTAGCCGCCATCTTTCTCTTTATTTTTTGTTTTTGTTTTTTTTGTATTTAGACCACTTTTCTCTGATTACAGAGGCTGTAAATAAACATTTGAATTTGCTATCCAGCTGTGTGACTCTGCTGTGTGAATAATTGACTTTGAAGAGTTATTGAAGATGAAGTAAATGAGTGTTTTACTGGGGCGCTCCTCCAGCGCGTTTTAAGTCTTGTTTCCAGGAGACTAAACTTCTGTTTACTTTTATTTTCCTTCATGTGAACCCCCTTCACTTCTTTCACCCACTCACTTCACCTGCAGTGGTTAGAAAAAAAGCAGCAGCACTTCCTGCTCTCTCACATGCAGAATCTCTCGGATAAAACAGATGCATGTGTAGAAGCGAGAATAGGCCACATGCTACTTCCTGTCTTCCACTTGCAGACTTTCAGTTGCAACAAAATCTAAACCATGAGCACTGAACAGCTTTAAATTCAATCTCTTTCATTTAAAAATATCAAAATAAAGCTATGTGGCGTTACAGAGAACATTGGTTTAACCTAGCAACCTTTTGGGGGCTTTCTTCTGATTACAGAAACACTGAGGACAGTACAGCGTATAAAACCCTGTGGAAGCAGCTCCTCACGCTCTGCCCATAAACACTCACCACAATGATACAAGACTAATAAAATGTGGTTGAGTGGAAAAGTTCTAATGGGGAACTGGGGGATTTACAGGAATAAACAGAAAGTTCTGTGATCACAGTTACAATGGAAACTTCTCAGGTGATTTGCTGCTCTGTGCTGTATTAGTGGCCCACTATAGGTCGAGTTTAATTGGTACCGGGAACACTCCATCAGGGTTGTTAATGTAGGGTCTTCGGGCCTGATTTGCCAAGGTGGTACCCTCAGGGCCTTACGGTCACTTCCTGGAAGAGAAACAATGAACTGACATTCTGTCCGCTTCCTACTTCCTGGAAAAAAAAAGGAGCAGAAAGTTATTAATACCCCCCAGTTGATAATGGTGGTCAGCAGCAGAGTGTGTCGGGTGGCTACTTCTGAAAAGGCAAGAAAAGGAATGTCCTTTATCCCTTTTCTTAACGTCTGCTCCTTGATCTTAGTGGAAAATGTCATGAGATCATGGAAAGAAGAAATCAGAAGAAGCTAGAAAAGGACAGGCGCAGTCCTCGGAGAGGCCGACTTAACTCGCAGCCGGCTACGCAGTCGTGTGACGTCAGCCGGGGACCTCTGAACTTTGAGTTGACTTTCAAATATGAGTGGAGAAAGTAATAGCGAGAAAGCAATATACTTCAGCTTTAATAGGCAAAGGTCCTGAGTTTCTCGGGCTTTTAGAGATTTGAAAGGAAGGCCCTGAGGTGTCTTCTCAGAGCAGTATGACATTTGGAGCAGCTCTTATCTTCTTTAGCTGCTACTAAGAATATCTGCAATAAAAACTTTTATAATGCAGCTGCACTTAAATTTGTAGCACCCTCTTATTGCGCTTGACACCCAAGCATCACTCTTGCATGGCATCCAACAACAGCTTCTATGTTTTACTCCAAAATTGCTGTTTTATACTTCAACACGGAACTATTTTGGGACAATAACCGTACATGTGCTTCTGAGAATGAATGATTCTTCTCCTTTTTTTTGTCTAAAGGATTTTCTGTGACCTAACATCAGACATTCACAGAAAAAGGCATCCTGGAAACATTTTAGAGAAGTGAGCAGAAAGTGAAAGAGAGTAAACCACCGTGCTCTGCATCTGCGGTAAATGCATTGTAGAAATGCTTGTCATGCAGCGAGGACACAGTCATGCTATGATCCACTGACCTCCTGTAAGCCTTTTTACAGTCAGGCTTACAGCAGACAGTAATTGGATGACGAAGCAAAATAGGACAACTAAATGTCACACAAGCAGGTTATTGTTCAAAAGGGCAACGGTGAGTTAAGCTGAAAATTACACATTAAACAAAGCACTGACCCAATGATAGGATGTGTAATTACTTGTTCCCATTGAGCCAGCTCCGGAGGCATGCAGGGCCTTGTCATGGGTTTGGTTTATTTTTTAGATACACAAAGACTGAGTCTTGCTTGAAGATACACACACCTGGACTCACAATTGTCTGTCTTTCCTGTAGCCTTCCTCTTCTTTATTCAATCAGCCATCCTTTGACAGGCTTGCCTTTGCCCTTTCACACCTGAATGGAGCAATAAAACAGAGAGTGGGAGCTGAAGGAAATGTTAACAGGAGTTCATAAAAACAAAATTTTCCATAATCTGGACAGGTCGAAGTTTAACTGCAGGAATTTTTCAGTTACATCACTCAAGACAGACTCCCTTAAAAGGCCCTGAAAACCTATTTTCAGCTTCTCCCTAAGCATGATCAAGTCCAACACAAAGACATGTAAAAGGCAGAAAACCTTTTTGCTATTCCACTTTGAGATACTTCTTTCTTTAATCCCTGAGCTGAGCTGAGTTTGGAAAAGCTAACGTCAAAAACTTCTACGCTAACAGGGGTTAGCATAATTTGAAGGCGAATGGCATTTGTTGGCTTTTTTGCTCATGTGTTTCCTTTAACCCTGATCAAACCACAACCACAAAAGCTCAAAAATATGCTGATTTGCTTTCTTGCCAAGAATTAGATAAAAATACTGATACCACTCTCATTTCTGTTTGGCTAAAATGTAGCATTAGCCAGTAGCAGCTGGGCTTAGCTAGCTTGGTACGAAGACGGTAAACAGCTAGCCTGACTCCATCGAAAGGGAAGATTAACCCACTTACAAACACATTGCACTCACTAATTAACATGTTATATCTTGTTTGCTTCGCTAAACTATGTTTAACTATCCAAAAAAAACTAAATGAGAGTAGTAGCCTATAAATAGCATTAGCTAACTCAGCATGCAAGCTAATGAGCACACTGTGGCTTGAAATGTATATGTTTTCAGCAGCTTTAATCTTGTGTTGTCCAATTTTTTACCACTGTATTTCTTGTGTGAAAATAATTTCTCTACACCATTAATCAGTCTCTTAACCACTCTGCTGGAGGTCAGAGGTGACAGCACTCATTTTGCAGCTGGTAAGATGAGTACCAGTGACTCTCAAGAGTACATACTGGCAGAGGGGGAACGGAGTGTGTCTCGCACACCATTGTTGGCGTGAGACGCGGTATCTCTAAATGTGAGTGCGAGCGTGTGTGCCTGGCTGCGTATTAAAACTGTTGTCAGAGCGCTCTGAGTGAAGTCACTGATAGCTCTTCTAACTCATTCTTGGAATTCTTTCCAATGGAAACAATCCCATCGCTGATCCCAGTGTGTCAGCAGAGTCTGACCTGCCAACCCCTGAATTCTCCCCGACTCCCAACTATAGTCCACATTAACGCTGTTTCACTGTCGGTCCTCCACACATAAACTCACACCGACCCCTTCATGTACCCATAAACCTTCCCTCTTCAATAACCCCTGTCACAAGGAGAGAAATAATGCAATGAACTCTTTTTCCACTCCCCTCTCTTCATTTCACTGCAGTTGTTTTCTTGTTCTTTCTATTTTTTGCTCTCCCAGACTTTCTTTCGTTCTGTTGTTTCAGCAAGTTTCCCATACTTACATGACAGTAAAAATGGACTCTGCATTCCCACCGTGCTGGTTATGTAACATAAGTTAACATTTCATTATAAACACTGCCCCTGTTCTTATAACCTTGCTATTTCAGTGCTGCAACCTTACTGTATAAGCCACCCAGGTTCATTCTGCGTGTGCATGCATAACTGTGTCTCTGTGTTTGTGCAAAGCTTGCAAAGGGGCGCATGTGCTGCGAGGTTTTATGTATAACCGTGTCTTGTTATTATGAGGGGCTGTGTGCGTAAGGGAAAGATTCTTTTCCCATGGTTCCTCAAGTGTGAGAAGAAAGTAGAGCTCTCAGGACATGAAGCAAAAAAACTCTTCTGGTTATTTATAACCTGTCTGGAGACGGCCCACCAAGCGTAGACACATATCTGGCACTGTCAACAAGAGAAGAGCTGGAGGAAGATACGCTGAGAGGCATACGACAAGGAGGGGGGATTAAGAGGTGACGGGGTCAGGAAAGGGAAGGAGGGATGTTGAAGAGGTAGAGCATTAAGAACACCTGCAGTGTGACAACACAGGTTAGAGACAGGTGGGCAACTTAAATTAGCCTAGCAAGATTAGAAAAATTGGGACCCTGGCAAAAATTACAGTTGGGAACTGCAGGTCACAATAATAGTTATCTCTCACTTTGTTATATTATTTACAGAGACCCAACATGAATCCACCATGCGCAAGCACTTGGCAAGACTGGCTATTAAAGCTCCTGTGAGGAACTTACGGTTCGGGTTGATTTTGGCGCCCCCTGTGGACAAATCTGTACCTCTTATCTCTTTGCTGATTTTGTCCTGTACATGCTTACGTAGTGTTTTTTAACAAAAAATCTCATCCTGCTTTCTTTAACAGTCATATGTATCACTCACTTTAAATATTTGCCCTGGAAAATGTAAACAAAGGCAGCGTGTAGTTAATCGCTTTGTCTGACACCTACCCCCCGCCAGCAGTTTCAGGCATTAACAATAACCATACAGAAATGATCAATTTTGTCGCTGATGGTCTGGATTGCTTTTGTAGGTCATATAGAGTAATAAGAATCATTTTCAGTCTGCTTCATAACCAACAAAAAACTCCTCACAGGAACTTTAAAATCTCCGTTTAACAGGCGGAAACGTCGAGCAGAACCAGATTCATGGCGAACAGCCGTCTGCCGTGACCGGATGGGCCTAGAAGGCGGGATAGAGGGAGAGGCAGAAAGAAAGAGAGTTGGAGAGACGAACAAACAGGCAGCAACAAAGATGACAAATAATACAGACTCAGCTGGGATAGGCTCCAGCCCCCGCGACCCTGAACAGCATAAGCGGTATAGATAATGGATGGATGGATTTCGTAATAACAACTATAAAATGAATGATATAAAAGTATATAAGCTGTCGACTGATGTCCTTCCCTTGATTTTATCTGACATGTTGATACACCAAAGTGATTACATTTCAAAACAAATCATCCACAACTTCACCATTAATCAGAGTCAAGCATGCTCAGTGCTCGCCAAGCTGCTCTCTGTACCTGCACGTCAACAGGCCGGCCTTTGAAGACATAATGTAACGGCTGGACTCAGAACCACAGCACATATTTGGACGGCTGAGTCTAAGCACCCGGGGACTCTTTCCATATTTAACATGGTGATGTAATACGCTTCTGCATCTCATCCTCCAGCTTAGATCAATGCAAGTCTGCTGTAGTCTAAAGTAAATCTGCATTATACTGTACATTTGTGTGTTAATGTGCTAAGCCGCAGCCTATTGCTCTCCCAAGGGCCGTTGTGGATATAAATAGACTGCTTACAGCCCCGCCACTCTTAATCCTCATCGCCTAGAGACCAGGGCGGAAAAAAAGAAGAGACAGATAGAAGCAGGACGTAGAAGGAGATAAAAACACAGAAATTAAGATACACTGGAGTAAGAGTAATGTGCAAAGCGCTGGTCGGGACGTGTTGTCAAAGTGAGCAGGAAGTGAAGTGAAAGAGAAGAAGACTCGAGTTAAATCATCCATGATGTCCCCTCTTTGAACTGCCAAGAGCGCACAAGAGGTCTTTAAGAGGCAAGAATGTTTTAAAAACAACAAACTTGAGTTTCTTTTCAATAAAGCCTTGTTAAAGCGCTCAATCAATAAACCCCATTGAAAATAAACCAAAACACAGTGTACAATGCCCAAAAAAGTCAGTCTGTCTCTCCAGCATGGAGTTATGTAAGTGGAAAGGCATGTCCACATGAATTAAAGTTGTTATTCTTTACATTTATCTGTTAATTTGATCCTAAAAAAAGGTTGCATATCACTTGGCTTACCTCCCATGTGGATTTTATAAGCAAACATAAGCGGAGTGTCCATGTTTTGTGTTTTTAAAGGATTAAAATGTCCGTGATTCTTAGCAGAGGGCTTAGATATTTGGACTTCTCAGAGGGAATATGATTAGGAGTACCTGATCAAATTGCTCTTGCTAAATTATCTCTGACAAGCGCCATTAATCATGTGGATGTGCGTCTCGTTTGAAGGTGAGCTGGCACTAAACTAAAAAAAAAAAAAAAAAGAGAGAGAGCTTGTTTCAAAGCAAAGTTTTTCCGTTCCCCTCTGAAGTGATGCGATGACCCTTGAGGAGTTTATACTGACGGAGCTATACAGTTCACTCAGTCTCTCAGATAGAGTGCATGCCATAGGGAGCAGGTCATGGAAAAGTCTTGAGTTTGACTAAGTGCACTCTCTCTTCCACCCTGTCCGTCAGGCCGTCTCTCTACCTCACCCACCACACACGCAGCAGCATACATACGCACACACGCAGGACAGAACACGCGTATGCTCCGATACACTCAGACACATTGAACAATCTTACACACATCACTGAATGCTGAGGTAATTCTGTAACAGAAGAACAGCTCATAACTGTGGGTAAAAGGAACAAATGACACATGCTAGGATTTACTTTAAAAGGCTATGTTGGCGGGGGACTCAGTCCAGACGTATATCATGAGACCCTACTTGAGATTAAATAAGTTCTGACATACCGTAACTAACACGGGGAGAAGGAAGAACACTGCAAGATTAGCAAACTCAAGCTTTGACATTCATGTTACTGCAAAGGTTAAACTTCCAGAAAAAAAGTAGGTTATTTGGAGGAGTCTGTTAAAACAGTGGAAAGCCTGCTGAATATTTACCCTTAAAACACTTCAACCAAGAAAAATGAATGATGAACTTATTTTCAGACTTGTGTTGTTTATTTGACAGCTATGGTTACAGATTAATTTTTAGATCAATTAGTTTTTAAAGCATTTTTACCTACTCGACAATCAGCATTAAAACAATAAAAAAGCTGCTCAAACATGAATACAGCTGTAGGCCTAGTAATCAAATAATATCATAGGCCTATATGATGTGATTATCAGGGGCAGTTTTTCTGCATAACGACCACATTTGTTTGTGTAAAGTATGGTGACCTTACATCTACACTTTCATTTGGGTTAGATTTGAATGCAGTTCTTTCATTGTTTAGCATTGCATCAGTAGAGCATGCATGGTGTGTTTTTTCCCCACTTTTTCTTCAACGTATCTCCCTTTACACATCCTACAATAACTTTTTGTGTACTAGTAATTCGACTTAAAAATATCTTTAATCTCTTTCATCTCTAAAAACGCAACCAGAGTCTCTATCAACATGTGAAATCTACATAGCGTTCAGTATGAGGGCTCACCACAGCAGGTTTTGCTGAACACGCTCCATCTGCTGTCACCTACACCATGAGTGTAGCTCGCACAAACAGTACCCCCTGTTGGTGTGAGGGTGTAATGACAGGTGAGAGGTGACAAGTTGAGAGGTCGTGTTAGCAAAACGGTGAGGCGGCGGCTACACTTTGGCTGCACTGTTAGTTAGCAAAGTTAAGGCATTAAAACAATGCAAAGTTGTATTTAGCCCCTGTTTGGCTTAGGCTCATAACTCGGTAGAAAACAAATCAGTTTCGAATCAGTTTCAGCAGGCGTTAGCTTTGAGGACTGGTAGCGCATTTCCGGATAAGCTTTGATAGCTAGTTAGCTAACGTTAGCAAACTGCTAGCTTGTTTGCTAAGTTGCTATGTCGCAACCAAGTGTTTGGACTCATTCGAGCTAACAAAACTAGCTCTGCCAAAACAAACTTTATTCTGGAGGAAAAACACTAAAGGTGGGTATGCTTCAATCTGACAGTACAACTGTAGACGCTCATGTCAAATGAGGAGGATAATGTAAGCTAAGATGCTGTTTAATGTTTAATGTGCAGATTTGGCTCGCTAAGGTAACGTTAGCATGCACGTTGTTGTTGATGTCAGCCTGTCTGTAATTGGCACATTAGCTTAGAGACACCGTGCATTGATAGCAGCTATCCTGTCGTTTGAAATGGACGTTTAATCGTCAGTGTACGGACAGGTTAGGTTAGGATAAAATGCTGCCTAAGGAAGTTTTCTTGTTTTGATGATAACTTAACTTGAGGAAATGAAATGACACTTGCTGTAGGTTGGCCATTTATTGTGCAGCTGTCAAAGTCCACAATCAAACTCATGATGTCATTGCCTTTCCAAGAACTAGCTCGTCCACTTTGACTTTGTATCATCTAATCATTGGTTAACGTAGGGTTTCACTTATTTGCATGCACTTTTCACTTATTTGCATGCAAGGCAAAGTTAATTACTCACAAAGCATCATGCTATAAAAGAGAATAATTATTTACAGACCGAACAGGGCAGGTTTTAATAAGGTCCTGGCTAAGTGTGTCACCACTTAAAATTAAACATTACCTAACCCATGTTTTCATTGTGGTTAAAGTACCTGCTCTTTCTTTGCACCACCTTGGGATCATGTAAAATGTGTGCACTTTTACAAAGGAATATCAGCTACTTATTGATTAGATTGTAGGGATGCATGACATTATCAGCACGTTATCGGTACCTGCAGATTATGGCTTGAAAATTACATATCGTATCAATATTTTCTGCAGATAAAACAACGCTTTAATTATGCCTAATTGCTTGATGATTCCCTAAAACAGCTTGACATAATGCTAAGTCATTAACGCACTGTGAATATGCACGCACACTTCCTGCACCACGCCTCTTCCATCATCCGTGAAGAAGGGTGCAAGATGTCTGCGGTATGGCAGTGCAAATCTCATTCATTCAACACTACAAATCATGTAGGCGTGATATCAATTCCACTACAGGGGAGACTTGATGTTCTCTGCAATTAGGTGCAAAAAAAACGTGTCTAACATATCAGTATCGAAATCGGCAAAAAGGGTTGGAAAATATCAGCAGGATCGTGCATCCCTTTTAGTTTGCATAAAGAGGGCATGGTAATACTTAAATAATAATTACTTAAACAATATGATAGACTGGGAAGGTCCATGAGGCAGCCACAGACATGCACCTTGCTTATTACTCAAACATTGTCTTTATGTACAGTTATAGCTGTAACACACCCTGTGAGATAAGTAAGTATTAAGTAATTACGATATCTGCCTGATCCAATCTAAAGTCTTGTTCACACTGCGTTCTTTTGGTTGCTTTTGTTTGCCCACCTGTGTGCACTTAGTATGAAGGGACAATTCATATAACCCCGTTACCTGCCTGCTGGGCTGTTTGTACGCTGAAGGACATGGGCAGGGAGAGATCAGAAGATCTTTTCACCATCATCAACTCACACTGTTCAGTCCTCTATGTCTGTCCTTTAGACCTGCACGCACTTGAAATCTATTTGCAAATTTTGTAGCGTTATCTATTTTGTCTTTCTTTTCCCTCATGTTCCCTTCTGGTCAGTCTCCTACACACACGCACCACACACCACTGAAGCTAATTGTTTAGCCTACACATGCCTGACGTCTTAACTCTGCATTGCTCTGTCGGGATGTCTGGTCTTGGCTTAAAGTAAGGAATGTAAAATGACTGCCAGAGAATTCAGAAGTGGACTATGAGGAGTGTGCAGTGTAATGCAAGTCGTGGTGTGTTTGGGGAAGTGCTTGAAGGATCAGTACTATAGTGATTAAATAAATGTTGAATCAATCTAATGCCTGGGACAAAATCTAATTTGCTTGCGGTGCTTTCTTTGGAGAATGGAAACGAAAGTGTTTCTTTGGAACCCTCGTATTAACGGTGTTGTGTCCCAGGTGTGGAACCAAGAGGAAGAAAAACATGTTTATTTAACACTTAAATGTTCATAGTTCCGTAAACATCTCACATCTCTGGCTCCAGGTGTGTCATACCCTTTTGCTGTAAGTATGAGCAGACTCTTGAGAGTGTTCCTGCAGCCACCCAAGGGTGTGTGTTTTCTGTTTGCGGGGACGTGGCATAATTGTGGCAGTTGTGCTGAGCCAGCCTGTTTTCTCATCTCTCTCATGCCTCACACTTTCCGTTGTTAAAACCAGTAACCCTTAAACCCTTATTGCCGGGATAATCATGCACGCAAACACGTTTGTATCCTTTAAATGCACCTTCAGCCACTTTGGTGGCTGCTGTGAGACTTGCTGCGTCATGGTGCCGCAGAGGGTGTCGACTAGGGAAAGATGATGGGAGTGTTGGGGGAAGGTAGTGTGAAGCAAAGGCTTGTGCAATCATAACAGTAATTGAGGTGGAAAGGTGTGAACCGCAGTTCAAATAAGAGAAGAAAACACCTGCTGGATGAGACGGCTCCCTGTAGCATCAGCTGCGTCAGCAGGGCCAAGGCCTCATTAAATTAAGACTCAGTGTATTTCCCCTTTTAACCTTTGTCTCAGGAGACTTGTTGGTAATTTACTTTTTTCTAGTTCTCGGCTGAACATTAGTGAATTTGACTGTTTCTGTTGGTTGTTTTTAAAATACTTTATATTTAGTTCTTCTGAACATGCAGGCCGTGTCAAGATGCAGCTGACATGGACTCTTTAAATGTTCTTCAAAGTGTCAAATCAAGTTTATTTACATAGTTCTTCATCACAAGTGCGTCAGCGTGTAAAAGTGCAGCAAATCAAAACACTTGGCATTAAAGTGAAAAACTCAAGGACTTTGTTGCTTCTGAGATTGTTATTTATTTACTTATCCACAGTTTTTAAAGTTTTCATTGGACTTAATGGGAATAAATACATCTGTTCGGGGGCACTGGTTTAGCTCAGTAGGTAGAGCAGCTGGCCTACATACAGAGGTTATAGTCAACGCGGCCGCAGGGTCAACTCCTGCCCTTGGCCCTTTGCTGCATGTGGTCCCCCACTCTCTTCTCCCTACATTTCCTGTCTCTCTTCAGCTGTCCTATAAATAAAGGCAAAAATAATTAAAGAATAATAATGAAAAAAAGGTCTGTTTGGACACTTGACAGCAAGTCTTCTTAAATACATGTAAAGGCTTTGAACACTAACACAAGTGTCAACTTATTCAGGCTACTCGAGCCCTTACATTACACGTACAGGAAATTCTCTTCGCTGGATACTTCCACATGCAAACAAAGTTATTGGTCTCTAAAACACAGTTGAACATCATGTGCACAGATTTTTTTTTCAAATCCGCAGCCACATAAAGACTTTCAGGAGGTCCCAAGGATACGATGAAGTTGAAACACCTGCGTGTGAGTTCCATATGTAGGGATATCTAAGCGGGGCATGTTTTATAAGTGTAACATTACCATGGGAAGCCAAAGTGGTCACCACTGATGTCATTAAATGACAAGGGATCCCCGTTGGCATCTCCATATGAGCCCCTTTAAACTCCTCAGATGTGTCATGGACAATTGAAGGTCCTGTTACTTGGTTTTGAATTCCAGAAGGATTACAGGCCCAGCTCACTTCCTGCAGTGATCTAATGAACATGTGGCATTTCTGCAATGCCTCAGCTACTGTCAGGAACATGCATCATCAGTATTCAGTCTACTTAAACCGTTTACATTTATGTTCATCCAGAGCATCAGTGTCTGTGAAGTTGGTCTGTTTGTGTTTATTACATCAGCTGTTTTTAAAAAAAGCCTTGTAATGCTTGCACCTGTGTGAATGGTAATTTGTCACTGTAATGAATGATACAGATAATTATAAAATCAAATCATCCATGCCATTATCAAAGATGGACAAAGTGTAAGCTTCATTTCAGGGTTAACAGTATTCAAAAGACTCTCATGGCTTCAGTTTGTGGTGAGCGCTCAGCGCAGAGAGGAGCCTCTTTATTTGGGAGGCAAGATTCCTCTGTTCTTTAAAAGACTTTAAGGCTACCAGGTAGATATGAAATATTGGATATTGGCCAACACGTCGATATATGCTGATATAATTAACCGATAAAATAATGGGCTGCTGCATACTTGATTAAATGCCCGACCTCGGCGCAATGTCCCCTGCGCGAAGAAGACCTGCGCGGCGCGGCGTGATGACTTCACGTGTGTCTACCTGCAGCATGAGAGAGTTAGAAGCCAAAATGTCCGTGGTGTGGAAGTTTTTCAAAGTGTCCGAATTAGATAACAAAACTGCTATTTGCAATGACTGCTCAGCTTCGGTGATGCGAGGAGGAGCCAAGGCAAAGTCTTTCAACACTACAAACTTGATTAACCATCTCAAGACCCGTCACCCCGACCGCTGTAACAAATGTGATAAGAGTATCACCATTATACTGTACGCTAATTCCAATACAGAAGAGAGTTGATGATCTCTGCAATTAGGTGTGCGGGAAAAAAATATCGGTATTGGTAATCGGCTAAATTAGTTGTAAAATATCAGCATATCGGATATCGTGCATCCCCACTACCAGGGTTACTAAAACACTTTCACAAAATGTCTTTATAAATGACTTCAAACAGAAGAACCACTTGTTGTGAAAAAAAATCATATATACAGTATGTTCAATGAACATGTAGCAAAGTTGAGCAGAATAGAAAAAATGTTTGACATTTATATTTCCATTGCGCCCCTCCCTCTGAAAGGAACGGCCCAGCGAAGACGCTGGAGTGAAATACTACCGCTTTCGAGTCAAGGACATTGATCGCTGCAGGCAATGGCTCAGAGCCGTACAGAATCGGAAAATAAAAAATCTTCAGGTCTGCAGTCTACATTTCAAACCTGACGATTTTGAACGAGACATGACATCAGAGGCGGGCGTTCCTAGATTGAGGAAGTGTAGTTTAGCGAACTCCCTGGCCGCCAGGGACCATGGGAGAAGCTGATAGCATCCCTTTTTTTTTTTAGTCTACCATAATGGCATTAGCTCCCCACAATAGCATGATAGGACTAAGGTTGAAAATTGGCGAACTGGCCCTTTAAGGTATGTTATTGTATCAATAATGCTTTGTCCAGGCTTAATTGTGAAAATGGTGATTAAGCCTGAATTTTCTGAACTTAATGACAAGATTTAGAGCTTCAGTTGCGATAGCTGCGACTGTTTATCACCAATTTCTCTTTTCAAAGAACGTCAGAAAGTGTTTATTGCCACTGCACACACTGTACAGTCAGTGAATAGTTTTGCAGCCACAGCTACACTTGATTTATCGACCATGCACCCGCAATTTGTTACCGACACTCAGAAAGGTTCCCCTATTTACATTCCTCAGTAGGAATGTCTGCCCTGGATTTTCCACTGTTTGTGGGAAAATATGTCAGAGGAACAAGAGAACAGCAGCCTTTGCTATTGATGAGACTGCTGATAATCCCGCTTGTTTCATCTTACAGTTGCTCCACTTAAGCTCTTTTCCATAGCGGAGTTCCAAAACAGGAGTGAATTCCATAAATGTCATCATGTTTTCTTTCTTAGTACTTGAGCTCACCTTTTGACTGCTCAGGCCCATTAAATTTATATATATATATAGCTTTAATCTCGTCTCATCTCTCCACAGATGGCTGTGTCGGTGCGGGGCCTGTACTTTGTGGTGACCCTGTTTTTGGGCAGTTTCTTTGGAAGCGTCTTCATGCTGGGTCCAGTTTTGCCCCTCATGCTGCTGTCTCCTGCTTGGTACCGCTGGATCACCGACCGCATCGTCGCTACCTGGCTAACCCTGCCTGTGGTGTGTACATCAGCTTAGCCTTTACTTAGCCTACTTCTGCGTGTGCCAGATGGTCTTAAGGTACCTGTGTTCCACACAGTCACGACAACCTGCGTCAGCTGGGCCTTCTTTATGCCCCCCTGTTTAATAAGATTTTATTTTTGTCAAGGATCATTTTATCTGATCGCCCTTGAGAGCAATTATGCAAATGTTGTTTACAGTGACCACACAAATTGACGGCAGTATTAATTTGTTTCCCTCTCTCTCTCTTGCACCTCTTTTACATTAATTTCACCACCTTTCCTCTTCCCAGTCCCTCCTCTCTCTCTTTACATTCTTTGGCTCTCTCCCTCTGCCCCTTTTTCATCCTTCCCTCTCTTGTGTTTCTTCTTCACTCTCCCTCCTCCTTCCATCCTTGTTTCTCTCACCTTTGTAGTCACTGCTGGAGCTGGTCTTTGGGGTGAAGGTGGTGATAACAGGCGATGGATTCATTCCCGGGGAGCGAAGTGTCATCATCATGAACCACCGTACCCGTCTGGACTGGATGTTCCTCTGGTGCTGTCTGCTCAGGTACAGCTACCTGCGTCTGGAGAAGATCTGCCTCAAGGCTGTCCTGAAGGCTGTGCCTGGCTTTGGTGGGTATACAGCGGGTACAGCACTGACACAATATAATATATGCTTTGCAAAGCATTCATTTAAAAGCATCAAAGTTATTGCAAAGCAGTTGACTTTTAAAAGAGGATGTAAAAGACTGAAATGGAGGAAGCAGTGTTAATTTCAGCAGCTATTTTAGATTTAGTCTGAATCTGAGTCTTAAGACAAAAACGCTTCTTAGTTTTAGTCTAATTTTTACCCTTTATAGTTTTAGTCTAGTTAAAACATTTTTTCTCTTTAAACTAAGTCAATTAGCCTAATACAGGTTCAACCTGCAGTAAAGCGCTGTCCTGTCATGAATTATTTCCTGACACTGTTCTGCACGGGTAATAAAGATCCTCAGCTGAGGTTATATGTCAATGGAAACTTCTGCAAGGTCACGTTACGCATGTAAAGCCACAGAATGAAGCGGTGCAAATACAGTAGCACATACTGCACATTCCTCTCTTGCCTACTTTGCAGCAGCAGTGGTGGTCTTTACCTTTTTATATATTCATCATAGCTTCTCATTTAAACAGTCTGACTGAAGCAGACATCCGGCAATCGTTCCTTTTTTACAGAAAGCCTGGGTGATGCAGAGAAAGTTAATAACCACCTTTGGGATACGTGTGTGCGTTGTTGTCAAGCTGCCGCTTTGGGACATCGTCGCTTGTATGTCTGGTTTGGATTCAGGGGGATCTGCACACACCCCTCAACCAATTCAACCAGTAACAGGAATGCATTGCTTGTATATTGACAGACAGATTAGACGCACAGTGGGGGGAAATATTATGGATTCGAAACGTCCGACAACAAACCCCTAACATTTTAGTCCCATCCCATCTTGTTAACGAAAACAAAACATCTGTGTCGTCAGAGTTTTTACGATCAAAGCTCTATTTTTAGCTCGTCAGCGTCTCGTCTTCGTCATGGAAGAAAAGGTTGTTGAAGAACATTTACCGTCATAATTTTTACAAAATTAACACTGGGAGGAAGGTGAGTCTAAATATAAGAGAGGGACAGTATAAATCAAATCCGGAGCATTTGAAGGGTACAAAAATGTAAGAATATTAGGAAGCTAAATCGAACAGTCATTCAGTAAATCATCCCTTCATGAAGGTTTTAATCACAGAAACAGTTTTAGAAAGATGTTTATGCAATCTTCTGAAAATTTTGGAGGATGCAGTTTGTGGTCCTTTTGAACTGTATTGTTTTATACAGAGAGGTTTTTTCTGCTGTTTAGTCTACCATCATTGATATGAATGATTTGGACAAAAGAAAAGAAACAGAATGTCAGTCTGTCATTCAACAGAACCAAAAAACTGCAGCCTCACAGTCACAGAATGACCAAACAGTTGAATCAACACCTGTGTAAGCAGTTTAAACAAGAAACTGAGCATTATGAACTCTATGAAGGTTGGATTGATTACAGGACGGTTACATAACAATGCATTTTTCATAGCTCACTGTTCTTAATAAACTGACAACTGAATATTGTTTTAAAAAATGCATAAACATTTTTTCCTGCAGGAAGACCTTGGTTTGCCAAACCTGAGGCAGTGTGTTACAGAGCATTGGTAAACACATGGCCCAATGACAGATGCTCTTCCTGGAACACAAAGGCCCTGCCGGCTTTGAAAGTCTGGGAGAATCGGTTGAAATAATCAATTTCATAAGGAAAAATTTTATTTTCCAGGCTGGGCGATGCAGGTGGCCTGCTTCATCTTTATTCAGCGCCGTTGGGAGCAGGACAAGAAGCACATGGCGAACATGCTGGACTACTTCTGTGACATCAGAGAGCCCCTGCAGCTGCTTCTGTTCCCAGAGGGCACAGACCTCACTGGTGAGGAGTAAACAATGCATTCCTCCATCCATTCATGGGACAATTTTCTTACTTTTCACTTATTATTCTCAGAGTGTCTCCCACCAGCTCGGAGTGGTTATGCAAACACAATTTCAAAGTGATAAGATGTAGCCAGATCCAGTGACGCACACCCCTTACAGTCAATTCTGCAGGAATGCTCTGATCTTCCAGTCAAAGCAACAGCGACACCAGCGACTAAAGCCGGTTCAGATCTCAATTAAGCCAATCAAAGTCCCGAGTGGCTTTACAAGGGGGAGCTTACCTTCTCTTTACAAACCATGATGTCATGAGGGGGGCTAGTAGAGTTACATCATAATTGGCCTGCAGATTTAGAGCTTTAAACATTATTTCATTTCTGGCGTTGTGTTTGCGCCTGCATGTGCACACAAGTCTGCATTTAAGCCACTTAAACCCTTAAGGCTTAATTCAACACAAGAAACAAGGGTAGTGCAAACAGTATGTTCTGTCTTATGCAGAAGGTCCTGTTCTTTACTTAATACTTAATCCAGACATGTACATACAGACCTCAATCTACAGGGTCAGGTACAGGGTGCACTTAAGTCCCTCTTAAGGATTCACATGACCCCGTTTAAACTTGTAGGGCTTGTGTAAATGGAATAAAAGATTTATTATAATGTCACTTTGGGAGAGTAGAGGCCTGATCCACACAGGTTGGCCCAGAGTCCCTTTGTCCTACCGGTGGGTCTGAAGAGCTTCTTGCATAATATGACCGATGAGTCATGATAAAGTTTACATGTTCAAGGTCTGCAACAAGGTCCTGAGGCATGTTGGGTTAATAAGCAGCCATCTGTCCTGTGTTTATGTTACAAATGTGTAAATGTGTCACTGGTAGATTCATGAACCAGGTCATATCCTGTAACCAACAATGTTTTTGTTAAACTGAGGGTTTTATTTTGGGAGTATTCTATTAATTTTCTATCAGATATTTATATGATTAAAGATTATAAACACAGTGAATTACTACCTTGTAAGAACAGGTGGCGCATACAGCAACAAACCACCGTTAACCACATGATTAACGAGTTGACACAACAGCATGTAAGGTGAACTGCACCTGCAGAGGTTTATCATGTGTCTGTGTCTCTTGCAGAAAATACGAGAACAAAGAGTGATGCGTTCGCTGTCCAGAACAACCTGCCGAAATTCGAGTATGTCCTGCATCCCCGCACCACCGGATTCACCTTCATTGTGGACCGACTACGAAAAGGTCAGCTGTGATACACGTCAGGGGCCGGTTTCACAAAGATGTTTTGGACTGGTCTGTAGTGTTAGGCCCGCCTTAGTATTGCTCATAGATTAGTGTAATGCAAGTTAGATGATTTCACAAAAAGACTGACTAATTTTAAGCAAAACAAAAAAAACACGCCTTACCCCCAGGCTAACTCAGCTCCTATTCTATCAGTACAACCAAAGGAAAATGACACGCTCTCATGATGATTGCACTTAATCCACTGACGTTTGTGGAACAGTGATCGTACCTGTTATTCTTCAAAGTGTCAGACCTTTGCCTCATCCTACCGCCAGCCATTACAACACCCCTGAGATGCTCATGTTTCCCTATGAGCTAATTCTGGCAGTCCTCCAGAGTTCCTAAATACCACCTCTGGTCTCATCCCCCCGCCCGCTCTGGATGCTGAGCATGGCACTAACTCACCAAGCAGGTGTTGTGAATCAGTGTGATGTCATCAGACTTGGCTAATTCTCCTCTCCCTCTCGCTGCATCGCTGACTGACATGCTGTGCATGTTGTTCTTTGTCCAAGTCCGCCGTGCCCCTCTCAGCTCTATTTTTACCGTGGTGGAGCTGAGCCGTACAGGAGCAGGCGTTGGCAGGTGTCGTCCTGTCCGCTTGATATTTAATTCAGTTCTATCTGTGTTGCTATAAAGACACTGCGGATCGGTCATGATGGCATAGAGCTCATGGTAGTTTTTAAGGCTAAGAGCTGTAAGCTCCTGGATCCGCAGTGGGTTGTGTGTAATGGAGCAAGAGCTGGGTATTTAAAACTCTCAGTTCATTATCTTGAGGATGTAGAGAAGAGGTAATAAGATTCCTTGCAGTATCATGTTGTCAAGACTGAAACTGCTGGTTTACAGAAAGTACAAAATGTAGTTGAATATTGAGTTTTGCTAATATATAGATGAGCTTTATTTATCTAATCATGAAGTGCTTCACAAAGGCAGCAAAACAGAAAACATTAAATATTAAAAGAAAATAGATTTTAATACAGTGATGGCAAAACAGTGACGCATAATGTTTTAAAATAAAGAGTTAAAAGAATATTAAAGGGGTGAAAGAATAGGGGAATAAAGATGGGAAATTAAGAGGTGTAAAGAGGTAAAATGTATTCTACAACCTACCAGAGCCAGTATAAAGAAGCTAAAATAGGAGGGATGTGATCATGTCTGTATGTCTATTGTAATTCGATATTGTGTCCCTTTCTAGGAGACAACCTGGATGCCGTCCATGATATCACCGTGGCCTACCCCAAGAACATCCCTCAGACAGAACGCCACCTCATCCTTGGGCTTTTCCCCCGTGAGATCCACTTCCACGTCCGCCGCTACCCAGTGTCTTCGCTGCCCGCCTCCTCCTCTGATCTCGAGTCCTGGTGTCGGGAGCGCTGGGCCGAGAAGGAGAGCCGCCTGCGCGACTTCTACTCCAGCCAGCCTCGGGGCTTCGACAGGGAGGGCGTCGCTCGTGTGCCACCTTGTAAGACGGAGCTCCGCGTCGCTCTGATCAAAGCCGCCTCGCTGCTGTACTGGACCAGCTTCATCGCTTTCTGCTTCACCGGCCTGTGGCTGTGGGCTCCGTTCAGGCTCTACTGCCTGGTCATGGTTGGAGTGTACATGGCGCAGCAGAAGCTGATCGGAGGGGTGGAGCTGCTGGAGTTGTCCTGCCATCGGTACTGGAAGTCCATGGCTGCTGACGCGGGTGAGAAGAGCAAAGTGCTGGACGGAAAGATGCAGTGAGGATGGGAGACAGGGTTGACTGAACAGTTTCATGTTTCCATCTACGCTCAGCAAGGACACTGAGGACTCAGTCGTCTTGAGGGCTAGAGGATCCCTCTGAGGGACCCAGCGCTCCACGCCTTAGAGAGGGAGTAATGAGTTCACCTCCGGACGGTATGCATGGCTTCTGTCAGGAGAGCTTACCTTTCAGTTGAAGAAGAAGTAAGAGGAATGTTGTGTACATTTATCTGTGTTGGATTCAAGGAATTCATCACATGAAATGTGTAATTTCCCCTGTGTATGTCTCTCCCTGTATATTAGTTATTTAGCTCGCTGTGGGTGCATTTTATCTTTTTATGTTGTTTGTTCACAAACCTCAGTGTCAACGTGTCCTGAAGCGATGCTGTCAGTATTTGTTATACTGTTGCCACGTCTTAGAAACTGGTTTTATTGTTTTTTATGTTGCCCGTTGTTTTATATGAGTGTCATTTATTATGGAGCAGAGCCATAAAGAGCACCTGTACATATGACGACTTGACTCTAACCAATATTCAAATCAGCACTGTAGTTGGATTAGACTGATGGGACTCGATTAGTACTTTCTAGTCTAGCAAGAAAAGTAAAGGACTGATGTAAGTCCCAGGAGGATTATAAAGGAATATACAGGTATATACAGTATGTGTACCATTGTTTACCTTAATGGGGTATATCTACCCTTTTATACAAAGTGGGAGATTAACATTTCCCAGTTAGTCCGTCAGAGATAACCTGTGTCGTGATATTTCGTACTGTACAGGTCATGAAACATAAGTTGTGCTTGTTTCATCAAGTAGCTTTTGCACATTAAAGCCAAAGGTGAGAAGAGTACATTTCAAAGAGCAACCAAACCAGAATGTAGTCCGTCTCATCAGGTGAGGGCAGCTTCACCCTCCACCGGCAAGGTTGCCCGCAGCTACACCGATGTAACACTCGCAGTCATCAACTCATCAAGATCAAAGACAAGATGCTGCGTGTGGATAAGTGTAGAAGCAGATGAGCTTTGTGCCCTTTCAGGGAATGAAGGGATGCCTTGTAGAGGCAGGATGTGGGTGGTGCAGGGGTGGAAGAATGTCCTGTTGGGACAACATTACCCCTCGATGTGCAGGGTGGCACAGAGGACCAGACTTGGAGTGGAAAACTGGCCCTGAACTCAACCTAATCCAAAAAAGCCCTGTAATGCCCACCTCTGCCTGTGTCCCTCTCTAGAGGACTGGCATTGATGCGCCTGCTAAACTCAATTAGCAAATGACAGCTGAGAAAGCCGCTCCAATTGTGCCAAAAAAGGACTGAAATTGAAACAAGATTGGAGTGGCGCTTCAGACACACTTTTAGCCGGAGACTCTCCTTCCATCCAATGATGTTAATTAAGGGAGTTATGAAACATTTGTGTCTGGGACAGTCTGTAGCAGTATCTGTAACACTGTGCACAATGTAATCTCACTGAACACTTCAACCCTCCGTACTGAGACAAACGTCTTTCACTGTCGACCTCACAAAAGAAGCCTCTTTTAGTTTTCTTTCTAGCTCCTGTAGTTAAAGCTGTATCGGGGCTGTTTCTAGTCACTGTGATCTCGCTGAGTTAATTATTTTATCATCAGCATGTAGTAGTTTACCAAACACGGTACTATATCCTTTTCCTCACGCCTGAACCAGCTGAAATCTCCACATTACTCTCACTTGTGCTGTTTTCTGTCGCTCATTTTACAATCACTTTCTGATGCTGGACCTCTTTAAAGTTTCTGTCCTCAGGTAAACGCAGCGGACACTGTTAGGAGTTGGTCTCTTAAAGAGGAAATATATATATAAATAAATATACTATATCAACTCATGCACGTTTCCAGTCATCGTTCTTTCAGGTTTCATGTCAAACTCACTTGATCTATGATGTAATCACTCATGTTTTCATAACACATGAACTGTGACAGTAAGTTTTCTGTCATTTATTCATGTAGAAGAACACTTCCTTTACACTAGCGTCACGTTTTTCCTCCGCAGAACAACTTCCTCTGCAGTCCTTTAATCTAAAATGAACTCTAACGATCACTACACTGCAGCGAGTGAGTCAACAGGACCTTGGATGCTCACGTTACACAACACTGGGGCCACCGTCTGTCTGTTTCACACACACACACACACACACACTCACACAATCTAGTCCAGCAAGCACAACCAAAAAGGTCAGGAGCTTTGAAGGTGAAGTGCAGTCGCCATAGTAACTAATGTTGACTCCCCTGTCTCCTAGCAACGGGATGTAGAGTGATGTCAATGGAAAGCATGCTATTTTCTCCCGCTGACAGAATGATGTCACTCCTTTGTGTGCGCGGTGGAAAGACAGAGAGAGAGAGAGTATTCCTGTATTCTATATCTCTGCTCTCCTGAGGGTACGTAGAGACGGAGAGGTGGGCGTGATGTTGACATCCCGGGGAATCAAAAGACAGACAAAAGCAGAGGATAAGCTAAAATAGGACGATGAATCATGGGCCAATTAAGGGTGCAATTGTGCTCCTGGTTCTTTTTATGGTCTCCTCTCTCCCCACCGCCCACATTTCCAAATCATCCTCTGACTCTGAATATAACTTCAAATTTGCTCTGATTGGTTTGACAGCGGGTGAGGAGGATGATGCACTGGGACACACGAGAGCAACATCACCAGTGCGTCTATTTTTCCCTATCATTAGACATGCCCCTAAAAGACTGCATCGTTTGATAACAATTTTTCTTTATGGTCCCTTAAACACTAATGAGGTCTTGAGGTTCAAGTCTTAAGGGAATCCGAGTGCCTTAAGTCCTGCTTAAGAGCACTGTGGAAGTGTCTAAAGGGTTGTGGAAAAATAGCTCCCGCTGTTAACACACACGTCAAGACTGTGTCACGTCCAGATTTGTGCCACGTCTATCCAGTTGCATGTCGACTAATAGGATCAAGAAGGCTGTGTAATTATCCTTATCTGGCCCATTGGCTCTTTCAACAGAGACAGCAGATAATCCTGAGGTTAAGCAGGGACAAAGTCAAGAGTACAATGAATTATAAAGCAGGACAGTGAGCTCTGAGGCGACGGCGCCTCGTCTTTTTTTCCCCTAGTCATGTCCAGCACTTAAATGGCTCTAGATACAGTCATAAAAACACCAATCTTCTCTATCCTTTAATGCAATCAATCCCTTAACAACAAGAGCCAGCATACAGAAATAGCTGTGTCCAGGACAGTCTGTGTTCAACAACATAATTAATACTTGGTGTGTGAGTGAGGGTTAAGTGCTGCATGCTCAGTGCGGCGGCGTCTCCAGGAGTGACTGCAGAGAGGCAGACCTGTTGTTGATTCCACGGCTGTGACACAGACACACTGACAAAGAAGCCCTCCAACAGGATCGGAGCTATAAATAACTTTACGGCAGCACTGCAATATTAGTGGGAGGATTAGGAGGGAGTCGTCACTGCCTATTTATGAACCCAATGCAGTCAAACCGCATAACAGAAAGGATTAAAACTGAATTAATACATTTAATGCAGCATTTTTGTCATAAATACTTTCCCACTCTTTGTATCAAATCATTCAATACCTTCTTGTTTTCGTGGTACACCTCTTACTGCACACAAAGTGCTGTACACTTCATTCATTTTTATGCTCCAGAGCGTAATATTACTGACATGTATTTACAGACTGCAGTGAAGCTCTACAGACCCTGCAAGGCAGGCGGACGTCAGAGGAAGGCAAGAGGCTCAGCATCATGCATCCAAAGGAAAAGATCTTCAGGGATGTACCGTCTCTCTCTGTATCCTGCTGCCACCTAGAGGTCTGAGCATTTTGTGTTAGCTATAAGTGGCCTCCAGTCAACTACCCTAGATCCCTAAATATGATATATTCAAACACTGCGTAAGTCATATGTGCAATTTACAAATTTGTCATGAGCAATCAAGCAAATTTAGAAATCTAAAATGCAAATATCAAGCAAAAGAGAGGAAAAATTCTTATTTTTCTGCAAACAAATGGCTTCTTTTACTGCTACAGACTGTTTTGGCTCTAAATTACAAGCAGTATTCACATTGATCACACATGCAATAGACTTTTTTTGCATTTGCTGAGAAAAGAAAAACATATTTTTTAAGCTACAAAACAAGACACAAACATTTAAACCCAGCAAGACTACATGTTTATTTAGAAATCACAGCAGAGAAAACCTTGCTTTAGCCATACAAGAAGAAAACCGTATTTTTTTTTTTCAAACCTCTAATCCGAAAAATATACAATATGATAAATATATCAGTCAATAAAACAATAATCATCAAGAGTAAAGCAAGTAAAAACTATGGCCTCAATAAAATGGTAAAAGTGAGCTAAAGAACAAGAACAACATTCTCTCATTGACTGTACACTCCTCTGAATCAGGGATATGGATGGTATCCTGTAATAGTTAATGCTGCTTTTTCTGTACAAATCACAACTTGCACTCTCTCGCATGACCTTATGAAGGCGCAAAAAAAACCATGAACAGTGTCAGCAGCGAAGGCTGGACTGTCTTGTAACGCCTGCAGGCATGCACGCTCTGAAATGGCACAATGTCTCACCAGGGCAATGATGCTACAGCACCAGTCCAAAAATAACCTCAAATGTCACGCCGATTGAGGTTTGTTGTTTTTTTCACAATTTGACATTTTGATTTAAATCTTCCCACTGAAAATACAAAGTGAAGACTCTGGCAAAGTCAGAGGACAAAGGCTAACTTTAAAGATTCAATTAAAGCTTCTTTAATTTGTATTGTAAGAAACAAATTGTCTTCTGACCAAATGAGCCCTAAACTGAGGATTATAAAGAGAGGATGGGTCACTATCAATACTAGGAAATGGCATCTGCAGTCTAATTATCCTGCCCTCTCGCCCGCAGGCAATGTCTCCATCACATCGCACACACTCCTCCGTCATACTGGAGACACACGGCTGAAGGGTTAACGCTCCTTATTATATGTCACCAAGGCGACATGTTGCTCTTCACACAGCACACCACACGGACACAGAATCCATGGTAACAGATGGAGAGCAGTAGAACTGAATTAAAACTGTAGGATCGATTGTATGATTGTCTACTGTACAGATGCTGTACACTATGATCTGAAGTCACTTTGAATATATTTCAAGACATATATGTAAATCTAAATAAATCTGAACCAGATCTAAAGAGCACAACAACAAAGAATACTTAAATATGACATCAGTCTGTGCGCTCCTTATGTCTCATTTGGATGGGAACAAAGATTTCAAACACTATAACAATCATTACACTACTGGATAATAACAAGAAACTGATATAGAAATTACATCAAGCATGGTCTTAATTGCTTTCGGTGCTCACCAGTGACAAATACATGACACAGAGTTGACAACACAGAAGCACAAGCTCCATTAAAGCAATATACAGAGAGACTTTTAAAAGGCTGTGTAGAGTTGGCTGGTTCGTGAGCATACTCAGCTCTACTGCCTGTTATCTAAGTAATCAAGTGATGTCTATTATCATGCATGTGTTTGATAATAATATAAGAAAAAAGTGTGGAGCATGCCTTGTGCAGAGAAGTGAAAATTCAGTGTGAGAGTGCACTACTTGAACAAGTGAAGTTACAACCCCCTGTCTGTGCTCCAGCTGGTTCGGGGCGGTGCCCTGTGACACATAAATCAGAAAGTATTTTGGGGAAGCCTGTTCAGCGAGGATAGAGCCAGCAAACCAATCTTCTAATCAGCAGAGGTCAAGGGTCATAGGCCAGAGAGAGGGGAGGGGGTGTGACAGGTGAAGCTAAACTTCACTGAGCACTAAGTCTGCAGGTGGTGGTGCGCAGCGCAGAGGTGAGGGGATAAAGGTGGAGAAGAGGAAACACACAATCCAAAGTTAGGAGCTCATGAGTTGTCTGAGGGGACGTGCTCCTCAAAGCCCTCACTCTCCCTCACCAGCGCCCTCTCCAGGATGACGCGCCCCTCCTTGTACCGCTGACTGTCCTCAGTAGCAAACTCGTAGATCCAGCCCAGCTTGCTGTTGCAGTTCTTGCAGCTGACATCCCTCACCATGTGTCTGCCAGTCAGCATCACTCTGTCCTGCACTTCGCTGTACTGCAGGTTCACCACCTGTGGGGTTGAAACACAGGCATGCACACATATTTTAAAGCAGGGACACTTAATACTTTTACCCTATTTGATTTAGCAGGAAATGTCACAACTAGTTCTCACAAATGTCTCTGTACCTTGTTGAAGAGGAAAGCTCTGCCTGTGGCTCCCGTGAATCGTGTTGAGATAAGCTCAGACCTGTTGGTCAGGATGGTGTCACAGTTGGCACAGGAGAAGAGGCGTGTGCCTCCAATGTGGTCCAAGAAGATACGTCCCATTGTCAATCTCTAAAAGCTACAGGCCCTTTACTGTGGTAAAAAAAGAAAAGAGTTAAACAGTTCAGCAAAACCAGGAGGGATTAAAATGCAAAGAGATTGAGAAAAAAAGAAATTGAAGAGGACATGTAAAGTAAACACAAACTAAACAGAACACGCTATAGACTCTATCAGTGTTCAATCACATGTAAACAGAAATGACAACGACAGACAAGCACCCCTAATTGACAGTCAAATCTGTCATTTGTATGGTCCTGGTCACTTATATATATATATATATATATAAACCTTATTTTAATTTAATTATTTAAACAGCTAAGCTGATTGATTTTTAGAAGACTACAGAGTTTACCCTTGACATTGACGCAGTTCCAACGAGAGAATCAAAGGGACTATTTTTTTTTATCGCGGAAGAAGTGAAATCCTTTTAAAATAAAAAAAATCAGTTCCCAATTAAAATTTAGGGTCAAATTATTGACCCTATTGTTAAGTAAGTAGCCATGTAATGTCATTTCTAATGACTTGTGCTATCGACTGTTCCTGTAAACATGTGTCCTTGTGTTTTATAGTATTGTATGTGTTGAGTGTTTTGGACAAATGCAGCAGTATAATATACGGTTTCAAGAAGTCTTTCTTAAACTGATTAATGAGGTGTCTTTGTTAACTTATCTTCCTGTAGTAGCTCTCTGTTGCGCATTTTACTGATCTCAACAAGTACTTTTTGTTCCTGCCTGGCTTGTCATGAAGACTGTTGACTGTAGATGGCAGCTGATCGTTCAAAGGTACTCAGGAAAAGCCATTTTGTAGAATAAAAATAAAACCCCCTCCGGAGAAGATATCTAATGTTTGCATAATTGTCAAAGGTGAACAGATTTGCTGGTTTCCACCGTGTTTTGGGACATTTTGTTCTTGTGGTGTCGCACTGGTTAGTCAACAGACGCTAACGTTACATTAGCCTCCAGCTAACATCTACTACAACAACAATAACACGCTTAATGCTGCTTTAATGAAAATGACGACGCCATACCTTTTAAAATCTGTTCCAGTGGCAGAAAATGTCCCCGCCAGCGATAATGTCACCAATATTAAAGGTTTATTTTAGACCCACATCTGTTGTTTGTGCCGTCGTCGTCGTGGCTTTGTTGTTCTTTTTCAGCTGTTCCTGTCTGCGCTCGAGCTGCGCTCCCAGCTGGTGTCAACATCCGGTCTGACGCTCAGCCGGTGCCGGAGCTGCTCCACAAGATGTCAGCAAAGCGAGGGAAAACTTTGACACGAAAAAGCACTATCAATATACAAATGACTCGTAAGTATCGTTGTATTTACATGTTACTCTGTACGTTTTTGTAAGTGTAGGTGTGACTGCATTAAACCCATGTCTTTGACAGAAACAGGCAATCTGTAAGAACTGTGATGAATATATATTATAGGTGGTATAATACCTAAACTCTTCCTGTCAAATTAAACTTTAATAGGGTGTATTAATGATTAGATTAAATTAAATTTGGCATGATTTACTGAATGCTAATACTGCCAATCTATAATGAAATGTCTCTTTCACGGTAATAATGCCAACCAACCACAGCCTATACCCTCCCTCTAACGACATGGCAACGTCTGCCAGGCATCATATTATATAAGCCAAAGAGAGCTGGATTTAATGAGCTGAAAGGTATTGGAAACAAAAAATAATGAAATGGACATGCTGTCATGTCACGGTAAGAAAAGCGGGTATGTAATAAAAACATTAAAGATGGACAAACTGCACTGGGAAAGTGTTTTGCATGTTTGTGTGCCATCATGCTTGATTAAAATAGAGCTAATGTTATAAATGTTATACAAGTCCTTTTGTCACAGTGATAAGTCAACCTTTCTGATGCTAAAAGCTTTATTTTGTGTGCAGGAACATCTTCAGCACACATGCAAAGTTTAGTTGCAAAAGGCTGTGCCAAAATCTATCCAGATACACAGACATCTACTGACTGACTTACAAACCTTTTGCTTAATGTAGTAATGGACAAACACAGAAAACCCACAGCGTTGTTAGATGTAGCAGTGGCAAGTTGTTTGAGCAATATGTAGCTGCATATTCACGCGCAGAACCTTAACGTTTTTAGTCCTCTGACAGGAATTGACTGTTGGATGTCCTGCGCACTGTAACTCCTCTTTGGGTACCCAGAAGATTTGACAGCAAAACATTTATTTTCATGCAACATATCACAACATTTTCTGCTGCTTGATGGCGATCTGAAAAAACGCCACCACATCAAGATGTTTGACTCTCGTGATTCCAAGGGTCAGACAATCTGCAAAAGCAAATCTAAGGTCAAACTCATAAACCATATAGCAATCTAATCTTATCACATTGCATCTCCAAAACTCAACCTGTCCAGTTTTGCTAAATTGCTGGTTGTTAAGAAATCATTATATAACACTTGTGAAATGTATAAGTCTTTTATTGAAGGTGCATTCAGTAAATCAGTAGTTAAAGAGCCTTGAGTGTAGCCAGTAAGTTAAAGAGCAACATAGAGATTGCAACAGTTTATCCTTCTAATTCTGCAGAGTTCTGTCAGCGTAATTAATGATTTACCGCGTCTATGAGCTAAAACGTGTGGCTGTTTGTGCTTTTACAGCCAGGTGAGTTTTATTATGAACCTGAAATGTTTTTGGAAAATCTCTCTGGTTACTATCACTGTGTCCACAAACTGTCCTGTTGCTTTGCTGCTATGTCTTATCTCATTAGGAGATGTTTATGTACCATTGTCTACCTGATGATTAATAAAATGTCATTCGTCAAATGTTATTGGTTACATGGTAAGAACCTTAAACATCTCCCTGGCCTCCCATAATGTTTTTGTTTTGTCTCTATCAAAACATGTGAACACCCAAAGATTTACAAGAGGAGTTGCAGGGGACACAGATACACATGGAGATAAAGAGGAGGCGGTGTGACTTGTAGTTTGGTTGATTGTTATCCAGATAACCTGATAAGAGAAAAGATACGACTGAGAATAAGAGAGAGCGAGCAGGGAAGGATCATTTCTCTTCTCACATGAAAAGTTTTTTTTTCCTTTCTAAAACTTTGCCCTCTTTCTTCTCCACACCTGTTACAGGTACAGTGAACTTTTACAGTCATTCTCTCTCTGAGGGGAAAAGGAGGAGGGCATTGCACAAACCCCTCAGTGTGGAAGGCTGTCAGTATCTCACAACATCATGGCTACATCTGCACTCCTGATTCTGGCGGCCCTTGTCGGAGCTTGCATTCAGCTTACAGGTAAACCACAGGATGTTGTTATATTCACCGCCGGCTTATTATTTTAGCAGTTGCTTCATATGTACGATTTGAGGTCCGTTATAGTTAGATTTACACTGTTAATGTGTGTTTTGTTGTAGGCTACCCTGTAGCTCTCATAGAACATTAGTGCAATGTGTTATATGAAAAAATGTCAAAACTAAAACATGTTTCTTTACCTGTTTATTACAAGGTGCAAGCTGTCTGTAGGATTGTATGATGTTAGAAATGTGTTTTCTATACCTGTGAGTAACAAATGCAGTAAAAGTTAAATTACCATTAAAGTAAAGGCAATCATAGTAACGTAATAACAACATCTCAATAGGAAATGTCCTGAAATAGTTTAACAAACTTTAATTTAAGCGGAAACCATTTTTAAAGATTTTAATATATATATATATATATTTCTTGTATTACATTTAGATGCTGCCAATGTACCTAAAAATGTACTATCATCAGACGAATCAGAGCAGGTACTGTGTCACACATGTGTTCATTAAAGAATATATATATATTAATAATATACTCTATAAAATATATTGTTAACAGTCTGAAGAATTCTGTTTTTTTTGTGCTACAGGCAGAAAGTTACCTGCCAATCCTCTGCTCACCGTTACCTGCTCCATTACCCCTGTCCTCCTCAGGTACTCGCTCTGCTGTTGGCATTCACTATCATTAATTATCTTCATAATCTGTTCTTTATCAGTTCTCTGTCTTTAAGTGTTGTGATTAGTTTGTCAATTGTCTTACTTACTTCATATTAAGTGAAGTAAGTGAATGCATTTTCTTTAAATGTAACATGTCACCTGTTATGGGCGGCTGTGGCTCAGTGGTAGAGTCGGTCGTCTTTCAATCGGAAGGTTACATGTCGAAGTGTCCTTGTTGCCCGTGTTGCTGACACTGAACCCCAAATTGCTCCTGGTGGCATAGCCAACGTGTATGAATGTGATAACTGGTTGACAGTTGGGCACTTTACGTAGCAGCCTCTGCCATCAGTGTGTGAATGGGTGAATGTGACATGTAGTGTAAAAGCAGCTTTGAGTGGTCGCAAAGACTAGAAAAGCGCTATATAAGTACAGTCCATTTACCATTTACCTTGTGTTGTATCAATCATTTCCAACCTGTGTCCTCTCTATCAGTTCACACTCTCAGGCCTGCAGAAGTCTCAGCTGTTTATATGTTGGGAATGCCACCCTTACACAGGTACGCAGCTTTAAATAAAATCACTATGCTATTTAAATCCACTAACAACCATTACTCCATCTGATAATGTGTCCATCCTCATCTTTAGGGAGGAAGCATCCAGAGTGGTGAACAGAGTAGCTGGTAAGTCATCACTTTCCCTATGCTGAAGTTTGATTTTTATTGTAGTTTTATAATCATGTTCACAGGCTGAGCTGTCTTTTGTTACAGTTCACCATCATAATCTTGCTCTGTTATCTATTAACTTTGCCTGGCATGAAATGTAAAAACAGACACTTTTTCACACTACGAAGGGATTATCCCCCCATAAAGCTGACAGCATTTACAATTTACAGAGAGTTTAGTTCAAGGTCTCAGTCAAGACATGACATCACACTTTGCAGCAGAGCTCTCAGAACAATACTCTTACGGTATGGTCGGGTTTATCTGTAAGGCATCAGACAGAGGGCCATAAACAGGTCCGTGACCTTCTTTTTACATAGAAGGGGAACACAACTGGCAACATGAAAGCTTTGACGAGCTGTTACTAGTGATTGTAAGAATGACACAATCTGTACATTAAGTTGTGTGTCTGTGTGTGTGTTGGATAGAGCTGCTGTCCATGTTTAACCCCGATGGGATCCCTCAACATGTTGATCAGACCTCACTGCAGACAAGGTAACACGCGCATGTGCATAACACACATGTACACAATACACCAACATCTGCAGTCACACATACATTTTACACATGTGTGTGTTACAGGAGCTTGCTGGAGGAAGCTGAGGAACTGTCGCTCTCCCTTTCACATCAGGTACTCTTTAATGTTTGACGTGTTTAAAACATTTTCGATGAGACAAAATGAGTTTAACCACTCGATATTATGAGAAATAAATAAGGCTAAAAATTCTCATATACAATCAGTGTTTGAGAGGGAACTCAAGAACTCCAGGAAGTCACGACAGGCGGCCATGAAATAGTCTCCGACAAACATCCCGCAGAACTGTTACACTTCAACTTTTATATGGACTAAAGAATCAAGATACAACCTGAGTCTCACAGATTCGAGGAGGCCGACATTTTTTTTGCAAAGCTAAGCTAGCTGTCTCCCCAAATGTTGAAATGTTCTTATGACACCTTCAACAAAGAGATTGAAAAAATGATGATGGAGGAAAAATGGTCGTTGGGGATGAGCTGCTACAATGACCATCAGAGAGAACAAAGAGTTCTCTACATTTCCGCTAAACTGAAACTGAATCGATGAGTGGTTATCGCTGACAGGCCACAGCACGATGAGTCTCCTTATATGTCCTCAGAGTTGTAAGTTAGTCCATCTTACACTGCAGCCAGCAGGTGTAAGACAGAGAGTACAGGCCTGAATGATTCTCAACAGGAGCTTTTACACACATCTGACACTAAATGGGGTTCCTTATATCTTTGCAGGAGACAGAATGGAAGTTTGTGCTGCTGTTTGTCCCGGCAGATTCCATGTGTGCCTGCTCACCGCATGTAAGATCCCTTATTACATCAAAATCCTGTTCGACGTAGAATCGTTAGAAGAGGATGTGAGGAGTGTAAAACTGTTCCTTTGTGCTTCAGGTCGCTGCAGAGGTCAACGCTGCCGTGCAGGAAGTGGAAGCAGCTCTGCAGTTGTTGCAGAGAAAGGTATTGTGCTATTTACTTTAAACAAAATGTATTAAATCAATAGAAAGGAAAGAAAAACGTTTATGTGTTATGTGTGTTTGCAGGTGCATCACACTTTGGTTCATGTCGTGGTCTGGAGCACAAATCATCAGGAGGAAAAGTAAGTTAAAAAAGACCTTTTATTTTGAAATAACTTTATTTACATGTTTTTGTTCCTGTTTAAAATGCATGTGTCAATGATGATATATTTTGGTCGCAGGTGTGAGTGCATGAGCGATGAGAGCATAAACCAGCGACTGCTTAAAGCAACTCTCCTAAAAACACTACAGGTAAAACACATTGAAATGAATGATATTTGTTTGCTTGCTCATGCTGATCTGATTCATAATCGGCTGCTTACTTGACATGTTTTTTTGCATGTTTAGGACTCTTTAAGTGATGCCTTGGAAAATCCAAAGTGGCACAGCGAAAAGGCAGACTTCACTGCAGTGCTGCAGTCTGCTCCTGCTGTCCTTGAACACACCTCAGACTCTGTGAGTAAAGAAAAGCTGTTTCCAGATGCGAGTAATATACAATACTGCTTACTCTTTATAGTATATTATAATACACAGCCTTTCTTCCAGGAACAATGCATCAAAGAGCCATGGTTTGGTTAATGTGTAACTTTTCTATGTTTCCATGTAGGACTTAAACCAACTAGCTGTGCAGCTATGGACAAACATGGTAAGTTCTTCTCAAATTACAGCCAAACGCATGATATTCTGTATGTATACATTAGTCAGTCTGGCAAAGCAGCATGCTGAAAACCTCAAACATTCACGTACACGATGTTCTGACACTTTAACTGACCCCACCTCTCAGCTGTAAAATGAGCCAACAGATAACATACGTTTTCAAAGCAAAAGAAAGATGGAGCCACATGATTGCCGTTTATGACTCTGACGGGATGTTGGATAAGAGATGTAAAGATTAACTTGATGAGATTATTCAGCAGGATGACTTTATCCAGCTTTGTTCCCTCCAAATCTAAATCTAGATACAACAATTGTGTAATCACGTCTGTTTGACACTGTGTGCTAATTGGCTGCGCAGAATGGCCCCACTTCAACCTTAAAAGCAATCGTGACTTTTCCCTCCAGATTCAGCCATCGACGGGTCAGGCAGAGGTCATGGACAACAGCGTCATTAGTATTCCTTGCCCTACTCAGGTGAGGCATGCCGTCAGATACCATAACAACATGGGCTTTTTAAAAGTCAGTTTTTGATATGGCCGAAGTATGTGTTGTCTTTGAGTCTTCATGCAAAGATATTTCAGAAAATGATGCCAATATTTAAAATCCAATAAAGTGGTTAAAACTTTCTCTCCCAGGAGCGACCTTTCCTGCGGACGCAGAAAAACTCCCCGACTGAAAGAGCAATGAAAGCATCTCCACTAACAGAATCTGTAAGTCTATAAACTCAACTTCACACTACAGTGTAAAATCACAGTTAACTCATTTTAAGGATGCTGTAACGTATATTCACAGTTTATGGGCACTGAGATCAATTGCACAGACCGCAGTCCGTCTCCAACGACACCAACCTCAGGTAAAAGGTCTTCACTTAGTTGTTTCCTTCTTTCTGCTCATCTATTTTGGGAAATGTAGTTCAAATCCGACTGAGCTCAAACACTTTATTCTCTGTGTAGTTCACGAGCTCAGACCTGGAGATATCAAGGTGGTGGCTGCAGTGGGAGACTCTTTGACAGTAAGTGTTTACATCTATTCTTATTTTAACAGGCGCAATAATCGATTAAGAACAGATACATAGAAGCCTTTATAAAAAGAATAGGATGTCAGATGTAGACAGGAAGTAAATGTGCTTTAAAGGGGCCTTATCTTTTGAATGGATATTCTCATATTTTCTAGCTTGTAGTCAAGTCGTTGACAACGACTTGACTACATCTGGCGATCTGGCGATCCCTGGCGATTCTGGCTTGTACATATAAGGCAGAATAACCGATCTGAGGGGCTACGCAGTCACTCCAAATGTACCTCTTTCCCACCAAAATTTGTGCATTGACGCAGGTTTTTCAGACCAGGAAAGACACGCTTATAAAAGCCAATTGTCTCTTTTCCCATTGCCAGTTGAGTATACTCCTTTTAGTCTCTTTTCAGACGTCACAAATGCGCCAGAAACGGGGCCGAACAACAAACTTCCCCTCGGATCAGAAGAAGCTCTCTCGCCTCGCTGTCTTGCCAGTGTTGCTGCATCTTGCACGGAACAAAGAACAAATTCGCCGTTGTCTGTTGTTCTTCTGTATTTAGGCGCCTGTGGCCGCAGCTCATCGGAGCGTCATAGCATCGCGCCTGAAAGGGGGCGGAGACTAGCGGGTCGACCTGGGTTTTGTGTTCCCATCATTGCCAATCGGAGCCGAGGCGATAATTACCCGTGTCTACTGCAGAGTCATTTGACCCGGGTTAGCGGGTCCAGTGGGACAGGGGCAATACTATCAGCCAATCGTGGCTAAGGTCTGACCTTTGAATGGCAAAACGGCTCGTTCGTTTCAGGAAGAAGGAGAAATATGTATACAATTTTTAAAACGAAAAAACTTCACCAACATGATTCAAAAACACATTAGAATAATAGAAAATTGATTGCCCCCTTTAACTGTATGTGTGTGAGGACATGCAAACATAACAACCAGGGGATGAAACACTGGTTAAGGTAGATAAGGTTTGATTTAACTTTAACTTTTTTACTGATAAAAGACATGAAAATATTTGCACAGCAGCTTGCGACACCTACAGTTTCAATACACCCTGCCTATACTTCTGGTTCAATACATTTTCCCCTCTGGTCCGGCATAGTCTCATAATCTGACATCTGATGTTTCCTGCAGGCAGCCAATGGTGTAGGTGCAAAGGCAGACAACCTTCTGTTAGTGATTAATGAGTACAGAGGATTGTCATGGAGGTGAGATAAGCTACAGAACACCTTTGTTCAAATTTTGAACATGTGGGAAAATACTTGTTATCTGTATTTAAAACTAACAAGCTGCTTCTTCCATTTTCAGCATCGGCGGTGATGAAGACATCTCAAATGTGACCACTCTGCCAAGTATGTTTGTCTCTAACTTTATTGTATCTGTGAAGAGTTTTTTATATAAAAATAAAACTACCAACTTTGGGTAATGCAAGATGCCCATCATTGGCCCTTTGTGCCCGACAACATAAACTATCATGGTGTCTTACCACCATCATTAAAGGCCATTGTCTGCCTTATTAGCTTCACATTGCAGATGCTTAAAGTGCATCATCTGTGATACATACACACGTAAGAATTCAGATGAGAAACCGTAAATCGCTCGCTCAAATAATCCTCTATCTACTACTTTCCTGTGTTTGTTTCCTGCAGACATCCTGAGGGAGTTCACCTCAAACCTGACAGGCTTCTCTGAGGGAATAGGTAACCAGAACACCCCTACAGCCTTCCTCAATCAAGCTGTGGCAGGAGCCAAGAGCGGGTCAGTCATGTCCTTTTATTAACTGAATTATAACTGACTTTTAACCTCAGCAGACATTTGGCACAGAGGGAAGAAGCATGTGCAGTTATTAAAATAGTAAACCTTTCTTTCACAGAGACATGGTGAAACAGGTGCGCGTCCTGGTGAACAAAATGAAGACTGACCCGGTAAGGCAGTGGACTACAGATCTGCTCTGATGTAACCTTTGTCTCAGTTTTATGTTCACGATTACCAAATTTACGCTTTCCTCTTATCTCCTTTACAGCACATTGATTTCCACAATGACTGGAAAGTGATCACCATGTTTATTGGAGGCAACGACATCTGTGACTTCTGCACAGACAGCGTGAGCACTCTTATTTGTACTTGTAGATTTAATACAGACTTTGACATTATGCTTTCCCTTTTCCAAGTGTTGAACTGTCATGAATTGTCTCAGAGAACAAAAATAGACATTTTGGATCGTTTAAATTATCGAACAATCAAACAATATGTAAGATGCAATTTATATATCTCTTGTCTTGAAGCATGGAGCCTCACTGTTCCTGTATTTTCTGTTTTATGGCTTCAGCCCACTATAATACAGTCCCTCCAGGATTTTGTGGGCGTTTTTTTGTGAGCGTTGCTGCCTAAAATGTCTGATTTCGTGGCAGCTTTTTAAAAAAGTTGCAATAAGTTGCTGTGTTTTGAAGCTTTTCTTCAACAATAGCTTTAACAAAATACACATCCACTGTGAGCGACTGGGACAAATGCTCCAATAGAGCGATGCCAAATAAAATGTGTAAAAAGTGAATGACTCTAAAGTCAATAGCCATGAGATAATCATTTCGCACTGCATGTGCACATTTCAATGCTATTATTGAAACATAGATAAATGATCACAAGACCACTTTGAGTGTTGGATTTATTATTATGGAATTACTGTGTAGAGTCTCCTTGAAGACTCTGTAGTTAGGCGCGCTGGTTTAGCTCAGCTGGTAGAGCAGGCGCCCCGTGTACAGAGGCCACAGTCCTCGACGCACTGATCACACGCTCGAGTCCCGGTCTGCTGATCATGTAGTGCATGTCACCCCACACTTCCTGTCTCTTTTCAGCCGTCCCATATAATCAAGGCAAAAAGCCAAAAAAAGATACATATGCTGTGTTTGAGATGCCATACTATACTAGAAGTAGGCTACGTACTGATTTGGCCAAAATGTAGTATGCAGTATGCAAACTAAGTATATAGTATGCAGTATGTAGTATATAGTACGCCATTTTGAACACTCTCTTAGTTGTGGGCCAGATTAGGTAGCTCTTCAAAGTTCGATGAAAAGTGAGACGATCACACCGGAGCCTCGTTTGAACGGTGCAGCTGTCTGCTTCACAGTACAAAAAAACCCAAAGTACATCTCCAGCAAGTGTTCCAAAGATAACAAGGAAACAGGAAAAGATGCCCTCAGATGTTTATCCAACATTTCAGACCTCAGGGGATCAATGTTTTGTTTATCAAAAATGATTTTGGTGATGACTTAACGCACGCAGGGAGAAAAAGTTGCGGCAATTGGTTGAATTTGCGTTACATTTTCCTGGAGGGACTGATAATAGTCTTTATCAATCAGTCTGCTGAATTTCTCAATTCATTGATTAATTTTAATAATTGTAAATAGTTAAATTTACCTGTAACAATTCACAAGGGGTGAAAGTGACATTTTCAAATAGCAAAAAAGTCCAAAAGCATCATAAAAGATGAAGAAAACAAGGAAATATTTGAGAATCTGGATCCAGCATTTTCAGCAATATTGCCTAAAAAAGACCCACAGACTAAAATGATTAATCCTTTATAAAAGTAGTTGTGACTAACTCATAAATAAGCTAACAGTTTGAGCTGTAAATCTGTCTGAAAACTTATGTATGCTCTAAAGTTGTGGACGTCTCCAACAGGTTTTCTTCTCACCCAGGAATGTGGTCCGTCGTATCCGCCAAGCTCTGGACATCCTCCACAGTGAGGTAAGTTTTCTTCTTCTTGCAGAATTACATAATCCAAATTATACAGACAGTTTACAAGCTTAATGTTCTGCATCATCCAGGTGCCTCGTGCCATTGTCAATCTGGTGGAGCTGTTGGACATTATACCTTTACGTGATCTGCACAACGATAAAAGTCTGGGCTGCCCCACCTGGTTTGTGAGGTCAGTGACCTCTTATTGTTTTAAACCAACAGTTTGACAAAAACTGAAGTCATAATTTAACAGTTTTAATGTGAATGTTTCAGTTTAATTTGCCCGTGCGTAATGAAGCCTAAAGAGAGATCCTCTGAACTGCAGAAGACCAGACACTTTAATGGAGCCTATCAGGTACTAAACATAGGTTTTCCTGTACATATGCTAAAGCGCTTTACAAATCCCTGTGCTTTAAGGACTACATCAGATTTTTTAAGCAATGATTTAAGGGCTGAATCTTATTTTTTCAATGACTCTCTTTTTGACTCTCTTTCCGTCCAGCTTGCAATGAGAGAGCTGATCGACTCTGGGCGGTACGACACACACAACAACTTCACTGTAGTACTGCAGCCCTTCTTTAGAAAGATTTTCCTTCCCTATTTAGAGGTAAGAGCTGACACATGAGCATTAAATATCCCTAATGATGTGTGTTAAGTTACTCACTTTACCTTACCTCTTACCTTACCTATAATAAGGACGGCAGGCCCGATCGCTCTTACTTTTCACCTGACTGTTTCCACCTCAGTCAGAAAGCTCACACCCTCATGGCTCGTGCTCTTTGGAACAACATGGTAGGATTTACTTTGTCATTACACGTTTATTATATCTGTGTTTTGGCACACGTTTCTCTTTTCTATCTACATTATGAGCCGAAATAAAACACTGACTTTTACAATCTCCTAGTTGGAGCCAGTGGGCAACAAGACGTTTACACAAGACTTCACAGCTGGCATTGAGTTGAAGTGTCCCTCTGAGGTAACTTTGCATTCATCAACATTCACTGAATCCAACACTTGCTCAAAAACATTTGTATTTATTTTTGATTATTTCCTTTTTAGAGCAACCCATTTTTCAGGACCGCTGTCAACAGCAACTACACCTTCCCAGGCCCTCCCCCCACTCCTGCTCCTGTTACAGTACGTCATAGCTTCTGTCTCACACAGCACATCAAAGCTAGTATTATTTATGCACGAAGTTATTTAAAAACGTAAAACACGCCTCTGTCATGTTTTAGAATTGGGGAAGTGACTTTTCCTGTGCTAACACCGCTCCATCCAACACTGTGCCCACCTCAGGTAAGCATTCAACATGTTACTCGGGTGTTGCTTTAAGGGAAATAAAAGGTTAGATCTGATATATTCTTATGTTGGTCTTTTTTCAGCTCACAGGATACGACCAGCCGACATCAAAGTGGTGGCTGCTCTGGGAGACTCCTTATCGGTAAGTTTGTACACTAGAATAACACGAATGATTTTGTAAAGGTTAAAGAGGGGGTATTATGCTCATTCACATTTTAAGGCATCATTTTACAATGTTGGATATCCACACTAAACGTGGGTGAAGTTTCACATCTGTAGGTAAAAGTATGTTGGAGTTATCCCAAGGCTTCTCAGCTCAGTCTGCAGGCTGCTGTGAACGCCAGGTTTCACACTGTTTTTTTTTTCACGCTGCATTTTGTGATGTCACAAAGTGCAGCTCATAGACTGTATAAAAAAGATGGACGACATGACAGCTCCCAAAAAGTGAAGCCAAAACATTTCGGGCGCCCCCTGCTGACTGGCTGCAGTATAGGTCATAAAGCCCGCCTCCTCCATGTTAACAGATGGGACATGTGTCAAACTATAAAATCAAAATAGACGCTAAATAAATGTTTCTCAAACATGGTTTCTGCCATTATAGTTGGTTATTATCATGCTCATTTATGTCCAAGTGTTAATTTTTCTGATAAGTTTAGTTTAATTAGTTATCTGATACAGTAAAAAGGATGATTGACAGCTCTGCTGACAAATATGGCTCCTGCAGCCGATCAGTTCCGGATTAGCAGAGTAGAGGAGGAACGGCGAGAGGAAACATAACTAAAACAATCACTACAGTCATTGAAGTTTCCATATCTGTGAACGTTAACCTCGAACCAACATAAAGAAGCTGTTCTGCTGTTAAATATGCCGGCGTGCGGGATCCTTGCTGTTTTCTTCAGTAAGTTAAGAGTGCGTTTTGATTAGCGGAAGTGGCTACTGCAGCTCCACCCGCCGACCTTTTCTCACAGTGTCTGGCTCCATATGACGTCGCCATCGCAAGATGGCAGTGCCTATCCTGGGGCAGAGTGAGACGCATCGTCCATCTATATATACAGTCATTGGTGCAGCCTCAGCAGGCTTCGGAGAGCTGGCCAATCAGAAGAAAGCAGGCTTATAGGGACGGGGTTTCTTAAAGGGACAGAGCTGACCGAGTCGTTTCAGGAAAAGGCTGTATGAGTTTTTCTTATTGTAAATGATGCTAAGCTGCTCCACAGGTATCCCAGAGTGAAATGTAAAGCTTGACATTAGCACCCCTTTAATATAATAACTGTCGTATTGAAATGAAATATTCTTCTGAAAAGTTTGATAGAAAAGGTCTTAACTCAAGGCAAACTGGCTTTCAGTGTTATCGCACAGTCCTCACTTGATATATTTTTTTCTCCTTTCATGTATTTTGTCTCTTTTCTTCGTCCTTTACAGCATTTTTCTGCTTTGTAAAGTGCCAAATAAGTGAATTATGCTTCTTATGCTGAAGGATTTTTTATGTCCGATGTCATAATAATGTTAGCAGATTATTTTGAATAAGTAAATAGAACTGTAATACTACGTATACTACTTAAGTCACAAACACCAAGTTCTGTGGGTTAAAATTATGCTTCCTAACTTAAATACATCATCATGAATGGCAGTAATACTGTGGTTCTTTCCATTTTCTTAAGGTACCTTTCAATCAATTTAAGGTACAAGCGAGAGTATTATCAATTCTATGAGTCAGAAGGTGAAACAGAGAACAGGAATGTTTTAATAACTCTCTTCTTCTGCATGCAGACTGGTTTTGGTGCTAAAGCAAAGAGTCTGCTGCAGCTCAAGACAGAGTACAGAGGGGTGGCATGGAGGTGAGAGACTGCTCAGAAGCTTTATACAAACTAAATTAATGTACATTTAATTCTAATCATTTTTTGTTTCTAATTTACAAGCATCGGAGGAGACAAAAATCTCGAGACTGTCACAACAATACCAAGTAAGTCCCGAGTAAGGCACGTCTGTTCTGCAGCTGTTATGACCTGTTATGCACATTAGCACCAGCAGATAGCAGAGTAAGACTGTAACAAAACTAGTGTTTTGTCTCATCTGCTGTCAACTTTGTTTTTATTTTTTTTTAACCTTAGATATCCTGAAGAAGTTTAATCCTAAAGTCATAGGAATGTCAAAGGGGCAGGGGAAATGGCAGACTGGCTTCAACGTGGCTGTTTCAGGAGCTAAAGTATCGTGAGTTGTGACATTTATTAGGACAGAATTGAATTGGCTTAATTTTTGTGGTATGTTTTATGCATTTTTTACACTAATAAAAATCTTTTTTTTTTTTTTTTTACAGAGGAATCCCAGGGCAGGTCCGACGCCTCATCGATATCATGAGAAATGACTCGGTGAGTTTAATGCATGGTGCCGCACTTATGCATGCGCTAATAATTACATTAAAAGTGCAAGAAAAAATGTCATCATATCTCTTTATTTCTGGTTCTTTTCCCTCCTTTTAACATAAATAGAAGGTGGATTTTAAGAACGACTGGAAGCTGGTGACCCTCTTCATTGGAGGCAACGACCTGTGTCAGTACTGCAACGACCGTGTGAGTAGCTTTAGGAAGTCGTCACAGGAAATGAAGGCTGATTTGTTTGAAGAAGCCCTCCCCTCCCAAAAAACGATGTCCCACTAAAGCTCAGTGCTTAAACATCCCGTATAAGTGCTGTGTGATGCCCCGTGCAGAGCCGTCTCATGATATCACTCCACAAACGGACCCGCGCACTGGAGCAGAATAATCAAGGCTTTGTGAACAGCCCTCCTCTAATTGTTTTATTGTGTCAGAGTAAGATGAGAGCAGACACGGCTTCTTTTCAATGAGCACATTCTGTCACTTCGCCCCTCCAACGCAAAACACCCCCCCACCCTCTCCCTCTCTCTCCTCTAGCTCTGCCTCTATCTGCATTAAACAAGCACACGGGGGCACAGTGACAGGCCTTGTTCTCTAAGAGGCATAAACAACACAGAGGTCAACCCAGACTCTCTTCATCCTGTCTCTGTCTCTCTCCCTCCGTCTCTCTCTCTCTCTCTTCATTACGCTCCACTGACAGGGCAGTCTCTCTTTTAATGTTTGTGCTTTGAAGCAGCAATATCAAAGCGCAGCATCAATTTAAGATGAGCTCTGAGTCTGTAGTGACAGCTTAGGGTTAGTTGTTGCTGGTACGCTCATGCATGTTGCATGGCGTCGGCTCTTTTGGGTTATGTTCGCTCTATAGCCTCAAACTCTGCCAGTTTCCCTTAAATGTGTCTTAATTAATTTGCTTCCTATAACCACAGCGGAGCAACTCTGTTAATGAAAAAAGGAACGAGCGTACATGTGTTTGCTATGAATTAATAAAAAGTTAAAGACTTAATTTCCCTTTGGTTTCAAACCTACAGGCTTCCCTGTCACCTCAGAACTACAGCCACCACATGATGACGAGCTTGGATATGCTTTACAAAGAGGTGAAGTGATGTTATCTGCTGAAAGATATAACAGTGGATAAAGCATTCTCTCCCCTTTTCTTCCACTGATAAAAGTATTGATTCTGAATTTCAACAGCGTAAAGATCTTTGCTCTCTGTTCCGTAGGTTCCCAGGGTGATTGTCAACGTCATGGAGATCCTTGAAATCGAAGGCCTTCGCAGGATCAAACGGGATAGTCTGGGGTGCAATGTGTTACAACAGTACGCTCATTGATCCACTCATGCCAAATCCATTCTACATGAATAAAGAGTCCATGGAAGACTGCTCCTTTAAATCAGCAGCTCTTCTCTTAATATTGATCTAATGCTCCAGCAAAGAAATATGTAATACCTCATCCATGATTGGTATTATGTCAGATGTTTCTTCCCTCCTTTTATCCTCAGGTTCGTCTGCCCGTGCTTCTTGTTCCCGGGAGAGGATTCCCCCGAGCTGGCTGAAGTCAAACGGATCAATCGGGAACTACAGGTTAGCAGACAGGAACAGTGAGGCTGACTACAACAACTTAGGCCTCAACCAACATCTAGTCGAATTCTCCCTTCACTTAAAACTGGGTTTTGCTTTTTGTAACTTCACCAAGATGTTTGAGCTTCACTCTGCAGAATGATGCATGTTCAGAGTTTGACATTAGAACACTTATATGCTAAAAGGGGGACGTTTCTCTGTGTTCACATTAAATCAAATTATACAACTATTAGTTCCAACCATCTGATTGGATGAGAGGCGTTCCATGAGTGCTGATATAGAGAACAACATCACTGGGACTTTTCACTCTGTGTATCACTCGGCCTCAGCCAGGTCATCTGAATACTGTTAAATAACATTACAGCAGAGCCTGTATGTCTACATTGATCAAGCTGGTGCCTCTGAATCAGACAGCAGATTTAACTGGTTGTTTGACAAACAGATACATGTACAAAGTACAAAGTAGCTGCTCTGTGGTAACCTGTAGAGTGCAGGAGAATGTTTGGGTTGCTTGGCAACAGAAGTCCAGTTTCAGTTAAGGGTGTGGAACTAGTTGAGTTGGTGAAGCAAAAAATAATCTGTTTTTACGATTACTATTTGCCGCTTGTATAACTGTTGTATAAAAGCAATATCGCACTCGAGGTCGTAATGTTGTACTGAATATCAGCACAGCTGAGTTTAAGTTTAAGACGTGTATGATCACAACCAGTTTGAAGCCAGTCACTATCCACTATTAATCTTACATTTTACATGATGAAGACATGAGACAGTTTGTCGTACAGCACTTGCATATTCATAGATTTAGTTATTTTAAATGAGGAACAAAAGATTTTTATAAACTAGGTAATTGAATTGGTCGATGTTGTGGAAAATCATCTTATGAAATTTGTCAGGAGGGGCTCATTATCAGTGTCAATAAAAGATCATCATTATATTAGCCTGATAATCATGAGCATACGTCATCTTTCTTTCAGACTGAGACAGAAAAGTTGGTGTATGGCGGCCGCTACGATGGCAGAGAGGACTTTGCTGTGGTCGCTCAGCCCTTTTTTCAGAACACCGTTGTTCCTGTAAATGCTGTAAGCCCCCTGCGGACCTCCAAACCTCCACATATACAAACATATACGTCAGCTCAAGTTGCTTACAAGCCATTCCACTCAAAGCACATCATTTTCTAAAATGTTTCCTCTCCAGGACGCCAAACCTGACGACACGTACTTCTCTGAGGATTGTTTCCACTTCAGTGAACGGGGTCACGCTGACATGGCTACGTCTCTGTGGAATAACATGGTGAGCTATTTTGAGGCTAACTGTGTTTGACAGGGGAAGTGTTTTGGATAAATTACTACATCTCAGTGCAATTGAGTCATTAGCTGAGCAAATATATCATCTGTTGTATCTCTAGTTGGAGCCAGTGGGTAAAAAACAGACATACAACAACTTCAGAAACAGCAGAAACAGCATCAAGTGCCCCACAGAGGTAAGAAAGCTCACACAAACAGGGGATGAATAGTTCACTTTAAGTGAATGTGATTGAATATTAGACCCTCCCTCTTGGTCTTTAATGTTACAGGAGAATCCTTACATCTTCACAAGGGTGAACAGCTTGCCAAGTTCGACGTCAGCACCTGACACCACCGTCACCAAAGCACCTATTACGCAGAACACAGCCCAGCCTCCCCCTGACTGCACCGACTATGTGCCTGTATGGCTCGCTGCTGTCCTGGCTGTAGTGGGCCTTCTGATTGGCTGGGGCATCACCTGGCTCCTCCTCTCCTGCAGAGCCAAAAGAAGCAAGGGGACGATGACGGGTGCAGTGGAGATGAAGGGCACTGTGTTTTAAAGTGCTGCTTACTATTTGTTTGAACTGGAAAAAAATAACAACAAAAAAGCATATTTAAACAATGTGTAGTTGATGATAAGGCTGGTATGAGACATGATAAAATAGCCCTGCAACCACACTAGGTGTACTCAGTGCAGAGGTGGAAAAAATAAACCTGTCTCTACCTAAGAAAATAAATACATAAGACAAGGCTGATCACTGTTGCATTAACCTGTATTTAAATGTTGTAGCTGGCCTAACAGCTGACTTAATTAGACAATTATTTATCAACCACAACAGTTCAAACACAGTAGATTTCATTTATAAAATAAGGGTATTACTTACACACATTAAGTTATTACTGCGGTTGTATATTACATCGATAGAAAATGTATTTAAATTCACTGCTGTGTACCTTTGATAAAAATTGTCAGATAAATGTGGTGGAGTTACGTACCCAATGGCCTTGTGTTGATTTAAAAAAAAGAAGAAGAATAAAATGTTCTTAGTTTCTCTTTCCGGATGTAAAAACACAACATTTTTATAGATGTAAATATAAGTCTAACATTGTGTGGCCATTTAAATAAGTGGAAAGACAATGTAAGTAACGTTTTCTTTTGCTGTCTGTTTTTAACATAATCTTAATGCCTTTGATTGTAACAAAATGTTTGTATAAAGAATAAATTATTTGCCATAAAATTTTATAAACAATAACATAGTGCGACATCCAGAAAACCAGCCTGCCTGTCCTCAAAATCATGACCGTGTCAGGTTTATGGTATTTGTTCTAGATGGGAAATTCACATATCACTGTATCATCAATTAAGCAAACCACCCATGCACAAATGACTCTGCTTGGAGCACAGCACACATCAGCCCACATGTATTACCTTAATCATTACCACCAGTGAGATAGCCTGCTGATAAAACATAAAAGGGTCTGTTTTATGACCCCTTTACAGAGATGAAAGCCCACCAACAGCTTCTGGTAATAATGTTGCAAGCGTACAGTGGTGGAAAGGACGTTGTCCTTACTGATGTATAATTTGTACTCCATTGACAATTTTAATTTGCTTCTACTCCATTACATTTCAGAGGAATATTAACTGCACTGCACTGTATTTGAGAGGTGAGAGCTTTACAAACAAGCATATCGTCACTTAACAAATAATGATGAATTGACACAGTTTAAACTACCTAACAGTAGCCTATATAAAATCTAGAATTGAGTCAAAATGCAACATTAAAAATGCATCTTTACACATAATATTTTAATAATACTTTAATTGGAAAATACTTTTGTAAGTAAGTACTTACCTGATAGTACTATATTTTTGATTGGCTATTACTACTTATAGGGTCTGAATACTTCAACTACTGCAAACATTTTTTTTAAAAAGTGTCTTTTCATGAGCAGTATTAAAACTCAGAAGTGTGTTGGGTGTTATTCAGTATAGGATAATTAGTATGTTTGTCAGACTACAACAAAGGATAAACCGTTACAGGTGGTTAAAAGTGCTCTTGCTCATATCATCATACTGTGTTCTTGATAACAGCGACCCCTGGTGTCTGTGGGGGAATCAAACTGGCCACCACTATACCACATCAGTTTGAAGATGGCGGAGGGTGAATTGAACGTGGACAGCCTCATCTCTCGGCTTCTGGAAGGTGAACAATTTCAACACTACTCTCTATTGTTACACAGAGTTATCTGCTTGTGGCCATTGAGCCGGGTCTTAGATTTGATCTGTAGCTACCACAGTTTGCTCACGAAGCGCAGCGGCAAATGTGTTAGCTTGTAGTGCTAACGGCCAATCGTAACGGTGTATGTCCCGGCTAGCTCTGGCTAACGTAACTGTTAGCTTGCCGTGTTTATAAACAGTCAGCGGTGAACGCCTACATTTCTCAGTTTTCGCAATGATAACTAAGCTACGTTACTCTTGGCAAGTCATTTTTCTTATGTCGTGGTCTTTTCTTTAGCATGTGGTTAAACTTTCTGCCTGAGGTTTTTATGTCGTATTCTGGCTCATTTATTTTTTATATTATGTACGGCGGGCACAGTGTGTCTCGAGCAAAAGGGGTTGGGACGTTTGTCCTGTGCGTTCTGTTCCATGGCTCTAACGGTTCTAACAGTTCTAACTGCCACATAGTTTAAAATAATGTTTGCTAAGCTGAGATATGAACACCAATTTCCACCGTTTCCCCTGCCCTTGACACGGTTAAGCCTTGCTATGTACCCTTGGTCCTGCAAGTTTTCATTATGATGCTAACCAAAAGTCTTCCAATGATTAGTGACTGAGTTAATGTTACCTTATTGTTAAGGGGGACTCTTGAAAAGGGGATATGCTAAAGAATAGGTCTTAAAACTTGATATATTCATAACCATTCAATCTGATAATGTATGTCATTATTACTACACCCACACATATTAATGTGGTAGCTTGATTTTTCCTGAGTAATATTTACTTTTGTGGCCAACTTTCTCTTGGTGTGTGTAAGTGAGTAGTCATTCAGTGAACTCATGCACATTTATGTGCACACACACTCCCTTTAAATGCTAGACATTGCAAAGGAAAAAATGTGATTTGTACCCCCAAAAATCTTAAGCTCTAAGTCATCTTGTGCGGCTGTGTTCACACTAAAATGCTTTCATATTTGGTATATAAATATGTCTTTGTGTGTGAGGAGGACCAGACTTTGTGTTGAGAGAGAGGGATGTGTAAAAAATCCTTTTGTATTGGCCGTCCACCTGCTTGAGAGAAGGCGAGGACTTTGCTGTTCCCTTGTGAGTTATCCTTTGAGTCAGACCAGACCACTGAGGCAAATTCATCTGTCCTTGGCATACTTTCCACCAGTATCTGTGAGGGATGAGACACCATGCCAGCGCTGAAATATGAACATTTCTCTTTTGTATAGTAATTGCTGAAAAATTCTGCCTTTCTTCAACTGCCTTGTTTTTTCATTTTTATTTTAAAATTGCTGCCAAATGGTGAAATTAATTGGAAATTAAAAGTTTCTTGCCTGTTTTCCAATCTTGAACATAAAACCAAGAGTGTTGATCCTTCAAACACTGTTTCCTTGTTGATCAGCTCGGACTGCGATGACTTGTTGATTGTGTTGCTCATTTGTTGAATACAAGTTGGACTTCTTTCACAGGTGGTCTGTTTTGCTGTGATCTTTTTCGTGCCAGATGGTGGTTTGTGTTTCTTTTTAGAAGTAACAACACATGACTAATTGATTTGGATGTGGTTGTTCCATCATAGTTTTCACACATATTTGTTCAGCTTTGAAGTTAGTGGTGTGAACTTACTCAACTGTTAGAATCAAGCACATGTGCAAATAACTAAGAAATGTGATAAATGGTCTTTTTAAATTAGCATCTTTTATAAGCAACATATTTCTGCCACTGCCTCTTACTCCTTGCTTGTTGGTGCCTATGACAGGGAGTTTTGTTGACTGAATTAGTCTGGATCACTCCAAGTGTCCCATCCAGGTGCCTCAATCTTATCCCAAAAAAAAAAAAAATAATAATTAATCGTACCTGTCTTGACTGCCTCAAAAACTACGTCATTTTCATGGATATAATAATATTTAAGATGCAACAAAATCATTATCTTCTGTTTAAAACACATGAAAAGATTTTTGCTGATGTTCAGCAGAGTTACCATGTCAACAGACTAAAAAATTTTTGGTGCTGGTTGTGTAAACCATTTAATTATTTTGCCCTTGAGCTTTTATTTTGTGTCCTATCATATAATAGCTGACTGTTCATATTTCTGTATGAGAAAATTCAGTCTTGACGAAAAGCCGAGTGTCGGTGGGAGTTCTTCTTCATTGGAAACTGGATGGGACACTTTGTTACTTTCTTCACAGTCACACAATCGCACACACAAATCGCCATTAGGTCCCTGACGGTTGCAAATCCTTGTCATTGCTTCATTTTAGCCTTTGCCCCTCAATGTTCCCAAGTATATAATCTCTTTGGAAAAGTGCAGCCTATAGAAGCGCGAACAGTGAAAGGTTCAGTGCTAAAGCTGAGCAGGCTCAGCATCCGAGCTTAACTCACTGAGCTCTGATGAGGCCTGACCATTGAGTGAGGAACCCTGCTTCTGCAATTTCATGCTTCACACTATTACTATGAAGCACTGCAGATACAGTGGATGGGTGATAAAGAAAACTGATGGTGTAAAGCAGCACTTCATTAAGGATGGCGCAGCCCTAGAATAGTTTCTGGCACTCAGATTCACCATCTGTGAGGATCCATATTCATCTGGTTCAGTCAGTTCTCTCAGATTTGGTGGGATTACATGACTGATGAGGCTGTGGCAGTGAGAGAGCCGGGTGCAGTGTGTAAGCAGCACGTATGTGCTCACATATGCATGCACTAAGCTTCGGGAATTTCTCACCAATACATCTGTTAATCAGTTTCGCACTGCTCCCTGTTTGCCCATTCTCTAATTTGCCATAGAAACTAAAAGGTAAGTAGGAAAAGTGTTCCTCCCTGCCCAACATGCATTCGTTTCACTTGGCTCAGCTCTTCTTTATTGGAATCTTCTGTGGGCGTCTAGCTTTGAGGCAATACCAAAATGGTTAGTTATTACATAATTCCTCAGTCATGGATGTGTTCATCACTTTTGTCTCTGTCAGCAATGGTTCATCTTCCACGGGGATTTGATTAAATTTTTGTGACGTCAAACTGAGACCTAAATGCAATTCGCTGTACAGTATAATTGTTGTCCAATTACCATTTACTATACATGTATTAATATACCATGCAGCATAATTTGTCACTGTTATATCACCAGGATAAGAATTAGAGATGTTCCAATTCCCTTTTATTTCTTCCTAATACCAATTCCAAAACCTGAAGTTGAATATTAGTAAATACTGTGAGTAAAATACTTTTCCTTTTTTAAAGAGCTTTATACTTATTGCCCAGTATAGATTAGATATGATTACTATTGGTGTTTTATGGCCTGACTCAGGGTTAACTTCATGTAAAGCATGAACATATAGGCCTACATACATATAGAAAAAATGCCACAAAATGTTCTTTTATTAATGTATTTGACAGTTGTAAGCAAAAATAACATCAATAGATGAATCTAGGAATAAACAAAGGCATTTTAACACAAGTTAATACAGCCTTCCTTAAATTTGAATGAATTAAAAGACATCAACAGAATGAAAACAAAAACATTTTTTATCGCATATTCTCTCTCAGTCATCCCTGACTATTAGAATTTAACCTACCAAGCAACCAAAATAACAAGCAATGTGTGAGTGCGTCTGCTACATCTGCTCAGGATCTTTATATCTGGAGTAGCTCAGGAACCAGAGCCATAAGAGTACATGTTTGTTTCCACGGGCCATTGGGCCATGAAGACAACAAATTAACATTAATTGAGTAAATGTCGAACCCGGAAATAACATTTCTGTATGGAGAAGTTTGTTTGGAAATCTCTCTTTCACACTTCTCTTTTCAGTGGCAGTAATACCTCCATGTTGGCAGCGCAGAAATACTTACTGGGCTGCCGTTTTAAAGTGGCAAACACTTTTGTTTTCTGGTGAAACAGTTAGATATTTTCAGGGCTAATAAATGATCTATTATGATTTAAAGGACAACACAAATATCAAATATCTAAAATGCAAACTTTTGAAACTAGACAGAACTTAACTTCTGTCTCGAAGAAGCTGCAAAGTAGCAAGAAAGCAGTTTTTTAATGTATAATTTTCATATCTCTGACCTCAGCTGCTGACTGTAGACACCATATGCGATTCTCACTCCTCTCTTTTCACCGTTTGTAAGATAAATCTGCAGCCAGAGCTGTGGCCCATCTCCAGAAAGTAGGCTTAAGCTAACAGTGCAACTACACCGCCAATAAACCCACACCACTGCTGAAGATGCAAGCTGCTCTCGTAGCCTAAGCAGTGGGCTTCTTAAGTATAGCTGCAGCTAAGCAGCTATAAGCTACAGAATCATTACGCCCACAGTTCATCAGATTTTATGATTGCTTAGTAAATCTTCAGTGAGTGGTTTTTTCCCCTGAGGTAAATAGAGATTGTATCATGGGCTCATTTGGATGAAGTTTATGGTGTTCGGGGGTTGGCCGGTGCTGCTGTGTTAGCACTGACAATGATGCTAACAGTTGTTGATAGCACTGACGGTGTCCTTTCTCTCCTCTCCAGTGCGGGGATGTCGCCCGGGGAAGATTGTCCAGATGACGGAGGCGGAGGTGCGGGGCCTCTGCATCAAATCCAGGGAGATCTTCCTCAGTCAGCCCATCTTGCTGGAGCTTGAGGCGCCCCTGAAGATCTGTGGTCAGTGTTGCACATTTCTGCCTCTATTTTAGGTTTTCTTCCCACATCATGTTTACTTTTTAATGTGGCATTTCCTTTAAAGCACTGAACCAGAGCAGATAACCCTGCCTTATCCTGGGTCATAAATTTAGTCGCTGTTACTCTCTTGACTGTTTATTTTATAGAAGGATAAATATAGGGGAGTTGCACACATTTACACAGACTGTTTTGCACACATAATATGGTCCTACAGCGAGGGAGCAAAGCAAAGCACATTTGTAAGCGAGCTCCCTCGCAACAGTTGAAACGCTACCACTATCAGTATCTCTAGCTGGCTCCTGCGCACTCCCACGTGCTTTATCTCGTCCCTTCCAGTGTAGTGCTGAAACTGCAAACAACTCTGAGCGGTCTAATATATGTGCCAGTCCTTGAAAATACAGCACACAGGCTCCCCGTATAGGCTCTGGCCTACACACAGTTCATTTGCGGCTGTCCTCATTCCACTGTCCTCCCACATACATTTACTTTGAGATTGTTATGCAGGCCTTTCACTGTGTCAACCTCGAATGGCAGGCATTTGTATATCAATTTGCATAAGTAATGAATGTGATAATGGAATGCAGATATTTCATCAAGTCCAATTGATACTGTTTCTCGTTAAATGGAAGGTTATCCACACCGATTAGCTGTCTTTTTAAAAAGCTGCAAATGTCCTTAACCACGCACACCTGACCCCGGCACACGACTCTAAAATATGCATACATTTGAGGTGGTGTAATTTGCCACCATGTGAGCTTTCTTTGTCTCCCTTTCCTTGTTTTGTTGCTCAACGTCTAACCCCAGACTGATTACTTGCCTCTAACCCCACGGGTGTGACGGCAGCTTTCACATCACCACGCTGACTATAAAGACCAAACAGTGGATGCCTTTCATTATTCACGAATGCCACATGGATCAGGTTCTGTGCTTACTCTCTCTCTCTCTCTCACATGTTAACCTTACTGCCACCTGCAGCTTTGACACTGTTTGGCTTTAAAATCTATGTAAACAGGATAGTATAAATTTGGATTTTAAACTGCAATGTTGTTGACAATAATGGTAATCAAACGCTCATTATGAGGATGTGTTACACAGTCATTTTCTCACTAAAAACAGCACCCTGCAATCACAATCCAAAATGACTGGGGCTGTACTTAAACTATAATAGGACCTTAATGATTTAGAGCATGTTGTGATTGATTGGTTGCCTGCAGGATTAGCTGAAGAAAGACCACAAGCATGCTTTCTTTGTTTACAGCTTTATGTCAAAAAGAACAACTATAATTACTGAAGTGGAGCACTGACTGAAATAAACAGTGCACAGACTGAAGAGGATGAACAAGTAAATACATTTCCTAAGCCCTATTGTAGCAGAATATCACAGGCCTTTTGTGTATGTTTCCCACCCTCATGTAATGAGTTTTTCTACATTATTATATCGGGTCTTTGAGTGAATATTGGTGAAATTATCTATCTTTCTCTTTCAGTTTGACGTTTGATGATTAAGTGTTGTTAGCGCCGATAAGGTGATATTCTCACACCTTGCTATGAATCATGTGTTTTTTTTCTTATCACATATCAGTTGAGAAAAATACTGTGTAGTTACTTTCATATGATATTTTTGCACAGTTTTTTAGGCCAATGTGTCTGACTTTTTTCTCTTTTGTTTAAAGTGGGTCATTTTATTGTATTAAACAACAAAGCTAATTTAAGTGTCCTGCTATCCACAACAGCAACAGGCAGATTGTCCATAACTAGTGCTTTGTGTTCATTTTAAAATGTGCTCTGAGCAGTGTAATTCCCCTGGTGATATAATCTGGTGTTGTGCTTTTATACAGTGGCTTGCATAAGTATTCATACCCCTTGAAGTTTTCCACATTTTGTCACGTAGCAGCTGTAATTGCAGCAAAAGGCGGTTCCACAAAGTATTGACTCAGGGGGGCTGAATACTTTTGCACACCGCACTTTTCAGTTTTTTATTTGTAAAAAAACATTTAAAATCATGTATAATTTTCTCTCTACTTCACAATTGTGTGCCACTTTGTGTTGGTCTTTCACATAAAATTCCAATAAAATATGTTTGTGGTCGTAACGTGACAAAATGTGGAAGAGTTCAAGGGGTATGAATACTTATGCAAGCAACTGTATTTGCACTTTGAACCAGCTGATTATCTGGTTGCACAACGTCATGCATGACCAAATCACATCACAGCTTTATTGATCTGGTAATGAGAGACTAATATTGTGATAACCTTTGCACTGAGCATGTTTTGTTTTCCTCTTTCATAAAATGTTGAAAAATCTTCCTCCTTTATCGCTCTGACCTCAGGTTCTCTGCTCCTTCCCCCCCCCCGTCTTTCAGCTTGTCTCTCCGCTTTTGAAATCCTAAATCTCTCTGCTGCTGTTGTCGGGCTGTTTTGACACTGCAGAGGCAGCGCCAAGTAAATAATTCACTGTCATCACACAATTCCTTGTGATAGGGCAGGCAGGGGGTCTGCCCTGTGGAAAGCCTGTGTTGGCGAAGCTCACAAATGCGCATTCAGTCATGCAGCAACTCTAAGTGTGGATTTTAGGATAGTAGGGGTGACTTTTCTGGAGGCAGATATTTTCAGACAGCCAGGACAGTCATCGTCACAGGTGTGGGATAGAGAAATGAAAATAAAAAAAACAAGGCGGCAAAGCTGAGTAATAGTGTTGTGAAAGATGCTTATTTTATGACACACTTTATCCAGGTTTATTACAGAGAAACAGCTCATCAAATTTCGCCCAGCTTTATCAAAGTTCACTCTCCTTTGACTGTCTCGCCACGTCTCTGCGTCTACCCCTTTAAACAAATGTGGTTTTATTCCTGCCTTTTGTTTCTTTTTCTAACCACACAATCGTGTAAATGAGCAAAGCTAATTGTTTATTGTCTCTTGTCCAGTTCTGTTTTGGTGCAGGCTTAAGAGAGACTTATTGTGTGTGTTTACTCTTCTTGCCTTCAGCCTGCCCTCTCTTAAAATAATCTTTGGACCGTCGAAATAAGTAATTCTATGTTTTTCTGTAGAAACAACTTGAAATTAGTTTTTAGGAGTCTTCTGGGCTGTTCCAAGATTTAGATTTGAGTGACTTAGAAATCATCAGTTAGTTTGTCCAGCAGAGCATGCGCAGGCTCCATAGTTTACAAAACTCTCAGCACTGTCTGCAGCTCGAGAGCTTCACAGATGAGGTTGACATTGTGCCATTTTAGTAGTTGATGAAGTTTTTTTTATCCAGAAAAAAAGCCTTCTGATTACCTTTGCAAAGTTATAGAAGTTCAAATCTATGTAAAGAAAAGCATCTTAAAAAAAATCACTGATTTAACTCATTGGGTAGGACAGGCACCCCATATACAGAGGCTACAGTCCTCGACAAAGCGGCAGCAGGTTCCACTCCCAGCCTCAACCCCTTTCTGTATGTCATTCTCAAATGATTTTGATTAATTCTGGTTAATTACGGCATTCTGAGATCTGCTATTTCTCGACAGCAGACCGTTGCTATGAATAAGAGATAGTTGCTAGGGATGCGGCTCTAATCACACAATCAAAAAAAGACGTAAACAGTGGAGAGAAGGTTAAAAGACACAAAAACTTTAGGCTACGACAGAGAGATCTACTAAACGAAGATGGCGCATGAAGTAAACATTAAACAAACACCGTACGGGGTTCAGCGTTGTGTTTAAAGACGGCGAATGGAAAAGAAAATGTCAACAGACTCTGACAGTGACAAGACAGAAAACCTGAATCAGGTGCTGCGATGACTCATGCGGTCCTGCTCACAGTCTTACTTCACCATCAGAGGAAATGTTTCACTTTAATGACTAGCTTAGCTCATTGTAAGAAGACTACAGAGTTAACCGTTGCTATGGACGCAGCTCTCACTGTGAGTGTAACAGACTATTTTAAAACAGAAATATAGTCATTTATAAATTAATAAAATAATTTCCAAATCAATATTTTCTATCAAATAATTGATTTCGTAAGTACATAGTTGTGTAATAAGCAGGATAATGTACAGTGAGCAGTCATAGGGAAGGAACCGCTATGACAACCTGCTCACTATACATTATCCCATGGTTCCTGTGTTCCACCCTCAATCTCCTTCTCACTGTCTTAGTATAAAAGGTTAAAACTTAGAAGTTATCAATAACTTTTCAAATATTAAAATAATAACCAACTATTCTGATGATCAGTTTATCGCTTTGAGTAATTTTCTAAGAGAAAAAATTGTCTGACTTCAGCTTTTTATATTTGATTTCCTGGTTTCTTTCCTCCTAAATGACAGTTAAATAAATATCTTCGGGTTGTAGACAAATCAAGACATTTGAGGACATCATCTTGTTTTTGATTAACACTGATGGATATTTTTCACTATTTTCTGAAATTTTATAAACCTAGCAACTCATTGGTTAATGGAGAAAATAGATTATGGAATGAAAATAAAAGTTAGATGTCGACCTTGAGACTTGTTTGTTACCCGTGCTTGTATCAAAACCCCAAATGGCAAGCTGGCGCTTCGTGTCCATGGCAAAGAAACAAACCAACTGGCTAAGCACAACATCAGTATAAGACAGGCATCCAGAGCTGTTCCTTTAGTCATTCATTTGCACGGAACAAGTGTGTTTTTGCCTGCCGTCCTGAGACATAGGCAGAAATAAGTACAGGCCTGTCATGTAGGATTGGTGTCTTTTGTGGTTTGGGTTTTGGTGCCTCGATCTCTGACTGGCACCAGGAAATAGAACAAATCACGCCAGCCACTGTCATGATAAAAAAAATTCCAATTCTTGTTGGTCATCTTAATCTCAGGGCAGGACAGCTGCACAGCTGAGAAAGGCCTTTTATTTCTTTTTAATTTGTATTTCTTAAAATCTCGTAATGAAGTATTGCCATAAAAAGAGTGTGGCGCATGCCTTCCATTTCGGCCAAAAAACAAAAGCCTGTTATTATTGCCCTGGCTTTTCTAGCGAGGCTCTCTGCAGTCATCTGTGTCTGGAGCACTTAACCTAAATTAGAGCAGCTCTTTAAGTTGGTGCAAGAGGATATAAAAGGAAGCAGGTCTTGGCTAGGTGATGAAGTGAGACTCCCCTGCTGAGATGCTGCGCTTTGGTAAGAGCAGCTCCGGCGCATCGCTGCTTGACTGATGTCGGGGAAGAGATAAGGCTGACCCCGAATCCTGTGAGAGCTCTTAAAGTTAAAGTTAGTTTGTGTGGATGTGCCTCCGTGTATTTTTATGATTAACCTGGATTGGTAGCATTCTCTCCCTCGGTAGCTCATCTCCCAGGGGCCATGGCATTGATCTGGTGGCAGTTGTAATGCCTCATTTTGTGTGTGTATCTTTGCTTGCTGCTGCAGACCCATTAAAGCAAAGTCAAAGTCACATGCCCCCCCTTTTTTCTAAAATAAATTGATGTTAAGCCGCCTGTCCTTGTGGCTGCACTGACAGTAAGTACTCAAACTAACACCTTTCTTCCCTCTCTGTTTTTCAGGTGACATCCATGGGCAGTACACAGATCTCCTGCGGCTGTTTGAGTACGGTGGCTTCCCTCCAGAGGCGAACTACCTTTTCCTGGGCGACTACGTGGACAGAGGGAAACAGTCCCTGGAAACCATCTGCCTCCTGTTGGCCTACAAGATCAAATACCCAGAGAACTTCTTCCTGCTCAGGGGAAACCATGAGTGTGCTTCCATTAACCGCATCTACGGCTTCTACGATGAGTGTGAGTCGAAATAAACACACCTTCACCGACACTCCTAATCAAAACACAAACAGCCTGAAAGCACAAAGTGTGTTTGGTTCTAACAATGTGTGTTTATGTGCTCTACCAGGCAAGCGCAGGTTCAACATAAAGTTGTGGAAGACTTTCACGGACTGCTTTAACTGCCTCCCCATCGCTGCTATCATTGATGAGAAGATCTTCTGCTGCCATGGAGGTAAGGGAATTTTGTGCTCTTAGTTTCTCCTCCCATCAAAAATGTAAACTCAACAAATTTTTTTAGCAACGCAACTCAGTAACTTCTTTAATTTCTACATCAGGGCTATCGCCTGATCTGCAGTCAATGGAGCAGATTCGCAGGATCATGAGGCCAACAGACGTGCCTGACACAGGTACTTTGTGTGTGTGCACGAATGTAGGCACACGCTCATACTTCATACCTAGCTCCCTGACTGAATGAAAAACTATTACATCAGTCAATCTCCTGTGTTGCATCAGCACCTTCTTTCCCCTTCGTGCCGTCCTCTCAACTCTTTCCTGTTCTTTGTCTTCTTTACCCTCCGTCTCTCCTCTCTCTGTCTGCCTCTGTCAGGCCTGCTGTGCGACCTCTTGTGGTCTGACCCAGATAAGGACGTACAGGGCTGGGGAGAGAACGACCGCGGGGTCTCCTTCACCTTCGGGGCAGATGTGGTCAGCAAGTTTCTAAACCGCCACGACCTGGACCTCATCTGCAGAGCCCACCAGGTAATTATGAAGGTGGAGAGGCTGGATTTGGAGGCTTAATGCAGCAAGGATTCTGTGTCTGGTGTTTCTTTTTTTACTCTTAAAAATGGTTGACCGTGCACTTTAATGATAGCCGACTTCCATGAGTTAGTGTGTCTTTGGCCGAGTAATTACTGTGGCTGATGCAAAGACACGGACACCAGAGCTAAACCACATATTAATAGACCTTCTCATCTTTTTTTGTCCCCATGCATCATTCATTACACCCTTATTTAGCACTCAGTTATTGTAGAGAGTTCTATGTCGAGCAGGGAGTGAGAATCTACTGACCGAAAACAACTGATAAGCAGGATTGATTGAAATACTAATTGACTAGAACAAGAGTTATTGTAAAATTGGCCGCAGCTATTTCAGCCCTGCGTTGGTCGTGTCGTATTGATTCAGGTGTAGGTGGTTTTGATTCTGAGACTAGCTAAAAGGTCTGTTTCTTGGTATTGATCGCTGTAGGCGGTGGAATAACGTCGTGCGTCTTCTCACAGGTTGTGGAGGATGGATACGAGTTCTTTGCCAAACGCCAACTGGTCACACTTTTCTCTGCTCCAAACTACTGCGGGGAGTTCGACAATGCAGGCGGCATGATGAGTGTCGATGAGTCCCTCATGTGCTCCTTCCAGGTAGTGTAAAAAAAACCCGAAAGGGACACATTATGCTAATTTCTTTTCAATCCCTCACACATGTATCTTTTCTCTCTCTGTGTTTCTGTATTTGTGTCTTACTGTTTAAAGATCCTAAAGCCCTCAGAGAAGAAGGCCAAGTACCAGTATGGTGGCGTAAATTCTGGTCGGCCCGTCACCCCACCCCGCACCGCCCAAGCCCCAAAGAAGAGGTGAACGTGCAGCCTTCCGTCTCCCCTCCTTCTCCCCCTGTCCGTCCCTGGTCTGCTATCTCGGCAACCCCTGTAACTCCCCTGTATAGCGAAGATACAGGGCTTATCTAATTGCCCAAGTCTTTCTCCCCCACCCTTCCCCAGCTCCACTGACAGCTCTTTTCTTAATGTGTATGTGTACATAAATTTGCTGTGACCAATCGGTTTTATTTTTTTGCCTGTTTGTTGGTATTTTTGATATTATTAACAGATGATTTGTGGTTTAACTTCCAACGTCATTTGAGTTTTTCTGAGGTTCTGTGTCGTGTTAAGAAAGGCCTTCTCTTTGTGGAGGGGCAAAGTGACTGAATTAGAGGATTTCTTTTCCACTTGAACAAAAACTCAGTAGAGACTGAACTTCTTTTGCCTTGACCTCTCGGAAAGCCGAGAGAATCCTTCCAATGTATCCCAGTGAGACTGAGGTTTCCGTGCAGTGCTAAATTTATAGACACAAATAACTTGTATTTTGGTTTAACAGCTGAAACGCAATGCAGCATGTGTGGTGAACTTGCGGTCGTTGTGCACTTTTTTGTATATTTTTAACCATTTGGAAAAGTGCACGTCCCCATGAGTAGCAAGGAATGTGAAGAGACCGGCGTGAATGAAAAGTAGAGGCTAAATCAGATGCTGCTGGCAGTGGACACGCTCTACCCGAATACAACGCCCTCTGGGCATCGATTCCTCTCCTCTCTGTTATGCCTCCCTGTGCCTCGACTCCACACCCACACAAAAACATGCCGCTTCTCACACAGGGCTGGTATTGACATTTTTCCCGGGTCTATTTATCATTTGTTATCATCAGGTCAATTTCACCCATATAACCAGGATTGGTAGTAAATGTTGGAATGGAAAGTAAAATCCATGCACAGACATTTAACTAACACCTCTGGTCAGTTACTTACCTGCACACAAACTGTATTAATGGTGTACTAAAAGTGCTAAGAAAGTAACCCTTTCTTAGTCATTGTATGAAGAGGCAGATGAGGATTTAACATATTTAACAGCACTGGTTGCAATCCTACAAGTGTCTAACTTATCTAAATCTGTACAGTGTGAAAAAGATAAAAAAAACAAAAAGCGAGGTTCAAAGTACGCCACAGTATTTCAATAATTTAATGCTGTTTTGGTAGAGCACACATCCGACAAAAGAAAGTTTGCTCTTAAAGTAAAATGCCGTCTATCCTCCTTTTCCATCACTCCATCTGTTCAGGTACAGAGTAAGAAAGCTGGTGGAGTCAGGAGTGGGCGGCAGGCTCGGGCTGTTTTGCTATGTGATAGTGATGCCCCCTGGTGTACAAACACAGTAGTACAGAATTCAAACTAGAGAGCTCAAGATGTGCTCTTTATAATATTGCCAGTACAAAATGTTATGTCATTTACCACGAGGAGGTACTTCACTTAAACTGTTCACCTGACCAGCATTGAGCCTGGTTAACAGTTAACTTAAATGAGATGCAGTTGTCCCTTTGTGGAAAACAGTTGCCTCTTTCTTTTTTTTCTGCTCTTTGTGCTATGATTTTTCAGTTGTATTTCTTTGTTCTCTCTTCACATTGTTTACTTTTTATTCACTTAATTTATTTCCTAATAACGATAACAAGAAAACAATAAAGTGTTACCAAAAGCTGTTTTGCAATTTGTACAAGTTTGTTGGAAAGTCTATAAATTCAATAAAATGGATGGAAACAAAACTTGTTTTTTATGTCTTTGTGTGAATTTATATTTCTGTACTTTAAAAAAATTTAAATGTATATGTTTCAACATAACACTGTTCTCCAGGCCCGAAGGAGAAAAGTAAAATCAGGTAAAGAGATCCTGCCAAATGTATACACAGTTAATATATCACACTCGGTTGTTGTTTTACCGGTTGTTTACTTCTACCATTTCACCCTGCATGACATTTTTCGCAGCTTGTCCCCGCAGACGCCTCTTAGCCTGCTTCAGAGTTCCGTGTACCGGCCCTGAATACAACCACAGCATCAGAGGCAGGAGAAAACATGGAGCACCCAGGTGGAGGTGAGACAAGATCCAAGCAAACCCGATCCACAGTCCCACTCTTAGAAAGATGAGAGCGTAGTAGATGATGTTGCTCAGTAAGTTGACTTGATCTGAGTTGTTCTGAGGAAAGATTTGCATTTATACATTTTAACATGTATTTATCATTCATTGATTAAAACTCTGGTATCATTTAAGGTATAATTTGCTTATGAAATGGACTGTCTTTTCAAACCTGCTGATTCTTTGCATCAAGTGTCATCATCACATGGTCCATGTCTTCAAACTTTAAGAAGATGGGCGTCTGATTGCTGAGATTCCTCCTTTTTCTTCTGCACCCAGGAGATTTTTGCACTTCTGATTCCATTGTCAGTGTAAGTCTGCCTAGGTAGATGATGTCGAGTTTTGAGCGCTTCAAACAAGTATGGATAATCCACACAAATATAACTTACACAATTGATCAATTAATTAAGTTTATTGGCATGGATGTTATTTTTTCTGCCAATGCCAGCGTTTAACAAGAATAAAAGAAGTAAATGACAAGACAACAAAATTAAACAGCATAATCTTCAGATGAAGTAAATGTATACATCAGTGTAACGCAAAGGAGGATAGTCTTAGTAAAGTATATACATATTTTGTAGCAAAGTGATATTTAGCTGCTAAAAATTAATGCATATCTATAATTATATCGATATGTTTGCAGTATGCTTCACTCACTGTGTACACAAATTGTTCCTGATGATGGAGATGAGCACCTTTTGTTTTTTTTTTGTCCAAATTTGATGCGAGCAACTACAAAATAATTAAGAAAAACTTCAGTTAAATGTTTTTATTTAAAACCGAATGCGCTATACTCTTTGTATATAAACGTATAAAACAACAATTTTATAACATAATTGTATTGGATTTTTTTAGGTGGCGTATGTTTGTGTAATACACGTTTATAAACGAATGAGGGCGAAATATATCACTCTGATTCAGTTAAACAAACTCTTTGACCGTTGCTCGACAAGACGCAGTGCGAAACAACAGCTTCTTATACAACATGGATGGGTCACATTCACTGCTCATGCGCAGTTTAATTGTTTACAGATCTGTGACGTTTTGCGGGACGCCATTTTTTTCCCCTGCATGGCCCGCCCTCCTCTGCCTCAGCCAATCTAGTTTCTAATGGCCAACCCTAGCCAATCCCAACCTACTACAACAACGAGCACTAGCCAATCAGAGGCATAGTATGGCAACTCACGTCTATGCCATTGGTTCGATTGGAGGTCAACTTCCGGCATAAGCAACCGAACCAGAAGTGCAGGCGACGTCCTGTCTTTTGTATCTCATGCAATGTAAATAATAAATGAAGAGTCGTTCAACCCGTTAGACTGCCTGGATGTGTTTAAAAGTAGACATTGTATTTAAATGTCCCTTTTTGATACGGAAAAACGTCAAGTTATGAGTGTCGGAGGATAAAACTATTATTGTGTCACCCCTGTTATTATTGGCAGCATTTGACAAGTCCAAAGTTCATCAATGCAGGTAGAGTTGAACTAGCTAACCATGTTAGCTTGTTTTTTGTTTCTTTATGCATCGCTAAACTGCAGTAGCTATACTGTATATTAAATAAAGCACAGTTAGCATGTAACTGTTTTTAGCTGTATATGTGGCAGGACTTCCGCAGTGTGTGCAGTCATGTGTAATAACGTACTGTAGCTCACGGTGTTTCTACACCCCGTTTTCTCTGTTCAATGTATCGTTTAAATCATTTTCCTGACAAAACGGTCACAAATTGGATGGTCGCAGCCTGTTAAATGTAATTTTGTCCTTGCTTTGTAGTTAACTGAACCAGAGCTGTAACATTTAGTCGATTAATCAATCAGTGACTGAACGGGGAATTATTAGCATGTGATGGTCATTTCTAACTCTTTTATTGATCAAACAATCAACAATCATTGGTAGTCTCAAAGTCAGACAAACATGGAAAAAGAACATATTACTGCATGGCAATTATTAGTTGATAAATTCAGAAAATAGTTATTGCTTGCACCCTCCATGATTCCCTTGATCCCACCTCTCTTGATCCAATCTTTTTTCCTCAAACCTCCAGGTTGGACAAAAACTTGCTGATCGAGCTTCAATGGCATCCTGTCTGACAAACATTCCTCACTGCTGGCTCAACAGTGAAACGTGGAAAGCCACTCGCACAGACTGAAGAATGGCAAGGTTCAGACGCAAATTTTGCATCACATTAATTGCATTGGTGTTGCTTGTGCTCATAATAACAGTGGTCTTGAAGGCGCTTTCACCAGAGGACTCTCCGTTCAACAGCCCTGGTGGTGTGGAGCTGTTCCCGGACGTAAGGAATAGCATTCAGAAAGAAAATAATAAACCTGACCAGACCAAAATGAATGACTCTCCTCAGCCAGACAGAGATGCACATCTGGAGGCCACCCTGAGGAAGTTCCCTCCTCCAAACTACTACCTCCATGCCTTCTACTACATTTGGTATGGGAACCCTAAGTTTGATAGCAAATACATCCACTGGGACCATCCACAGCTGCCACACTGGGACTCTAAGGTGGCTCAGGGGTATCCACAGGGGAGGCACAGCCCACCTGATGACATCGGGGCCAACTTCTACCCCTCTTTAGGGGCTTACAGCTCCAAGGATCCCTCTGTTTTAGAGGCTCATATGCAGCAGCTGCGTACAGCAGCCATTGGTAAGACAGAAGTTCACTTAAACTTAAGTCCAGCACTGGTGTAAGATGAGTAGTCAGCATTAGGCAGGCACCCTGAGTTGAGGGTACCTGCAAGCATCAATCCTACTTTTTCCATCCTTATCTACACAAGCAAAATCACATGTGAGACAATCAATGTGATCTTTAACCCTCAACCTGTGTTCTGCTCATATACATGGAATCTGACAAAATGCTATCTATAGTGTAAAGAAATAATTACTAATTTTGTTCTTTATTATTATTTTCATTTATGTAACTTTATTTACAAATAATTTATGTACAACTACAACATTTTTTTAACATCATACAAAAAAAACTGCAACAGTATGAGATTTTCACGGCTTGATAATGAAATGTATCATGGTTTCAGGGTATAGCAGCATATTACACATAATTATTGTACATTGACCCTTAAAGGGTTCAAAGTTCGCAACCTACTATGTCCTACTAGCCTACTAGGTAGAATTTAGTGTTCTTTTTTTAATAGAAACTAATCAGTTGAATTCAGTACTGTAGATAAGCAAATGTATTTTGTGTGGTTACTGTCAATTTTCAAATTTAATTAAAATTTAAAGACACAATCTCAAAGATTTCTGTTTTGTTCTCTTTGGTGGCACCTAATGGTGATAATCAGTAATTGCAAGAGTACACTTCCCAATTTAACCAGACGTCTACGGTTGGCTCCCTTTGTTATGGTTGTAACTCTTGATTTTCCTCGCTGACGGTCGCTTTCCTTTTTAGACTGTTTGCCTTCAAATGAGCGTCCAATTTGTTTCTTTTTCTTTGGATTTTCACTTATTTTTGAAGTTGTATCTGTAGTCATCGATCTTTTCTTTGTTTGTTCAGCCATAGTAGATTACCGTTTCCTTTCAACACTTGCAGAGACCGGAAAAGCAGCCGCTTAGCTCCCAACTACTGCTGCGTGATGGAAAACGCGTCACTAACTGGGCGCCGCTTGTGATTTTGTGATTCAGCCAGTCTGTAATATTGCAAATGCAAAGGCTTTCATCAGTGGGCCATAGGCTCAATCACCATTGTGTTACCTCATTCAGCGATAGATAGTGACTTAACAGACATTTATTTAAATGAAAATCTTCGAGATTATTACTTTAACTTCACGTAAAATCTGATTTAAAATTTAATATACAATAATAACAATAAGAATAAAATAGAATAATGATAAAATAATCATTTTTTGATGTGTTTGTTGCCATCCATTTTGCATTACTTGTATAGCATATTTAATGCTGCAGTCCATTTAAACTAAATATTTGATCAGATATGAGAAATTATCTTAGTGTTTTTATTCGTTGAGCATCAGGATTCACGTTTGACCTTTTAACTATCTATTCTCAGGAGTCATCGCTGTTTCCTGGTACCCTCCTAACATGAAGGATGATAATGGTGATACAACGGATGAATTGGTGCCTTTGCTGATGGAAGTGGCACATAAATACCATATAAAGGTCTGTATGGAGACACGAGTAACTTCTGTAACCTCTTGTTGTGTATTTAGCAGTGGAGTACATTGTTGACGTACACTGATCTTTAATTAAGCCATATCACATGAGCAGAACCGAATCACAGCAGTGCTGATGTTCAGTACAACATCACAACCTCGAGTGTGACATTGGTTTTACACCAGTTATACAAGCAGTAAATTGATAGTAAACAGAAATAAACAATAGATTTCTTTTTTCTCTTAACTGAAACTAGACTGTTGTTGCCAAGCAACCGAAACATTCCCCTGCACTCTGTGTCTACGGGTTACCACAGATCAGCTGTTTTTTATCATGTACATTTATCTTTAGGTTTTAATTCATCATCAACACACATTCTACACCCTGTGCACATTATTAGGCAAGTTGCACTTTTGAGGATTAGTTTTATTATTCAACAACAACAGTGCTCTTGGTCAATCCAAAATGTTAATAAACCTCAAACATGAATATTTAAGACAGTGAAAGTGAGGTTTTGGCTTTTGTACGAGAATAGCTGTGTGTGCACAATTATTAGGCAACTATAAGTGTGCAGAATTATTACGCAACTCAAAGAAAAACAAAAATATTCCCATCTCACTTCTTTATTTTCATCTTTTAAAGTCAGAATAATAAACAAACAACTCAAACTTTACAAATAAACATTTCTGACATTTCAAAAAATAAATCAGTTACCAATATAGCCACCCCTCTTTTCAATAACACTCAAAAGTCTTCCATCCATGGAGTCTGTCAGTGTCTTGATCACTTGACCATCAACTTTTTTGCAGCAGCAGCAACCACAGCCTCCCAGACACTGTTCAGAGAGGTGTACTGTTTTCCTTCACTGTACAGCTCACGTTTAAGAAGGGCCCACAAGTTCTCAATAGGGTTGAGGTCAGGTGAAGAAGGGGGCCATGTCATTATTCTTTCATCTTTAAGGCCTTTACGGGCTAGCCACCCAGTGGAGTACTTTGATGCATGAGATGGAGCATTGTCCTGCATAAAAATCATGGTCTTCTTGAAAGATGCAGACTTTTTCCTGTACCACTGTGTGAAGAAAGTGTCTTCTAGAAACTGGCAGTAGGTTTGGGAGTTGAGATTGAGTCCCTCTTCAACCTGAAAAGGTCCAACAAGCTCATCTTTAATAATTCCAGCCCATACCAGTACCCCACCTCCACCTTGCTGGCGTCTGAGTCGGAGTGGAGCTTTGTGCCCATTGCTGATCCAGCCACGGGCCCATCCATCTGGTCCATCAAGAGTCACTCTCATCTCATCAGTCCATAAAACCTTTGAAAAATCTGTCTTCAGATATTTCTTGGCCCAGTCGCAGCGTTTCAACTTATGTGTCTTGTTCAGTGGTGGTCGGGTTTCAGCCTGTCTTACCTTGGCCATGTCTCTGAGCACTGAACACCTTGTACTTCTGGACACTCCAGGTAGGTTGCAGTTCTGGAATATGACAGCACTGGAGGATAATGGGTTCCTGGTAGCTTCACGTTTGATTCTTCTCAAGTCTTTGGCAGTTAATTTGCGTCTTATTCTCTCAACACGTTTCTTGCGACCCTTTTGGCTATTTGCAACAAAACGTTTGATGGTTCTGTGGTCACGTCCTAATATCTTGGCAATTTCAAGAGTGCTGCATCCCTCTGAAAGATGTTTTATAGTTTTTGACTTTTCAGAGTCTGTTAGATCTCTTTTCTGGCCCATTTTGCCTGAGGAAAAGAAGCTGCCTAATAATTGTGCACGCCTGATATAGGGTGTTGATCTCCTAAGGCCACGCCCTCCCTCATTACACAAATGCACATCACCTAGTATGCTTAAATCCAATAGGCATTCATGTTATTCAGCTTGGAGTTGGAAAGTATACATAAAAATGACAATATGGTCAAAATACTCACTTGCCTAATAATTGTGCACGCAGTGTATATGTGCCACTTTTAAAATGTTCTTAAGGCGTAATTTTATTTTTGTAATTTTTAAAACTTAATTATAATGTATGAGAATGCAACTTAAGTATGTGCTCTATTTAAAGATGACTTGTACTGACCTTTTAGTAGAAATGCCTAACCAGGGACAGGGGTTGCACTCATGGAATGCCTCTTGTCCAATCAGATTACTTGGTTGGAACTAACTGTTTTATAAAAACGTGTATGTTTATAATAACGTATGTCCTTTTGTTGTTCTCAGGTTATTTTTCACATTGAACCATACAAAGGAAGAGATGAAGTCAACATGTTCACTAATGTCAAATACATCATTGAGAAGTGAGTGGTGCTGGGTTTTACAGTCATATGTCAAACCCATGATCGTCCACTCATTATAAATTGTTTCATTAAATCTATATTTATAATGTTTGTTGATGTTGTTTACCCCCTCCTCAGATACGGAGCGCACCCTGCTTTCTTCAGGTACAGGACAAACACTGGCAAGCTGCTCCCACTCTTCTACGTGTATGACTCATACCTGATGAACTCGGAGCAGTGGGCCAAACTGCTCAAACACACGGAGAGTAACAACATCAGGGACACCCCATACGACGCCATCTTCATCGCTTTGCTGGTTGAGGAGAAACACAAGAGGGATATCCTAACTGCTGGTTTTGATGGTCTGTACACTTACTTCGCCACTAATGGGTTCTCCTACGGATCCACTCAGCGGAACTGGGACTCCATCAAAGCGTTCTGCGACGACAACAACTTGATATTCATTCCGAGTGTGGGTCCAGGGTACATAGACACGAACATCCGACCCTGGAACTTCCAAAACACTCGAAACCGCATCAACGGCAAGTATTACGAGACCTCGCTGAGTGCTGCGTTACAAGCCAGGCCTGATTTCATCTCGATAACATCTTTTAATGAATGGCACGAGGGCACTCAGATCGAGATGGCGATTCCTAAAACGAGCCAGACTGTGTATCTGGACTACCTGCCAAATAAACCCGCAATCTACCTGGAGATCACTCGCAAGTGGGCTGCCATATTTGGCGGTGAGAGACGAAAATGGCAGGAATGATCCAACTAAGAGCCATGGGAAATATGTATTTATGGTTGTATAAAATGATTACATGGCAGGTAAATTAAGACTGCAACAAAAAGCAAATGGTTAATAACTATAAGAGGGGGGTTAAGTGATTTAAAAGCTGCAGGCAGGTGAGCGTTATCTACATTCTGACTGCAGTGATGTATGGGTCTGTTTTACACTTGAATTAATTATTTGTCTAATTCTTCTTTACACAGCCTGGAGCATTTTCGGACTTATAACACAATCAGCATGTTTTATCACCGTATCCAGCTGAAACTATGAATAGGCATGTCGAGCCGTCCTGTAATCTGTGACTATATTAAAACGTAAGACACACTGGAAAGGAAGGAGGGGAAAGACACAAATAAACAAATCAGTCTGTTGGTGAAAAGCTGTCGCCTCACTCTGCTTCCAAATCTGCCTCCGCCGGAAAACGGCAAACGAACAAGCAAGGACATAGATCTGATATTTGAAACACTTGTCAACCTTAAATCTGAGATGAAACACAGTGATGACAAAATCAAGATGATTTAAGTGTGTAGAATAGTTTACCTTCTTATTAATGGTGTGCGCACACGGTGATGTGTTCATGGTGTCAACGCGGCATGTTTCTGTCTTAACGTGTCACTTCCAGACGCTTAAATGTCTCTGATGTTTCTTTGGAACCTCCTATAAGTGGAAAGTATAATTTCATGTCACTATTATGTGCTTGAAATGCAGCATTTATATCACTTGGGGAGAAGTTTAAAGTTATAATATCGAATATCTTTGGCGGCATCTGTGGCGATAAACGGTAATTGCGGGAGCACACTGTCAGGAAGGGGGAGGGGTGGGATGCAGGTGCAGACCCAGGGGTGTCTCAAAGTTATCACTGAGGGATAACCACAAAATCGCAGTAGCGATAGATTGGAAAGGGGAGGAAAAAGACAACGAAACTGTATAGCGCCGCTACAGGCTTCCTTAATGAAATAAAGTACTAAAATGATTAACTAAATCACCGCTGCGAGGCAGCTGAATCAAAACCAAAATTGTCCAGGAGACCCAGAAAACTCGAAACTAAAGGCAAAGGCTGCCAGGGAGGCCTTTGATAACCCAAAAGGCTGGAGTCACACAAACTCTCCAGCACCCCAAATTATTCCCTGGGAAACAAGCAATTGACCACAAATACACACAAAGATCTGAGTTGGTGTTTGCAGATACACCGACAACTAGAGAAGCCACATGGAGAACCTCTCACTACCTCTGAAGGTGAGATAATGAGTCAGCACAGGGCACTGGAGACTCAGGGTATATGAAGACTCCCCACACCTGGGCTTAATCAAAGCCAATCAGTGCCACACACACCTGATTGCAGTGAGTTGATTCTTTCACCACTCTCACAGGGCCGAAAGCTTGAGTGCCCTCACACACACTTCCCAGATATAAGATAAGATGAGCCTTTATTCGTTCCACAACAGGGAAATTTACAGTGTTACAGCAGCAAGTGGATAGTGCAACATTACAATAAAGGGCATATAAAAATAAGCAACTAAACAAGTGTATCCTAAAAAATATGTACAGAGCCAAGAGGTTAATACGCAACAAACCATCCAGACAGTGTTGCATGTGTGGCGTCTACGGTTGGCTCCGGTTGTTACTCTTGATTTTCCTCGCTGACGGTCGCTTTCCTTTTTAGTTTGCCTTCATCTGAGCGTCAAACTTGTTTCTTTTTCTTTGGATTTTCACTTTTTTCTGAAGTTGTATCTGTAGTCATCCATCTTTTCTTTGTTTGTTCAGCCAAAAGGCGTCACTAACTGGGCGGCAAAAGTCACACCAGTCACCCCGTCTGTAATACTGCAAATGTAAAGGCTTTCATCAGCGGGCCATAGGCTCAATCATCATTGTGTTACCTCATTCGGCGATAGATAGTGACTTCACAGACATTTATCTTAATGAAAATCTTCAAGATTATTACTTTAAGCTCAAAAATCAGCTTGCTTGTCAAGAGGTATACCACTCATAATTGTATAATGTCCTCTGCGGCTTTACAGGAGTCTGAATGTGCTAATGTCGGATGATATGTTAACAGTCATATAACCTGTCTGTTCAAAAAGCCACTTGTGTGGCGTTGAGAGTGAAGCAAACAGTAAGAAGACCAGACAGCTAAACAATGAGCTGCCAATTCAGACGGTCAGTGGGTTCATCCCAACAGTATTGCATCATGGGATATAAGGGCATTTACCAGGCAGAGAGCGGGTCTAATCAAAGACACTATTGAGCTGCATTGTGGGAGTTGGAGGACCCAGAGTTTTTGCAGACTCACAAATCCCCCAACTTAGTGTGAGTGTATTAATAAATCACTTGACTGGCCCTTTAAATGATTAATTAATGAGCTTACAGTCATAACCTGTGGTGTTAAAGGTGTAATAGGGCTGCAATGGACACATTTGGAAGCCTCTTTGCAGAATAATGAATCCACCTGATGAACTGATGTGACATTTTGCATGGATTACTTATCTGATGATTAAGTTAGTGTTTGTGATGCATTATGATCACTGGCCGGCGGTCACCGCGCTGCTGATGGTTTAATCCCGCTCCATCACTAAAAAGGCAGCAGTGCACCACATAAACCTCGCATTACGTCGCTACTCGGATAAACAGCGATCCAGGCTAAGTGAGGGGAAACCTTTTGGTCCGTGTTTCCTCGCAGCATAAATGAATCACCTGTTTATTCAAATGAAAAGCACATGATTGAAGTGTAATACGCTCTAACGCTGAATCTCAGCATCCCACACATACGCACGCGCGCGCACACACACACACACACACACACACTGGAGCTCCGCCACAGCCTGCAGCTGCATTGACGGTAAACAGAGAAAGGTAGCGCATGGGCAGCCAGCAGGGAATTATTCCACATCGCATCACATCCCTGAGCATACATGGCGTCCTCACACACCGAGCCATGAATTTAATGTGCAGGCTGACGGGGTAGCAGCCAATTTTTCTATCTTTCTTTTTTCTTTTTTTTTCTCCCTTTTGCAGCCTTCACTCTTTGCGTCGGTGTGCAGAACAAGGGGGAGAATCCGCGCACATTGCTACAGTAGGTACCATCATTTTGTGGAATCAAGACGATGGATGTGGTTTCATCCGGATATATTTCTGCAAAAACGGCGGACGGGCGCGATTTTTTATTCCAAACGCATCCGCATCTTCCGTACGTTGCAAGGTGTCTTTGAAAAGGGAAGCGACGGACCTCTGGAGGAAATGAGAAGAAAGGTCTATTTTGACTCACGCCTGTCGAGATGGTGAGTGAATGCATGCTTATTTTCCTCCTCTGCATCCCATGGATGAGCAATGGTACCTGGTTTTTGACGGCAAATCCTCGTCAGCTAATTAGAAACGATGTCTGCAGAAAAAATGTCACAGCAAATTCCCAACCCCGTGAATCTCTTTGCATCACATTTTAATGCACTGGGCGGTTTAATATGAGGGGTTTTCCTCCACAGAATGTGACTTATATTTTATTTGGCAGCCTCTCTGCCATGTTTGCATTCATCACCTTTTCCAGCATCCTCCTCCACGCTATTTCTGCGCGTTTTTGGTGCGCAAAACGGTGCTGTGGCAGCCAACACCGTCTCCAGCAGCTCTTCTCATCAACTTCAATGCAGTGTGACGCCAAAAGACAACCATTTTAAACAGTGGCTCGTCTATAGGCTACAGCAGCACGTTTAAAAATGACCTTCAGTGCTCGGGGGCCTGGAGATTGATTCTTGTGGTGGCAATTTCTGATGACGAGACCAATACATGTCTTTGGGAAACATGGATGTCTTTTGATGTCATTTAATTGAAGGATAAAAGATGAGTACAAGCAATGAACAACTCGAGCTGGGTCAGGCCAGTGCTACACAGAACGCAGCTGTCTAGCTGACTGAGACAGAATCAAGGTTCACAGTGTATGTTATACATTACAGAAATAACTCTCTCTCACAGAGACAAAGTAAAGGGTTATTGTCATGACTTTAGCTGAGGCGCCTGATTATCAAGAGTTTACCCCTTGCCTTGGAGCCCTCAGCCCAGTCTCTCTAAGACAGAAGGAGAAACAGTGAATCATGCACAAGACCCTGGAGAGGAGTAGACTTAAAATTAACCTTGATTATACTATATAATAATGAAGAAGTTAAAACATATCATCAAACAGGTTAACATTAAAATTCCCTTCACAATTCTCACCTGGGATGGAGCGTCCTTTTACAATCAGTGCTGCGGCCTTGCTGACAGAGTGCACATAAATCACAGGGAAAACGGACAACAAATGCCCTTTTCCTGGACATAAGCGTTTTCCTATCGCCCTTTAGCCCACCCGTCACTAAAAACACACCAGGGATTTGATGCATCTCTGTGACTGATGCTGCGTTTTTTTTTTCTTCTCCTGCCTCCCTCCACAGTCGTTTGAAACGCAGCCTCTCTGCAGACCGCTCACCCAGGCGGTGCTCTCTCCGTGTCCCAAATACATCACAACGCATTTGAAAAAACCACAGCTCTGCTGCTAAAAAGCTGCGTGAATGTTTGAGCCGCACACGTCTCTCCCTGGTCTCACTTTTATGGCGCAGAGGAAGGAATCACTCCCTCTCATGTTAAATACTCTGACCTCAGCACCATCGCCATAGAAACACTATAACTTTACCCCACACTGCATTTTTAATAGGCCTGATTTTGATCTCCGCTGCTGTGGCTACTCTTCAGCCTTCCTGAATATATCCTGCATATTTTACATCAACTATAAAAAGATATGCATGGGCTGCGTCCTCCGTGGAGCAAAGAGCTTTGAAAACATGTTTCAGCAGTGTAAGAGGATTTGCCTGCATGGAAATGTATTGATACATAAGCCTTTAAAAGGAGTTGCACTTATCTGGCCTTGGTTCGTGTGGCCTTTGTGCGCAGATCTGTGTACCTCAGTCACAGATGGGAGAGATGAAGGGGGCCTGTAATACACAAGGCCGGTATTATTCACCATATGTTATATTCGACATACTCAGTGAGGAGAGAGTTTCAGCAGCTCTTATTGACTCGAGGATGCTTCAGAGACGTGTCAAATAACAGAAGACACATCCCGAGGTCTGTTTCGGCATCTCAGTCATCTTTATGCAACATGCAGGTGTGTGAGAGCCGTAGAGTCAGGGGGCCTTTCTGCTCTCCTCAGCCTTAAGATGGCAGCATTCTCTTACAATACATCATATGTTGCAAAGCTAATAACAGCTGGAAGCTCATGCTTAACTAGCTAAATTTGAAATAACATCCATGATTAACTGGCAGTTTTTGCAATAACCTCCGTGTTTTCATTTTATTTTCCAGCTAATCTAAAAGATGGGTCAGCGGAGATGAAGTCTAACTCTGCATGCTGATTGCTTTAAACCTCCTGTTATAAGACTGCATGCTTTTTTCCTCCTCTGCGGAGCTAATTGATTGTCTCTGATTCTCTCTCTTTGCTCACGTAAAGGAGGCATCATTAAGAAGACCTGCACATTCCAGATCAAACACTCCTCATTAGGTCATTGTAATTCCTAGTAAGAGCAAAGACGTAGCTGTGACCTGCACTTTTTTTTTTTTTGCCTATGAGAACTGAATCGCGAAGAAGATCGATCCCAGCGTCGACTCGATGTAGGAGCAGCTCCCTCCGATTCCCACAGCCTCGACTTGGATTTCAGCATTCAGTCAAATCCACCAGGTCGGTATTACAATGCGCTTGAGGAGGCGGCACATTTTTCTTCATGAGAATTGATTGAGAGTAGCGGGTGCTTTAGGCATCGCAGGGTGTATACTCATCGATTATAGCAAGAGTAGGAACACTGTGTTCGCATGCAGATGCTGACGAGCTGTAATTAAGGCACAAATGTTGTTCAGAGTCAATGATCCAGTATAAGAGACATTATAAACCCATGATGGGAACACCTTTATGTAGTTAGGGAATGAGTCTGTATGTTGTTTTCTGTTGATCAAGGCTCTATCTTTATCTTTCCCCTTCAGGACAGAGTATGCCATCTGCACCTTTTCACAGAATCCTACGACCCCTTCTGCTCGGCACTTTCATACTGGGATGCTTTGTGACTCTGTTTTTGATGTATTTTAAACCATCCACCAGCTGGTTATCGGGTCCCGTAGAGTCGACAGTATCCAGCGACCGGGTCAAAAACCTCTTCTCCACCCGGAGCGACAAAAACGTGACCACCGTGCTGATCTGGCTCTGGCCCTTCGGACAAACCTACGACCTGGGCGTGTGCAGCTCTCTCTTCAACATCGAGGGCTGCTTCATCACAGCGGACAGGAACCTCTACAACAAGTCGGATGGGGTCGTCATCCATCACCGGGATATCTGCACTGACCTGTCCAACCTGCCTCCGATTCAGCGGCCGTCCTTCCAGAAGTGGATATGGATGAACTTGGAGTCGCCGTCGCACTCCTCCCAGCTGCCTGGGATCGAGAACTTGTTCAATCTGACTCTAAATTACCGTCAGGATGCTGACATTGAAGTGCCTTATGGGTCCATCGTAGCAGCGGAGGGCGAGGAGGACTTTGTCCCACCCAGCAAAAACAAGCTGATCTGCTGGATCGTGAGCAACTGGAACCAGGAACACGTGCGGGTGAAATACTACAATGAGCTGTACAAACACATTGAGGTTCACGCGTACGGACAAGCCTTCGGGGAGTACATCTCTGACCAAGACTACTTCCCCACCATGGCCAGCTGTAAGTTCTACCTGGCCTTCGAGAACTCCATCCACAAGGACTACATTACTGAAAAACTGTACAACCCGCTCTCTGTGGGGACCGTGCCAGTGGTTCTCGGCCCGCCCAGGCAGAACTACGAGAACTTTATCCAGGGAGACGCCTTCATCCACGTGGACGACTTCACCTCACCCAAGGAGCTGGCCGATTACCTGCTGCTCCTGGACAAGAACGAGGAAATGTACCTCAGGTACTTTGAGTGGCGGCGGCACTTTAAAGTAAAGAAGTCCTATTTCTGGGCAGAGCACACATGCCTGGCTTGTGATTACCTGCGTAGGCACAAGGAGTACAAGGCGCTCAGTAACCTTGACAAGTGGTACTGGGGCGGATAGTGCTGTGAAGGGCTATGCAGTGCTTGTTTTGTTATTGAAGGCAGTGCTTTAAGATTTTTGTCCTTCCGTTAACACGAAGGTTCATTACTGTTCTGTCCCGAGCTCCGCATGATGACTTTATTTGGTTCAGAGGCCCATTATGAAATCCATCTTGTTTTTTTATTTGCAAGCTAATTTTGCTAAGCCTTATTTTGCCTTCATTTATTTATTTCTAAGAATTACAAATGAACTACATTTTTTATTTGCCCACATTTGCTGCTACTTTTTATTTATGTTTTGTTGTAAGTACGAATGCGTGAGGGCTGAAGGTGTGTATCAGGCAAGGTTGTTTGTTTTCTTTTCACCTTTTCGTGAGGTGGCACACAGCAGACACGGGGATAGTGTTGGCTGCAGAAGGAGACTGGCATAGAAAGAGAAAATATTTATGTAATATTTATTAAAGTGAGGCATTATATGATACAAACAATCTCATCTGTGCTAGTGATGCAGTCACCTATGCAGTGTTTACTGAACTCAAATGTGAAAGTGGTTCAATTGTGTCATGTACATACGGTGTGTTTTTGGAAATATACATCCGCCATTTTTTTTATAAGTTTGCATTTGCACTGTTTATCCAACAGTTACCGATCTTTACATATGTACAGCAAGACACACGGCACATCACATTATGTGGCTCTAGATGGCATATGGTGATCATTACCGCGGTAGACTCTGACAGCAGATGAGACTCTCCTCCGTGAGAGAGGGAGGTTTCTATTTTAATCATAATGTGAATTGTTCATTGTCACATGTGATGTGTCACAGAGCGGGCGGATCCTGTGTGGATGATGATAATACAGCACAGAAGCATTGTACTGCAATATGAAACTCCCACACACCACATTATGTTGCAGCATGACTTCATCTACAGAAGTCTGTAATTAGAATACAGTGATGAGAAAGAGCACAAAACGATCATCATACTCGTACCTTTGATTAAGCTATGTTACTGTGTGTACTGTACTGTCATCCCACAATGTGACCTTAAGTATTTACACTGATATTTTTAACTGTTTCAAGCAGATTTTGCCATATATGTGAAGTGGATGTGAATAAGGAGATCTACCCACATGTTTGGGACCTGCTAAAGATGGGTAATGTTCTCAGTTACTGCAAGATTATCCATATTTCTGTCTTTGAATCATCCCACCGCAGTGTCGTTTGGGGAGTTGGAGGTTGCATGTGATAAATTATTTTCTGTTTACACTCCTGTTTACAGTTGTGTGGCTTGCCAGCCAAACTACACCACTCAAGATCACACTACTGAGCATCTGTAGATAAACCACATTCGCTTTTAAGTGTCGTCAGAACAGCCAATACATGAACAATGCATCTCAACAGCACTCAGCAGCTATTGACATGACAGTTATGTTTTTACAGAAAGAAACTGTGCAAAACTATGTCAACATTTTATGCAAGATGAGCCGTCGTCTTCTTAGTCAAAGTACTCGAACATGTTTCAGGTTATTATCATTTTGATATTTTTCACTATCAAAAGGGACCATTGATGTAAATTAGGATGAATTCACTTATTTTTCTTACGGAGTATGGTTACAAAGGCCATATTGAAACCTGTATATAAACCTTGTAGTGAACTGAATCATCATCTGGATCAAACCAGCCCACTCACACAGATCATTCCTGTATGAGCGCCAGACTGAGGGAGCTCCAGCATCAATGGGAAAAGAAACAATGTGTTGTATATATTTTTAATGTTAAAATCTCTTTATAAACATGCAAGTGTTGTCATGCGGTGAATGTGAGTTCGCTGCACCTTTATAAGTAACGTTGGTGCTTCATAAGGCTGTGAATCAAGGGACAGGAGAGAGACTTGAAAAGGATAGCCAGCGTCAGAGACAATGGTTTTAGTGTTGTGAAGATGATGTTTTTACAAAGGCAGGCACTTTTACACTGATGTTGTTTTGTTTATTTGAGTGGGCGGTATTTTTTTGGCATGACTTAATTGTAAAAGTCGTGCCAAAATGCAGCAGAGAAATATTTCTTTTATTCATGTGGAGTTACGTGACTCACTGTGCTGATGCCTGTCTTAGATGGAGATGTTGTGAGTTCAGAAACTGTCATCCAAGGCTGCGGCTGCCACACGGATTAACTATGAAACTGCCACTCATGGTTTCATATTGTACAGTCCAATCTCATGTATGAAAACAATGGTTTCTTGTCCAATGTGGTTGGTGACTTTAAGGAACAAAAGATTTGATTTTGTTCGTGTTGTCTGTCTCTTTCATCCTCTCTCTCTCTCTCTCTATTTTTGCACAAAAACAAACATGAGGAGCTGTGGCTTCTCAGCACCCTGTCTGAGTGTGTCACAGCGAGAGTGAATCAGGATGTCTCTGAATACTGTCCGACCTGGCTCTGATTTAGCTGGAGTCCTTAAAAACACTGAATACTGAGTGGGATGAAATCTTTGTGTGTGATTGAACATGAAGATTTTTCCAGAAATGATCATTTTCTGCCAGTTCACTGAAATGATCAGTGAGTCAATCAGTACAAGTTTTTTGCCAAATCATTGTATTTTGCCAAATGTTGTGTTTTAACTGTAGATGTCTGATAGTGTCAAAGAAAATAAAGATATTGATAAATGAGCAAACTTAAGTAAAGCATACAGCATTTTTTTTGTAAAGTGTTTGTAATGATCTATTTTATGGTTGAAATAATCTTACACTGACACTGGCACTGCTTGCTACCTTTAAAATAAACGTTTTGGGGAATAAAGTTAGCTGCTTTTTTCCCCAAGTGTTAAACGAGAAGATTGATACCACTCTCATGTTTTTACGATGAAAACGTAGCAAGAACTAGAAGCTAGCTAGATGCTAGCTTAAACCGGAAACAGAGGGGAACAGCTAGCTTACTCTTTTTTTCTAAACCATGGTAAACACTGCTAAACAATTGATTATATGTTAATAAATTAAATTCAAATATACTTTTTAGGTGGATTTTGTTACCTATAACAGGAGCCAGGCTAGCGGTTTGCTATTGTTTTCCAGTATTGCAATGGCTAGCTTTGTTGAGCTAAGTTAGCATGCTGCTGGCTGTCAGTAGTAGAGACTAGACCAGTGGTGGGCAACCCTGCTCCTGGAGGGCCGCCTTCCTGCTAACACACCTGATTTGAATGTTTCGCTTGTTACCAATCCCCTGAGACGCTTCAGTTGGCTGATAACAAGCAGATCATTCAAATCAGGTGTGTTAGAGTATGGAGAACCTAAAACATGCAGGAAGGTGGCCCTCCAGGAGCAGGGTTGCCCACCCCTGGACAAGACAGTGGTATCCATCCGCTCGTCTAATTCTCGACAAGAAAGCAAGTGAGGGTATTTTTCAAAACTATGCCTTAAAATTTGAGTGTGGACATCTGTTTATATAGATATTGCATGTTGAGTGTTTCATGCTAAACATAGTAAGTTTTACATGAAGCATGTTACATGATGCAACCTAACATAGTGTTCTTTCTATGTCAAATAGATTTTCCCCACTGTTCTCCAGTGCCATGTAATTCAGGCCGGCGTATAAATAGCAATTCAAAAGCCTTGATAAGTGATTAATGAAAGCGAGAAGACTGTGTTGGTGGTTACACTTCAATCCTCCGGCTGTTGTTGGTTACCCCATATCCGTGCTAGCATTCTGGTATTTGCAGTCGCCTCCTTCACCACGTAGAGATGATACATCTTTGTCAACTGCCCCTGCTCAACGCCTCGGGTCAAAGTGTGTGATATATTTGTGTAGCCAGGATCAGCGGCACAAATAATCCAGTGATGTCAGTTGGGGATTAATGTGAAAGTTCAGGTGGCAGAGGATTGTCCCTTCAGTTTAAAGAAGTCAAGAGAGTCTGACAGAGTGCATGTACCCAAGAAGACGTGTAGCATGAGCCAAAACTATAGCCAGTCGCTATATAGCCCTCCCTTTATCGTCTATCAGCATTTTTTTTTATTGTCAGCTTGCAAATTTGCTCTCTTGGTTCAGACTTGTTGCTCTTTATAAGTTGTTCTTAGCGACTTGGGGTAATCGAAACAAAACTCTGAAAACCAACCGTAAGCTAGCTGCTCAGCACCAAACCGCACATCAACAAAGTTAGCAACTAGCTAGTGAACAAATTGCAGCATTTAGCCGCAAAGGAGCCAGACACTTCCGTCTAGACTTTGTAGAGCCCAAAAACAGAGCTAAAAGCGAATTAATTTTGGACTTACATTCATCAAGCATCCAGAAATACAACTCCAACTGAATGCTATTGCTAATCGGTAAGGCTAATGAATGTTTGCTAACATTTCACCATTAGCAAAATGTTAATTTAGCCTATTGCAAGTTAAGGGTATGAATATTCACAACAAACAAACACTTTCCTTCTACCTTCTCTGTCATTTAAATTCTGTTTTTAATCCTCGCAGAAAAATCAGGAAATGAAGCCCAGAAAAAAATCCCTGCCACACTACAGGCCGCTGCTTTTTGGACCCATCTCCTAGTTTGGAACATTTAGAGTAAACTGAGGCCTGTTTATTTGTGCTGCACTATTTTTGGATGAGGATGAAGTTATTATTATTGGAAAAGTATTCTTGAGTGCTGGAGAGATAAAGGACATCATTTCATGGCTCTGAAACAGCCTGAGGCTGACTAAAGCTTTGGGTTTTTCCTGTTGCAGGTATGTCAGAACTTCTATTTTTGCCTTAAAATGATATCTCTGTTTTGAAGTGTGTGAATAATTGATCATAGGTGAAATATCAAAGTGTGTTTTCTGCTCTGACTTGCTGCTGCTGGCACCCAAAGGTAATCACCTGCTCCGTGTGCACAGTTAATCCATACACCGCTGAATCTGTAGGCTGTGAGGGGGCGAGGGATCGTTTAGGAGAACATTTTAATGGGTTGTGCATTCCTAGGAGTGGAGTACTTTCACTCCTCCTCAGCGTTGGGGATCATATGTCTGGCTCTGTCACAGGCCTCGTCACCCACTCAACATGACTCATTTTGGTGAGAACTGGGGAGGGGGGGTGAAAAGACGGTGGAGGCATTACCCCGAGCCTCCCTGAAGGGGTGTAAGGTTTTTGCGAGATAGTAGACTTAGTAGATTGTATCTCCTTGCCCCCCTGTAACCCCCTGTGTGGCTATCCTGTTCGGTCAAAAACGCTGCGTTGAAAGCGAGCTCTCCAAGTTGCAGAAGAGCGCAGAGGCCTTCTCAAAGGGCCACGTCTGTGAGAGCCCTCTCATTAACAACCAGAAACTGCCCCTCATCCCGACCTAATGGACCCCACTTATGCTGTCATCGCCATGCCAACCAGCTGTCAACTCCGCTGCAGCGAGGCTTTTGTGCTTCGACTGTGTCGCGCTGATCTGTCCCAGTCTACGACCAGTCACCACCTCAGAGGAGCCACCAAAGCAAAAGCGTCTCTTCTTCTGTGAGATCATTCGATTAGGAGGTGCAGAGAGGGGCACAGCCACGGACACCTTATTGTAAAGACTGAATACGTTAAGATAAGAGGACACCCGAGTCCAGGTCACATAAAGGCCTTTTTATTGAGGCGAGACAGGCCACGTACAAAATCTGTTGGCAGCTGCTCGCTAGTTGACTTCAGAGGATTAAGCAGGCAAAAAGGAATACGCAAGATCAGCAAGCTTTTTGCTCCGCAGACTTGGCACTGTCTGGAGTAGAAGTTAATAATCCATGAGACAAAGAGCAGCACCTGTGATCAGTCAGATGGAAATCAGAGCAGGCACGAATGCAGATTAACGCTCACAATATAAACACAGTATAGAATAATCTCTGCTTTAACACCCTGTGAGTTATGCCGCCCGTTGACGTGCAACTTCCTTTTCCATGACTCTCAAATTCAAACACTCGAGGAGAGTTTTTTGTTTGCTGGTGAATATAGGTCATCTCCTCGCTGGCTGATGTCACATGATGACAGATATACTCTGCAGCAACCAAGATTAGAAGCTTTTGTGAGACGATGACTATATCTGTCCTGCAGTTGGTTCTGGGTTTATGTTTTTAACGTCTGACTGGCTTTGTGTTTTGCGGTTGCTGATCTGGACATCAGCAGGGAGCAAGGGACACAATACAGTGGTAATTTAATCCAGAGCAGCAGATGACTCTGTGTAATCCGGCGGATCCACCTACTTAGAAATAAGGCGAACCTGAAGGATCGCACGACTTAAAATCATAAACATTTCCCGCACCTTAAATCCCGACATGATATGGTTATGTTGTAAGTATAAGCCTTACATAACCTGCAGCGTGTAGATCGAAAATAACATAATCTTACATTATTCCTCAGAGGTTTGTTGATACCTCCTACATCATCTGTGGATCCTAAATTGGAGTACATGTTGTCTATTTACAAGAGCGTAATGCTACATGAATTTCTTTACAAGGAGTGGTGCTGAAGTGAACGCGGAGAGAAGAGGAGGGGACGCGGCGGCGAGGGGAAGAGGGTTCATGTAGACAGAATTGCATTCCTGTCAGCCTCATCCCTGCCGCTGACCTTCCTGTGTGTGTATACCGGGGATTAGGCCTGTGGGCTGGGCTGGTGGTCTTCTCGGAGCTATTTTTACAAAGATGTCCGCCCCCGCTGATCCTTTCGGAAAACTGATATGAGCACATGTTCCAACATTCAGATGTAATTAGTCGACTGTGTGTGAAAGATGCTGAAGAAGTTTGATTTTTCACCAAAAGAAGGATTTGAGCTGTTTCACACGTGTGTGTTTTTTTGACACCAACAGCTTTCATTTGGTTGAACTGATGGAACCAGACACATGCAGACAAACCATGTAGCACCGACGAATTTTAGGGTAAAAGTTGAGGTTTTTTTGTCTGACACATGCCTCAAAATAGCGAAGATTTCACCATGGCAACACTGGCCTTAAAACAACAACCAGTGTGTGCTAGTAAAAGTCAGTCAGGTCAGTTTTAACAGTCATTTTAAGAGTATAATGTATCTTATCAACTGGTCCAAAGCAGTATACTAAGAGTGTGTCTTTAATGAGGTTACAAGTGAATCACTACCATCGTGATAGTCGCCATCAAACTGTCCTTCCTGCTCCTCCTCCTTTACTTTGCCGTGGATGTACCGCACATCCACAGGCCCACAGCTTCCCCCTTCTGAAGTGCTGCCAAGGCTCTCTCCATATCTACTGAGAGGTCCTGGCATTATAGTTCAGTACCTGGCAGCCACAAAGCTGCTGGCGCCTACCTCTCATAAGCCATCTGCAACTGCGTGTGTGTGGAGCAGGCACTGACAAAGGCCACGAGTGTGTCCAGGAACGTCATAGCGTCCAAATAGCCGAGTATGCCTGCTGTGGCACCGACATCCAAACTGATTCTTGAGAGAGGAAAAGGAGGAGATTCTGCATTTTTAAGGCTCAAGATGAATCTTTTACTCAAGCGTATTCATGTTAAATTGATCAAACATTTGGATGAGTAGTATCAGACATATTTCCAATCTTCTAGTCCTAAAACTGCATTTGATATTTCCTTTACAGATTCAAAAAAGCAACTATTAAATCAGAGGCTTAGCGATCCGTGCTCCCTCAGCTCCCTTAAAAGGTGCAGCACGATGCAGTGGAGCATGTCCATTCTCCCCGGAGATTATCTCTAATAAGAGGGCCAGTATTTATAGAAGATCCCCCCCAGTGGATACCCCTAATCCTGCCTCACCCCATTTCATCCCGGCCCCATCCCTGAGCCCGGACCGCTCGCTCTCTGCAGCCCCCAGCTCCGCCTCATCCTCAGCCGAGGTCGAGACTTCTTTTGACAGAGGAGAGTCTTACTTAGAGAGTTCTTGGACTATCTCAGGTCATTTTTCATCTTTCCTGCGCTTCTTTGTTGTCCCATTTTCCTCCTCCTGCTCTGTTTGACCCGCAGCTAAGAAAAGCAAACAACAATGTCCACCAACGAGCGCTTCGACTGCCATTACTGCAAAGAGTCCCTGTTAGGGAAGAAGTACATAATGAAAGAGGACACGCAGTACTGCACTAAGTGCTACGAGAACCTGTTCGCCAATTGCTGTGAGGGCTGCGCTGCAGCTATTGGATGTAACACGAAGGTAAGAAAGTTTAATCCTGAGAGTTAAGAGAAGAATGTCTGATGATCCAAAAGTGCAAATTGAACCTTTAAAGACTCTATTATTATTACTCTGGTGTTAGTCTTATGTTTTTATTCATGCATATTAATGTTTAACAAAACAGAAAACCCACGAGTGCTATAAATAATATGTCATGTGTCTACAGGACTTGTCCTATAAGGATCGGCACTGGCATGAACAGTGTTTTAAATGTGCAAAGTGCAGCCGCTCTCTGGTGGAAAAGGCCTTCGCAGCCAAGGATGATCTGCTGCTCTGCACCGAGTGCTACGCCCACGACTATTCCTCCAAGTGCACCACCTGCAAGAAGACCGTCATGCCAGGTATACTGAGAGACGGCGATAATGATGATAATGAATAGGGCTCGAAGATATCAGCTTACAGCGATATACTGTCACATTTACATTGATGACAAAAAGTGTAGAAAGACATAAATACATTATTCACAAGGTCTATATAGCAGCTGGTCAGTTCACTCTACGACAGTTTCCAAAGTCAAGAACGAACTTTTAATATCAATTTTTAAGGCAACATGGACGGAAAAAACTAAAAGCGCTCAAACTCCATTCAACTGGGTAAACTGACTTTGGTTTGTGTAAAGAAACAGTGTGATATGTTCTGGGTATATACTTAACTGCTTCCTTGCCAAGAGTTGGTCATACCTGTCCATAGCATACACAGCTGGAAGCAGTTAGCTTAGCAAGAAGACAGCTAGCTTGATTGGTCTGAAGTCACAAAATCAGCACCTTAAAAGCTCAGAATTAAATTGTGTTTTTTTATTTAAATAAATGTCTCTTCAGTCACTATCTATCGCCGAATGAGGTAACACAATGGTGACTGAGCCTATGGCCCACTGATGAAAGCCTTTGTGTTTGCAGTATTAGGGTGAAAAAAATCACAAGCGGCGCCCAGTTAGTGACGCGTTTTCCATCACCCAGCAGTGATTGGTCTGCCAGAGAGGGTAGGCGGAGCTAAGCGGCTGCTTTTCCGCTCTCTTCAAGTGTTGCGAGTAAACAGTAATCTACTATGACTGAACAAACAAAGAAAAGATTGATGACTACAGATACAACTTCAAAAATAAGGAAAAATCCAAAGAAAAAGAAACAAATTCGACGCTCAGATGAAGGCAAACAGTCTAAAAACCGTGACAAAGGGAGCCAACCGTAGACATCTGGTTATCCGGGACGTGTGCACCCACAGTTGCCTTTTATTGCAATAAGGTGCCGCCAAATAGAGCGAAACTGAGAACTTCAAGATTATAACTTTCCGTACAAAAAAGGTGTTAAAGCTAATAATTTAGGACTTCCGGAATAGACTGTGAGCTCATTGGTTGGTTAAAGTTATTGTAGGAATTATACGGTTATTTATACTTATTGAACATGACAATAAAATAGTATTATGGGGAAGTTACTCTTATGTTGGAGTGATGTACTTTAAATTCAGTAGCAGTTCTGGAGCCTCAATCACACCACTTCATTCTCCGAGCATCTCAAACACTCCTCATTCATGTTTGCTTAAAGATTCAGATTGAATGAAAGTCCAATTTGAACATTTACGATTCCATAAAAACGGAGCAAAGTCCTTCGAATGCGTGTGTTTGTGTGAAACAATGGTGAGCTCCAGAACAGCTCCTCAAAGGACCTTGAAAGTGCTCAGAAAATGTTAATAAGAACATCTGTTATTCAGTGACAAAGAGGCTACTCAATCTGCTAAAGAAGAGTAAGGGAAGAAGGTGTTCACAAATGAGCAAAAAATATATTCTAAAATAAAAGTGCCACTTCTTCCTGTCCCAACATTTCCTTCCAAGATGATTAAGGCTGCATCGTCCTCTCCCCACAGATCAAGCAGGACTATTTTGGGCCGCGTTGTGTTGCTGTCACAGAGGTACCATATGCTGACTAAGCTGCTCTCTCCCTCTGTGCCAGGTGCCCGTAAAATGGAATACAAGGGGAACAGCTGGCATGAGACCTGCTTCCTGTGCCACCGCTGCCAGCAGCCAATAGGAACCAAGTCCTTCATCCCGAAAGACACCGGCTACTTCTGCGTGCCCTGCTTCGAGAAGCAGTTTGCCTACCAGTGCAGTGCCTGCAAGAAGGTAAGGTTATAGCTCAGTGTTTTTTGTGTATCCACTGCTGCAGGACAGTAAACACCCCCCTGACTCTGCTCAAGTCACTCAAGCCGCGGCTGCAGAATCAAAGGATGCACAGTTACAGTGCGTTTTCTTTGTGTTGCGTCCAGGCCATCACAACAGGTGGAGTGACCTACCAGGACAAGCCGTGGCACCGCGAGTGTTTCCTGTGCATCGGCTGCAGGAAGCAGCTGTCGGGTCAGCGCTTCACCTCCAGGGAGAATTACCCATACTGCCTCGAGTGCTTCAGCAACCTGTATGCAAAGAAGTGTGTGGGCTGCACCAAGGCCATCACCAGTGAGTCAGCAGCTCCGACACCTCTCATATTTAAGAACCTTATTTGCATTTGTGTAGGAACTGTCAGATAAACACAGTAAAGACCCTGCATTGACCCGCGTGCAGCACAAAAACATCGCTCTGTGTTTGATGTGTGCAGGTCTGGCAGGGGCCAAGTACATCTCCTTTGAGGAGCGCCAGTGGCACAGCGAGTGTTTCACCTGCATGCAGTGCTCCGTGTCGCTGGTGGGACGCGGCTTCCTCACCCAGCGCGACAACATCTTGTGCACCGACTGCGGCAGGGAGAAGTGACCTTTCAATGACGGGGTCACAGTAACACCAAGGGCTCTTATTCTGAAACAGATAGAGTATCCATGACTGTTTCTTATGAGCATGCCTGGTACATACACAAACTCTGAATGTCGAATGCTTTTTTGCTTTAAAAAGTATCATTAGTTTCCACACAGAAAGCTTTCATCTATTTAAACATGTATCTTTAGGGCAGCATTTGCTTTTTGTTGGCTGTTTACTTTGCCTGTTTATGTGTAAAATACAGTTTTTGTTCCCCTTTACATTTCTGAAAAGGATAAAATTATGTTGGAAACATGAATGAATTAGTCGATTGATGGAATATTGTGACAATTTTAGTAATTTTCAAGCTAAAATCCTAAATATTTGCTCGCTCTGGTTTCTTAGGAGGTTGTACTTTTTCTTTCTTTGACACGAGAGGTACACCTCTGAGCAAAGCTGAGCTGCTGGAATTGCCAAGATGCCTGAAAGCTGTAATTAACAATCAGGTTACTCCACCAAATATTGATTTCTGAACTCTTCCTAACTTAAAACATTAGTATTCTCTTGTTAAATACGGAAGCCTTAAGCGGACATGCATCCATATTTACTCCGTTTTTCTGTTTCTTTTTTCACTCGTTATCTCAGGATAACAAAGCTGGTTTTCTCGTGATAACAGGATAATTTTCTGGTGATTTACAAAACAAACCGACAGGCTGGTCACTGAGATATTACAGACCAGGACATGCCATGCTGTCGTTGCCCACAGTAACGAGCTAAGGTAAGCCTGTTGTTTGTTTTGTGCTTTTGCAACTCTGAGGAGTTGTGATCATCCGACGTTACGGTGGTGCCGCGTCGTTATCTCGTGACAAATAAGTCGAAATCTCGAGAAAACGAAGTAAATAAAATGTATGGATGTTTGTCTGCTAAGGGCTTCTGTAGTTTAAATATGAATAGGAACGTTTTCTTTGCATTATTCAAGGTCATTTTTTTGTTACCTTTAACCAGTCTTCATTTTATGCAAATAAAAGACCTCAATGAGAACATTTGATGTGGAAGTTGGGAGAAATGTTGCAGACAATAAAACAAAAGTTCATTTTACTTAAATATCACACAAACTTTCCAGAGCTGATTTAAATTTTGGACAATTGGCCAGATAAAAAAAGCTTTCTGAAGATGCAATTCTCGACTCTTGGAAAATATGAAGAGTATTATTTTGACATTTTATCATCAAAATATATATATATTTGCTACAGCCCCAATGTCAGGCTTTTCATCACACATGTATCTCTGCTGTATGCTGTGGGACACTGGTTATAAAATGTATTCACACAATGGGAAAGGAGGCAGAATATATTGTAACACTTGGTATAAAATGTTGCTGTTGTTTTGCAGTTGTTTAATGAGGGAGGTGTCCATCGAAGTGGCTGAGAGGTAGTTCCGGAGGAGGGGAGAGGAAGAGTTAGTTATAAAGCGGGAGTTTGGGGTTCTGGGAAGAATAAGACACATGCAGTTAGTCAACCTGTTTGTTGTTGTCCCGGGGACGCCTCAACTTCAGGTTAGCTGTTGCTGCGACAAGGAAATAAAAGTGGGCTCTTCCTCGTTCGTCCTCCATCCGTCTAGCTTCCCCGCAACGCTACAATATGCTTCTCTCATATGAAACACACGAATGGCTGTTCCAATAAAGACTTTGGCATCATTCTGGGCTTTCTTTTACGTGTCCTCATATTTCATATTCAGCTCAATAGGAGAGAGAACAACAAATAAAGCTGATGGTAGGTTTGAAATCTTTTTATGAGCATATTGTCCCCTCTCAGTCACCCGTTAGACAATCATTGCTGTGAAACAAACCTCCCGTTGGCTTCTGTTGCCTCTTGACCCGGTTGCACCCAGCTCCTTCACGTTGTAAACAAACCCAGGGCGCCCATATATGGTTTGATCAGCAGATCACTTGCTCTCCTACTCGTCAATTATCCACCTACAGAAAATCCACAACTTGTGGTTTGTGCACAAGCCAAGAAAACAAGCGGTCATATCTGTGGGCACCTCGAAATATCTGTCCTCCTCTCTGTTATGATACTTGTAAAAAGTGTTTGTTTTTTTTGAGTGACGGTTGCTGGATGAGTTGTGTAAGCGTCCTCGCAAGGCAGGATGAGCGCCGTAAAATGCTGACATAGCTTTCCTGTCAGGATATGGTCACATGGGAGGTGGAACTACTTTACACTTCAGAAACTTGAGGAGGAGCAGCAGAGAGGTAGGGACGCTGTGTTTTATATATTTTAAGGAAGATCTGTTGCTTTTTTTCACCGGATAGTTGCAGCATTTTATCTAAAAATCAAGCATCCTTAATTCCTGCAATGGCTTTTAGAGCATTCACACACGCACATGTGTATGAAAAGCAAGCAGCCCCAAAAGAAAAGGACAAAAGCAGCATCCAGTGCATCGAGTGCTATGGCAGAAACGTGTACATAGGCACCAAAGATGCAACAGTCCAGCATCTCATCCTTCCAAATGGAGACCAGAGCAAAACCCGAGAAGGCAGGACGAGAAAACTCGGCTCAAGCGGCCACATAGTCCAGCTGAGGGCCGTCCCGCTTTTCAACCACCTGCTGGTCCTGTGGGACCGGAGCGTCACGGCCCTCAACATGTTCTCCTTAGAGCCCGTTCCCGCTCTGAAGAAGATCCAGCACGTGTCGTTGTTTGAAGTGCGTGACTCGTCGTTTGATTCGGCATTTGTGGAGATGGTGACGTCCTCCAGCCGCAGGAAGGTGATCCGGATCCACGTGGTGGGAGTGGACAGGTGGGAGGTCGTAAAGGAAGTCCCTCTGCTCCAGGAGCCTGTGGCGTTGGCAGTAGATGGTGCTAGTCTGTGTTTAGGTACCAGCGACAGGTATCTCCTCTGTGATAGTGCAACTGGGAGCAGCCAGGAGCTTTTCCCTCACAGTCACAGCAGGCAGCGTGTCTTTGTTACCTCAGCTGGACGAGGGGAATTCCTCCTGAACGGGCCTGAATCTTTGGGTAAGAGCTGCTAACATGTTGTTCTGCAGGCTGTCGAGGAAAGGGGCCTCCATGTGTTGCTTCTTTTCCAGTTAATGATCTCGTTTCACATTTATCAGTTTAGCCAGAGGATATTTGTTTTGCCCAGAGATCATTTCTCCCTCCTCATCCCTCAGGCATTTTTGTGATGAAGACGGGGGTCTGCCAGCGCCCTCCCTTGCAGTGGCCTCAGGAGGTGCTGGCAGCCCGGATGTGTTTCCCTTACATCCTAACCCTTCAGCCTAAAGTGCTGTCTGTCTACAGCGTGCTAGATCAGCAGCACAAACAGACTGTGAGCCTCAGTGGAGCCAAGGGTCTGCTCTCAACATCAGGTACAGCAGGCAACATCCATTCATCACCTAATCCTGGCAGGCTGCGGGCAGAGAGGCTGTCAAATTGTGGTTTTGTTTAGAGAGATGGAGCTGTGTCTGTCTCAGTTTGCACTGATTCAGTCAATCATTCTTGCACCTACTGTTCCTTCACTCTGAGTGTTTCTGAAATGAAAAACAAATCTCCCCTCAGATGGCGCGTTAGTGTTCACAGACAGAGACATTTTCAGCCTGTGTTCGGTGCCGTTCGAGGAGCAGATCCAGGCACTCGTGAGGCTGGAGAGGGTCGAGGAGGCGGTGGTGCTGCTGGAAGGAGTTCAAGAGCGTCATCCACTTGACTCGTACAAGGTGAAACGTTAGAGACACACAGGAAGACTTCTGAGGAAAACTGTATTTAAACACCCAGCTGTTCTTCTCTTTAACTTAATACAAGATTAAAAACACTACCTGACCAAGTTTACAGCACTACAAAGGAAGAACATTTTAATTAGCTGTTTCAATCCAAAAATTAAATCATACCATTGAAATGTGTGATTAAAAAAAAGTAAATATAAGCAGGAACAGAGGTGACAAGACCATGCTATGCTAATCCTGCTAGCATATATGTGCTTAGACAGTATTCTTTAGGGTAAAAGTTACAGATGCTAATACGCTCACCATAACAATGCAGATGCTAACATGCTAATATTAGGTTTAATGAAGTGGGAAGACCCACTTATAGATGCCGACTGTCTCTGTTCCCATTACCTGTGGAGTATCCTGCTTTCTGATGTCACAAATGTGCCGGAGACAGGGTTAGTAAACAGTGAAGATGTTACGGTGGTTAGGTCTTTATTGTAGCTATTACTCGTTCAGTCTGTTTATCAAACCCGGCGCCGACAAACTTGGAACGATGTTCGAGCGCTGCTCGGACGGAGACGGGCGGAATTTGTAGCTGAGATGACAAGGAGTCGCAGAAGTTACAGACGGAGCATAGCACTGCACCGGAATGGGGGCAGAGATTAGCGTGTCGACACAGGTTTTGTGTTCCCATCAATTTCGGAGCCGAGTCGATTATTACCCGGTTCTACTGCAGAGTCATTTAACCCGGGTCTGAATGCCGATTGTAACCTTTCCAATTAGCCGGGTGTTAGCAGGGTTTTTTTTTTGACCGGTGGGAAAGCAGCTTTAGAGGTTTAACGACTTCGCCCCGCTGTTCCGCCTTTGTGCGTTTTACATAAAAGACGAGACGTAACACAGGCATAATAATCCCGCCTTTAACTGGCAGAGTAAAAGAGGCTACTGAGTAGCTGTGACCAAACAGCTGTGGAAAATGTCATTAGTCTAACAGCTGTTCGGTCGTACACTATTAGACAAATGAAAATGTTGACCTCATGGTCATCCTGGATGAAAATTCAGGGATAACCACACAGATTATAATTCATCCTGAAGGACATGAGTCTGTGCCAAACTTCTTAAAAATCCATCCAGCAGTTGCCAAATATTCATTTAAAACCACAAATGTTCCCTTCATAGTGATATTAATATAAAGGTGAAGGGATCCTCAAGAATCAAAGTTTTTGGAAACACGATTGTTCACTTAAAACTTTGTTTGTTGATGTTTTTTGGAGCTCAGCTTTGTCTGTGGCCTATCGATACAGCTACTGCTGGTAATCACTGCTGAGGTTTCCTCCAGCGTTTTCTTCCTCTGATGGTTTTCTCTGTAAATAATCAACTTCCTCTGCTGTTTTGTTGTTGATAACACTGCTAACCTGCAAGCTAAAGTGCTTAGCTTGTCTATTGGCTCCTGGGAGATCAATGTTGTTTTGGAGTCAGGACAGGAAGTCCATGTGGACGACTGCAACCATATCTTTGCTTCAAGACTATTTGGGCATGGAGGCCACTGTTACAGGCCAAAATGTACCTGTCCATTAGAAGTTTCTGGAAGCCTTTGTTTGAAATGTAGACTGCAGAAGATTTTTTAGACAATCCACCGGTATATTCACGTCGTATTTCGGATTCTGTACCGCTCTGAGCCATTGCCTGCAGTGAAACGACAGTATTTCACTCCAGCGGCCGTTCCTTTCAGAGGGAGGGGCGCAATGCACGCTGGGTGTTGTAGGAATGTAGAATGGGCAAAACAACAGGCTGTTAGTACAACTTTATCCACAGCACCAATTTAAAATATTATTGCTTCTATCGATTACAGAGAACACCAGCTTTGACTGACTGTGGCTTTTTCCAGGGGTGAATTTCGTCAGGTTTCAGCTTTAATATCACACATTTCATTGATACACATACTGATGTGTAGATAATTTGCATGTATTATAAAATCATCTGGCATCGTAGTGTTTTAATTTGAACCAGAATGTGGAGGCGTAGACCGACCACACTGTTGTGAGCTGTTAATGATTTCGACTGAGGACAGCAGATGGTGTCAGAGATTTAGCGTAATTTGTGCCTCATATCTCAGGTTACAGATCAGAGGTGCTGAGTCATTAGTTGTTTTTGCGCTGTTTGAATATCTTAACATGTCGTCCTCCTCTGCCTCAGTGATTTCAGCTTCCATACTGGTGCTTTAAATGTGTTTGTGCCATGCGTGACTGGTTTTAAGAGGCTTTTTTTTTTTTAACCGACAGGAGCTGCAGAAGACCGTCACTTGCCTGGCTGGATTTGTTCATTATCACCAGCAGGGTTTTTCTGAGGCCAAAGAAATGTTCATGTGAGTAAAACACTCCAAACACGCTACACATATCACAACTGTGTGAATTCGGCTCACTTGGAATCTTCTGCTGAATCCTACACTAAAGTCTAACGAATCAATACTCACTTTAACAGTAAAGGTGAGCTGGACCCCAGAGAAATCATCCGCCTCTACCCCGACGTGCAGCCGGTTCTCGGCGAGGACTTCCAATCCCAGCTTGATCAAGCGAACAAGGCCAGGGATCTGCAGGCGCTCTGGCAGGAGGACAGAAACACGTTTCATCATTACCTGCTCTTCCTCGGAGACTTTCTCCGAGCAGTCAGGGGGACGGAGCGAGGCCTGAGAAGCAGTAAAGAGGTGGACAGCGCCCTCCTGAGGCTGTACGTGGCGCTGGGAGACAATGAAAACCTGCAGCAGCTTCTGGCTTCTTCGAACGAGTGCAGGCTGGATCACTGTGTTCCTTTTTTGGAGCGACATAACAGGTGAAAATGAAGGATTTTATGCCGAATAGAAGGTCTGTAATCACACTTTATAGAAGCACAAAATATAAGACATTTAGTTTAATATCTGACAGGCCAATTGTTGTTTTTCCCCAGATTTTTTGCATTAGGTTCCCTCTATCAAAGCCAAGGAAATCATATAGATGCACTTAAGGTTTGATTTGAACCTCCACACGTATTACATACACTTCTTTTGTGTACCAGCCTGTGTAAGCCTGTTTTCCTCTTCCAGACTTGGATGAAAATTGTCGATGGCTTCCACAAAGACCCCTCCTGCTCTGATGTATACGCACACATAGTTTGGACTCTCAGTCAACTACAGGACAGCGATGCTGTGTGGAAATTTGCAGACTGGACTCTGCAAAAAAACCAGGAGGTAAATTTTTTAAATGCTCTAAACCTAACCAGCAGAGGGCAGAGTTGCACAGTACAACCATGTGTAACAGATACAAACACGCTGCATTAACTAAACAGGTTTCTTAAAGAGATATAATTGATGATTAAATGGCCTTTAACAGCTTCTTTATTCTCTGACAGATAGGTGTGCAGATTTTCAGCAGGCGTCCACCAGATGCTCCATTACAGACACAAGATGTCCTTGCCTTCTTGGAGAAGCACCCGCTGGCGTTGCTTTTGTACCTCGAGTTCTTAATCCTTGATTCGAAGAGCGAGGTGGGAACAGCGGCAGCTACCTAATCTAATCGCCTGACTCCTTTATTAAATGCATGTAGGCATGATTGGTGTAATCTCGCCCCCAGGAGGAGAGGCATCACAGCCGCCTGGCCTTGGCATATGTTAGTCAGGCGCTGCAGGAGGAAGAGGAAACGGATTTGATGGAGACCAGACGGAAGCTGCAGCAGCTGCTGTGGGAATCTGAATACTTTGACGTCTCTGTTGTGTACGGTGCGTAGAAGCCTTATGAGAAATTAAATAATCACTGCATTTTACCTAATTACAAGTTTTATTCTGACCGCAGAGAGGGTGAAATCGACGACCTTGCACATAGAGAAAGCCATCCTCCTGGGTCGGGCCGGGGAACACACTCAGGCGCTGCAGGTGCTCGTTCACGAGGAGCGAGACCGCCAGGCTGCGGAGGCCTTCTGCTGCAGGGCCGCCCGAGACCAGGACTCACAGCTCAGACAGGCCCTCCTGCTCGCCCTGCTCCAAATCTACCTGAGCTCTGAGGATCTCACCAACGCCGCCGTGGATCTGCTCAACAACAACCCTCACGTCTTCGCAGCAGAGAAGGTCATCCAGCTCCTGCCCGAGTCCTGGTCCGTCCAGCTGCTGTCCCAGTTCTTGGCCGGGTCCCTCAGAGCGACCTTCCACCAGAGGAGGATGGCGAGGCTGCAGAGCGCTCTGAGCCAGGCGGAGCTCATGCGACACAAGGTCATTTGGGTGAGTCGAACAAGATGTTTCACATTTTTTTCCTGCTCTGGTGAACACTGTGTTTATTCTTGTTTCCCTTTTCACCCTCTCCTCTCTGCAGATGCAAACCTCAAAAACAAAGTTGAGACTGGACAAGGAGCAGAAGTGTAAGGTTTGTCAGAGAGACCTCGCAGAGCCGCAGTTTGCCTGTAACCTCAGTGGGGATTTGGCGCACATAAAGTGTGCAGGCTTTTAATAAAGACACACATACACAGATCTTTTCTGTGCAAATATATGCGTCTACTGTCTGCGTTCTACCTGATCATTTCTCTAGATTAGGATGCTTCTTTTAGACAAACTCCTCACAAGGATTCAATTCATGGACTTTGGACGAGACACTTTCCCTAATTAGAAAAAAGAAAATACATTGTGTAAACAACAGGTTACAGAATGCAAAAACGAGCAAGAGGTGCACTTTTTCCAGAGTGGCTTGTCTGAGACGCTTCCTACACACACTGTGGACAGAGGCAGCTATAAAGTGAAGTGTGGAGGACACTCAGGGGCATGTATACACTCAACAGACGCTGGTGTTTAACATGGAAACCAGCTGTGGTCAGCCTGATGACCGGAGCGAGAGTTTGACCGTGCTCCATCGCTGTATATATGCATCATGGTCACCACTGTGTGGGTATATTTGTCAGCATAGAGCTGGGAATAGAAAGTCGACTTGAAAGCTGCACGTGAGGCTTTTTTAAAACACTTTTTTGCATTAAAATACATTTACGACCCCCCAAATATAATCACAATTACAGGTTTGAAAATGCAAAGCAAACAGGTGAAGGATGCACAGAGTTTGGGGTCATTTCTGGTTATTCTATGAGCGACTACACAACATGTTTGTGAGGCATTTTTAACATCGTCCCTAAATTATTAGTCAGGTGTTTGCTCCAAATAATAACACACAAAGTACAGTATGAATCTTTTAAATAAACTTAAACACATATAATTAAGTTTGATGAGACTTGAAATGTATTTATTTTTGCTGTAATTTTGTCATTAAGCAAAACCATAACTGAGCATTTCTTCATCCTGATGCGTTTCGGGACAGGAGGGAAGGAGACGCCTAAAAGAGCTGGAACAGAAGCGGCGTTTGGCTCCAGTGCGTGAAAGTTTCTGGCCCGGGAGTGAGCGACTAATTGCACTGTAGATAAATAGTGGATTACGAGCCGGTTGGAGGGGATTATCGCTTTGTGATGCTCACGCCAAGATTTCTTCTGTTTTCGCTCCTAATGAGGATTTGGTTGGAGTTCTCGCCGAGGGTCGTACATGTCGTGTTTCACATGCAGTTTGGGTGTTTTGAAACGATTTGAAAGTGGAACTGGGATTAGGGGTTACAATAATACACCTGACTCAAATGCCTGTCTGAAATTTCTCACTTTGATTGTATAAATTTAACCTCTGACTCATGTAATTCAGACGAATCATATCCCAGACAAAAACAGTGTTTCTCTTTTATGTGGTTACAGGACAAAAGCCACGTCCTCCTCGTCTCCTCCTAATCCTTGTTATTTTGATAATAATGGCACTTAGTTCCGTCATTGTCCTGGATAAACGGCTTAAAGGTATCAGTGCAGAGGACTTCTTGCACTTGTTTTGAAAAATGTTGCATTTTTTCAGTCTTGACTGCGAGTGCTGCTGCTCTGTGACTGGCTGAACTCTGGGCCGTGCCTGCTGACCAGCGACTCATGGGTGGACCCTCGGGCCAGCAGCTTGTCCACACCTCTCCCCTCCTGCTGGCATCCTCTGGGAGCATTTATGTTGTTGTGAACACCTGAGGCTACGCTGACCAACAGCCAAAAGTAACCAAAATATGCACAAACAAGTACACCTTCTTCTACCCAAATAAAAAATCCACAAAGCCTGTTTGGTGCATTTAAATGACCTTTTTAAATCTAGGATCCCCGTTTGTTTTTTTTATATTAGAAGCTGATATCAGTTGTTCCTGTTGATTTGAACATGACGCTCTTTAAATCTTGGGTTTAGTGCATGAGTAGGAGGTGCTGCAGAGTGCCGGCCAGATGGACATTTCACACATGAAGGGAATGTATTGGCTGCAAAAAGGAGCAGTCACAGAGGACAGTACGCCAGGGTATCCAGACATTGACCTCCATTATAAATATCCAAACCGCCACAGAATGAGTGCAAAGAGGGAAAACAAGAACATTTTCTTCCTGTACTTTTCTAAATATAAGAAGAAATGTCTGCCGTCTGGACTGAGGGATGTTTACATGTTATATAGCTTTGTTTGGTATATACACGAGGGAAACAATGATCACATACATGAGACTTAATGTTATAAATTAATGAAGTTATATCACTTGCACACTAAAAAAGACTATGAAACACAAGCTGTCCGAGATTGCAGCAGGTACCACCCTTCATAAAACCAATGAGGAAAAAATGAATAGACAATGCCTCTCTGTGCATCATGCATCATATTTATAGTCAAAGCCACAAATTACTGTATCATGTCCCTCATGACGCATTTCTCAGTCTCTGAGTGGTTAAACAGAGACAAGGAGAATCTTAATTTGGTAGCAATAATAGTAAGGTAGCAGAAAACCTACAACGATTGAACTTTAATTTCCACTTTTCTCAGCAAAACTAATTCTATAGATACAGCAGAACAAGTATGGGAATAAATAGCCGAAGAGGATGATCAAAACGGACCTTTTTTTAACTCCTTTAAAGCAACGCTCTCATTTTCATGCTCAGCTACCTTGGGGTTTGGCAGAATGCCACTGGGAGAAAATGTGTAGGGTGGCCCGCTGGAGACACACAGGGCAGAGACGGTGACCACAGACACCCACCCTGCTGCTGCAGAGACTTTCCCCTATATACGTCCTACTTTATGGTCGAGAGAGACAAACTCTGCCTGCAGGCGTCGTGTGCTCACTGTTTTCTACTAAGGATAATTTATACTGGATATCATATAGTTTAATTGTACCACTTTTAGAATGATTATTCTCACTGCAAAAACTAACTAACTAACTAACTAAATTATATCATAACAAATCATAAAGGGCTAAGGGAGTGTATAAAAGTTATTAGGGGGAAGGGGTGGCCAGAAAAGTACTGTAAGTTTATCCTTAAACTAGCTATAGTAAGTCTTCCTGTGCAACATAAAAAGGAGGTTAAAACAGCTACATACAAGTAATAGATTTCATGTGTGTCTTGATCGGAACTTAATCATCTGTTTTACAGAAGTATACCAAACTGCAACCAAGAAAGTAGAGCTTTGTCTTTATCTTATTCCTTTCCCCATGATACTGGAATCGCTCACTAGCTCTAGCGGTATGCTAACAGGGTCTTTACTTCTCTCAGAGATTTGGAGGATAAATTATGTTGGAATGCACTCTGTGATAGTTTAAAAGAAGGATTAACATTTTAGAAAGAATAGTATCCTAAAATGAGACAGTTGATACCTCAATTGTGTCTGTAGACTAAATAAGAAGCCTCAGGCAGCTAACCTAGCTTAGCGTACCGCAAACAGAGAAAGCAGTTAGCCTAGCTCTGTCCAAAGACAACAAAATCCAACTTCCTGCACCTCTAGAGCTTAAAGGGATAGTTTGGGTATTTTGAAGTGAGGTTGTTTGAGGTACTTATCAATATTAAGTGTAGTCCAGTTGCCCTTTTGGATTTAGCTTCGAATAGTAGGCTAAGTGTACTACGCAGTAGAGTACCACGTACTTTAGCTACTTTAAGAGGTCCTACACTTAGGCTAAAAGAACATTTCGGTTTAAGTGTATGCTACAGTTTTTAAAGCCATTTTGACATTTCCATAATATTGTAATTTTTTTATTTGTTGTCTCTTCTATAAACTGCTGACCTGAACAGCTTATTCAATACCGTGTGCTGCATGCGTAGGTAGGCTATGCAGGGCCGTTGTGCGTTATAAGACATAGTAGCCACAGAGAGAAAGGCCTGTCTGACGTCAAGGTGAAGTGGAGAAAAAAATCAAAATTACAGCGTACACTTTTTTTTAATATGTCAGACTCTTTTAAGTGGCTTCAGTACGTGGTACTCCTGACCTCATATGCAGCTTACAGCCCCTAAAATGATTCTCAAAGCTTCCATTTTATCAGTGACTTCTCACAGAAATACCATACAGCACTTCAGATATACACAGAAACTCCACTTCAACCATAAATGGATATATTCCTTAACAGCCCAAGCAGCATTAGCTTAATGATCTGTGCTGTGTACGACTAATGACTCAATTATAAATGAAGAATGAAAGTTCATTTTCGGCTGCTTGGCAGCCTCATGTGTTTATGCTGATTATTTCTAATGAGTAAATTTCAGGTGCAGAGTTTAATACTCGGCCACCTGTTTTTTTATAAAGCTGGACGCTTGTGTTGCATGTCCAGGTTTAGCACCTTTTCATCTCTGGACCATTTGGGTTTTTCTGGGAACAGAAGCAAACAGACCTGCAGAGTATTTAAAAGTTGGGGTGGATGCTGCAATCTGGCAGGGTAATTAATTTGCCGTTCCACCCCTTCATACAAATAAACTTCATTTACATATGCTGAAGAGTTTTTAATAGTGCAACAAGCCAGAAAACTAATAAGATCTCATTTCATTAACTTCACTGTAAACAAATAAGTTATTAAATGTTATTTACAAGTAGGCCCATGGTGGATTATTTAACATCTAAATTCATCCTGTTGCTGACATTGACAGAGGACTGTTAAGCCACTGCAGGTGATGAATGTTGTACCACACAAGCGGCTTCTGTCCTGTGCGCAACAACATAATTGAAGCCCTGGACGTGTTCTCCTCCGCGGGGTCCCCGAGTTTCATCAAACCGTTCCTCATGTGGTGTTTGACATCCCTGATTAAAGAGCCTGTGCTGCCATAAGTTACTGTTACTGTACCCTGGGAAAATTGAGAAAGTGGGATCCTGCATAATTAGACATTTAGCGCCATCCTCCCCACACATGAACACACCCTTGGCCACATCTTACGGGCCAGGGAGTTAAAAATGTCCCAGCACCCCCCTGATAGCAACCGCCAGCGTCAAAAACGCCCTCCCTCTGCTATCTAGGACTGAACTTACTGTAACCCACGCAATAAAAAGGCCCAAGGGAGGCATGACATACAACACTAACCCCAAAAGTTCACCCATTCAAACTTAAGGAATCTGCATTTTAGAGCACAAAAGCTCCCATGAACTATCATAAACTTATATATAGCAATCAAAGCCCCAATCAGAGCTCAGGCAAATTAGAGGTGTATCATGTTTTAGCATAGAATTACACTTCTATTTCTACAGATCGAACATGTCTGGATGCATCGAACGAATGACATTTAAAGGCATTCATTAAGTCTCTCATGAACCCAAACTGAGTGCAGAAGAATAGAGCGATTGTCAGCTGACGTGAAGCTGCACGACATCTCTGCACTTTGTGGTTTCATGCAACAACACATACCCATACTTGTGGGTATTTCAGGAGTACCCGAGCATCACTTTACATCCCAAAAAATGTAGAGAGCAAATCCAAAAAAGGACAAGATGTTCTCTGACCAAAGAGTACACAAGATTTAAAACAAATAAACATGTGTCATATTTATTTCTTTATTTATATTCATATTAACTGTTAACTCGGTTCTAGTTGTAACAAAATGCACCAATTTAAGCTCTCTGCTTTAAGTACAAATCAAAGAGAGGAGTGCTACTGAAAATGTGAAAAACGTTTAGCCTTAGCGGTTAAATCGGTGACGTGTACAGAGGCTATAGTCCTCAAAGCGGCGCCATGTGTCATCCCCCATTCTCTCTTTCCCTGTTTCTGACACTATCCATTGTCCTCTCTCTCTCTCTAAATAAAGGCATAAAAGGCCCAAAAAATAATCTTGAAAAAGAAAAAGGAAAAAAAGTTTCATGAAGCTTCTTTAGGCTCCAGAGTGAGCTGGGCAAAGTATAAATAAACGGCCTCAAGTGATGTCACTTGAGTCAGCATCACTTGGGGCAACAGAAGACAGTATTAAAAAGAAAACATGGGCAGGTAGAAGGTTGTCTCTCCATGATGCTAGTTCGGAGATATACTTGCTTTTTAACCTTGCGTTCACGAACACAACCGGCTGCGTCATGAACGTAGTTGTTGTTCTTTGTCTTTGCACTACGCTGTATTACTGGAGGATACCTCTAGAGGGCACACCAGAGAGCTCAGGCCGTATGCAACTACTGTATGTTCGGGAAGTAAACAACAGACATGGTGACACTCGAGGAGGTTACTATCATGCAAATTCTGAGATCATGGCAGAAAAAGCGACAGCTTCAGTGGACAGAACACACCGTCGGCACCATCCAAACTCTGTTTCTCCAACAATAGGAACTTTAAGCAGTGACGGTTGAGGGGACGGCTACGGCATTCGAAGCTGTCTGCTACGGGAAAAGACTGGTTTGCCGTAGTCAGTACACATTAGAGTGTAAGCAGGGAATTATACGTTTTTAATCGTATTTGAAACTGTCATTTCATTCATATTCGATTCTACCTTTAGTACTTGTATGGATTATTAATATATTTGTTTAAGATACCCGCTAACTTGACTGTTTTTCCTGTTTGTTATAGACACCCGTTGCCAGCAGCAGTCAGGAAGAAGTCGTTGCTTAGTGACATGGTAGGTTTCTATCACTACGGCAACCAGTTGGAATGTTTCACGGGCGCTGTAGCCGTCCATCAGCCGTTGCTGCTTTAAGTCCCCCATTTTCCTCTGTGCACGGATTCAGTTTTGCAGGTTTCCACGTTGACTTCTAAAACTGAACTTAACTATCCAGTTATTTTGACAGCCATGTTTGTTGCTGTGCAGTGACAATGACACATTGTACAGATGTGGATAATTGAGGACTTGGTCTTCCAGCTGGTCTTCAAAACTTTCTGCCATTGTTGTCAATTGTCATATAAAACAATGTAACAGTCACTTTTAAGTGCAAATAACCCTTTCATACTTCTATAGACATGTAGTGTTCTGAATGCAGGACTTTTTGTATTGGTAGTTTTACTTAAATAATACGTCTCCCACTGCTGTTTGCTCCCTCCTCTAACTGAAACACAGCCCTATCCGTGATGGATTTACTGAATGATGCGTTCAGGCACCTTTTCATCATACGTTCAAACCCTGTGGGTCAAGGTGCAGCTATAAATCAACATCATTGTGGCGACAGCACAGTGAATCAGACGTTCTAAATAAAGCTCTGTAGCTTTCCTATTGTCTAAACACCAAAACCAACTTGTAACTCTATAACATAACACTGTGTATGCTAAATTAATGAAGCAACAAAACCATGGAAACAGCAGCAATTACATGAGTAAACCAGGGCGAGCTTTTTCTTTAAGCCAAGGAAAAACGTGGGAAGTCAGTTGGAGTCTAAAGCCTGAGGCAAAATGCGCTTTGTTTAAATCCCTTGAATCTTTCTCTTTATATAATCTCAAACTTGTTTTAAATGCAGATAAAACTAAAGTCACGCTGTTCTCAAATACAAAATCAAGGCCACTAAACCCCCCCTCAATCTCTACTTTCAGGGTACACAGATTGAGTCTGTGTCTCAGTACAAATACTTCTGCATTTTAATCGAAGAATCTCTCTCTTTTACACCACATATTCAGCAGTTGGTGAAACGATTAAAACTTCAGAATCTAATCCTGCCTTTCTTTTGAGGCTAAAAAAAGACTGGTTGCTGCCACTTTAATGTCTGTGCTGGACTATGGCGATGTTTTGTACATGCACGCCTCTTCTCAAAGCTTCCATGCTCTGGACACTGTGTATCACGGGGCACTGAGGTTCATCACTCATTTTAAAGCCCTCACTCATCACTGTTTGCCGTCTAAGTCTATGCTTCCCTCGTACCTTCTAAACAACATCAGTCAGAAGAGTGCAGGAGCTTACAATCTTTCTTACTGTCTGTCCCAAAGGTCTGAACTGAACTGGGGAAAAAGGCGTTTAAGTTTGCTGCTCCCTACGCCTGAACTAGAATTACAATGAGACCTGGAACTATAGGAACTGGTCTCATTGGATGCTTGGAGGCAGACACATCTGGCTGTAGATGTTCTGCCTGAGATATCTATGATTGTGGTTGTTTGAGACAAACTTATTTCATGTCTTTTATTGTCTTATAGTCACATATTCTGTGTTATGTCTGTATGTATGGCTGCTCGTTGTTTGTCTGAAACGTTAATGTGCTGCTGCCAGGACACTCTTGAAAAAGAGATGTTTGATCTCAAGTATTATTTAGTATTATTTCTGCAAGTGTACAAAACTTATTGGAGGTTTTTTTTTAGATTTTTTGGGGGGGCATTTTTGCCTTTATTTAGAGGACAGCTGAAGAAAGACAGGAAATATTGTGAGAGGAGAAGTGGGGGATGACATGCAGCAAAGGGCTGAGGGCGAGAGTCGAGCCTGGGGCCGCTGCGTCGAGGTCTGTAGCCTCTGTATATGTGGCGCTTGCTCTACCAACTGAGCTAAACCAGCGCCCAGGCTTATTGGAATTTATAGTTTGAAAAAATAAAAGTCAATCAAACTATTTACAAAAAGAAATGCTTCAGGTGCATAAAATATAAAGTGATTTATTATCTGTTCTGGTCGTGGTTTAGAAAATACCTTCAAGCTGTCTCTTTGAAAGCATGTTTGACAAAGTGTGTGCTTGTGTCTTTTTTCTCATCCCCAGGTGATTACTGACATTTACAGTTTATTGCCTCGTTTCATCACAGCACAGACTGCAGAAGATTTGTAAGAATTGAAGCTCATGCTAAGCTCTCCTCGTGCTGCTGATGTCAAACTGGGACAGAACGACCGACAGGAAAAACTGGGAAGATTTTAACTCCTGAAAAAAAAAATCTCCCCAGCTTTAATGTCAGGTTTTGGCACATTTCCGACCTTTAATTAGGAGTGGGTGTTTCACAGTCACGAAACCTTGGAGAGATAATAGCGGGTGAAAGTATAGCTTATGTTTGCTGCATGTGTACAGGCGGGGAATATAATTAGCTTAATTTCAACGAAGCTAACCGCTCGTCTGTGAGGTATAGATCACCAGAGGGGCTTCGCACTGTGTGGCTACAGTGAAAGTGAAGGGGTTTGATAGAAGAGTGCAAACATGAGACAAATCTCGTTTATAATCTCTCTTTTCAAATCTCAGGAGAACAGCTACACTGACTTAACAAGAGAGCAACAGGAGGGAAAACACTCTGTGATTAGCAATGCAACATTCCTGATGACACACATTTTCCATCTGTCTGAAAATTCCTTATTATGCAACAAAAGATTATGTTAAGCTCAAGTATAATTTAATGGCTTTACTTTAACCTGACAGCTCTCATTAGCATTGTTGCAGACGTAGAGGGTAACTGATAAACCCAATGATGGACAAAGTTAGCGACTAGCCAAACAAAGCTGAACACAGTTGTACATTTAGCAGCTAAAGAGCCAGATGTTTCCTTTAAGAGTTAGTAGATACCAAAAACATATAGCTGAAAGGACAGCGGCTATCAGACGTCATCGTTGTGGTCAGAAATAGAATTTTTTTTTATATATTTAGGATGTAAAACAACAACCGCTAACTTGATGGCTAATATGTCCGTCACACAGACTAAAGATGGACGACATGACAGCTCCCTAAAAGTCAAACCAAACCCTCTCTATTGCCCCCTGCTGACTGGCTGCAGTATAGGTCATAAAGCCCGCCTCCTCCGTGTTAACAGATGGGACATGAGTCAAACTAAGTTTAGTTTTAATTAGTTATTTGATGCTGTAAAAAGGATGATTGACAGCTCTGTTGACAAATACGGGTCCTGCAGCCGATCTGTTCCGGATCGATCTTAGATCCCATCGGCTATAGTCTGAAGATGATCATGAACATGATCAACATCATGGTGCAGATTTGTAAGAAGTAAAAATGAAGCTTTGTTAGGTCTGTCCTCAAGAAGAGAAGAAAACTACTTTCAAAATGCTTGTTGTTGAACGGAGGTCGGATTGATCTGATGCATTCGAGGAAGTCCGAAAATCCGAACGCTGAACGGCTTTCGTGACACAGCGTCAAGGGAATGTATCTCAAGTTGAATTTTAGATCTAGAACGGATTGTTAGCTGTTAGCATGCAGATGTTTGTTTATTGAGATTAATAAGAAGATAAATCATCGTCAGATGACGCTGATGGGAGCCAGGATGTCATTCTGGGGCGGCTGTGGCTCAGTGGTAGAGTCGGTCGTCTTTCAATCGGAAGGTCGGAGGTTCGATCCACAGCTCCCTCAGGCTACATGTCGAAATGTCCTTGGGCAAGACACTGAACCCCAAATTGCTATGAATGTGATAGCTGGTTGACAGTTGGGCACTTTACGTAGCAGCCTCTGCCATCAGTGTATAAATGTGTGTGTGAATGGTGAATGTGATATGTAGTGTAAAAGCAGCTTTGAGTGGTCGCAAAGACTAGAAAAGCGCTATATAAGTACAGTCCATTTACCATTTACCATTACATTCTGCCTGCTTTTGCTCTCCACACAGACTGTTTTTCCTGCATATGTCGCAGCCTGATACATGATTGGTCAATATTCCTCGGACTACAAGCGTACTACAAACTGAAACCAGAACACTTGTCATCCCTACAATCCACGTCCCTGCCTACAGATTCTACATGTAGAATCTTTAAAGAGAGATTAGTTCCGGATCAACAGAGTCGAGGAGTAGTGGTGAGAGGAAACGTAACTAAAACAATCACTACAGTCATTGAAGTTTCCATATCTGTGAACATCTGCTTCAGACCAACACTAGAAGCTGTTCTGCTGTTAAATACGCCGATGTGCGGGATCTTTGCCGGTTTTATCGGTAGGTTAAGTGTGTTTTTTTGTTCGCAGAAGTGGCTACGGCGGCTCCACCCACCAATCTCTTCTGTGCAGCTCTGGCTCCAAATGACATCACCATCGCAAGATGGCAGCGCCCGTCACTGGGGATATTTTGGCTTCAATGCCGTACAATGAGAGCAGATGGAGTCACGTCCTCCATCTATGCAGTCGTTGGGGGAAACCGGGGTGATGCTGTGAGATTCGGAACCATCAGCAGGGTAGTCTTATAAGAGTGGAATAGTTCAGAGTGAATATCAAATAGTATTTTGCTTGACCTGCCCATCCCTACTCTCACTGGACTATAGTGGGTCTCAGTTTAAGTTTACAGTTTTGTTGCAGAGTGTGAAGTGGTAAAAATGTCAGTTCATGCAGGTTTAAAGCTACTAGGCTATGTAGCTGACGCAGTGCACACTGCTAACCTCCTTCAACTTCAACTTGGAAATGATTTGAAAGATGCTATGGTTAAAAAACACTACAAAAGTGGCCCACAGAAGACAAAGGAATGGGTGCATCTCTGTAGTGTAAAACAAATCATTGGGGGAAACAGGTGGCTTTGAATAAAAACACTGTACTGTACATCCTGGAAAAGGCTGTAGGTTTTGGGCTCACTGAATAAGATACACACAGTATTACAGTCTGTAAGTGAGGCCTTTATCCATCTTGGAAAACATGTGTGATCAAATGATCTGTCCCCTTCTCAGACAGCCACTTGAAAAGCCGCTGCCATTTAAAAGCTCTTGCAGGAGTTTCCAGACGCAGTCTGAGTCCACCTGTCTGTCTGGCAGGAGATGAGATTCAAGCAGGGGCTGCCACCGCAGTTTTATTCAGCCGCGAGCTGTTGCATCTGACCAGAATGTGACTAGACCAATGTAAACAGTGCAGCAGAAAAAGTGCACTAGTATTAGCGCTGTAATTCTCTCCTCCTTCACCACAGGACCTCAAACTTCCACTTTTGGAGATTTTGTTTGAAATACAGACCTGCAAATAGCCGAGAAAAACACCAATTGGAAAGTCTTCAAAGTCTCTTAAGGGACATTCAGCAGAATTAGCAGTTCACCCTGTGCCATCCAGGCGCGACTGTCCAGCTCAGCAGAGACAAAGATGTATACTTACAGGCTTCAGCTGTGCCTCCAAATCAAAGCCTATACCCTTGGAAAAATGGTATTTACAGTAGCTGCATTATCCAGGGAAAAAGCAGATTTGGTTCAGGAATTATAGAAGAGATTAACAGAGGCTCTTTGTCGGGAAAGAAGGTCAGAGACCCAAAATAGTCATCAGGCCTGTCCTAGAAAGATCTTCCAGCAAAGCTGTCATCGCAGTTAAACCTATACATGCTGCAATTGAGGGAAAGGGCTCTGGGAAGTGACATTATAATTATTATGTTAGGAGGAAGGGAAAGTTTTACATGTGGATCGGTCTGGTTAACAGGTCTGCAGCCGTGGTCACTTGGGACAGCTGCAGTGCGCCCAAATTACAGAGCACAATGACTCACACTCTTTCTGTGTTCAGGACCACTTGGCTCTGCTCGGGCCGGGACAGGCTCTTACAGTAAAACAGGCGCTCCTCTGAGAAACTGTCGGCTCATCAAAATAGCAAAAGTCTTTGTTCTTCTTTGCGACAAGGACCACCTAGAAGAATTTATTATTTTTGATCAACTTTAAGAGGAAATGTGAACCCTGGATTTCACACGCAGGAAGAGAGAAGCCATGCAAGATGTTTATGAAGTTGCAATCGGAAAATAAATAACCTCGACCCCACAAGAAGCTTCTCCAATTTTACTTTATAAAATCACATTTCCGTAGCTTTCATCCATGCCATGCTGCTGACCTGCATACATCATTAAACCCAGCCAGGATTCAGCCCATTACAAACACCTTTTATTAACACATGCATGTGAATGTTAAAAGCCACAGGACTACAAACGTGTATGTTTTCATACCTCATCCTGAACACTAGAGCTGCGTGCTAAAATAAGGGACGGTTTAACAGCTCATTTAATCTAAACACAGCCCTAATAGCTCCTTTAAAGACGTGCTCTACCATGACTTTTCTTGTGAAAAAGGCTTTAAATAACTCGTAATTTACCGGCTTCCTGCAGAGCCGTGTTACTGTTGCATTTCTGAGTAAACGTCCGCTAAACACGACACGGACAAATATAGTCTGTGAGCATTTTTACACGTTGAGTTCAGATTTGTTTTGTCTGAGTGTCAGCAACACTCTCAAATGACCTGTGGTTAGACATTTTTAATGCTCTATGGTTTCCCTTATGGAGGGTGTTCAAAAGATACACTGACTGAGGGCAGGAAATACCCAGGCCCCATGCCGTGTCAGACAAATTTCCATTTCCACAATCGCCGGCCACGTGAGGCTCTGGACAAACTCGCAAGTGTGTTTGTGTTTGGGATCCACCTTTGGCGCGTCTCTTCAAAATACCCTATGAGTATAAACCCCCAAAGCCTTTAAACAAACACAAGCAGCGGCCAGCAACCAGCATGCAAACCATATGGAATGAGAGTTCACTTTCATGTGTTCTTGTCCTGACTTATTCTGGGGTGCTCTTCTGTCTGTGGATCACCAATAACAAACTCCCAAACATCTGCAGTGAGCAACACGTCTGAAGGATTGTGGGATTGTTTGTCTTCATTTTTCTGATAGAAAGCCAGTCGCTTTTTTGGAAAACTGTACTGCTACACTTTGCTGCATTCTTGGTCACAGCTGAATTCAAGCAAACTGCATGTTTTCCATTTTTATGACACTTTATTTTAGACACAAGAGCACAGTGCACAAACTGTTATTGGTTTAAGTGTTTTTTTTTTTTCAATTCAAACATAAAAACTAGACACGCAAGATGTTAAACCAGACACAACTGTGAACCGAAGACAAACTGACTCAACCAGAGGAATGAAGCCTTCACTGCAAAGGCCAAAGAGTTTATCATAGTGAGTGTTGCAGGCAAGGGCTGGTCGAGTTCAGTAAGATATACTAAAGACAATATATACAATATATATATATATATATATGAGTGTAGAGTGTAGAGTCAAACTGACGATAAAGAAGTAAATGTTTTAAGGCATGGTTACCTGTGACCGACAAGTCACTACCATGGCGACCTGGCAACAAGGATAGAGGTGAAGCAAGGCCATTCCGACCTGTCATCATAATATGGTCACTTCCGGTTCACAAAAACAACATGGAGACGTTGAAAATGCCAAACTCGATGCTTCAAAACAGCCGTCCACAAATCAGTTTGTCTTACATGGCGGCCATTTTCCTCTGACTTCACACTCAGGGTGGGAAGTTCAAATGCTGATATAGCTTACATTGTACTGCTGTGTTCCAGGTTGGTTCCATTAGACAACAGCTAATGCTAGCATTCAACCACTCCCTAGCTAGGATAACGTTAGCGAGGAAATAAATTCCTCGCTAACATTAGGTTAGCTGGGTATTTACACCTCTCCCATTGTATTATTTAGGACTGCCAAATTTAATAGTGGCTTTCAGCCGCTTCCTAGCTAACAGTTATATTATCTAGTTAGTGGCTGAATACTAACATTAGCTGGTGTTCTACCGTAGCTAAAGGGTTATTAAGTATGTAGATTAGCATTAGCAATTTCACTGTACATTGTATTTTCAGTTGGTGATAAACAATGAGTCCGATACACTAAATTTATATGACTTAAACCTTGAAAATAGACGTTTTAACAGGGTTTAAGCATCTCACCCTTAGAGTGATGTCAGAGGAAAATGGCCACTGTATGAATATGGTCAACGGGTATGTCACTGTGGCTATATGCACTTCTGTTATAAATTCTATGGTTTCAAACTATGTTCCTGTTCTTCAGGTAGCAGCAAGCAAGGTTAAGTGGCAGTGTGCGAGCAATGGAGGCGTAGAAGAAGAAGAAGATGCTTTATGGTTTACTATGTTGTTAGTAGAGAGCAGACATGATGATGATGTTTGTGTATATTTTGTAAGGTGGAGTGATTTTATTATAGACTCTATGAGGGTCACTGTTTCTGTCCTCCAGCCCACACAGTGTCCATCAGCCAGCAAAGCAAACTTTCAAACCACACCGGATCGAGACTGTACCCCGGCATTGTCACAGACGTACTGTACGTTACAGCTTCCTGTGGTCACATCTTTATATACAAACACCACGGGCAAAGATATGTGAAAAGTGTGGGCCCGGACTTACACTTTAGCTGCTCGATTTATTTTGAGACAGACATGCCTGGATCCAAATTTAGTGTAAAGAAACACTTGTCTTGTTTCTGCAGGTCATTATGGTGAAGTCCAATGTAACTGTGAACTGACAGGTCAAATATAATCCCACCTCTGCATTAGGGGCGTGTCCATCCTCCTGTCCTTGACAAAGACTTCTTCACACACTCTGACACGCTTTTCCTTTTTTTGCCTCTTGTTATGAAACGGCTGACGCTGCCTGATACAGACGGTGAAAGCTGAAATTTTCACAGGCTTGATGTAGCGGATTAGTCATTATCCCTAAATACAGGACCCCGCCACCTACATTTAAGCGCCGAAAATCCCATTGAGGTGGTTTTATTTAACGCTGATATCTCTAAATGATCACACATTAGGCAGATAGGGCCTAATTTAAGCAGTCTGTCTTCTTCTTGAGGGAATTTCTAAACTGTGAAGAGATTTGAGAGAAGACAGGACGATCTTGAGGATAGATTGTTCCCTTGCTGAAGTGCCAGGCAAGAATGAAAAAGAAATGTACATGCATATATGCTGTCTTGACCTTTTTACCTATGCATACATCGAGTGCTGTTTTTCAGCACCTCGTAAACTGTCTGGCGAGTCTTTCGAGTTTAATTACTTTCTGGCTGCTGAAACCCTGAAACTCTAAATTTCCTTAAAACAGCTGCTGAGTCAGATCTTTCCACAAATAAACCTACGGCAAATTCAACTATGGAAACAGTAACAATCCAATCTTAGAGTCGAGATAAAGCAGCACCTGTTTGACTTGGCTGGCTGGCAACAAGCTTTCAGAGGTGTGTGTGCGACAGCAGCTTCATCCAGCAGGCTGTTGATTACATCTAAGCTGCCTTTGACATGCAAAAGTCCAAACATTTCCAACTTAAGTTAAGTACATAGTAAGGGTCCAATAAAACTCCTTGAAGAAACACTACAGAACATTGTAGTGGTTTTTTAGTTGTTTTTCAGACCTCAGAAAAAGCTTGTTAGCTTGTATTCAGCAACATGTGTCACACCTCAAAGCGGCTGAAGAACATCAATTTGTTACTTTCTCATCCATCCCCCACCATCTTCCTGCAATTCTGGGGTTTCAAACCGGTGAACTCCCAGACACAAGTCTTAACTCTAAGCTACCACCACCATTTTCAGTTACTTTTACACTTCCGGCTCCGTTCGGGTCCATGTTTGTTTTCAGGACCCTGTAATTTCCCCACCAATCACTCACAAGGGCCCCCGTCAAGTCTGCCATTCATAAAGTTTAAAGTAGCTCTTAGTGGTCCGTGGAGTTTATTGAAACATTAAATTTGTATCCCAGCCGTGATGGTGTATCTTTAGCCTTTGCTTAACTCACGTGCCCGCTCGGGTCCCCTTACATCAACCGACAATTATGTTCTCCTCTTGGGTGTGGGTTGAGCCTCGGTCAGCACGGCGAAGAAACCAGAAACATCAACTCCCGGCCAGCGGAGAAACCAAAAACAGACAAAATGCGAAAACCGGTCCTCCGAGCACTGTTATCATTGTGGAGTAAAAACATCAGTAACATTGCCAGTAACACTGCCCAGCAGTGCTTTGCGGGGATCTCTGTGAAATCTACTGGCTGTTCTTGGATAAGGTTGAAGGCCTGAGCAACAGCAGGACCTCAGTGAACCAGCGCGAGTCCTCGCCACAGGGGTCAGAGGGAAAATCTGCACTGTCACCACTTCCCATGTTGTTTTTATCGTTTTGATATATATTTCTGTATAAGATGATTTAAACAGGGACCAGTGATGGAAGTAGCTCTCTGCTACAAGTTTACGGCCTGCATTTCACTCCCCCTAGGTCATACGTATCAGCATCAAACTATAGAATGACCAATTTCAGAAGAATACAGCTTCTAGGGCTGAAACTAACCATTACTTCCATACATTTATTCATGTGCTGATTATTTTCAGCATTAATGGATTCATCTTTTTGAGTACAAAATCTCAAAAATTTTGAAAAAAAAGCTCTTTACAATTTCTGAAGGCCCAGAGTCGCATCTTCAAGTTGCTTCTTTTGTCCAACCAACGATCAAAAATCCAAACACTCTCCATCAATGGTCATAAATTACAAAAAGTAGAAGTAGTAGAAGTAGAAGCAGAAGTAGAAGAAGTAGTAGAAGTAGATGTAGTAGAAGTAGAAGAAGTAGAAGTAGTAGAAGTAGTAGAAGAAGTAGTAGTAGAAGTAGTAAAAGTGGAAGTTGTAGAAGTAGAAGAAGAAGAAGTAGAAGTAGTAGAAGTAGCAGAAGAAGTAGAAGTAGTAGAAGAAGTAGAAGTAGAAGTAGCAGAAGAAGTAGAAGTAGTAGAATTAGAAGTAGTAAAAGTAGTAGAAGTAGAAGTAGTAGAAGTAGAAGAAGTAGAAGTAGAAGTAGCAGAAGAAGTAGAAGTAGTAGAAGTACCAGACTTAGTAGAAGTAGAAGTAGAAGTAGTAGAAGTAGAAGAAGTAAAAGTAGAAGAAGTAGAAGTAGAAGTAGTAGAAGTAGAAGTAGTAGAAGTAGAAGTAGAAAAAGTAGAAGTAGAAAAAGTAGAAGTAGTAGAAGTAGTAGAAGAAGTAGAAGTAGAAGTAGTAAAAGTGGAAGTTGTAGAAGTAGAAGAAGAAGTAGAAGTAGTAGAAGTAGCAGAAGAAGTAGAAGTAGTAGAAGAAGTAGAAGTAGAAGTAGCAGAAGAAGTAGAAGTAGTAGAATTAGAAGTAGTAAAAGTAGTAGACGTAGAAGTAGAAGAAGTACTAGAAGTAGTAGAAGTAGAAGTAGAAGTAGTAGAAGTAGAAGAAGTAAAAGTAGAAGAAGTAGCAGAAGTAGTAGAAGTAGTAGAAGTAGAGGTAGTAAAAGTAGAAGAAGTAGAAGTAGAAGTAGTAGAAGTAGAAGTAGTAGAAGTAGAGGTAGTAAAAGTAGAAGAAGTAGAAGTAGAAGTAGTAGAAGTAGAAGTAGAAGAAGTAGAAGTAGAAGTAGTAGAAGTAGAGGTAGTAGAAGTAGAAGAAGTAGTAGTAGAAGAAGTAGAAGTAGTAGAAGAAGAAGTAGCAGAAGTAGTAGAAGTAGAAGAAGTAGAGGTAGTAGAAGTAGAAGAAGTAGTAGTAGAAGAAGTAGAAGTAGTAGAAGAAGAAGTAGCAGAAGTAGTAGAAGTAGTAGAAGAAGAAGTAGCAGAAGTAGTAGAAGTAGTAGAAGTAGAGGTAGTAAAAGTAGAAGAAGTAGAAGTAGAAGTAGAAGAAGTAGAAGTAGAAGTAGTAGAAGTAGAAGTAGAAGTAGAAGTAGTAGAAGTAGAAGTAGTAGAAGTAGAGGTAGTAGAAGTAGAAGAAGTAGAAGTAGAAGTAGTAAAAGTAGTAGAAGTAGTAAAAGAAGTAGTTGACGTAGTAGTAGACGTAGAAGTAGAAGCAGAAATATCATCTGGGACTTGAACTGGTCACCCTGCGGTTCCGAAGCCAAGTCCCTACAGACTGAGCTACCATCTACCCCAATATTTCCCTCTTTAATGTAGTGCTTTAGAAGCACCGTGAAGTAGCATAAAATGGAGAGTGCAAGTCACAGAGACGTGTACTATTGAGTATATCTTCTCATCATGTCTGTCTCTGTGATACAGGAGACTGTGCAGCTTCCAGGACTCTGTGTCTCTGGGTGGGTCGTGTTCATAATTATCCCTTTTCTTCTTTTTCTAGCATTCAGCATTTATGTCATATATCAAGTGTTAAGAAGTGACGTGAAAATGAAAGCATGAGTGTCTTTTACAGTGGGGGTCTCTCACCAGTAGACGTCAGTTTGAAGGCTGTTAACCTAATTCCTAATTGTTATTACAATGAAGCCTGCTGACCACATCAAGCTGCCGCTGCGCTGTAATGAGCCGAGCAGAGAGAGCTCTGCGGCGCACTTTCACAGCCTTCAACTCCACCACTATAACACAAGGACACTGAGTCCGTCGCAAATGAGTGCAGAGGCGTGTTAAGAGAATAAAAAAAGTGCTGCAAGGTTATAAACAACATCCAAATTACTGCGTTAATTCAAGTCTTCCTCCAGTCAAAGTACACTCGGCTTCAGCAGAATGAACGTCTGTGCTTCTTTACAGGCTCTCATGAAGATGCAGCTTGTTGTTACTGTTTGATGCATAAGGAGATGAATCATTGTTCTTTTGCAGTGGTTTCACTGAGAAACATTAAAAAACTGAAATCATTGGATATAAACATATAAATCCTAACCCCACCCTCCCTTGCTCTGTCATTTCTTCTAAATTTGACAGAAGCTGGCAGAGTTTGGCCTCGTCTCAGGGCACGGGCATAGAGAGGTTTCAAAATAATAGAGTCTAACTAAATTATATCAAAACTGGTGGCACAGGGAACAGCATCCAAATAGAAACGTTCAGCTGCGGGGTAAACATTTCAGTCAGCTGATAAAGCAAGACTAAACAAGTGCAATAAGAGTGAAAATATGACTTGCATTTACGATGCAAAAGTGATCATCCTCTCACTTCAGTCGCACATGACACGTGCGTTCGTAATGTGGAATTCCTCTTCCACCGCACAGCCTCAGGTAGTCCGTCTGCACCTTTGCTGTCAGCCGTCACTCCTGTCTCGGTTTGGAGAGAATTTCAAACATGAAGATCGCAAATTAGATTAGAAGAACAAACTTAAACAATGCTTGCCAAACATGATTAACTGCTTTAAGCCAGGGAAGGTAGCACTTTGGAAAATTGCAGATAATTTGCTCTAATTTACAAAAAAAAAAGGGTTCAAACCAGTTCCATGTTGTAGAATCTTTAATTATAGCCCTGCTGAAAGACGCCTGTCACAGTCACGCGTCGAAAAGACGCCTCATATAGATGCTTGGTTAGGACCTCAATCTGGCAACGCTTCATCATCTTTTCTGCAAACATACACATGTTGTCAGCAGTATGTATGTGCATCATGAGAACGCAGGAAGCACCATAGATGGCCCCCGTGTTCAGGAAGACTCTGGGATGGGATACACAGTACCCTACACATCGTTTATGGCCACTTGTGTGTTTGAGAACATGTGATTATTTGGGTGTATGCATTTCCGATGTGGCTGGGCTGAAATTGAGAAATTACAGTTGCAGGATCTCAAAGTAAGCAGGGCAAGGTGGAGGGCGAGGGAGGATAATACTGGAGGATAGCGCTGATTGAGGAAATACAACATCATGACAGAAGTTAGCTGTAATTGTAGGAATAGGACTGCAACCTCTGATGATGTATATGCACTGAAGGGACCAAAAATAACAAGTGACCACAGGGGCATGGCGCCTTCTCTGCAGCCGACGGCTATGCAACAGTATAAGCTGCCCTCTGGTGTCCAAACAGAGGTACTGTACATGAAGGCTGTCGCACACTGGGGTGCATTCACAGAAACAAGCCCAAATGTCTTTTCCAGTGGCTCCTTATATAGTTTTATTAGCTGTTCTGAGGGTGAAACACTTGCAGAAACACACAACTTAAGTAAAAGAGTTCATCCTGAAATAGAGTCTGAAATAAGACCACTTTGTCTCCATTAGCCACAATGACAAGCTGACCAAATAACAGCCAGGAAATGTATAAAACTAAATATATAAGGAAAGCTAAAATGATGGCATCGCATCAGGAATAGACGTGTTTATTTGCTCTCAATCTAAAGCGACTTAAATGTGCACTACCTTTCATCCGTGGCACTCTGGACAACCTTTCCCCACCATTTCCCTTGTTTACCTTATCATGGCAGGCGTGCAGGGGCCCAGACAGTCAGGAAAGGTAGAGGTATCCTCCAGCCGGCTGGACTGGATGTAAATTTGCAGATGAGTCTGGTACTGTGCATCCTCAATGCAAGCTTTGTGAAGCAACACAGGTGCCACTACAAACATAGATGTCCACTATTTTAAGATGTTACATATTTAAACTGTTATAATATTATGAATGAATCTGCCTTTTATAACCATGAATATGAACATGTCCTGGGCATAAAAATGTTAAATTCAGCTTAAAAACTCAACATTTAAGTGTAGAAAGGCTGAAAACATAAAAGGTGTTAATGGATTAAGTCGATTCCTCCTACACAGCTTGTTTGTGTTCTTTGTTTGCCTTTCACAGATTCATTCTGTTGCTCTAAACATGATTATTTTCTAGTTCAGAAGAAAGACTGAAATAAGTGATAATCATGTGTCTGGATATTCAAGACACAGAGGCACCCTGATTTGACATGCCCGCTTTGGGCAGATCTTTCTGCTAATTACAGCCTCGCTCTGAGGAGGGAGGTACTTGCGTGGTGGGGGCTTTTCTTTTTTTTTTAATGATGCAAGGGGTAGATATGGTATAAATACCCAGATCATTGTACTGGAGGGCAGCATATCCTCAGTTGTGCTCCTACCCTAAGGATATACAGAAGCACTAGGAGCTTACTGGTGCTGAAGAGACTGATTTTTCCCTCCTTGGATGCCGGTATGTGTGCTTTCTCTTACCCTCTAAACAGCTCTGACTCTGGGGGGAATGTAGGCAACATCCAGGCTTTGTGTAGGCCTTGAGTTTTTCCTGTTGAAGGCTGAGGGAGGAAAGCAGATTTTGGCTTACTTGGAGCATCCTGGATAGTAGCAGGAGAGTCCTGGAGACTACAGGATGCTCTGACTGAATACAGACTTCAGATTTACACCCTGTAACTCTAACTTATCCTAACTCTAACTTAGATTTGTTGTCCACTACGCTTCTGTGAGGATGTTAACTTTACACTTAGTTGAATAAGTTTTAAGCTCAGTAAAATAGCTCAAAACTAAAGAGAAAGCTTGCTGAGACTTTGTAACTTGAGAGTGGTTGTGCTGACTGTCTCCTCGTTTTCTCCTACAGGTTTGACCTTGCAAGATGGACATAAGAATTGCAAGCATCCTCCTCCTCATTGTGGCCTCAGCAGCAGCCCATGGGAAAGGCTATGTGGTGAAGAAGGTGGTGAAGGCCGCTCCTCAGTACCAGCCCTACTCTGTGAAGAGCCACGGTAAGAAAACTCAGCCCCTTGTTGTCTGTACAATCCGTTTTTGACTGTAGATAACGGTAGCATTTCTCCGGTTTTTTTCTCATAAAAGCAGCTTCTAACGTCAGATTTTCATCTCTAAAGATGACATTTAGCAACGTTTGGTGACAGTTTTTCCTTACCTTTAAATCTTCAGCTTCATATTCAGCATCTTTAGAGTGGTAAACATGAGCAGCTTCAGCAGCCAGACACATGTTAGCCGCAGCCAGCTGCACTTTGAAAAGACTCCACCTTCCGCTGGTACTGCCCTGTGCTCTGATTGGCTGAACCGTGTGCGCGGTCCTCCAATCAGATCCACTCCATTTAGATGTAGGATTTAAATAACATTTATTCAGCGTGGAGCTTCGCAGCTTTATCTTTCTCTCATTTAACGTACACACGTAATTTAAGAAATGTTTATATTTATTTGTAGTTTTGACTGAGCTCTTATTTTGTCCTCTATTGAGTTAAGGCAAGCTGGTGTCTTTCTACTATTATCTGGTACAAAATGTTATTTCATCCATTCAATTTTAGCAGTTCTGAAGGATAAGTCATTGTTTTAAAGTGTTTGCAGCAATCTGGCTTATATGTCTAAACATCGAACATTTTGAGAAGAATAATTTAAGACAAGTGTTGTTTTCATTGCCTTTAGTTTTTAGATTTGACATGTGTTTCTCATTTCAACATTTTAACTGTAAATGTTGCCACGCTATGTCCATAAAAGACATAGCGTGAGCATATTCAGATTCCCGCAAAAGCTTATTTTACAACTGTCTAAAAATGCTGATTATGGTGTGGTCTGGAGGGTGGGCTGAAATGCAACACAAAATATGAAATGTTGCTTCTGTGTAAATCAACATCCTGCTATTTTTATTTGAGAAAGTAGCTGTTAGTGAATTATTTTTAGTTTGGCACTGACAATTACAGTGCAGTCACCCAGCGGTGTGGTTTGCTTTGGGTGTGCCTGTTTCACTCAGAAGTAGAAACATCTGTTTGGCTTTACCCAAACTCGTCTGCAGTTAGCCAAGGAGTGAGCCTTTTACACTCAAACACATGTGACCACATTAAGGCAGCAAATAAAAAGAGACTCCTTATTTAGACCGACTGTTTCATAAACAAGCCACAAGATGTCTCTTAAAGCTCTTTGACCTGTATGGTATAAAACATAAGCTGGTAAATATACTATTTAAAATACATTTTAAAATGTATTTATTCATTTATATATTTTTATTTTTAAAAAAAGGCTTAAACAATAAAATAGATATAAAAATAAGTTTAAAAAAGACTTTTCTGCATTTATTTAGAAGCATTTTCCAGTTGTGAAGATTCAAGAAAGTGAAAGTTTGAGAATTAGAGAATACAAGATGGGCTTATGAGAATTAGACTGCGCCCCCTACAGGAACTGAATATAATTGAATAAGGACCAATCAGTAAATTACTTTATAACGCAGCCATCATTTTTAGCATTATGATGACACACAGAAAGGCAATAATAAGAGCATCATTTATATGAGCGTTTATCTTCAAATGTGTTTTTCATCTGAAGTTTGACTGGTGAACATAGACGTTGCTGGTCAGCAACAAACTAAACATTTTAAACCTGCAAACACTCAGACCTGAGAGCTGGCCCATATGTCTGTGATCATAGTGATATATTTCAGTGTTACTTTTACAGTATATATGGAAAATGCAACACCGTTTATGAGTGGAGCACTTCTATGTTGCCACTTTGTTTCCATGACCACCTGCTTTTTGTTTTGTTTTTGTTTGTTTGTTTGCTTGTTTGGTATTGGTTTTTGGTGGTACTAATAATGGTTTCACTCTTCACAGTTGTGTCAGTGGCAGGTGAGCCTGGTGAACCAGGTGAGCCTGGCCCTGAGGGACCTGCTGGCCCTCCTGGACCCCCAGGTGACAGTGCCGAAGGTCTACCTGGGCCCCAAGGACCTCCTGGACCTCCTGGATCTCCTGGTCGCTCCATCGCTGGCAAACCTGGATCTCCTGGTGGACCTGGAAAACCTGGAAGCCATGGAGCACATGGTGAGAAGGGAGACACTGGAGCAACTGGCCCTCAGGGACCCAGAGGAGTCCCTGGATCCCACGGAAGCCCTGGACCCGCTGGACTCTCTGCTACTGGCAAGCCTGGACCTTCAGGTCTGCCTGGAGCCATGGGACCTAGAGGAGAGCCTGGTCTTAAAGGACATCCAGGTGTTCCTGGACTGCCAGGTTCTAAGGGTGACACAGGGGTGGGAGCTCGTGGACCTCAGGGTGAGACAGGACCTGAAGGTCCCATGGGCGCAACTGGAGCACCTGGTGAGTCTGGAGTTGGAAAGCCAGGAAAGTCAGGTATGCCAGGTGAGCCAGGAAAGTCAGGTAGCCCAGGTAGAGATGGTGCCTCAGGTCCAATGGGACCAATGGGACCTAAGGGACACACTGGTTCCCCAGGTGTAGGTCTTCCAGGTAAATCAGGTGAGAATGGCGCCCCAGGTATGCCAGGCCCAGTTGGCCCTAAAGGTCACACAGGACCTGCTGGAGCCACTGGTGCCCCAGGAGTCCCCGGATATGGAAAGCCAGGTGCAAATGGAGAGAAGGGAGAGAGGGGAGCTACAGGTAGCACAGGTGCCACAGGTGCAAAGGGTGAGCAAGGTCCAACCGGGTATACTGGTGCTACAGGTGCAACTGGCTCCACTGGTCCTGCTGGACCTCAGGGTTCAAGAGGTTTCCCAGGTGAATCCGGCCCCTCTGGCCCTAAAGGCGACACAGGTGCAACTGGATCTCAGGGAGCTAAGGGAAACAAGGGAGATCAGGGAGTACAGGGTTTCGCAGGCAAGCAGGGTTATCCAGGCGCAGCTGGTCCCCCTGGATCCAGAGGAGCTACTGGAGCCACAGGTGACAAAGGTCATGTAGGTGCCCCAGGTACCCCAGGTGCCCCAGGTATTCCAGGCCCTGCTGGACCCAAAGGTCATCCTGGCCGTGCAGGTGAGCCAGGTGCTTCTGGCTCTGATGGTGCCCCAGGTCCCAGAGGACCTTCTGGTGCTTCTGGTGCTGCTGGTGCTCCTGGTCTTAAGGGACACCCAGGTCTCCCTGGTCCCTCTGGCCCAGCTGGTTTGGCAGCTAAGGGTGGCCCCGGACCTCAGGGTGAACCTGGAATGCCCGGTGAGCCTGGTTCTGATGGAGAGGCTGGTCCAGCCGGTCCTCCTGGTCCCCCTGGTCCTCCTGGTGAGGTTGTGTATGAGAAGGGGAAGGGAATGGAAATAGCCGAGGTTATGGTCAAGTCTCCCATGTCTGCTTTCACTGCATCTCTGGCCACCCCCTACCCTGCTGCTGGCAGCCCCATTAAATTTGACCAGATTGTTTACAATGCTGAGAGTCACTATGACCCTGATACCGGCATCTTCACTTGCCAGGTTCCTGGAGTTTACTACTTCTCCTACAGCATCCATGTCAATGGAGCTCATGCCCTGGTGGCTCTGTACAAGAATGGCCAGCCTGTTATGTTCACTTATGATGAGTACAACAAGGGCTTCCTGGACCAGATGTCCGGTAGTGCCGTCCTCTTGCTCGATGAGCAGGACACAGTCTACGTCCAGATCCCCGATGATGAGGCCAATGGCGTCTTCGCTGCCGAGAATGTCCACTGCTCTTTCTCTGGGTTCCTCATTGCTTCAACGTGATACGTTGATACAGTAGCTCCCAAAAGTCAACCAACTAAATTTGCAATCTATTTCTCAAACTAAAGTAAACTCCCTGTTCATTTTTTCCTCAACCAAACAGACAGGCAGTTCACCCTTCTTTGAGGAATAGTAGCATTGCGACTTGAAAACTACAAGAAATAGGTGCTTAGAAGAAGGAAAACTAATTTATGAAAACAGGAGATCAGGGATGGGGGAAGCAATCCACAAAGATACCAGTGAGCTTTTGTAATGGAGACAGCATGTGAAATTGAGGTGTTATAACTGTGTTGTGTCCTGACTCTTTCTTTTTCCACTCTGTTCCTTTTATACTGACTTCAACTGGTGATTCTTAATTGTTTGTTTGTTTTTTTTGTTTGTTTTTGTACCTGCTTGTTTTTGTTTGGGTGACCAATAATCTTAAGTAAACAAATACTTTCTGTGCAACATGTTGTAACTGTTATCCTTGTATGTGACTTGAATATTGTGAAATGGTAATGGTCAAATTGACCATACTAATGAAATAAGTCACCAGAATACTGTCATTCAAACACAAACTTCCAGCAACATGGTTATATACCCGAACATGCATTATGTCGTGTAAAGCATAATGACCAAAATAAAGGTGTCTAAACAAATGTTTTGTCTCAGAAGCTCTTTTTGAATCGGGTAAAAATGATTTTCAATGCATAATGCACATTATACCTTATTACTAAAAAAAAAGTTTTAAAAAATCCATGCTCCACTGGGGTCAGGGGTCAACAACAGGGTATCATCCATTTGGCCTGGTAAAGATTCTGTGTCTCAAGCACTTAAAAAAACTCATCTGTTACAACAGTATGTTCCGACCAAGTAAATTTATTGGACAAGAGGCATTTCATAAATGCTGATATAGAGTATAACAGCACTGAGACGTTGTACTACATGTACCACACAGGTTAATTAATGTTAAAGCTCACAGTCCTTGTCTACAGTAATCAAGCTGGTACCTCAGAATTAAATAGGCCACAAGAGTCTGTGAAGGTTCTCAGTCATCCCGGTCATGGTAATTCTAAGCTTAATCCACAAGGCAACTGAACTTGGTTGAAGTTCTTGAAGACGTTTCACCTCTCATCCGAAAGGCCTCCTCAGGTCTAAACTGACTGGTGTGCGGAGTTAGAAATATAAGCCTCTATAGGTAAAGGTACCTAGAGAGGCTTCAACCAACTTCAACCAAGTCCAGATGCCTTTTGGATTAAGCTTGGAATAGGCCACAAAAGCCACTGCATACTCTTACATCAATAATTGCATGATAAATGGGAACATACCAATAAACGCACACAAGACAAAGAGGCTGGTTTGCAGTAAATGGTAAACACCAAGTAGCAAGTTTGCAGCAGAATGTTTGTGTTTGGAAACTGTCCAGTTTCAGTAAAGTTGCGAAACTAGTTCAGTTGGCAGAAAAAAATGAATGGTATATGGCGCTTGTAGAACTGTTGTATAACAGCTATATCACACTGGAGATTGTGCTGTTATACTGAATATCAGCACGGCTGTGAGCATCTTCAACTAAACTCCCCCTTGTGTGATATCGCTTAAATTAAAAAGATAGTTTGGATGTTTGTACGATGTAACATGTTAGCATAAGCTAACATAGCCACATAGAGCAAGCACAGAATGGTATAGCATATACTGAAAGGTCATGCAGATTATTCACACTAGTCTCTATTAGATCTATAATTCAGATCCTTTTTGTAATTTAAAACATTTTATTTTAAGTTTTAAGTAAATGTATTTGCCATCTTGAGTCCAGATTTGTCAAAAAATAGTGTCCGATGAGTGTAGGACTGTAAGGTTAACAGTCCCATAACATTTTAAATGGAAGAAGTCATCGTATTTTATCGACCGATCTGTGTTTTGTATGCAGGATCTACATCTACGAGGTAAGCAGTTACGTTATCAGTCCAATAAATGTGGGAAGTATAAGTCTAAAATAACCTTTAACAGAAAGTACATGAGTAAATGTACTTATGTATTTCACTCCACAGGTCTCTGTATAGACGCTTTGATGGACAAAGACCATAAAGTTTGAATTTCTCCCCACTGGTCGCCTGCTTGGCAACCTAAGTTTACAAAAGCTACTCTACCATGCAAGTCTGAATGTGGGTGTACTGAAAATAGTCAGCATGTGGGATGGGGGACAGGCATGGTCCTCTGGCAGGGCAGCAGCTGTTTGATCTTCCCTGGGAGAGGCAGAGCTGGACGGTGGTTAGGTGAGAGGCCCGAGGGACAGGAGAGAGGAAGCTGGTTGGAGGAAACCGCCAGGGGATTGCCATCTGAGGGGACGGCCATTCGGAGACGGCCTGCGGTTGGTGGACGAGGTGGGACAGACAGGAACACAAACGGAGCGCTGCACTCCGTCGTCCCCACAAGCCACACTCCTAAATATATGCTGCACTTGAAGGAATATTTTTCACTTTAGTTTTTTAACACGTGTTTTTATTTGCGTGTATCCATACTCTTGTGTATCAATTTGTCTAAAAAGAAGCGAACAAAGAAAGAAATGAGGACAAATTGAGGAGGATGGAGAGTGGTTTGTGGCCCGATGGGATACTTTATGGTTATAAACTGCACGTGAAGCACACCAAGGGCCAAAATGACCAGGACGGACATGCAGACCAGGACGCAGAAATAGAAATATTATGTGTAAAACACACCCTTCTTGCGGTGGCCAAAACCGCAGTACAGAGGGTTAAACTCGGTTAAAGGAAATAGATGGTTTGAATTCAGCTTTGGGTACAGCTGTGGGTGGCTAAAACACCCTGAAGACTTTTGCAGAAAACCTTTCTACTCTTAAAAAGACACTTGGGGTTTTTTACGGGGCTTGGGGTTTCGTCGAAGGAATCCAAACATGTTGACAGCAAGCACAGGCATCAGCCGATCTGTGCTGCAGTTGTTTGCTTCAGATACTAAAACTCTAGACGTTGTAAAAATATTTGTTTCAAACACTATCATTTAGGTCGCAAAACCTGCGCTCTGTCATTGAATCAAACACAACTTACCTCGAACCTCATCACATAATTACATTGCGGCTGTTCCCAGAGTAAGTCAGTCATTTCCTAAAAATACTGCAGGGCGGCGAGTACATCTCGTTTTTGTCTTATAAGCAAATGAGGCTGCTTTAGAGAAAGGCGGACGCGTGTGATAATCACACACATTTCAAGATGTGCTGAAAGGAGCCTCAATTAGTAAAGCAGCTGTTCGTCCATCACTTCTGCTCCAATTTGAACTCTAATTGTGAAAATGTATGTACTCTGAAAAAGATGCTTAAGAATTTACTTTACTCCAACTGATTAGTCTCAAATGTGAGATGTTACATCTTAATTATAGATATAGGTATTCCATATAAAGCTCACTTCTTAATGCGTTGCACTTGTGACTGATGGAAGCTCCTAGATTATTGCCATGACGCAACACACGAGGGTGCTGTAGAGCACCGTATCAGCGTTACCATTTCATCCTTCAATATCTCAGTCAGATATTAATAAGATGGATCTTAAATGAGTAGTGTTAGTGCTATGTTCAGTATCAGGAGCAATAGATATTCAGAATCTTGTCCAATACTACTGACACTTTAACTGCCACCTTTACCTCCTGTCTACTTTAGCAGAGGACTGTTGTAATATCGTTTTTCTTTTAGGCACCGTCTCTTTTGCATTAACCCATAAACTTTATATTTTCACTTATATTAGAGTTGTTTTTCATACTTCTCTAATGTTGTAGTGTATTTGGAGCTATCTGTCACTATAATTTCCTTCGGGATTAATACAGCTCTCTTATCTTATTTAATACATATTTATATATTCTTCATCAGTGCTCATAGAAAATACATAGAGCACCTAATCAATGTTGTTGTTAATGTCTAATAATGACTTACGTGAATCCTCCTTACATCCAAAGATGTTCAAAGATTGCATCCCTAACTGGGACTGTGTGTTTTCTGGTGTTGTGCGGTGCGGCAGTGATCACAGCTCGACGCAGAGTTTGCTTAAAACATCTCCCAATTTTATTCAATCTTACAAATGGTGAAAAACAAGAAAACTTCATTTACAATGGGTAATCTGTTAAAAACTTCAGTCATTTAGGTACATCTCAGTCATAAAACCAGTAATATCAAAGTCTATACAACGTGCATTACTACAGAGTTTGAAATGGTGGGATCTAACAATGGGAAGTGATGAGCACCTACAGTTAACTAAATCTAGATCATTCAGGAATGGTTGTGTCCACAGGAGCATTGACTTTTAAAGAGTTGTAAACAACTGCACTGCAAAGACAACATTTAAGACTTGGTTTAGGACTTTCCCTTTAAATATCACAATGTGTCAATTCTTGCAGACACAGCTTTAGCTGCTACATCCAATTGCCCAGCACCAAATACTAGGATAAAATATGTCGAATTCAGGTTAGTGTCAACACAGTCATGGTTTCATGTAGAAAAACATTCACACTCACATTCGCACCTTCACACTCACCCACGTCACAAATGCAAGCACCAATGAGCAGTGAGGAAGCAGCACACTCTCCAGTACACCTCCTGTCCATCACTGCCAAGGACGTTGCAGTCATTATGGATGAGATGGTTGCAGAATAGTAAACAAACACCAACAAAAAAACATGAACAAAAAAAATCCCTGGTTTTAGACAAGTCCTCGCATTTCCTTCACACGGGCTCCATCGCCTCCTTCATTTCGGCGTCTCGTTCAGCAGGATTACTCAGCGGCGGCCTCTGGGCTGGCTGCCGTCTCGGGCTCAGTAGGTGAAGCTTCAGCTGGTTTCTCCTCCCCGCCTGCTGCTGCCGGTTCCTCTGCCTTCACCTCCTCCACAGCTTTCGGCTCCTCGGCTGCTGCCTCCTTGGCTCCCTCAGCAGCCTCGGCTGGTTTGGCCTCCTCAGCTGGTGCTTCCTCAGTAGCAGCCTTCTCTCCTTCAGCCGGTTTCTCCTCTCCCTCTGCCGCGGCTGCTGCTCCCTCCTCTGCAGTCTCCTCAGACTCCTTCTTGGTCTTCTTAAAGGAGAAGCCGCTGAGCTTGAAGGAGGGTTTCTTGAAGGAGAAACGCTTTTTCTTCTGCTTGCCGTCCTCACTGGTGGATGGAGTGCCTTCCTCCGCCTTGGCAGAAGCTTCTCCGTTTGTGGCGGCGGGCTCCTTCTCTCCATTGGCCTCAGCTGCCTCTACTTTCTCGCCTTCTTCTTTTGGCGCCTCCTCAGTAGGAGTGCTGCCGTTGGCCTGAACATCAGCTTTGTTGGCCTCCTCTGCAGCTGGAGAGGCATCCCCATTGGTCTTGGCATGGCCATTCTCCTGGAAAAAAACAGAATTGAAAGGTCATTTTTCAAATATGCACATCACCAAGCTATTCAGATTAAAAAGGGATTTTTTTTGGCCTCTTTATTGTCTGTAATCGTGCATCTGAGGTAATCACTGGCCTACATATGAACATGTGGCTGCAAGACTAGCCCATGAAAAATCTGGCGTGCTGTGGTATTTAATCAAATTCAGCCACTGGTAGCAACCAATAGGAAAATAGTCCTAAAACTGCAGCAACATCTGTTACTAGGAGAGTGACGACAGATCTGTGGCTTTCAGCAGTAGGCTAGCTGGTGAGACTGCAGTACCGTCGGCCTCCGCCAGGTGGAGTTCAGTACCGAGTCTGGATACTAGAGGAATTTAGGGATATTTTTCTCCGTCTTTTAACGACATTTTTCCTCAATTAATGTGTTTTATTAAGAAAAAATATATTTTCCATATCCCACTTTCTGTGCTTTAAATAATGTGTTGATTTTGTTGGTTCTGTGTGTGCACAAACATGGCTCCTTGCTTGGACCTGGCAACAAAGGCGTGGTGGTATCGTTTTTTAAAATGGCCATGCCACCACCAGTGAGAGCGGCCGCAAACCCCGTTGCACATTTTTCCACCAAATGAATTAAAGTGCCACCAAGATTTGAAGGATGAAACCTTGAGCTGATTGAGCAAAGATTAAAATACATCGAAAATTCAATTTAAAACCTGTATTTAAAATCAATCAGATTAGTTCTGCAGCCTTGTCTCATTCATATTCAAAAGATGGGTTTAAAATATACATGTAGAAATGTAAAGCATTTTTACAGCCTCCATCTAAAACAATGTTTCTATGCAAAAAAAAAAAGCCATAAAATTCTAAGAATTCACTCGCCGGTGAAATGAATACATGTGGCCACTTTCCCTGGAAGCCGGTGAGCGTGGGGATGCGCTACAGGGAACAAGGAGCACGCCATTGACGCAACACATTGCTAAAATAAGACAAAACCCCGCACAAGCGTTTAAGACTTAAATAATTAAAATGCATTTTACCTGTCCGTTTGTCTTCGCTGCAACAGCTGCACCTTCTGCTGGTTTTTCAACCGCAGCTTCCTCCTTTCCAGCGGTTTTGGAGATTTGTGCTCCCATGCTTTTGGTACAACAAAGGAACCCAACCGATCAAAATGAATGAACAAAGACCGCAAGCTTCCTCCCAAAATGTCTAGTCAAACGCCGACACCTCCTTTACCAACCGAAGCCGAGGAATCAACCCGAAACCGAAGTGACCGCAAAGGGACGTGTGAGAGCTTGCAAAAAATGTGGCAAAAGATGCAAAAGAAACGCGAATTCTTTCAATTTTTTCTCGAGCGGAGTTTGTAAATGGAGAAATTGGCCCCGCCGCAAATGAGATGCGGAGTACAACGCCCAAGTCCGCTGATGAATGGGCGCCGGGGCTATGACGACACAGCCGCCCCGTCTCCACCAATCACAAGTCCCTAATCCAACGAGGAGGGGGTGTCATGGAGTCGGGGGGCTATGGACAATAGGGGAGCACAACAACATGGCCAACAACTTGTTTTTAAAATTCACTTTGGTAAGCGAGAACTTGATTTTACTTCTGACTGAAATGACGACAGAGAGTTCCTACAGCTTTATGAGGGCTGACATGGTCAGCTGGACACTGATTTCAAGGCGAGAAACCTTTGATAAGAAGGCAAATACGTCAACAAACAATACCTTTAAAGCTACTGTGAGGAGTTTTTTGCTGGTTATGAAATAGACTGAAATTAATTCTGATTACTCTTTATGACCTACAAAAGCAAACCAGCCCATTAACGACAACATTGACTATTTATATTGAGTGATTTTTAATGCCTGAAACTGCTGGCGGTGGTGTCACAGGAAGTGATTGACTGCATGCTGCCTTTGTTTACATTTTCTACTGCAAAAATTCACAGTGAGTGATACATATGAGTGTTAAAAAAAAGCAGGATGAGATATTTTGTTAAAAAACAACCATTAAGCATTTACTGGACAAAATCGGAAAATAAATATGAGGTATGGTTTTGTCCACAGGGCGCACCATAATCCTCACAGGAGTTTAAAAATAGATGCTCACTGCTACAAAATGGCTAACACTTTGCCATTTATTAGCATTGTTTTTAAAGATATTTAGTAGGCTACTATATAATTCTCTTCATTGTCAGATATGGCCAATCTTTTATGTCAATATCAAGAAAGTGCTATCTACAAGAGCAGAAACAAGCCTTCTTGTAATTAGTGTTGTGACATTTGCGAACGATCTGATTCTTTTGAACAACTCTTTAGTGCAAACGACGGGAACCGAGTCATAGAGCCGTTCTTTTTTAGTCGCTGCGTGCCCTAGATCCACTCCCCTTTAATGCCGAATTACCACAGGCAGCTTTTTTCAACTGCAACTCCGCTATACTAGGTCAGGTGCAGCGAAATCATGTCACCACAACATAGTGCCGATGGTGAGCAACATCATAACCCTTCGCCAACTTTCTTTTTGGTTTTTTTGTTGACATCTCTGTAGTCATACAGAGTTGTATCATAAATCATTGGCAAATCAATGACGTTGATTAATTGTTCCTACATTATTCCGCTGTTCCCTTTTAAATTTTGAATCTGCAGAATTTTAAATATGCGTGTGTTGACATGGGACAATAGAGTGCAGGCCACTCTCTCACCTCAGATCTTATGGCTCCGTTCCTTTCCTGGAGCCGTTCAAAAGCCATAAGATCCGACTCCCTTCAAAGAGCCTTATTCCCAACGCTAGTAATTATTTGAATGCTGTAATATATGATAGCCTATATATCCTGCAACATTACTGCACATTTTTATAGATTGTAAGACATATCTCAGTTAAATGCATATATAGATAGACAGCAGAAGACTGCAGCAAATGGGGTCAAAGGGGTTGTTTATCATGACCTATAAACTAATGCAGTTGTCTGAAAACAACAGCATGTTTTGGACAGCTGAGCTGAGAAAGCCCTGCTCAGCTGGTCTCATGTTATATCATCATCACCCTCCTGACATATGCCTCGATCAGTAAACAGACGTCCCCTGTACAACTATAAGCCCCTGTACCCACAACTTCCCTCATCCCTCTTCTTGCATAATAGCGTCTTGTCTGCCTGTTGCAGCTGGAGCATCCCACTGACCCAGATATAATGAGAGTTTACGGCCCTCTGCTCCGGCAGCCTGCGCTGCTCTGACTCCACCACCAGCCACAAGTCTCCTCTCCCTGCCATCACTGCATGACCCACATCTCCATGGTTACCGGTCCAAAATGGCTCCGAGGAGGAGAGGCTGCATGCAGCGATCTTGACTCCTGGTCATGGAGAATAAAATAGGGTGAGAGTGAGTTCAAAACTAAGCAGCGCAGACGACAGTTTGAGGATTAGATCAGACGTCTTTCAGCCACCCTCCCTTCATCAGGCTAACTAGGCCACGCTCATTGTTGTGATATTCTGATTACATGCAAAGCTGTGATTATTATGGTCTGCTGCCATGAATATGTAGACCAGGGGACAAAGCCTGCAGGGCATGAAGTGTTTTCAACAGCACCCTGCAACCCAGACATTCAGACATAAAGACTTCAGCTGTCAGGAAGATGCTGTATCACGTCTGTATATATGCAGGGCGAAGTGTGTATGCGTGTGCAAGCTTAATTTGCTGAACTATCGCACACAGCACAGTCTGAACGGTGAAAAAAGCACAAATCAACACTCAAGTCTTTAGCATGTGAAAAGTATTCTTTTAGTATTTTCACAATAAATCATGCGATGCCTAATTTTAGAAATTATTAACGATCCCATTAATTCTCTCTCTCTTCCAAACCAGTGATTTGTTCATTTATGAAGAATGTCATTAAATTAAAACTTTAATTTCTAGATGGTTCCAGTCTAGTCTGTCTATCATCCGCTGCTATTATTAAAACATTTTTTTAGCATGGCTGCGCTAAAGATATAAAATGAAAGTGTTCCGTATGGTGAAAAAGCTCCAAATTAAAAGAGAGATAACAGTGTTTAAAAAGCTGAACTAACATGAATGAGGAAGAATTTTGATCATTAATTAATTGATTGAGTCAGCCGAACAAAATGTTAATTATTTAAGCTTATTCAATCCACTGTATGAATTTGCCAGATAACTTTGTATGTAATGTGTTTTCTTGCTCTTGAGTAGCTTATTCAGTGAACCAAATAGACCTGGAGTGCATGTTTGGTCTCTTGCAGGCTGAACAGCTGCAACACTTGACGATTGTTAAGTGACTCGGGGGTCAGAGGTCAACATTGTGTTTCATAATTACATTCCTGCGCAGGTTTAAATCGCTGCAAATCCTTGTAAAGAATCAAAAAGGTTAAGATAGTACTTTATTGATCCCCAGAGGGGCAATTCAATTCAATCTGGGTTAGGATTGTTTCCTACAGTACATGTTGCATTTTGCACACACAAAATTCCCACTCAGTGCCTGAATGTTGCTGATGTTTTGATTAACACAGAAGGAGACATTGTTTTACAAATATGGCTGTTTGGAAGCTTCTGGCTATCACACATATCAACCAAAATAAGATGCTTCTTTGTGCCTAATCAAAGGTCTTGCTTTACTCTGCTGTTATCCGTTGACCATGAAGGTAATTGTAAAAGTAGTTTAAATTCCAACAAGAAAAAAGCCTGATTTTAGTTTAACCAAATCTAATCCATTAAAACCAACATGTGATTTTTGTTTAATACATCATAATTAAAAATGTGAGCCTAATTAAATTGTCTTTCTCTGCAAAGGGGATGTATGAACTCTGTTTCTAGTTCACATTTAACGACTGAGACTGTAGAGAGAGCTCTGATCACTTGAACAAACACAGACAATCTGCCAACCTTGCCCTGTTTTTCAGTCACTCCACAGACGAGGAGGGGTCCCCGATACACATTGTAATCTGTTATTGGAGGAAAGAGGTGTCAATCAACGCGCTTGGTCGTTGTGGATCCGCATCAGGCGTACGCAATCACAGCTACGTCAAGACGTACACAGATAACCGGAAAACAAAACAGTGTGAGCATATCAAAATAAAAAAACACAAATGTATGTATTTAAAAAAAACAAATGATTGGGTGCATTAAAAATAATCCTTCGTGTACTGAAGCCAAACAATTACTATCTTAGACAATTGTTTTATAAAATTGTATTATGTTTCATTCAAAACTAATGTTGATAGTTAGATAGATAGATAGTTTATTTATCCCGAGGGAAATTTAGGCATCCAAGACATATAACATCACACATCTGACACCCCCCCAACCCCCCCACCCCCCCAAGCCCGTAAGAAAATAATAAAATTTGAGACAAAATAAAAGAAAAATAGAAAAAAAATAAAGGCCATTTAAATTAAAACTAAACACTGCAACATTGGCTATTGAAATTACAACTCTACACTGCAACATTGGATAGTGGCTATATGGAGGTAATTTCTATCTTATTTGTTTCGTTGTACCTTGCGATGACATGTTCTAGTCTACTGCGCGAATCAGCTTTATTTTGACAGGATTAACCGGAAGCTGTGTTTGTTGTTGTTGTAATCTTGACGCTGGTGGCCATCGTCATCATCTGTACGCACGGCGGCGACAGGAGCTCCTGAATCGGCAGGGACGGCTATCCCACCGCTATTCCCCCTCAATGCGAAGAAAAACAGGAAAAGAGAGTGCAAATTGTCGGCGACTTCCCCTAACGAAAGCCCCTCTGGAAACTCCGATGGATTAGTCTGTTTTTTTCTCCGGTAAGCACGCTTATTTCTCCTCCTGTGTTGAATTTCAATTGGTGCACCCGCCTTGTCCCCTATTCTGCGCTGTGGACTGCGAGATGAATTCATCTCCGGAGAGAGGGAGCAGAGGAGATAAATAACACACTATGTCGAGCTGGCATTTACTCCTTTTATCTGCAGATGTTGGTGCATATTTGACGGGTAACTTCGCCCTCAGAAGGAGAAGAAAACAGAGAGAATGGTGTTGGTGGTTTTGTAATTGTGCATGATGTTTTGCAGTGCTGTGATTGTGGAGAGGGGGCTCCTCTTGTGTTGCAGCAGTAGCAGCGATGGATGCGCTGCAGAGCAGAGCTGACCACTGAGGCCATGAACACACATGATAAACGCCACAACGGCCTGCAGACAGCCTCATATTGATTCACCCCAAAATAATTGTCATATGCTGTAGGCTAATTGCATTGCCACCTCGTTAAATATCCAATTATAGCTGTCCTAATCGGGTTATCTGATGTTTGTGGAGGTGCAGCCATCCATCTTGTTGGCAAACACCGGGGAGGATAGTGTGCAGCTAAAGCATCAGTTGTGTCCATGTGTGATAAGTTAGGCAGCAGTTGGTTTGCTAACGTGCACCGGGCACCCTGAAGCTCTTATTTAGCCTGTTTAGCTAGTCATTGGTCCATGAGAGACTACTACGTTGGAGTGCGTGATATGTATGAATAGAGGGATTGCATATTAAGGTTCATGGACCATGTACATTTCTCCCCAGGCCTCTCTGTCCATACAGCTGATCAGACATACTGGCACACAAGCTTCTAGTGCAGGTGAAAGAAATGTCGTCACAAAGTAACGTGTTCATTTACAAGATATCTCGTATGAATTTGCCTTTTTGTGTCAGTCAACAGATGTCCCACAAACAGTACTATGCATGTATAGGCTGCAGTTGATTATTTATTATTCGGAGATGCGACGATTAGTTGATTAATCGTTAAGTTCGTCAAACTAAATTAATCAGCGACTATTTTGAGCCAGAAGCCAAACTTTTAAATGTTTCAACTTCAATCAATCAAAATGACATGTAGTTGTGCATGTTTTCAAATGTTTTACAGACTAATGCAGACTAAATGTTTGGTTAAACAGATATCAGAAAAGGTGCGTTCAATGTCTTGTGTAAAAAAAAAAGTAGCTCCTAACACGAAGATGTTCAGTTTATGATGAAGTAGCAAATTGTCAGATTAAGGAAACCTGCACCAGAGAAAACTGACCTCTATATGTAAAGTACTCATACAATATATAGTGTGTGCCTCTGTTTGTACTGTATATCAACCATGTGTTACTTAGATCTACCAGAAAACTTCCAACCTCCACCACTGCAGACCCACCACATCATTATTTCCAGTGCATTCTTACATCGAACATTACCCTCCACTGGCACCGCACGTGGAAAGACCCACTTAAACCCTGAGTGCGGACTGACAGGCAGAAGAAGTTAATGTTTTTCTTAATTTTCTCTCCCTCCTCGTCCACTAGGCCCAAATCTCAGTGTCTGAATGGACGTTTCACAATGGGGCTCAGTGATTTAACAACATGACTCAACATACTCCACTGTGGACATTGTGACACCAAAGCACAGTTAGGCTTAAACCCACACGTAAGTACTGTATGAAGCTCAGCTGTGGGTTTTATAACGAGCTCATTCAGTAAGTGAAGAACGCTTTGAAAGCCGTAACACTGCGTTTCATTGTGCTCATAATCTTGTAGCAGAGTGAAATGTGGCCATTGTCTTGTTGTCGATACACTGAATGAACTCAGTTGTCCGACACAAGCAAATATTGTAACTATCCAGAGAATGGCAGCCATAAGGAGGAGACTGTCAGAGCTGTACCAAATTCAGTGAACACAACGGCGAGTTTCATCGCATTCAAATCTGAACACAACTGCAAAGGATCCTCTTTTCTGTCTGAATGAACAGAGTTTTATTTTATGAGTTCAATAAGGTCGCAGCGAGTGCGACTTCAGTAGGAGGGGTGTGGGAGGTTTGACCTTGTTTTGTGACATGTTAATGATCTGAGCGTAAAGAGACCCCACACTTCAAATCAGACAGAGCTGACTTGTTAAAGGCTGCACTGACTGTGTTCAGGAGATATTTGTCATCCATTGGGGTGACATTAAGAAGGCTCTCGTAGCTGATGTGACCAGATGATCACCGTTTGTAAGTCCAATTTAAAGGTTAAAATGATCATCTAGAAGATTTTCATTTAAATAAATGTCTGTTAAGTCACTATCTGTTGCTGAATGAGGTAACACAATGGTGACTGAGCCTATGGCCCACTGATGAAAGCCTTTGCATTTGCAGTATTACAGACTGGGTGTCTGTGGCGACATTCGCGGAAAAAAATCACAAGCGGCGCCCAGTTAGTGACGCGTTTTCCATCAGCCAGCAGTGATTGGTCTGCCAGAGAGGGTAGGCGGAGCTAAACGGCTGCTTTTCCAGTCTTGCGAGTAAACGGTAATCTACTTTGGCTGAACAAACAAAGAAAAGATCGATGACTACAGATACAACTTCAAAGAAAAAGAAACAAATTCGACGCTCAGATGAAGGCAAACAGTCTAACAAGGAAAGCGAACGTCAGCGAGGAATATCAAGAGTTACAACCGGAGCCAACGGTGGACGTCTGGTTATCTTGGACGTATGCGCCCACAATTACCTTTTATCGCCATAAGTTTCCGCCAAACACAACGAAACTGAGGACTTGGAGATTATGTCTTTAAACCAAGTATTTTATCTTCATAAAAGCCCTTTTACGGACAGCTGTTGCAAATTAGTATTCACTATAAACTCTATGATTCTTGCCTCCAAAAGCTGTTTACTGTCCCTTATCTGCCCCCCAGGAATTAATATAAATAATGATGTTTTATTGATCAATCTTAAGAACAAGGCTGCCACTAACCAATATTTGCCTTCATGAATCTGCGGGTTGCATTTTGGATTCATAGAATAATGGTTTAGTCCATGAAATGTCAAATAATAATCATGTGTTTCCATTAACATTTTCCAACATACCAAGGTCGTATCCTGAAATGTCTTTTTCCTGTCCCAAAGCCAAAGACATCTAATTTCACAAGTGATGTAAAACAGACAACAGCCCATCGTCCCATTTGAGAAACAGTAATCACAGAATGTAAAACAATGATTAATCAACTAATTGATTAATCAAATCAACATTTCAGCTCTACAGTGAATCCAAACTATCGCTGTCGATTATTTCAGTCCACACAGTAATTTTTCAGACGGCACATCTGTGCGTTTCTCAGGCCGACTGACTGTCTCCTGTTTAATCCATCAGTCACGCCGCGTGACCCTGACATGTCTGTCCTTTTAATTCACTATATTGATCGGCCAGCTTTGCTATAAATGGCTGAGGATTCATTATGGCTCCCGGTTCTCACTGTAGATGATTAACACTTGTGCCTGTATGGCTTCAAAATAAAAGCTGTCAAATCAGGAAATGAATTTCCAGTGGAGCCGAGCAGTTGTGACAGATGTAGTAGCTCTGACCCTGCCCTGTTACTTTGTGTTCAGATAATTCCCCTGCACTTTCTGATGTGAAAGAATCTTACAGCAGAGTTAATAATACAGTTCAACAGATCTGAGCGGACATCAAAGTCAGATTCAGACCGCATCTTGATCCAATCAGGATGAGGAGCTTTAATTTGATGCTCCTGTCAGTCTGAGTTTTTGTGCAAAAGTCACGTCTCTTTCCTCATCTCTTCCTTTTGTTGTAAACTGTTACAACACAACACATAGCTGCAATCTCACCCCCACTGGACCTTCCTTATCACGCCAGCGAGGTCCTCTCGGAGGCAAGCTGTTCATTTGGGTCTGAAAATAGCGTGATGAGCGTTCTCGCAGGCTGAGGTGGTCATGCGATACCCAGGCAGTGCCACGAAAAGAAACAACCCTGCGGCTACGATGCCATCATCTGCTTTTTTTTTTCGGGGAGGGAGTTTGAGCACGGAGCAGTGTTGTTGTCTGTGTGTCCCTGAGAAATCCTTCTGTTACATTGCTTTGTCTTGACATTTTGATATGATCCACAGTGTTGATTCACGCGTGTAATTGAATAACAGAAAGGAGTCATCCCTTACATCTGAAATCATGTGATGAACGCTCTTATTGTGAAAATGTGATAAATCTGCCTGTTGCTGGCGAATGCACTTGAGCTCAACTTAATAAATCTAAATTACTGTCTCATTCAGCAATTTACGCTACGACACAACGTGCACACAAACACCACTCATATGCAAATGTTTACTAAGCCAACACGCTGCCAGAAGAACACAACCACAAAGGGAACATGTGTATATAAAGAATACAAGATGGCCTAGTTTCTGTGCAGCAGGACGCAAACAGACATGTTAAAGCTGTGGTAGTCCCCGGCCTTTTTTACTTCAAGAGCAGATTTTTTTATAATCCCCAACAGGCAGCACGGCGACGTGAGATCTCCCCTCATTTACTCTGATCCCTGCAGGAGTGGAAGCTATTTCAATCACTGCAGTTCAAGAGAGAACCCTGCAGAAAGCAGACTTCACCTGTGTTAGCTCTGTCGGCTCTGATGATATTAAGGTGTCAAAGATTTATGTTGCTAAGCATGTTTTCATCAAGCTGGCGACTCATTTGCGCTGGATTGTGTGTCATATCGCCAAATCTCTGCTTGATTGTAGAATTGCAGCCTTTTTATTATCATTTTTTTAGCCTATTAAGAGACAGGAAATTGTGTAAATGCCTCTCGCAGTATCCCAGAGCCCATAGAAATGTCTTTTAATTGCTTGTTTTTGTCCAAACACCCAAGAAAAACAACATTTATGAAGTGCCATTATGATAGTTAACAGACTTCTTATTCCTACTGTTTTGGAGAGGCTTGTGCATTCCCCCTTAAATGGAATTTGCAGGCTTTTAAGCTGGATTTTTACCTTAAATATACCTGCTCCACTCGGGAAAGAGAGTGTTGTAAATACCCGAAGATGGGAGATATTAATGTCAAGGAGGATTATTTGTTATATTCAGGATCACCAGAGAATCAGCAGCCATCCTCCTCCTCCTCCAGTCTGTGGTCCAGCTTTGGTCTGGACGTATACTGTAATGCTACCGCGGGCTTGTTCCTTTCTGGGTATTTAATTGGGTTTTATTGGCAGTAGTAAATCACAGTGATCTGCTTCTCTCTGCAGAGGCTTCAGTCTTGTGTTAGTTAAGCATGTGGAGCAAATGTAGGAGTGTGGATAATGTGGAGAGGCTTTCTATTCTTCCTTGTACCTGTGGGCTGCAGGTAACGCAGGAGAGATAGGCCATGTGTTTGTCTGCATCACAAAATAGCTCTTTCTTATTACTGCAGCTTGGTGACAGTGGAGGCGGCATAATATGATGCATAATATGCTTTCTGCTAGCTGTCTGTCATACTGTAAAGAGCCTTGTTTAAGATAGTTTCTAGCTCAAGCATCAGGTCCACAAATCAGTCCATTTAAGTACACTGATACTGATGTGACTACAACAACTGCAACTAAACACTGTACTTATTATGCTAATTTCAAGCTTCATATTTCACTCTGTGATACCTGTGAAGTAGCTTAGCATAAATGTACAGTTAAAAGTCATCATGTTTCTCACACTGGTGCTCTGTGCAGGCCCTCACGCAGCCTCTGCCTGAAACGACTCAGTCAGCTCTGTCCCTTTAAGAAACCCCGCCCCTACAAGCCCACTTTCTTCTGATTGGCCAGCTCTCCAGAGTCTGCTGAGGCTGAGACTTTGTGACGTCACAAAGTGCAGCGTGTAGAAAAAAACTGTGTGGAACCTGGCGTTCACAGCGACTGAGCTGAGAAGCTGGGGATTACTCCAACATACTTTTACCTACAGATTTGAAACTTCACCCACCTTTAGTCTGGACATCCAACATTGTAACATTCTATATATATTAAAATGTGAAACAGCATAATACCCCCTCTTTAACTTTTCCTGTACCCTGTTGAAGTACTTGCAGTCGGCAGTAAGTGACACATCTGTTTGCACTTTTTGTTGTTGTAGGCTTTGAGGTTTCTTGCTAGTAAATGTAAAACAGGGCCTGAAAGAATTTGGTCATATACTCTGTAGCGTCCCAGCTAACCATTAAGCTCCAGTGTCCTCCAGCACAGTTGGACTTACAAACTAGTTTCACTTTGAAAAGATCATTCTGAGACATTTTTTTAAGCTTCATTAAAGCAATGATTGATCATTTAGTCTGAGGAAAATGGCCATCACAACTTCTCCAAGAGCCCATGGTGGTGACAGCTTGAAGTGTCTAGATTTGTCCAACCAAATCTCAAATATGTTTATTATTATGATCGAGGAGAAAGATAACTAGAAGGCTTTGTTCTGATGGTTTTTTCACTTTTCTTGACGTCACTCATTGTCCCTTTTTTGGCAAAAACATTTTTCATATCAGGATAATTTTTCGTCTTTCATTAGATTACGCTCGACAGAAAAGAGGCTCCACCTGTGACCAACCATCCCATTAACTAGGATTTAGCCGAGGTCGAAAGTGGTGCGATAGCTTCCCTCTTCCTCCATCTGCTGTAGCTGTGGGCTTCGCCCCTGGCACCACCTCTCTCCATCCACGGCCACTGAAAACAAGTGTGTTTCCAATTAGCTGCTCCAAAGTCAGCTGGCCGCTAATGCTGATGAAAGACAACAGTGCTGTCAGCGCTCTCTGCCTGGTCCTGTTGAGCCTCCTTAAAGGGGGGGCGCACGGTGGGCCCAAACGTGCATTAGTGAATCTGGGTCTTTAAAGGCTGTTTTTAATTGGCAAAGCAGATTGTCCCACTCATTACAGAGACTGGTTTAGTGAGGCCAAATGCTCCACCAGCCTCCCCCTCCTCTTATGAGCCCAGTGTAGCGTCTCTCTCTGTGCTGTAAACCTATTGATGGGTGTGTGCCTGCTTGTAAAGAAAACAAAAATAAAGGGCATGCCAGCTTGTAAATGCAGTGGCTGGGTGTAAATGCTTCTCACAAGTATGGTGGTGCAATAAGGTGGGAAAGTAAGCCATGATAAGTAGTGCTGTTACACCTTTATGACAAGTTAAGCTGGATTTTCTCAGCATCGACATGTAGACAAATCCCAACAATGATCACTTTACAGCGCAGCTCTGTCACATTACGTCCTGTGTAATAAGTAATGGAGTTTAAAGTATCGTTTTTAATTTCAGCCTAATTGAAAGATTTGTCACACGGCTCTGTTTAACTCTCAGAGGAAACTCTGGAATAATGGAATATTGAATCATAATTTCCCCCATGGAGACGGCTGCGGAGCTATTATTTTACCTACGTGCTAATTTCCTCTCTTTCTCTCTCTCTCTCTCCCCCCACAGAAAGTAGAGAATGGGCTGTGTCCAATGTAAGGATAAAGAAGCAGCAAAACTCACTGATGACCGGGAGACCAGCCTCTCACACAACTCGGGGTACCGCTATGGGTCCGACCCCACGCCGCAGCACTACCCCAGCTTCGGGGTCACCACCATCCCCAACTACAACAACTTCCACAGCGCCGCCTCCCAGGGGGTGACCGTGTTCGGAGGAGTCCACACGTCCTCGCAGTCTGGGACGCTTCGGTCCCGGGGAGGAACAGGTGAGACAGATTAAATCTGTGAATACATGTAAATGTAAACATAGTCTAAGTTTTTTTTTAAGGCTTTAGTTGTTTTAAAAAATATATTTTGTAATGTTTTTTACCCTGCCCAAGGTATACTTTATTAAATTAAACCTTTATTTAATCAGTTTTGTCTGAGATATTCCTCCGCAAAGTAGAACTGGACAAGAATAGTAGCAGCACAGTTTCAACAATAAAGAAGCAAACACATGCAACAGTTTAAATTAAGAACCAAACAATCACATTAAACATTTACACACAGACCGCCTGCACTCAATAGATTTCACCTTGGATTTAAAAAACATTCAGGGTACCTAAGTTGGGAAGTTTAAGGTCTGTCTTTAAATTGTTTCAAGCAGAGAGCTTTCTTTCCCGCTTCAGAGTTTCCGAAAACATTGTGCAATATCCAGAGAACAAAGGATCTGATTTCCATCTTTCAAGTTTAAGAAAAGTAGGTAGAAATTTGACTAGAATTTCTTGGTAAAAAAAACATACCAATGTAAGCGGGAGCCTTCTTGGTTGTGTACAAAAAACGGCGCTTAAATCGACCCCATATTAGATGAACAGTTTTGATTGGCCCGACCTGAATCAGGTCTGATGGAAATCTGTCTGAACGAGAGAGGGGCCAGACGCATCTCCCACAACAAATAAAACATGAGCTTGCAGATTTGTCTCGTTCCCAGGCTGATAAAGACTGGAAACTGGTATGGCTAGCTCTCAAACGCGCTTCTATTTTATATTGTTTCAATCATAAAACAACCGAATAGTAAAAACAAGAAGAAGCCACTTATGTGCTTTCTTGGCTGGCGGCAGTAATGCCCGTAAAGTTTCTGTGCCCAGCTAAAGCCAGACCAGCTGTTCCCTGTCTGTACACAGTCTTTATGCTAACTGGCTTCTGGCGGTAGCTTCATAATCACATGACAGGAATGAGTGTGGTATTGATGTCCTCATCTAACTCTGAGCAAGGAAGCAAATATGTGCTATCTCTAAATGTAGCAGTGTTCCTTTAAGATGAAATATGTTGCTGTTTTCTAACTGGGGTCGATTACAAACAGAACAGTTAAACAGAAATAAAATGCAAGTTGTGAAGCTGTAAACTTCTGTGAGGACCACTCACTGTCTGGCAGCCATCCATTATTTAGCAAACGGCTAATTACAAGGTTATTTTTCTACTTCTTTTTCTCCTGTATTTAAAGCAAATATGTAATTATTCTCCTATGTGTGTTGTTATTGTGTTGCTGTGATGATTTTATGTTGCAGCAGAAGATGAATGTCCACTGGCTTAAACGTAATGAAAAACAGAGTGAGCTAAATGAAAGCTGCTCTTCTCTGAGGAACATCTGACGAGCGTAAAGATCAGACATTGTGCTGAATTGTGTAAATGCGTCTCCGTGGTGGATTCGCTGGCTTTACGCTCCCACACTTAAGATTTTAATGATACATATTATGTGTTGATACATAAATTAACAGAAGCTTCTTGCTTTGATGTCAACTACTAAAGTTTTATTCCCCAGTACAGATAAACACTCTGCATTTGTGGAGTCAGCAGCATCAGCGTGTATGAATAAGACATTACTCCAGGAGGGCAGCACGAAGCAACAGAAAGTACAACACACTCAAAAATCAGTCAAGTAGTCGAGCAGGAACCTCGTCTGAACTCCCTGTAAAGACGTCGACATGTGTGCCTCTGACACAGCGAGCAGTTTTGGTCATTGTTTGTCGTTTCAGAGGTCACGGCATTGACAGGGAAATATGCATGGCTTTTTTCCAGCGCCATAGCTCCGACTGTCCAGGGACGATTCAGATCAAATCAGAAAATGAAATCTTTTTTTTTACGGTTTCAGGCTTATTAAGAGATACAGGGACTCTCGGGCCGCTCCAAATCCTATCAGATAAATTAGATTGGCCTCTGCATTTCTGGAGGATGTTCTGTTTGATTAGACATAAAGTCAGATTTGTTTTTTGTATGCAAAACAAATAACTTAAATGACTGTTAAACCTATAATTATTAAACATTTGTTAATTTTCTTTTTTTAGCCTTTTTGGAATAGCACCCCAAGCTGTTGCTACATCATGAACATGTTAGCATCCTAAACAGTTTTGCTAAAAGCAGACAGTTGGCAATTTACACATCAAGCGGATGCAAACAGTTGGACAAATGTGAGTCCAATATTTACCCACCTTTGACCTCAGTTTTATCACTGAAAATAGCTGCCAGCTGTAACCGTAACAACAATTGCAAGAGCATTAAGAGTGACTCAACGCTGAAGACAAGACGCCCTCAAAGAGCTTTGAAGAGGAACCAGAGTTCAGTGATAACTCTCTGGGAATACATGTAGTCATTGGATGCTCTGTGCAATTGTTATTAAAAAAGGTGCGACTTTAAAATACACCGCGACCCGGCCCCGGATAAGCGGAAGATAATGGATGGATGGAATTAAAATAAAAAAACATTAAATTAACAACATTAAATTACAATAACAACAATGTATTTTTTGAGAAAGGAGAGAAAAAGCTCTAAAAAAATTCTTTACTGTTCCCTAAAAAGTGGAAGCAATTATTAATGAAATGTATTTTATTTTGAAGATCAAGTGAGAGGTCACTTTAACCAAATGAAAAAAAGAGCTTCCTGTTTGAGGTCAGCTATTATCTCTGTTTGGAACGATAAAGACAAGATGACATATGGTTGAGTATATCTGTGAAAAGAATCTGGGGGCATTTTAGGTCTAAGTTGTATCTTGTATTAAGTTTATCAAAGGAAATATCAAACTGTTTTTAAAGTTTCTGAAATAAAGTGGCGGATTCAGCGCTACAAATGTATAAAGAGGACAATGATGCTCTTTGTCGTGAAGTAACTGCTGCTTGTGTGTTTAAAAAACCCAACAATAACAACCATCAAGAACTTCCCCTCATCTAAGCATCACATGCCACTCTGTTTCAGGAGTGACTCTGTTCGTGGCTCTGTATGACTACGAGGCCAGGACCGAGGATGACCTCAGCTTCAGGAAGGGGGAGAGGTTCCAGATCCTTAACAGCACGTAAGTGTGAAAACATCTGCATGACAGAGTGAAAGGGTGGTGGTCGTGTTTTCACTCTCTGTTTTTCGTCCGTTAACGTGAATGCTGACTTTGGAATGAGATGTTGTTTCACAGATGCAGACAAAGGGAGTGGGGACCTCGCGTTAAGACTTGACCTGGTTTCCAAAGTCTGACAGATTTTAAATGATAGCTTTCTGACCGTTTGTATCAAAGCTATAACATTAATAAATGAAAGACTTAGAATATATCTCTATCTATATTCATATTTGCTTTGACATGAGGGAATTGCAGGTTTCATTCCTCTTTAGTAGAGTATTTAATTTTCCTGACTTTTAATGTAAAATGAAGTAAATAAAAACTAAATGGATTTTCTGTACATATTTTTATTTTTCAAAAAAAAGGGTAAAACGTTTATCTAGTTAGTTAGTTTTGCACCAGATGTCAAGTATTTTTTAGCTGTTTTCGCTGTGTGTAAACTTCTGCTTTAGAAGTTCACCCTTAGCCTCGTTTTAATTTGCTAAATGCTAACAAACTGCTGTAGCAACCGGCAGCCACAGTTTAGAGAGAGACTACAAATAAAATATTCCCAGTCTGGAAAGATTTTTCAAAACTTCTTTAGTGGCAAAGAGACATATTTGTGGAAAGGGTTTCAAACTATTCAAAAAGGGGAACAGACTCCTGTGGTGTAAGCACGTCATCGGCTAACTAGCTTACACTCGCAGAGCGCAAGCTAGTAAGGAAAAAGTTCATACCAGACAATTCAAAGTGCCCACACACGGAGGTTCAACCACAGTGGTGACAGCAAACTTTATAATTCTTCTTTTTGGTGTTTACACATTTCTACATACATGGAGAGCTTATTTTTCTACAACTATTGAATTCTGTATACAGCAGTGACGTCAGCAACAGTGTCCTGCTAACGTTAGCTTGCAGGCTAGATGGTGAATCACATTCAGCACATTAAACAGCGTCTGAATTTACCTGCAAAAGCCGTTTAAGTGGTAACAACAATCTGTCTGCCCATTTGTAGGTTACAGCGGAGGGTTATTTACTTTGTCTCTTGATCTTTATGATGTAACACTGGCAGCCTGCCTGCTGCTGTCAATCAAATACAGCCTCAAGACAGCTCAGTGGAAAAGGAGCATATTTGATCATTTCTCAAAGACCTTTTTATACTCCTTTTTAATAACAATAGAAGCTTTTAACATTACATTAAAAAAACATTATTTTTGAGGGGGAAAAGAGATGTGATTTCAGTTGGACTTTAACTAGCTGAATCACTGAAGCTTCAGGGGCCCACGCACTAGAAAGCACTGGTTTGTTTTTCTGTGCTCTCCAGAGATAAGACAGTAAATCTGATGATCCACATCTGAGTGTTTATTTGTGCCTGCATAATGTGTAACTGTTGATTTGATTATCCGTCCATCCTCCATCTCTCTCTCTGTGTCCTGCTCTCCTCAGTGAGGGCGACTGGTGGGAGGCTCGTTCTCTCACTACAGGTGGAACTGGTTACATTCCCAGTAATTACGTCGCTCCGGTGGACTCCATCCAAGCTGAGGAGTGAGTAAAACTTCACTCACACAGAGTTTTATGTCCCAGAGGCATGGCAGCTTCATCAGCAGAGTATCATAAATATTTGAGGGTTCACCTCACTGTTAAATGTAACACAGTGGCACATAAAGGTAGAACAAAAGACAGAATATTTAAAAAACACAACTCTTCATAGTTTCCTTCTTTTTTTTCCTGCAGCTGGTATTTCGGTAAATTAGGGCGAAAGGACGCAGAGAGGCAACTGCTCTCCAACGGCAACGCCAGAGGCACTTTCCTCATCCGTGAGAGTGAAACAACCAAAGGTAATGTGACCGAGCAGCGTCTAACAGGCTGACATTTTAAATGCTTTTAAAGTTAAGGAAATAAGTGTTTGTGAATAAGTTAACATTTAATGACACTTTAATGAAAAATGTTGGAAGTAGAAGCCGTTTATTTATAGACAAACTCATAATGAAATCTTCTGCGTTAGACTGCTAATTACAAATTCAGTTTTGTATGATATCAACAACTATGCAGTCGCTCCATATTCATCGCCCTGAAGCTGAAATAATGTGCATTCATGCAGCTCCACATGTGCTCTTATAAAAACAAACTTGGTTAACCAGGGACTTTGCTCTTGTCATCTTGAATCCGTCAGTTTTGTTCTTTATTGTTGTGTTGTCTCCGTTCCAGGGGCCTACTCCCTCTCCATCCAGGACTGGGATGACATCAAGGGAGACCACGTCAAACACTATAAGATTCGCAAGCTGGACAGCGGAGGCTACTACATCACCACCAGGGCCCAGTTCGAGACGCTCCAGCAGCTGGTGCAGCATTACTCTGGTGAGACTCGTCCTGTCGTGATAGATCTGTATCTACTCTATTAAAAACATTCTCATATGGTTTTAGACTTCTTAATTAAAATTCAAACTGCTTTGTTGATCCAGCCAGGGCTGCGGGGCTCTGCTGCCGGCTGATCGTGCCGTGCCACAAAGGCATGCCCCGTCTGACCGACCTGTCCGTCAAAACCAAAGACGTGTGGGAGATCCCGCGGGAGTCGCTGCAGCTCATCAAACGTCTCGGCAACGGGCAGTTCGGAGAGGTCTGGATGGGTGCGTATCTTTTTGGCTTCCACTTTTGGCACAAATAAAGAGTTGGACAGCTGTGAGCAGAATTGCAAAACATAGTGTATGTGTTGGATCATTTTAAAATGGACACCCAGATTATGCTTCCCACAGGGAGTGTGTGCCGTCAGTGATTTCATTTAGGAATGCAGATTTTTGGTAGAAACGTTTCTGTGTAAATGTTGAGTAAATCAAGTTAAAAGTTATGGTATATGGCAATTCTTTTGTCTAATAAGGTCTCTGTGACGTGGCGTCTCTAACTCTGAGCAGACACATGCTGTTTTAAACTTAATTTGTTCCACATGTGGAGTGAAGTGCTCCATATGTGTCTGATTTGCTAAGATCTGATTATGTTGTTGGTACCACAAACATGCATTAAATGAAAACTTGTCAGGCATAATTTTCCTTCAGTGTTTGATGGATTCTGCTGCACATGACTTTGCAAATCGAAGCTTTAAACTTGCTAGTTGTTGCTTTTATCTTCTTATAGTTTAAAGGGCCAGTTCACAGACTCAGTTCTATCATGTTATTATGGGGAGCTAATGCCATTATGGTAGAAAGGAAAAATGCAATTTCGCTCTGTGCCTTTGGAGGACACTATCTGCTACTCCAATGAGCCCTTGAAAACCTCCGCCAGACTATGTAAAGGCCAGGGAGCTTGCTAAACTACACTTCATCAATCTAGAACACCCGCCTCAGATGTCATGTCTCGTTCAAAATCATGAGGTTTGAAATGTAGATTACAGACCTGAAGATTTTTCAAACAATTCTCGTCGGATTTCGGATTCTGTACCGCTCTGAGCCGTTGCCTGCAGCGAAAACCTCCTCTTCCTTTCAGAGGTAGGGGCGCAATGCACGCTGGGTGTTGTAGGAATGTAGAATGGGCCAAACGACGAGCTGTTTGGATCGATTACAGAGAACACCAGCTTTTTCCAGGGGAAAATTGCTCCTTTAACCTAACACAGTTGCTAATAATTTTCAACTGGTTGACTAACCTAACAGTAAATAAGACATTTAATATGTCTTTTATTTACTTTAATTTCCCTCCAAACCGCTCACATTTCAATTTCTCAGGCTTTGCATTACATCTCCCTCTCAAAATAAAATCCTCCTGTAACGTCCAGTCAACCACCTCCAGATAATAACCCTTGAACATCCTTTTTTTTTCTCTTCAGGCACGTGGAACGGCACCACCAAAGTGGCGGTTAAGACTCTGAAGCCGGGCACCATGTCGCCCGAGTCTTTCCTGGAGGAGGCTCAGATCATGAAGAAGCTCCGACACGACAAGCTGGTGCAGCTCTACGCCGTCGTGTCCGAAGAACCCATCTATATCGTCACCGAGTACATGTGCAAAGGTAGATGCTGTTTTAAGCTACACTATAAATATTACATGCATTAACGTGTGCGCACACCTACACAGCATTTGCATAATTTATGCATGTGTATGGGCAGTACAGCATGTGTCCTATATAGCATGACAATCTGTCCGCATTACCATACTGAAAGGAAAGCATTTATAGCAGGCAAATACGCACAACTTGTGATTTTGAAGGAGTGTTCAACACAGAGATCCTCATCAAGCACAACAATAACAGACCAAAAAATATCAGAGCAAAGTGAAATCCCAGGAATCCCTGATTTGATGATTCAGTTTTGATCCAGATCTGAGTTGGCAGCAACACAACAGATCCTTAATCATTAATCATCTGCTTTTTTTAGGGAGTTTGCTTGACTTCCTGAAAGACGGAGAAGGACGAGGCCTCAAACTGCCAAATCTAGTGGACATGGCTGCTCAGGTACGCCGCTGAAAATGATCTAAATCTCCTGATGCTGTATTTTCTCCTCAGAGCTTTATATACTTAAAACAGGCTCCTCTATATTGATATTTTTTAGAATCATAAAATGACTTTAAATCTGCATTAAAATCTCTTTCTTAGCACTGATTTTCTCACCTTCAGATAAGATGTTCATTGGATAAAATGACTCCATTTCCCAGGTGGCAGCGGGCATGGCATATATTGAGAGGATGAACTACATCCACAGAGACCTGCGCTCTGCCAACATCCTGGTCGGAGAAAGTCTGGTGTGTAAGATCGCTGACTTCGGTCTGGCCAGGCTCATCGAGGACAATGAGTACACAGCGAGACAAGGTAGGCAGGATGGATGGGGTGACACCAGCTTTATTAAATCCACCATTAACTTTTTGAGTAATATCCTTCTTCAGTTATTATTAACGGGGTCATATCTTTTGAATGGATATTCTCATATTTTCATGGGTTTCATATTTTTGGGTGTTTATTGTTCACACTTTAAAAGTGAAAGCCGCATAATTCCGTGTTTTTCCAGAATCACATGTTAAAAAAGGTCGCCTCAAAACAGCTGCAGGTTTCTACGCAGAACCTTGCTTTTGCTGAAATCGACCAATCGTCATTCACCTCAGGCTGCCTTCTTGCACTAGCTTGTTGTCAAGTCAAGGTTTCATCTTACCATTCAGATACCTCCTGGTGATTCTGGCTCGTACGTATAAGGCCGAATAACCGATCCTAGAGCAGCCATGTTAACTTTGGAGTGACAGTGCAGTGCGGCCGCTCGACCCACATGTGCGATCCCACATGGGGGAGGGGTTATGTGGTCACTCCAAATACTGTCAGCCAATCGTGGCTAAGGTCTGACCTTTGGATGGCAAAACATTCGTTTCAGGAGGAAGGAGAGGCTCCAAAAGATAATTAAATTAAAATATGTATAAAATGTTTTTAAACGAAACAAACTTTACCAACGTGTTTCTAAAACACATTAGAATAATAGAAAATTGATTCCAATAAGTCCACTTTAACTATTAGCTAGTTTCAAACAAGTGATTATTGAGGGTGCACCCTCACAACTAAAGGACTGGTGCAAGGAAGCTTTACATAGCATGGTCCAATCAGAAGCAACAGGCTGTGAAAACAGGAATTGTACAAACTGTAACATGAACTGTTTCAGGAGGCAAAAAAGAATATGTTGAACATTATTCAAATATTTTTAGATTCAGTTTGCCTGACTTTTCCTGAGGATATGATTATCACTGTTTTCCATTTTAAATAAACATGCATGAATCAGCTTTGAAGTCATAAAAAAAAGACAATTCTTCTTCTTGTGTTTTCAGTTTTCTTCAAAGTCGCAGTTATTCAGAGATAGTTGTCACCACATCCATTTTAATGGTGTCAATTTGCCATCTGCAAGCAAATATAAAGGCTTAAGAAACGGGGCTTAAATTGTATTATACTTCCTGTTTACATCAGCTCCTGGTTACTGAACAGGAAATATGATTGCACTAATGCTACCCTAACTCCCATTACTTATTTTTTGTCCCCCTGAGGGACGTTACTGACATTTTTTGGCCATTTAGTCTGACATCATGAAACAATTCTAACCAAGTGTTAAAAGGTGCTTTATCATTTAATTTCTATTTGAAACGTCTATCATCCTTTTTTTCTCCTTCGACTTAATAGGAATAAAGGGATGACCCCCTTTAAATTTAACTGCTGTTTCAATTTCTACTTAACATGCACTTAACACCTTAAAACTGGGCTTATGGTGATCCTACAAACAGCTGCACAAACTGGCAGGCACAATATAAGAGGGCATTTCTTGAAATGTATTTTTAAAGCACTTTAAAAGCATTTTAAAAATATCTGCTGTCTGACTTTAATGTTTCTGTAGTGTCCTCTACATCTCCAACCACAGCATCTTTGAAAAAACATAATTGTCAGAGGAAAAATTAGGCGGGCTGGCAGATGTCTTGTTCCATTCAGTCAATTCCAAGAAACATTTTATACACACACTCTACTTTTCAGAATAAGTGCCGCAAATGAGCAGGAATTTGTCTCTGTGACAGCAGTGGAAAGCAGAAGCACATGTGGTCTCAGTGTGGCACAAAGACCGTGCAGTATTTCACAGTCAAACTGGGATTCAGGCACTTAACAGGGCCGACTTTATCTGTGATTCTGGTTGGAGGGATCCTCCCAGACTTTATTGGCAGACTTGAACTACACCAGGAGGACTTCCAGACTCTGTTAGTCACTATGTCAACATGATCACTACTTCACTCGTACGAGATTTAAATGTTTACTTGTTCAACTGGGGCCAAGTGCAAACTGAGACAGAGCGAGATAATGGAAATGTTCCATTTTTTCCCCTGGTGGGATGTTTTCGTGTCCTCATGTTGTGCGCTAATGGAATCACAGATGAAGGGGAGAAACATACAGGGGGACTGACCTACTTACTGCTTCTTACAATGAGGAAGTAGCTAAAATGTTTTTAAACTGAATTATTTGAAATTTCTTTAGGTGCAAAGTTTCCAATAAAGTGGACCGCTCCTGAGGCCGCTCTCTACGGGAAATTCACCATCAAGTCAGACGTGTGGTCGTTCGGCATCCTGCTGACAGAGCTGGTGACAAAGGGCAGAGTGCCCTATCCAGGTGAGAGATGATGTAACCCTTATCAATTCCAGATGATTGCTCCTGTCGGATTAATTGCCGGCTGTGTGAAAGTGTTTGAGTCTTCTGAGACCGGATGCTAAAAAAAGAGGAGCGTGTTGCATAATGTACATTATGCTGTGCATTATGCAGAGCAATGTTCCAGCATGAATGTGTGAACATGTGACTGTTCCTGTTTATCTACCAAACACATTTTCAAATTATTACAAACCAAATAAAATGGACAGAAAATATCTATTAGTACTTTTAGTGCTGTATGAGTAGTTTTATTTTCTACTAAAATCAGCTATTCAGCTTTGATTTAAAGTCTCTGCACACACACAGAACCGTTTCAATTACTGTGGCTGATTAAACTTCCAGTTGGGTGGAAGTTATTTAGAGTTATTATGTGAAAATGTGGTTTTTAATTAAGTTTTATGCACTACAAATATAAGTGAATGATGAAACAAATCTAATACTGACATGTCAGTCAAGCAGTCTACACACAATCCTGAGAGACTGTGGCCATGTACGGTCTCTTAGCAGAAATTTGTATTAATTATTATACGTGAGTCAGGCTGCGAAATAAAAACTGTTTTCATTATCAATTAATCTGGAAATTAGTTTTTTATTTCATCATTTTGGTATAAAATTACCACAGACTGTATAAAAAAAAAAGGGGAGGGGTGATGGTTGTATAAAGATTTTATAGATCAGGATAAAGACAGAGCTGTGTCTGCTCTCCAGCGCCACTCTCTTGTCTAAAAATGGCTACAGCCCGCTCTTAAAAAAACAAGATGGCAACTGACCAAATACCAAACTCAGCACTTAAAAATGGTCCTCCACAAAATCATGGCTGACATTGCGGTAAATACTGTGTAAGTCAGGCTCTATGAACCATTGATCTGAGTCTTCAGTTTAGTTCATTTGACTGTGAGGCATGGAGGTTAACTCTTGATCTTTTATAGCTTTCAACAGAAATGAGACTTCCCCCAATCATACCCCCTAAATCCCCCACTCCGGCCCTGCTTCCTTCTCATTTAACACAACATATGAGTTATTTTTTTATTATTTCTTTTCCTTAATATATAACAATGCAACACATTCCAAAAAACTCCCTGACGGACCGGAATAAGAGGCAGATAAATTGAAAGAAAATTTCATTTCATTTCTCTGTGTTCCTTTTTCTAGGCATGAACAACCGCGAGGTGCTGGAGCAGGTGGAGCGGGGCTACCGGATGCCGTGCCCGCAGGACTGCCCCTCGTCCCTGCACGAGCTGATGGTGCAGTGCTGGAAGAAAGACCCGGAGGAGAGACCCACCTTCGAGTACCTGCAGGCCTTTTTGGAGGACTACTTCACTGCCACTGAGCCTCAGTACCAGCCGGGGGACAACCTCTGAGCACCGCTGCCTTCATCTCATGTCATTTCACCGGCTCTCCACCAGGGGGCGCCAGACTCCACCTCCTCTCTCTCTCTCTCTCTCCCTCTCTCTCTCATCCTGTGGCTGTCACGATCTTAAAAGCTCATCGACTGTCGTCTTGATTTCCAACCTTCATACAAACAGAGAAGGCTGCCTATCTGACAGGAAACTGACTTTCAAAATAAAGGATGTTTTTGAGGTGGAAGAGGGCGCAGAGATGACTGAAGACTTAAAAATGACTGCCATGGATGAACGAGATCAGTTGTGTTCTTTAACTTGTATGTATTGTAAATATAAATTGCTTGTTTACTTATCTTTTTTTTTTGGTTTCATTTATATTACTTTTGATATTTTGGAAATGTGTGGATTTTTTTTTTAATCCAAGGTCAAAGTTATTTCAGATTTCGCGGCTCGTAGAAAAGCGTGTGCGGCTCACAGCTGGTAACAGATCGTGATATAATTATTGTAGGAATGGTAATAGTTAGACATCGTGGACCGAAGTATCTCCGAAGTTTTTCTGGAAGTCCACCGACCTTTTTTACGAGGTGAATATAACGATACTGCTCTCCTCTTCTCAAGGAACTTAGATGTACTCTAACACCTGTTCTTGCCTTTTCATGTTAAGTAATATTCTTATAATGTAAAGGAATGCCTTCATGCTTTCTACACACTAACTTAGTGAATCATGGACTCTTCCAGCCAAACGTAAACGCCATCTGCACTAATATTAAGTGCGTCCATCGCATTTCAGCTTCAGCCAATGAGTTCTAGATCGGCTTAAAGTAACTTTTAGTTCTGCTTCTTGTAGTTAGAAAGGAGGCCGACTTCCTCTCCAGCTGCGACCATTGTTCGGCTGACTGCTTATTATACTGGCACTATTTTAATATGTATGTTGCATTGTTGTATGGCAGCAGGCTGTGTAAGAATTCTGCATTGTCGTTTTCGCTTCAAACAAACAAAACAAACTGCCACTCACACATGACGGGAATGAAGGATGCGTACCTGTCTTTGTCCCTCCATAATGTGTATCCGGGAAGAACATGTTGTTTACGAGACCAAACGTGTTAATTTCATTGCTCACATTTCAGTCTTTAAAATAACATAATTATGTGATTTTTTTTTTTTTGCGACTTGGGGCTCCAGTTTTATCTCCCTCAAGTGTCAAACCTCTCTCTGTGGGTGAGAAGGTGCATTCAAGGACAATTCTCCATTTCTGTGTGTTTTAAGTTTCTTTTCATGGGTGGAAAAGTGAGCAAAAGCTTGTTTTTGCGTCACTTTTTTACAACCTAAATCTGTAGATATACAGAAAATGTCTCTGGTCTCTGCATTATTTATTGTCTCTGTCTGTTACTTGTACACAACTGGTTTTGAATTAAACAATCTTGCCATCACCGTCCTGTTGACTCTGAGACAATTAGCACTCGCTGCATGTCGGGGACTTCCTCGAGCACCTCTGTCTTCACCTTTTGACAGAAGGGATCAATCATTAGTGTGTAAAATGAGTGTAGTGTTTGTGAGAGCCATTAAGTGTGGTTTTCCCTCAGGCTGAACTTGACTAAGACAACAAGACTGAACTCACAATATATGCAAATCAGTCAGTACGTGTCTTACCTGGAGAGCAGTCGGCTGCAGTTGGGCAATCTTTATTTGAATGTTTTATGTTTAAGCTTTTTTAAAAGTTGGGAATTTCTTAACTGCAAAAATAATTGAACAGTTTTGTAGACAAACCAGGCCGTTTAAGAAGACCCCTTAAGAGATTACAGCCCTTGTTTTTCTGTAAGTCCCATAACCGACTGACATCCTTAATTTAAACAAAATGTTTAAAATCATGACTCCACTTTTACACGTTATCCTCCTCAGCTAACCTCTCCTGGCCAATCTGGCTGAGCAACACAAACTCCACATTCCTGGCTCTGATTGGACGCAGCTGAAGTGTGAAGGATTTGCATATAGCAGACTGTAACACACACAAGCCTCTGCACCCACAGGAGTGTAAAGAATCCAGCAGGGAACAGGTAGGTCATTGTTTCTCTTTCTGTTCAGAGTCTTCTGGTCTTGTACGTAGAAAAGGACACTTTTAAAAAAATGTGCTTTTATGTGGTATGTACTTTGCATATTAATAACTACATGAGACATGTTTTTTGGGAATAATGGACTTAAGTTATGATAAAAAATGTATTATTTCAACTGTTTTTTAAACAAAGTGGCTCCTGTTACCAAAAATTGTCAGTATATTTTCCTAATTTCTGAAGAAGTCTAACATTTTTTCCTTCTTTGTCTATTATTAGCAGGACCTGACCTTGTTAAGATGAAGAAATCTGAAGTACCACACCATAATAAGCCAGCAAATTCCCTTCCGCTTTTGCCCCCCGAGGTCACCGTAAACCAAGTATATCATGCTAACCCACATCACGGTAGGGTCACGCCAGCCTGCTACATGGATGCAGATTATTTCCGTCCACGAGGAGTTGAACAAGTGAACCAGCAGTTTAGGAGTCGTCCTGCTTGTGCTGCACGGAGCAGAGAGCTGATGCAGCACAGAGAGCCAGGAAGCGGAGGAGCGACTCCTGCGAGAATACATCTCCATCATCCACTTCCTGACGGATGCTGTCGTCCTGCAGAGACCCGTGGGAGCGACACGAGAGGAGAGTGCGGCTGTTGTGGAAGAATAGTGCCTGCGATTAAAGACACAACTAGGTGACGGAGGAAAAGCTTCATGTTAGTTGAAGAATGGAAATTAATTTTGATCATTTTAAAGATGTATTTGAGATTAAGTGATTATTTTGCGTGTTCAGGGGGCAGGATGAATACAGCTCCCAGCCACAGAGTGATGAAGAGGATCTGGAGCCTCCTTTGCCGCTTAGATCTGATGAAGAGTTGCAACACTGCGGCCCCTTTCTACCTCCTCAACACTACACGCACAACTATGGTAAGGACACTTCTGTCAAGATGCAGCAGTGTAAAAATACTCTGACATGTGTAAATGTGTGTAGGATGAACTCTGTCAGAATTTGATTATATATTGTTTGATAATTATAACTGATAAAATACATTTCAGCAAGACTTAAGGTTGTAGTAGGTTGAGATGGAGAAGCGCTATTAGGTATACTGCTTTCACAGTGATGCAGTGGTTAGTGCCGTCGCCTCACAGCTCAAAGGTTCATAGTTCAAATCCTGGTTCGGATGAAGAGGGCGTACATGCATGGTTCAAATTCTTCCTCTCACAGTCTTAAGACATTCTCATTAGGTTAATTGGTGACTCTGAAATTGCCTATGTGAGTGTGAGCATGAAAGGTTACCTGTTCTACGTCTCATCCCTGTGATTGACTGGTGATCAGTTCAAGGTGTAACCCCGCCTCTCTCCTCTCGGGGCATTTTTTGCCTCATAACTGAACAAATTTCCATCACGTGCAGTAACAAGTGATTTGTTTTTTACTATATCCACAGAGCCTCATCATACCATGGATGTGAGGTATTATCAGTCTGCAGGAGAGAGGCAGTATAACTTCAATCCAGCCCACAGATTCCCACTACAGCCTTATCACTACTCAGCTCCATGGCACCACAGAAGACCCTGTGATGACCCCCAAAACTGGTAGGAAAAAAACCCAAAAAACATACAATGTTTAAGAAAAATGCAGCAAACCAGGTCTCTTTTTTTGCATATTGCACAAACATATCATACTTCAGAGCTGTTTGTCTTTCTGCTTCAGGCCCAGAGGTCAGGATCACTTCCTGAACGACAGCCTGGATCAGGGAGCCGTCTCTGTAAACGTGCCTCAGTTCTCCGTCCCCCCTGTGGAGGGCGTGTCGCAGGTCAGCGTGATGAACCTGAGCTCAGCGGGAGCAGCGGAGGCGTCCGGCTCACACCCACACGAGAAAAGGAGAACCATCAGTCTGCCGGAGGAGTGCCGTGAGTGAACTTTATTCTGAAGGAAGGTGCTCATGTTTTGACGGTCTATTAAGTAACTTATATTTGAACACAATTATCCCTGTGAGCTGAAGAGATTGTGTAATACACTTAATGACAAAGGTGGCAATTACGCGATTGTCATTAAGTTAGAGCAGGAATCAGGGTGTGTAATTAATGTATGTTGACTTTATGAACCTGCTGGGCCTGTTTAGGGGCCTGGTGAAATATACCAAATTATATGTACTGTATAAGGGATACATTCAGGGGTTTCTTATGTTGATTTTGCAGGATGATAGCAGAGTTTGTCCACTAAAGACTTTTTTATCTCCTCTCTCCTTAGGAAACATTTTTATAACTTATTCTTCGGACGTTTCTTCAGAGATCGTCCCCTTTGTAGACTTCCTTACAAAACAAGGCTTTCGACCAGCAGTAAGCTACTTCCTCTTCACTCAAAATTCATAAAACATCCTCCTGTAATCATCTGAATGTTCACTTTTATCCCTGAATTTCATTTTGCAGATTGACATATTTGATAACCCCATCAGACGCATGGATATCCACAAGTGGAAGGACAGTTACCTAAAAGATGTAGGTGAAAACTAGAGCTAATGTCTTTGCAAGCAGTATTAAATGTGTCTAAAATGTGTTTTCTTTTACAGCCATCGACCCTGATCATCATCGCCATCAGTCCAAAGTATAAGGAGGACATTGAAGGATCTGTAGTGGACAGTCACAGTCTAGACACTAAATACATTCACTCCATGGTGAGAACGTGTTTGCTTTTTGTGTAATTGTGACATAATTCTGAAAGAATATTTTACTAATAAAAGTTTAAATCCAATTTTTGTAGATGCAGACTGAGTTCATTCAGCAAGGCAGCTTGAATTTCAGATTCATACCAGTCCTCTTCCTCAACGCATCACAGGTCAGAAAAGTTTTATATAGAAAATAAATGTCTCACTCCAATTTGCAGCTTCTCATATTCCCCCACTCTTATCTTCTGACATTTCTGTCCCTTAATAAACTTTGGTCTTTTGTCTAAACATGTAAATTCAGAAGCACGTCCCAACATGGCTCCTGAACACGCGCGTGTACCGCTGGCCGCAGGACACTGAGGATTTGTTGCTGCGGCTTCTCAGGGAGGAGAGGTTTGTTCCTCCTCCTGTACCCATGGAGCTTACCCTCATCATCAGGCCTGTGGCAACCAGCTCTGCAGCTACACTGTGAAAACAATAGACTGTGTACTTTAGGTGCAGCCAATGGTAAAAACATACCACTGTTAATACATGCAGCAGCTTGTGTATTTTAAAATATTTGCATTGAGCCAGTCTATGTAGCCTAATACTTGTGTATCTAATGTAGACCTAAGGGTGTTTTTGAGATGTTTTAAATAAAGTTTTTTTTAACTGTGTATAGGTATACTCGGCATATCGCAATTCAAGCTTGTGGTGTAGTTCCTGTCGTGGACAGTTGTGCTGTTTGTTGCTCTGGCCAACACTTTAATCCAAAATCAAATATCTCAACAACTATTGGATGAATTGTTTTGAAAAATGTCTACTGACTGACTCGTGTTCATGGAGGAAGAATCCCAACGACTTTGGTGACACTTTTCATCTAGCACCGCCGTAAGGTTAAACATTTTCCTCTTGTAGTTTTTGCTTAGTGCTAACTCGCAAATGTTAGCATGCTAACACTGTAAACTAATAAGTGAACATGCTAACAATTTACATGCTAAGCTTAATATTGCCATTGTTGGTATGTTAGCGTTTAGATATTAGCATTACGTTAAAAGCGCTACTGTACAGCCTGCAACACTGCTAGCATGCTTGTAGACAGTTTTTTTTAGCCTTTTCCTTTCAATTATTTTACATTTTATTTAATTAACTTGTAAACCGTTTTCTGACTGTCTCATACACAGTCCACACAGCACATGAGCAGCAGTTCAAGTAGTTGCAGGTTGCTTAAAGGGTCACAAGATGGCGCTGTTTTACAGCACATGCGGGACTCTCTCTTTTTATAATTTAATGGTGAGGTAGTTTGTAAATTTGGAAACATGTTTGTTTTGAAGCTGCACCAAATGAAATGATGGGTAACAGAAATACCCTGGAAAAAATAAAGCACATAAGCTCCAGTGAAAGTGTGAGGCTACAAATGAGCCAGTAATGTTTGTGCTGCTTCTGGATAGTGACAATTTTGAAGTATATTAAGGTTTTCTCACAGTGTTGTCCATTTCTCATCTTGGCCGCCTGATTTGTTCCAGTTTAGTGGGCAGATTAAAGCGGACTGCCCAGTGCAGTCAACTGATCTCACACACACCCCTTCAACCGCCAAAAAAGGCCTGTCAGAGCGGCTGGTGTGCAGAGCCCCAGCTAAGAATAACCCGGACCTTCTGGGGGATAAAGTTACCTTGAAGCCCCCCTTTGCTGTGCTCTGACCTATACCCATGTGAGGCACCAATAACACTGGGAGGGATTTTCTATCCGTTCCCCTCCGCTCTGCCCAGCCTTGTGCTTAGCTTGGCTCTTTCCTTCCCCCCCTGCGCTGCTTTCTTTTGCCCCACCGTCCCCAGACCCCCCTCTGCAAAGCTGCCGCTCTGGCAGCTCCAAATTCACCAGCACCTGTAAATCTTACACTTTAGTTTGGATTTTCCTTTTTTTTTTTTAATCTTGGGGAGATTCAACCTGTGGATTAGATGGTCCAGGACACAAGACAGTGATCACCAAGTGGAAATGGAATAATTTTTAAAATCTGGAACTTTTTTTTTTTTAACAACTGAGAAGTGGATGCTGTTTGGATTCATACTGAAGCTGTGATTTTCCATCCACTTCTGCATGAGGAGGCTCTGCCCCCAACTTAAAGGATAATACCTGAAGTCACTCCATATCACCATGGCTGAAGGTACACTGTTACACCTGCATCACCACTGATATTCACAACATGTACGGATGACATTTAAATTTACTGTATATATAAGGCGGAATAATCTATGTTAAAGGCATGGAAGTGTTTTAATAGGGACTGGATCCTCTTAGGAAAATGTGTTGAAAGTTGGGGGCTATAAATACAGGATATCATGTAGCCTGAGTATTAGTATACTCTCCTGTGACAGACATGGCTGCTGCTGAGGGTGACCACTGGTTTGCCTGATTATATAATTTAACCTCCTCTGAAAAGTACTATTTTGAAGCCAAATGTTTTGTCTGCTTTAGAACTGGAAATATTTTCCGGCAGTTTTCCTGGAGAATCAGCACAAATTTGTGGTGAAACACTGACACCGCCTGTCCGTCCTGCACAATTCACTAAAGGGATTATTTTTTCATAACCAAGCGTTTGTATAGGAGGAAGTGAATCATGAGTCTGGTATGCCCACAGTTCATTTACAGTTTGAAGGTGTCTCTAACAACTTGGCAAGTGGGTCCATGTTGGAAATTTCAGCAGTGTTGCTTCACTCTGTCACTCGATGATGGCGAGGATGTCATTAAATGCCAGCACAAGAATTTTCCGCTGTATTAAGGAGGGAATCAAACGCAAACACATCAACAGATGATTCTGTGTTTTCTGATCTTTAATCTGTCAAAATGTTACAGACACCTCAGATGAGATATAATAATCAGTTCATCTAATTTTGCACTGTGTGAGGTTTAAATTGTTTGTCAGGAAAGGAAATATGTTTCACCTGTTTACAACTTGCTGCTGTGTTAAAGTTCTAGCAAGCATTAAGTTGATTTCAGAAGTGTACATTGTTGATATTGGTGGATATTCTAATTTTTGTTGTTTACAATATAATAGCTTAAAAGGATTCAAAGTTGGGTTTTTTTAAGATGGTTTTATGTTATCAATTACTGAACCACCTTTAAAACCTTTTATCTTTTACGATAAGCAATATGATTTTACATGAACATGAGTTTAATGTTGAAGCAAGAAGTAGTTTTTTTACTAGAGAGATTTCTGTTAGGGATGCATGATATTATCGCCACGTTATCGGCCGATATTGGCTTAAAAATGAACTATCGATATCCGCCGATATAATTAACTGATAAAATAATGGGCTGCTGCATACTTGATTACCATCTCAAGACCCGTTACCCCGACCGAACAAATGTGATAAGAGTATCACCATTTTACTGTACGCTAATTCCAATACAGAAGAGAATTGATGATTTCTGCAATTAGGTGTGCGGGGAAAAATTATTGGTAATCGGCTAAATGAGTTGTAAAATATCGGCATATCGAATATTGGCAAAAAATCCAATATCGTGCATCCCTAATTTCTGTTATTGGAGCGTTTTCAGGAGTTTGTTTTTTTTCACAGCCAACATAGAATAACATTTTTCATTTTTTCAGTTTGCGCCTCCTGGCAGATAAACCATGACATTTTGACACATATCTCTGGCAATTCTACGTTGTTGTCACACATAAATGTTGATGTCTAAATAAATGTGCAATGATCTTACAGTACAGTATGTCCCGAATTTCCCCTCTGGGGATCAATAAAGTGTTATCTTTTATTGGCCTTGCTGATTCATGGGCCAGGTTGTAGTATTTTCCAAAAAGGTACATACGAACATCTACGTCTTTTGAAGGTGAAGGGAATGAAGAAACATTAAAAAAGAGCAAAAGAAACCCTGCATGTGACACGTGTTTCCAGTACTACGGAAACCCATTTGCACCAATCAGGCTATGAGATGCTAAGTCATTACATTGAGAAATCTTCTCATTAGTTTTTGCACCAGTTTCTCTCAGTTGGGATAAACCATTGTTTTGAGATACTAAGTCATTACTTGAAGGAAAGGATTGATTATAAAGAATTACATTTACTTTTTTCTATCATCACAATGGCGGACGTTGACTTCCATACAATGCACTTACTGTATGAATGTAGCCTCCTTGATATTGTGATTAATGTTAACCTGCATGCCTCTGTACAAAGCTATGTAAAGTGGTAAAATTTACTGATAAAAGTGAAGCAGAAGCAATAGTTATACAGAACCTTCTTCTCAGAGTGACTTCAGTATCTGTTTTTTCAAATGAAGGAGCGAAACCGGCCGGTGGGACCAATGGAGCAGCACAGGCGAGCTCTATCAAGTCCAAAGGTCTGGGGCTTCTCGGGAAGCTGAAGATGTCTGCGGAGCTGCTGATCGCCCTGGCTGCTCTGCTGTCCTGGGTGGTGGTGGGTGTGGTGATGTTTGACTTTGTGGAGTACAAGGCAGTCCCTGGTACGTGGCAATACCTAAAAAAATACTTGTGATTTCAATCATCGGGTGTGCGTTTTTTATTATGCTGTGTTTGTTATTATTCTCAGACATTCAGCAAATCATGACGGACCCTGTGCAAGCTGTAAACGACGCTGTAGATGAAGTATCCAGTCTGCTTAATAAGTTTCAAGGTAAAAATGAGCGATAACATGCATGACATACCTTCTCTGTAGTGCTGAAGCAAGTATTGTAATATGTGACTCTTTTCTGTTTCCATAGAATGCGCACCTGATTTAAGTGACCCCATGTCCGCTGCTACGTATGCTGCTGAGGAAATAGCGGAAGCAAAAGATGGATTCGTTCGCCATTTTTCTGATGAGGAAGGTATGAACGCACTCAACACATCAACATTTAGCATACGGACGCAGAGAATGGCCCTGGTTGCCATTACTTTTTTAAACGTTTGTAATTCCTTTGATGAATTATCTTATGTTGAGTAATCTGCCATTTGTTTTAACCCTTAATCTCAAGAAAACAATCAGATCCAGATAACTTCATTAAAAAATATAAATGCAAGCATGGCTGCTCTGGCCTTCCGTACATATATGTGATGTACCTATGCCCCTAATAGTTCCCCTCCTGAACCCACAGGAAACTTCTACCTCAGCTATGTTGACCCCGTGGTTATTGGAAGACGAGCTTTCCATTCAACTAATGACTTCATGTGTGGAGTGTTGGGCTCCTTCAGGGACACGCTGTGTGCTATTGTGGATACCGTATTGGATACTATACTAGATATAAATAAAGGTATGTATTGAATTATTCTGACTAAAGAAATAGTCCTTCTTCTGTTTAATTCACAACCAAATAACATGATAATTACCCAAATAACCTGAGTGAAAAATACTTATTTATTAAATCAAGTAAAAACTGTACTTTATTTATTCTTGTTTGGTTATTAATAAATTAAAACTTCCCTCACAAATGTCCTTGTTTTCTCAGGAAAAACTGACCTTAGCTACGTAGACCCTGTGGTCATAGGCAGAAGTGCCTTCAGTGTTACTAATGAGTTCATGAGTGGAGTGGGGGGCTACATCCAGGATGTGCTCTGTGCCATCCTGGACACTATTCTGGATGTAGTGAAAGGTAGCTACTCTCCTCTTTTAACATAATCTGTAACCTCTTAACATCCTAAATATAATCTATTTAACACAGCATTTATTTAAGATTTTATATTTTCTTTCTTTATACTTATTTGTTTGTTTTTCTCAGGGAGCACTGACATCAGCTTCATGGACCCTGTGCTTATTGGCAGAAATGCCTTCAGTGCAACGAATGACACTGTGAGTGGAATAGTTGGATATGTCCAGGATGTGCTCTGTGCCATTTTAGACAGCGTGCTGGATATAACAAAAGGTACCTGATTCTTTTGTTTAACCTTGTATTGACTGTGTTGCAATGTACGGAAGCCCTAAGTGGACATGCATCAATACATTTTACTTCCTCAGTTTTCACGTGATGGCGACTAATTTCCAGTTGTTTTATTGAGACCTCAACTTATTTTTCTTGTTATCTTGAGATAATAAAGCTTGTTTATGATTATAACGGATTCGTTTATCTCGTTATCTCGAGATAATAAAGCTTTTTTTCTCGTGATAACGGATTCATTTATCTCATTATCTCAAGATAACAAAGCTTGTTTACGATTATAACGGATTAATTTATCTCATTATCTCAAGATAACAAAGCTTGTTTATGATTATAACGGATTCATTTATCTCATTATCTCAAGATAACAAAGCTTGTTTACGATTATAACGGATTAATTTATCTCGTTATCGAGATAATAAAGCTTGTTTACGATTATAACGGATAAATTTATCTCATTATCTCAAGATAACAAAGCTTGTTTACAATTATAACGGATTAATTTATCTCGTTATCGAGATAACAAAGCTTGTTTACGATTATAACGGATTAATTTATCTCATTATCTCAAGATAACAAAGCTTGTTTATGATTATAACGGATTAATTTATCTCATTATCTCAAGATAACAAATCTTGTTTACGATTATAACGGATTAATTTATCTCGTTATCGAGATAATAAAGCTTGTTTACGATTATAACGGATTAATTTATCTCATTACCTCGAGATAAAGCTTTTTTTCTCGTGATAACGGATCGTTTATCTCATTATCTTGAGATAATAAAGCTTGTTTTCTTGTGATAACGGATTATTTAATTTATTATCTCAAGATAACAAAGCTTGTTTACGATTATAACAGATTGATTTATCTCGTTATCTTGAGATAACAAAGCTTGTTTATGATTATAACGGATTTGTTTATCTCGTTATCTTGAGATAACAAAGCTTGTTTATGATTATAACGGATTTGTTTATCTCGTTATCTTGAGATAACAAAGCTTGTTTATGATTATAACGGATTTGTTTATCTCGTTATCTTGAGATAACAAAGCTTGTTTTCTCGCGTTAGCGGATTCATTTATCTCATTATCTCAAGATAATAAAGCTTGTTTATGATTATAACGGATTTGTTTATCTCGTTATCTCGAGATAATAAAGCTTTTTTTCTCGTGATAACGGATTCATTTATCTCATTATCTCAAGATAACAAAGCTTGTTTACGATTGTAACGCATTAATTTATCTCATTACCTCAAGATAAAGCTTTTTTTCTCGTGATAATAATCAACTGGAAATTACTCATTATCACGGGAAAATGGAGTAAATAAAAAGTACGGATGCATGTCCGTTTTGGGCCTCCGTAGAAATGGTTATATTATTATAATGTGTATGTCCTTATTTATTGCCTGAAACTGTTTCTAAATCAATATTATCACTCAAAAACCTCAGTAACAGAAGCTAAAATAAAGCTAACCTTTATGTTAGCCTGCGTTTGTTATGGGTTTTTAACCTACTTTTGTCTTTGCAGTGAAAATAATGGCCACTACCTTTACCTACTGGTCTTTAACTCTCTTTTCAAATACCTGTAGAACTAATGATTAATTGATCTGTTGAACAAAGCCACTTACTGGACCTTTTTGCATGAATGTATGTTGTTTTTCTCAGAGACCACTGACGTTAGCTTCATTGATCCCGTGGTTATTGGCAGAAGTGTCTTCACTGTTATTAATGACTTTGTGAGTGGAGTAGCAGGATACATCCAGGATGTGCTCTGTGCAATCTTGGATGTAATACTGGACACAGCAACAGGTACATTATCTGCTGTGGGCTTTAACCTGGGTGATTTTGGTGCAGAAGAATTAACACAGAACTAGGATAGAAATAAGTAAAAGACTTAAATAGAACAAGATACAAAAAAAGGCAAAAATATGTACAGGTGTAATTAAAAGATTTCACTGTCACTTTTCTGCTGAACAGATATACAGGATGCTGTGGGATTCAGCCCCATGTCAGCTCTGAAGAGAACAGCAGAAATCATCACAGAGCAGATAAACATGCTCATGAGCTACTTCTCCACCATGCTGTTTGGGGAACAAGGTCTGTTTTAACATATAATGACCTATAGTTAACATATCTGCCACATTATCAGAGGCTGTGATTATTCCTACTCACCTCTAAACTAATCATACAAAGTAATGAATATTTATGTTAATTTTACTTTGTTGTGTGCTGATATTTCAGGGATCGTGCCCGAAGTGTCCGTTGACCCCATGAAAGTTGTCGAAGACACCTTGTTGGAGTTCTCAGACAAGAAAGATTTGTTCATGGCCTACATGGCGAGCATGCTTGGCGCTGACCAAGGTACGCTTGTTAACTCAGAAGCTTCAAAACTCCCACAAACAGAAAATATCCCGACAACCTGATGTGCGCTTACGGTATTTTCTTCTCTTGTTTTAGGCGAACCTGTTGCACCACCAGTTGTGAATATTGTCACTGAAAAAGGTTTCACTTTTATTATAGTTGAAATACACCTAAAAGCATCTTACTAACCTATGACTGCCATTTACACACCATTTGCACAACATGTCTTTTCTTCTCTTTGTTTAGGTGAACCTAAAGTGTCCCCATCTGATATAAACTTGGTACAAAGGAAAGGTAAGTAATAATATTTGTTCTACTTTTTCTTGCTGTAACTCTAAAAATCATTTTTTTAACTGAAGCTAATTTTCATTCCTTCTTCTTTTTTGAAATGTAGGCGAGTTTCTGCCCCCTCTTGAAAAAGGTAAGAAAACGCAACCCTACATTAAAGAAATGCACTTTATTTTGAAAAGGTGTGATGTGTGTTGCCAGCAAATTATTGCCTTTCATGCACGGTCGTGTTGGTTTTTGTTTATTTTACCCCTTTGTACGTTTTACGTTTGGTGTAATACAACAAGCCTGAAGTACGACAAAACTGTGTGTCAGTCTTCTTTCAATAAACTCTACTTTGTACTTGTTAAATACAGCATGAAAGAATATAGGTGATAACCAGGGTTTACCTTCATTGTTAAGGGGATGTATTGTTGTATTTGGTGACTGCATACCTCTGTTTTTCAAACTGACCCTTTGATGGATGATTTTGCATTTCATGTGTTTTGCCAATAAATTGGTTTTGTTCCACTTGACATTTTTCTCTTGTGTGTGCGATACATTTTTATTCCCGTGTTAAAATGAGCATGAACATTTGTCTTTAATATGTGTCCTTTGGAGTTGCATTCCTCTTGTGTCTTCTCCTGCATTGTCCAAGCATCTATTGACATTACCGTCTTACCAACATCTGTGACGTACTGTACGTGTGAATGTATCTGGATTGTTTCTACTGGTGTGCTTTTGTATGAAACATTTTTTCTCTGTATGGAATCATGCAAGTATACACCACATGTTTCAAAAGTTAGCCTTCTGAGGGTGGTTGTATTTAAGGGGCATCAATGTTGACACTTCAGTGATACCTTATTTAAACTGGGAAAGGCATTAACTGTGACATGTGGTGTGCACTATATGAAGTTGCGAATGTCATTGGTCCCATTTGTAGCTGCATTTTGAGGTAAAATCCCAAAGATGTGAAGGTCAGATGAGGCAGATCACATGGGTTGATGATGCAGTTTCAGAGATCATCGAAGCTGCTCCTGCTGCAGAGTTAGGTGGAGCCGCAGAATCAAAGATGGAGGAGGAGACTGAAGCTGCCAGTGAAGCAGATGTGAAAGAGGCAGAAGAAGATGATGGTATTCACACGTTTCTTTTTTAGTCACATTCATTTGGATAAAAGATCTTTAACAGGAACTAAATTCTTTACTATCACAATCACTAGCGAAACATGTCGAAGAAACAGATCAGGACACAACACTGGAAGATGAAGGAATCCTCGATGTTGACAGCATGGAGGAAAAGAAGGAGGCAGAAGAGGAGATAAAGGAAGATGAGGAGGCTGTACATGTGGAGGAAGAGGAGAAAAGGGAGGATGAGGAAGATGATGATGAAGGTGTTGGTACTGAAGAGGAGGACGAGCTAATATCAGAAGATGATGCGGAGGAACAAGTAGAGGTAGATATTACAGCAGGGGAGGTCGAGGAAGAGGAGGAGCCAAAAACAGAAGAGGAGGCCGTAAAAGATGAGGAGGAGGAGGAGAAGGTAACTGAAGCCGAAGAAGTTTTGTTAGAGGTAGAAAAGGAGGAGGAAAGAATAACAGAAGAAGAGGTGTTAGAAGTCGAGGAGGAGGAGGAGGAGGAGGAGGAGACCAAAGCTGAGGAAGTCTTGGTCGAGGAGGAGGAGGAGGAGACCAAAGCTGAGGAAGTCTTGGTAGAGGAAGAGGAGGAAACCAAAGCAGAAGTTTTGGTAGAGGAGGACGAGGAAGAAGAGGAGGAGGAGGCGGAGGAGGAGGAAACCAAAGCAGAAGTTTTGGTAGAGGTAGAGGAGGAGGAGGAGGAGGAGGAGGAGGAGGAGGAAACCAAAGCAGAAATTTTGGTAGATGAGGAGGAGGAGGAGGAGGAAGAGGAAACCAAAGCAGAAGTTTTGTTAGAGGAGGAGGAGGAGGAGGAGGAGGAGGAGGAGGAGGAAACCAAAGCAGAAGTTTTGTTAGAGGAGGAGGAGGAGGAGGAGGAGGAAACCAAAGCAGAAATTTTGGTAGATGAGGAGGAGGAGGAGGAGGAAGAGGAAACCAAAGCAGAAGTTTTGTTAGAGGAGGAGGAGGAGGAGGAGGAAACCAAAGCAGAAGTTTTGTTAGAGGAGGAGGAGGAGGAGGAGGAGGAAACCAAAGCAGAAGTTTTGTTAGAGGAGGAGGAGGAGGAGGAAACCAAAGCAGAAGTTTTGGTAGAGGAGGAGGAGGAGGAGGAGGACGAAACTAAAGCAGAAGTTTTAGTAGAGGAGCAGGAGGAGGAGGAAACCAAAGCAGAGGTTTTGTTAGAGGAGGAGGAGGAGGAGACCAAAGCAGATGTTTTGCTAGAGGAAGAAAAGGCAGAGGAGGAAACAGAGGCAGAAGAAGAAGCGATTGAAGATAAAGATCTTCTTGTTGATGAAGACAAAGAAATAACTGACCCTGATGTCAAAGATGAGCTTTTTATAACTGATCAGGACGATGAAGAGTTAGACCTTGTTGATTATGAGGCTTTAGAGGAGGAGGAGGAGGAGGAGGAGGAAGGAGGAGAAAAACAGGATGAAGTGGAGACTGAGGTGGGGGTGGAGGATCATAAAGAAGATGAAGAGAAAGAGCCATCAGTTCAACAACTTGATCTTGAAATCCTGTCAGCTGAAAAACTCTATAATGCCAGTGCAGAACCTGAATCTGAGGACGATGAAGAAGAAGAAACAGTTCACGACTTAGACGAATACTCCGACATCATCGACGATCACGACGAAAACAACAACAACAGCGAAAGCGGGAAAACTGAACTGAAACGAAAGCGGAAGGTTCATATTCCATTTGAGCGGATCCGAAGAGTCGGATCCAGAGCCGAACGTCTCCGCAAGCGTGAGAAAGGTACAAAAGTCTTCCTATAATCATCCTAATGTTTTTTCATTACCATGTAATGAAAATGACTGTGGTGGTAAGTGAGCGTTAATAATAATACATTAAATCTAAATTTGTGTGAATATTTATCATCTTTACATTTTCTTCTGTATAAAACTAAAATGGTTTAAGTTGTCTGTACACTAATGGGTGCATTGCCTTAAATATCCTGTATAGGTTACTGACTGTTAAGACCTTGTAACCTGAAAAACGAGCTAGCAAAGTATGCATGGACAATGCATGCCTCTATTGACATGATTTTCCTCAAGCTTCAACAAGTTCTTTCTGTAATGTTCTCAACCTCCTCTTCTTACATCTGTACAAAGAGATACAAGCAATTCAAGTTTTATAAGCTCAGGATAAATCCAAAATTTTCCTTAAATTTAGCTAGGAAACCCTGACTCATCTTTAGCTGTGTTGCTCATGGGGGATGCTAGTAGTGCCAACACGTGTCTTTGCATTGACTATACTGTAGCGTATAGTGAGACTGGACATAACAAGGTCAAGTTTTATTTAGATCGCAAACTAATCTTGACTTAGGTGTGAATAGCTGCACGGGAAAGAGGATCCTGGGACTACCACGCCAGTGAACTCCTTTAACTGTGCTCTTTTCTTTTTGATGACTCAGAAAAGATGAATCTATTTTGCATAGTGATAATTGTGTACTTAAGTGTCCCTGCTCTAAAACGAACAGTCATCAGTGAGCCATTACAGCTAGATGGAGCTAACAGGTTGACATATTTATAGGTCCCTCCATAAGGACATGAAATGATGTACTCTATGATCTTTCTTGTACGGTAAATTAACATTAAACACTGCAGTGTTTCTCTACATGTATATGATTGAATTAACAATTTAACACCAGAGCTTGTGGTTTGTTTTTAACTAGGTTTTAATGCTGTAGAGCTTACTCAGCAAGCATGATCATCTGATATAATGACAATGTTCTTTCTTCCAATTATTATCTTTAAATGTGTTGATTATTATTTAGGGAAACCAACAATCTACTTATGGAGTGAACACACTGAAGTTTGTCAATGAAGATATTGTTTAAAGACATATAAGCAAATGTTACTGAAAAGGACAAGAAAAAAAGAGAGAGGAGCAAACTTTAGGAAACCATAAAGATCAAACTAAAAGAACAAAAGCCAAGGGAGACCAAGATATTGAAATATATATATATATATTGAAAATGCATTTTTAAATATTGAAAAAACTGCTGGCAGACTGCATTTATTTGTTTAACTGTGTTATAAATGTATAGTTTAGCACACATTGCTAAATTTGTAAAACTGAGGTATACCACTAGTTGGTGTGTGTCAGGGGATACTTTGTCCAGCTCTAAGACTGCCTCATTTTAGGTTTATCAGAAACATTCAATAAACTGTCACTTACATGTTTGCTTTTAGAAGAAGAGCCTCGAATGAAAGAGGAACTAATACCTTCTAAAGATAAAAAAGAGGCAAAGACACCGTCCAAAGAAGAAAAGGAAGTAAAGAAACCATCTAAAGAAGAGAAGGAGATAAAGAAGCCAACCAAGGTGCAGAAAGAAGTCAAGAAACCTCTCAAAGAAGAGAAAGAAGTTAAGAAACCACCTAAAGAAGAGAAAGAAATCAAGAAACCTCTCAAAGAAGAGAAAGAAATCAAGAAACCATCAAAGGAAGAGAAAGAAGTCAAGAAACCCCTCAAAAAAGAGAAAGAAGTCAAGAAACCACCTAAAGAAAAGAAAGAAGTAAAGAAACCATCCAAGGAAGAGAAAGAAGTCAAGAAACCACTCAAAAAAGAGAAAGAAGTCAAGAAACCACCTAAAGAAAAGAAAGAAATCAAGAAACCTCTCAAAGAAGAGAAAGAAGTCAAGAAACCATCAAAAGAAGAAAAAGAAGTCAAGAAACCTCTAAAAGAAGAAAAAGAAGTCAAGAAACCACCCAAAGAAGAAAAGGAAGCCAAGAAACCTCTAAAAGAAGAGAAAGAAGTCAAAAAAACATCCGAAGAAGAAAAAGAAGTCAAGAAACCTCTAAAAGAAGAGAAAGAAGTCAAGAAACCACCCAAAGAAGAAAAAGAAGTCAAGAAACCTCTCAAAGAAGACAAAGAAGTCAAGAAACCATCAAAAGAAGAAAAAGAAGTCAAGAAACCTCTCAAAGAAGAAAAAGAGGTCAAGAAACCTCTCAAAGAAGAAAAAGAGGTCAAGAAACCATCCAAGGAAGAGAAAGAAGTCAAGAAACTTCTCAAAGAAGAGAAAGAAGTCAAGAAACTTCTCAAAGAAGAGAAAGAAGTCAAGAAACCCTCAAAGGAAGAAAAAGAAGTCAAGAAACCATCCAAAGAAGAGAAAGAGGTCAAGAAACCATCCAAGAAAGAGAAAGAAGTCAAGAAACTTCTCAAAGAAGAGAAAGAAGTCAAGAAACTTCTCAAAGAAGAGAAAGAAGTCAAGAAACCCTCAAAGGAAGAAAAAGAAGTCAAGAAACCATCCAAAGAAGAGAAAGAAGTCAAGAAACCATCCAAAGAAGACAAAGAAGTCAAGAAACCTCTCAAAGAAGTCAAGAAACCATCCAAAGAAGACAAAGAAGTAAAGAAACCATCCAAGGAAGAGAGAGAAGTCAAGAAACCTCTCAAAGAAAAGAAAGAAGTCAAGGAACCATCCAAAGAAGAGAAAGAAGTCAAGAAACCATCCATGAAAGACAAAGAAGACAAGAAACCTCCTAAAGAAGAGAAAGAAGTCAAGAAACCATCCAAAGAAGACAAAGAAGTCAAGAAATCTCTCAAAGAAGTCAAGGAACCATCCAAAGAATTGAAAGAAGTCAAGAAACCATCCAAAGAAGACAAAGAAGTCAAGAAACCTCTCAAAGAAGTCAAGAAACCATCCAAAGAAGAGAAAGAAGTCAAGAAACCATCCAAAGAAGACAAAGAAGTCAAGAAACCTCTCAAAGAAGTCAAGGAACCATCCAAAGAAGAGAAAGAAGTCAAGAAACCATCCAAAGAAGACAAAGAAGTCAAGAAACCTCTCAAAGAAGTCAAGAAACCATCCAAAGAAGACAAAGAAGTCAAGAAACCATCCAAAGAAGAGAAAGAAGTCAAGGAACCATCCAAAGAAGAGAAAGAAGTCAAGAAACCATCCAAAGAAGACAAAGAAGTCAAGAAACCTCTCAAAGAAGTCAAGAAACCATCCAAAGAAGACAAAGCAGTCAAGAAACCATCCAAAGAAGACAAAGAAGTCAAGAAACCTCTCAAAGAAGTCAAGAAACCATCCAAAGAAGAGAAAGAAGTCAAGAAACCATCCAAAGAAGACAAAGAAGTCAAGAAACCTCTCAAAGAAGTCAAGGAACCATCCAAAGAAGAGAAAGAAGTCAAGAAACCATCCAAAGAAGAGAAAGAAGTCAAGAAGCCATCCAAAGAAGACAAAGAAGTCAAGGAACCATCCAAAGAAGTAAAGAAACTAACTAAAGAAGAGGAAGTCAAGACACCACGTAAAGAAAAGAAAGAAGACAAAGAATCTCTCAAAGAAGAGAAGGACGTCAAGAAACCTTCAAAAGAAGAGAAAGATGTCAAGAAACCTCTCAAAGAAAAGAAAGATGTTAAGAAGCCCTCTAAAGAAAAGAAGGCTATGACGCCATCAAAGAAAAAACAGGAGGTGAAAAAGCATCTCCAAGAAGACAAAGAAAACATAATGCCTCTTAAAGAACAACAAGAACCAAGGAAGCCCTCAAAAGAGGCCAAAGAAGTTAAAAAGCCTCCCAAAGAGGAACCAACAAAATCTAATGAAGAGAAAGAAATCAAGAAGTCTCTTAGAGACAAAGAACCGGCCAAGAAGAGAGACAATAAGACAGGTATCCAAATCCATTGACTTTGCTACAGCACAAATTTAGTGTAATAGAGAGTCTACAGTCATGCTAGCAGATCCGTGCGGCTATACTACACAGTGGCGTGCTTACATCATAATGCTAGCATGCTCACAATGACGACGCTAGCATGTAAAATGTTCATCATATTTCAAATCTTTAGCTTGTTGGCCTGCTAACATTTGTTCATTAGCACCTAACAACGTTTAGCAAGTGGGCTTATGGGATTAATAAAAAAGTTTTCCAGGTATTTGACCATAAATCAAAATATAACTGTAGTTTGGATCTGATGATGCCACCAGATGAAAGGTCAGTAGATGAGATTTATTCATTGTGGGGCATGCATTTCTGTACCAAATATTCTGGCAATCCACCAATATATTGCGCCAATACATTTATTAATTGTTGAGATATTTCAGTCTGGACCAAAGTTGCAGACTGACATTGCCATAGAGCATGGATCATATGCAATATGCAACTGAACAGATAGCTGACAGATTTCCTTTGTTCCAAGAAGGGTATATTTTTTTCCTCTGTATAATTATGTGAAAGTTTTCATCGGCTTTGCCTTTATATTTCAGACGCTGGAGCCAAAAAGGCTGTAAGAGGGATTAGAGTTGTCAAGAAGGCGGCTGTGTCTGTCATGAAGAAGGAACATCTTAATGTCACAAAAGCAGGTGGGACAAGACACTACGTACAATAGCAGTGACATTTTATTCTTGTGGTTCGTACTTGATGAATACACTAACTCCCAGAAGTATATTATTGGTAACAGCTTAAAAAAAAACAATGTTTACATCAATTGTATTATTTTTTGAAAGTATTGCTGTTATAACGATTGTACCACATGTATTTTCAGCGACATGGCAATATACCAATGTTATGCTGTAATGCCTTCTGTTGTGCATTTCAGCTGATGAACCCAAGAGGGCAGTAAAGTTGCTGAAAGCTGTGAAGAAGCACATCGCTCCTGTCCTGAAAAAGGAACATCTTAATGTTACAAAAACAGGTAACTAGCATAATATTGTTTAAGATCATAAACAATCAGTAAATCTTTAAAATATCTGAAATCAAAAGGAATGTGTCCACCTTAACCAAGTGTTGTATTTTTCAAAAACACAGTCTATTAGAATTAGAATTTGCATAGAGCGCTACTACTGCATATTTAATGTGAAGCTATGATGAGCTAATGAATTACATTTTAAATGTTCTCCAACCGTAGAGGCTCCTGAAGGTCCTAAGGTGAAGGCCAAAGCAGAACCTGCAAAAAAGGGTATGGACCTTTTACATGACATTCACATCGTAGTTACGTATTAATTTTCAATCCATTTACAACATCTAATTATTTTCGATTCTGCATACCTTGATACCTCATCAATCCTAATCAACCAACTCAAATATCTAGTTAGATATTTTGTATCTGACATTTAATGTGTAAAACTAAATTAGATAAGGGCATTTGAATAAAACATATAATATAATTTAGACTCAACTTTGTATACATCTGAAATGTCCCTTTGATGTCATTTTTCCCCCAGTTGCAGCTCTTAAGGAACCCAAAAAGGAACCAAAGCAAAAAGTCAAACCACCTGTAAAACCAGGTAATACAAAGACACAACTTTTAAAGGATATTAACTGTATCAATCAGGGTAGAAACTGCTCTCTGTATAATGCAATGTAATACAACTGCATCTCAAACTACTGATCTATTAGAACCTTTATGAAGGTAAGATGTATTGCAAGGCTGAAGTATTAGATCGCATTAGTTTTAGCCTTTAGCCAGTTGGCCGTTTAAACCTGCAGCTGAGACTATTTCAAAGAAAGGCATTCAAGAACGACTAAAAACTACTCCTAAGAAAATAATTTTCTAAAATTTTGTTGCAAGGCAAAGCTGCTTTAAATGTGTGTCCTATTTCTTTTATACACAGAACTTCCAAAGGAAAAAGCCAAAGCAGCTCCTGCTAAGAAAGGTAACACAAAAATGATATGTTTATAGGTCGAAACATCTGAACACCAAAGAGAAAATTGATTATTGTTTATTTTTTCTATTATTATTAATCTTAAGTAATCTTTTATTTTCTATTTTTTAGTCGTATTTTTATACTTGAAAGGTCTTCATGTTAAAGCGGTGTCAATGTTTCATGTATGCTCAATTCAGTCTTTAAAGATTCATAAAAAAGAGAAGTACAAAAAAAGAGCAAAATGACTGGTTGTCACAGTTAAAGTAAAACATTGTTCTTTTGACACACAGAAGCTGCTTCTCCTAAAGAAAAGGCCAAACCAGTCGTCTTAAAGAAAGGTAACGTGGTTCATGTTATAACTAACATAAGTACATCAGACAAACTACATCATGAACTGCAATTCATCTTAATACTGTTTCTGTGTTTTACTTCTGCTCACAGAACAAGCAGGCACAGCCAGGAATGCCACTGTGGTGAAACACAGAGTCAAAATAGTGCCAATGAAAATAGGTATGTCCTTTGGTTTATAATAATAATATCACTACTTTAGTCAATGATCCAAAGTAAACACTGTTTTTTTTTCTTAGAAGTGAAGCCTCCAAAAGAGAAAGTCAAAGCCGTCTCTGCAAAGAGAAGTATGACAAGTATTTGAAAGATGGTTCAGGACAACATGAGGTTTAGGTTTGCTCTCTGAACATGTAATATGTTTTTTTTTCAGCTGCTGAGGTTTCGAAACAGAAGCCCAAAGCAGTTCTGACAAAAAGAGGTGAGTCTTTATATTTAGCTTCATCATTCAAATGTGACGTGATCTAGAATAATGTACCTGAAATGTGTTTACACAGAACCTGCTCCACTCAAGACTAAACCAGCCGCAGCAGTCAAAGGTAAGAAGACAAAAAACATTTATATTCATTTTTTATAATAATGGAGAAAGATTTTCTCACTCTTTTCCCCCGTGTTCTTACAGAGGCAGAAGTATCACACAAGAATGTCTCATTGACGAAGGAGAAGGTCAAGGTTGTGCCACTGAAGAAAGGTAAGTCTGTCTGTTATAGGCTCACTTTTATATACTTATTATCCTTACAACATCAGTGTGCTTTAATTATTCAAACTGTTAACAAGCTAAGTATCCATTTATAGTCTGCAAAAAAAAACAATTACTTGCTACTTTCCATTAAATGTTTTATTCATCTGTTATACACACACACACACACACACACACACACACACACACACACACTCAAACCATTTCTGTGTAACATTTTGTCTTCATAGTGCCTGTAACTCCAAAAGACAAAGTGAAACCAGCAGCAACTAAGAAAGGTAGTCACAACCTTTTAACCAGTTTATCATCAAATCATTCCTTATTTTATTTCAGTATTTTAAATGTTATATTTCATTCTAATGGGTTTGATTCTTAACCGAATTTTGCCTCTGAGGATCAATAAAGTATCTTAAACTGTTTATCGTCTGGAGGCTTGCATTTAAAAACTAACTGGGCTATAAGATCATGAACATATATAAATTATATGCAAATAACTTTTTTATTTATTTATTATTTATGTGATTTTGACATTACCTACCTGTTATTTTTCAATTTGAGTCTGCTTATTATTCATCAGTTTGTAGTCTGGAAGCTTTAATTATGTGACAGGGTGTGTTCTACTATGTTTTTTTTCTACTATGTTGTCTACTATGACTCTGTTGTTATTATTTGCTTTAGTAGCCGCGGTTCTTAAGGAGAGGAAGGCCGAGCCAGTGACACCAGCAAAGGGTACGTTTTTTTCCTTGTTCCTTATTTTTAATCAGATTCAACTTTTTTCACCCATGACTGTATAATGTACATTAGAATAAATTAAGCCTGTTTTATAGCTCCTGTTATCAAAGCCAAACCTGCTGAAAAGAAGAAAGGTACGCAGCAGACGTGTGTCTCTGTCTCTGATTTAGTGGCATTAACATGTCGTTGCTGATGAAATGCTTGTGTTGTGTTAGTACAATTTAGATGGCTTGAATCCATAAGTTAACTAAGCTTTAATAATATGAACAAAAAGTGCTGTAAATGGCCAACTTGACTGACTTTATGTTACCATTTTCTTTAGAAGCTGAGGTTGTCAAGGAGAAGAAGGCCGAGCCAGTGACACCTGTAAAAGGTTTGTTTTTCTGTAATGTTTTCACTGACTTCACAGTTTATTTTATTTTTATAGACTGTATTATAGTTTATATATTATATATATTAAAGAATATAGTCTTCTCATGGTCATTAGAATTAATAGGACCATGTGTTTCTTTAGTTCCTGTTATCAAAGCAAAACCTGCTGAAAAGAAGAAAGGTATGCAGCAGACGTGTGTCTCTGTTGTGATTTAGTAGCATTAACGTGGCTGCTGATGAAATGCTTGTGTTGTGTTAGTACAATTTAGATGGCTTGAATCCATAAGTTAACTAAGCTATAATAATGTGAAGAAACACTGCTGTAAATGGCCGTTTGACTGACTTCTTTATCATCATTTTCTTTAGAAGCTGAGGTTGTCAAGGAGAAGAAGAAGGCGGAGCCAGTGACACCTGTAAAAGGTTTGTTTTCACTTATTTCAAAAATGTTTGCCTCTATTTTATTTTTATAGATTGCATTGTAATGTATTATATATTATGTATATTAAAGAATATAGTTATGTCATGGTCATTAGAATTAATAGGGCCATGTATTTCTTTAGCTCCTGTTATCAAAGCAAAACCTGCTGAGAAGAAGAAAGGTACGCAGCAGACGTGTGTCTCTGTTGGGATTTAGTGGCTGTTAACATGTGGCTGTTGATGAAAGGCTTGCCTTAATACAATTTAGATGGCCTGAATCCATAAGTTAACTAAGTTATAAAAATGTGAACCAAAAGTGCTGTAAATGGCCAACTTCACTGACTTTTCTTGTTATCGTTTTCTTTAGAAGCTGAGGTTGTCAAGGAGAAGAAGGCCAAGTCAGTGACTCCTGCAAAAGGTTTGTTTTCACTTATTTCACAATGTTTTGCCTCTATTTTATTTTTATGGATTCAAATTTACTATATATCATATTATGTATATTATAGATAATAGTTTTGTCGTGGTCATTAGAATTAATAGGGCTGTGTATTTCTGTAGCTCCTGTTATCAAAGCAAAACCTGCTGAGAAGAAGAAAGGTACGTAACATGTGGCTGCTGATGAAATGCTTGTGTTGTGTTGGTAAAGTTTAGATGGCTTGAATCCATAAGTTAACTGAGCTATAATAATATGAACAAAAAGTGCTGTAAAAGGCCATTTGACTGACTTTTCTGCTACCATTTTCTTTAATAGCTGAGGTTGTCAAGGAGAAGAAGGCCGAGCCAGTGACACCTGTAAAAGGTTTGTTTTTCTCTAATGTTTTCACTGACTTCACAATTTATTTTATTTTTATAGACTGTATTATAGTTTATATGTTGTATATATTAAAGAATATAGTTTTGTCGTGGTCATTAGAATTAATAGGACCATGTATTTCTTTAGCTCCTGTTATCAAAGCAGAACCTGCTGAAAAGAAGAAAGGTACGCAGCAGACGTGTGTCTCTGTCTCTCATTTAGTAGCATTAACGTGGCTGCTGATGAAATGCTTGTGTTGTGTTAGTACAATTTAGATGGCTTGAATCCATAAGTTAACTAAGCTATAATAATATGAACAAAAAGTGCTGTAAATGGTCATTTGACTGACTTTTATGTTACAATTTTCTTTAGAAGCTGAGGTTGTCAAGGAGAAGAAGGCGGAGCCAGTGACACCCGCAAAAGGTTTGTTTTCACTTATTTCACAATTTATTTCATTTTAATGGACTGTATTATAATTTATTACATGTTATGTATATTCAAGAATATAGTTATGTCATGTTCATTAGAATTAATAGGGCCGTGTATTTCTTTAGCTCCTGTTATCAAAGCAACACCTGCTGAGAAGAAGAAAGGTACGCAGCAGGCGTGTGTCTCTGTTGTGATTTAGTGGCTGTTAACATGTGGCTGCTGATGAAATGCTTGCCTTAATACAATTTAGATGGCTTGAATCCATAAGTTAACTAAGCTAAAATAATGTGAACAAAAAGTGCTGTAAATGGTCATTTGACTGACTTTTATGTTACCATTTTCTTTAGAAGCCGAGGTTGTCAAGGAGAAGAAGGCCGAGCCAGTGACACCTGTAAAAGGTTTGTTTTTCTCTAATGTTTTCACTTATTTCACAATTTATTTCATTTTTATCGACTGTATTATAATTGATTATATATTATGTATTTTATAGATAATAGTTTTGTCATGATCATTAGAATTAATAGGACCGTGTATTTCTTTAGCTCCTGTTATCAAAGCAAAACCTGCTGAAAAGAAGAAAGGTACGCAGCAGACGTGTGTCTCTGTCTCTCATTAAGTAGCATTAACATGGCTGCTGATGAAATGCTTGTGTTGTATTAGTACAATTTAGATGGCTTGAATCCATAAGTTAACTAAGCTATAATAATGTGAAGAAACACTGCTGTAAATGGCCATTTGACTGACTTCTTTATCATCATTTTCTTTAGAAGCTGAGGTTGTCAAGGAGAAGAAGAAGGCGGAGCCAGTGACACCTGTGAAAGGTTTGTTTTCACTAATTTCTAAAATGTTTGCCTCTATTTTATTTTTATAGATTGCATTATAATGTATTATATATTATGTATATTAAAGAATATAGTTTTGTCATGGTCATTAGAATTAATAGGGCCGTGTATTTCTTTAGCTCCTGTTATCAAAGCAAAACCTGCTGAAAAGAAGAAAGGTACGCAGCAGACGTGTGTCTCTGTTGTGATTTAGTGACTGTTAACATGTGGCTGTTGATGAAAGGCTTGCCTTAATACAATTTAGATGGCCTGAATCCATAAGTTAACTAAGTTATAAAAATGTGAACCAAAAGTGCTGTAAATGGCCAACTTCACTGACTTTTCTTGTTATCGTTTTCTTTAGAAGCTGAGGTTGTCAAGGAGAAGAAGGCCGAGTCAGTGACTCCTGCAAAAGGTTTGTTTTCACTTATTTCACAATGTTTTGCCTCTATTTTATTTTTATGGATTGTGTTAAAATTTATTATATATCATATTATGTATATTATAGATAATAGTTTTGTAGTGGTCATTAGAATTAATAGGGCCATGTATTTCTTTAGCTCCTGTTATCAAAGCAAAACCTGCTGAGAAGAAGAAAGGTACGTAACATGTGGCTGCTGATGAAATGCTTGTGTTGTGTTGGTAAAGTTTAGATGGCTTGAATCCATAAGTTAACTGAACTATAATAATATGAACAAAAAGTGTTGTAAATGGTAATTTGACTGACTTTTATGTTACCATTTTTTTTAGTAGCCGAGGTTGTCAAGGAGAAGAAGGCCGAGCCAGTGACACCTGTAAAAGGTTTGTTTTTCTCTAATTTTTTCACTGACTTCACGATATATTTTATTTTTATAGACTGTATTATAGTTTATATATTATATATATTAAAGAATATAGTTTTTTCATGGTCATTAGAATTAATAGGGTTGTGTATTTCTTTAGCTCCTGTTATCAAAGCAAAACCTGCTGAAAAGAAGAAAGGTATGCAGCAGACGTGTGTCTCTGTCTCTCATTAAGTAGCATTAACATGGCTGCTGATGAAATGCTTGTGTTGTGTTAGTACAGTTTAGATGGCTTGAATCCATAAGTTAACTGAGCTATAATAATGTGAAGAAACACTGCTGTAAATGTTCATTTGACTGACTTCTTTATCATTTTCTTTAGAAGCTGAGGTTCTCAAGGAGAAGAAGGCGGAGCCAGTGACACCCGCAAAAGGTTTGTTTTCACTTATTTCACAATTTATTTTATTTTTATAGATTGCATTATAATTTATTATTTATTATGTATATTAAAGAATATAATTTTGTTCTGGTCATTAGAATTAATAGGACCATGTATTTCTTTAGCTCCTGTTATCAAAGCCAAACCTGCTGAGAAGAAGAAAGGTACGCAGCAGACGTGTGTCTCTGTTGTGACTTAGTGGGTGTTAACATGTGGCTGTTGATGAAATGCTCATGTGTTGTGTTGGTATAATTTCGATTTTTCTTATTTTCTCTTTGGTTTAAGTTTCAACTTTACATAAACATGTACATGCCTTACTGTCACCTGACTAATTAATTTTAATAAACTATTATAATGAACACGATGACGTAGGCCAAAAAGGGTGATATTTTGGAGATGCATGTTTTTTCCAAGTGTACGTGCTTATCGTAGCTGCGTTGTGTGTAAATATACGGCAGTGGTTGTAAATGAGATAGAATAACATGGCATCAAGCACTGAGGCCAGAATTGACCACATTGACTGACAGTTTTTGTTGTTTACTTTTGTAGCTGAGGTTCTCAAGGAGAAGAAGGCCCAGCCAGTGACTCTGACAAAAGGTTTGTTTTCTGTCTCTTCAGTTCTTCAGTGTTTGTCCGCCTGTTCTTTTTCATAGGATTGCTGTTTTGGGTTTCTCACACTGGAATTAGAAGAGTCGTGTATGTTTCTTGCACCTTGTACCAAATTAAAACCTAGGTGTGCAGAAGAGAGGAAAGGTATCCTGCAGAGGTGTTTCAGTCGTATAGTAATTTATAATAATTTACCAGGGCATAAGGTGGAAATATTTCATGTGAAAACAGATTTTTTTTAGTGTCAGTTTGGTCATTTTTATGTTAAAACTTCATTCAGACATTTACATGTTTCTTAAACTTCAACCTCCCAGACTTTATACTTTATTTTTATGTGATTACCTCAGAAACATTTGATTTTCTCTCCTTCATCGTCTTCTTACAGAGGCAGAAGTATCACGCAAAAATGTCTCTCTGACAAAGGAGAAGGTCAAGATTGTGCCACTGAAGAAAGGTAAGTCTGTCTGTTCAAACAGCCCACTTTCAATAACCTTTTTATGATGGAGTATTAGGGCCACATTAAAGGAAAAATAATCGAGATTACGAGAAAAAATAAGTAATTTTACGAGAATAAAGTTTTAAAAATACGTTAATAAAGTGGTAATATTACGTAAATAAAGTTGTAATATTACCAGAATAAAGTCGTAATATTACTAGAAAAAAGTTTTTATATTACAAGAATAAAGACATAATATTACAAGAGTAAAGTTGTTATATTACAAGAATAAAGTCGTAAAAATATGAGAATAACGTTGTCAAAATACGAGAATAAAGTCGTAAAAATATGTGAATAAAGTCATAATATTACGAGAAAAAGGTTGTTATATTACAAGAATAAAGTCGTAAAAATACTTGAATAAAGTCGTTATATTACGAGAATAAAGTCGTTATATTACAAGAATAAAGTCGTAAAAATACAAGAATAACGTTGTAAAAATACGAGAATAAAGTAATTTTAGACTATTCTAAATATTATGAATATTATAAACATCAGCATAACTTCACAGTGAACGTCTTGTGAAGTTATGTTTGTAAATGATTGCACAGGAGGCTCTACACAACTTTAGCTGTAGCTGTATTTATTGAACACACCAGGTAGCATTGAAGCATAGCATACTGTACCTCGCGAGAACATGCGAGATCTCCTACCTAGTAATGTGCAAGCACACTAAACAGCTATATATCAATACATGAGTACGGGTTTCACAAATTAATCATAATAATTAATCTTTCTGAGCTTCAGCACCACTTTGTCATAACTATCAGGACTCTGAAATGTCTTGTTATTTGAAAATGACTCGTGATTTTAGACATTTTAACGCAGGCTGCTGGCTGCTCCTCTGATATTACCTTTTAATATAAGATACAGGCTAACCATAGTCTAAAATAACGACTTTATTCTCTTAATATTACAAATTAATTCTCGTAATATTATGACCTTTTTTCTCGTAAAACGCAGACTTTATTTTCTTAATATTATGACTTCATTCTCAAAATCTTAGAGATTTTTTTCCCTCAGTGTGGCCCTAATACTCCCTCGTACCTTTATATTCATCTGTTATACAAACTCAAACCATTTCTGTGTGACACTTTGTCTTCATAGTGCCTGTAACTCCAAAAGAGAAAGTCAAACCAGCAGCAGCTAAAAAAGGTAGTTACACTCTGCTTCTTTAAGCGTTTCTGTCTGGAGGATTGAATCATAAATTAACTAAGCTTTAATAATATGAACAAAAAGTGCTGTAAATGGCCAACTTGACTGACTTTTCTTGTTAACATTTTCTTTCGTAGCCGAGGTTGTCAAGGAGAAGAAGGCCGAGCCAGTGACACCTGTAAAAGGTTTGTTTTTCTCTAATGTTTTCACTTATCTTACAATTTATTTCATTTTTATCGACTGTATTATAATTTATTATATATAATGTATATTACAGATAATAGTTTTGTCATGTTCATTAGAATTAATAGGACCGTGTATTTCTTCAGCTCCTGTTATCAAAGCAAAACCTGCTGAAAAGAAGAAAGGTACGCAGCAGACGTGTGTCTCTGTTGTGACTTAGTGGCTGTTAACATGTGTTTGTTGATGAAATGCTCATGTGTTGTGTTGGTATAATTTAGATTTTTCTTATTTTCTCTTTGGTTTAAGTTTAAACTTTACATAAACATGTACATGCCTTACTGTCACCTGACTAATTAATTTTAATAAACTATTACAATGAACACGATGACGTAGGCCAAAAAGGGTGATATTTTGGAGATGCATGTTTTTTCCAAGTGTACGTGCTTATCGTAGCTGCGTGTAATTATACGGCAGTGGTTGTAAATGAGATAGAATAACATGGCATCAAGCACTGAGGCCAGAATTGACCACATTGACTGACAGTTTTTGTTGTTTACTTTTGTAGCTGAGGTTCTCAAGGAGAAGAAGGCCCAGCCAGTGACTCTGAAAAAAGGTTTGTTTTCTGTCTCTTCAGTTCTTCAGTGTTTGTCCGCCTGTTCTTTTTCATAGGATTGATGTTTTGGGTTTCTCACACTGGAATTAGAAGAGTTGTTTATGTTCCTTGCACCTTGTACCAAATTATAACCTAGGTGTGCTGAAGAGAGGAAAGGTATCATTAGGTGGAAATATTTCATGTGAAAACAGATTTTTTTTTTGTGTCAGTTTGGTCATTTTTATGTTCAAACTTCATTCAGACATTTACATGTTTCTTAAACTTCAACCTCCCAGACGTTATGTTTTATCTTTTATGTGATTACCTCAGAAACGCTTGATTTTCTCTCCTTCATCGTCTTCTTACAGAGGCAGAAGTATCACGCAAAAATGTCTCTCTGACAAAGGAGAAGGTCAAGATTGTGCCACTGAAGAAAGGTAAGTCTGTCTGTTCACACAGCCCACTTTCAATAACCTTTTTATGATGGAGTATTAGGGCCACATTAAAGGAAAAAAAATCGAGATTATGAGGAAAAAAAGTTGTAAAAATACGTGAATAAAGTTGTAAAGATTTGTGAATGAAGTCCTAATATTACGTGAATAAAGTTGTTATATTACAGGAATAAAGACGTTATATTACAAGAATAAAGTCGTTATGTTACAAGAATAAAGTCGTAAAATTACATGAATAAAGACGTAATATTACATGAATAAAGTCGTTATATTACAAGAATAAAGTCGTAAAAATACGAAAATAAAATCGTTATATTACAGGAATAAAGACGTAATATTACAAGAATAAAGTCGTAAAAATATGAGAATAAAGTCGTAAAAATACGTGAATAAAGTCGTAATATTATGAGAATAAAGTCGTTATATTACGAGAAAAAAGTCGTAAAAATACGAGAATAAAATCGTTATATTACAGGAATAAAGAAGTAATATTACAAGAATAAAGTCGTAAAATCACATGAATAAAGTTGTTATATTACGAGAATAAAGTCGTAAAAATACAAGAATAAAGATGTAATATTATGTGAATAAAGTCATTATATTACAAGAATAAAGTCGTAAAAATATGAGAATAAAGTTGTAAAAATACGTGAATAAAGTCGTAATATTACGAGAATAAAGTCGTTATATTACAAGAATAAAGTCGTAAAGATATGTGAATAAAGACGTAATATTACAAGAATAAAGACGTAATATTACAAGAATAAAGTCGTTATATTACAAGAATAAAGTCGTAAAAAATATGAGAAAAAAGTCGTTATATTACGAGAATAAAGACGTAATATTCCGAGAATAAAGTAATTTTAGACTATTCTAAATATTATAAATATTATAAACATCAGTATAACTTCACAGTGAACGTCTTGTGAAGTTATGCTTGTAAATGATTGCACACGAGGCGTTACACAACTTTAGCCGGAGCTGTATTTACTGAACACACCAGGTAGCATTGAAGCATAGCATACATGTACCTTGCGAGAACATGAAAGTTCTCTGACCTAGTAATGCGTATTTAATGTCGGAACATCAACACCACTTAACTATCAGGACTCTGAAAAGTGTTTTTATTTGAAAATGACTCGTGATTTTAGTCATTTTAGCGCAAACGGCTGGCTGCTCTTCTGATATTACCCTTTAATATAAGATACAGGCTAACCATTGCCTTAAATTACGACTTTACACGTAATATTATGACTTCAGTCTCGAAATCTTAGCGATTTGTTCTTCCTCAATGTGGCCCTAATACTCCGTCATACCTTTATATTCATCTGTTATACAAACTCAAACCATTTCTGTGTAACATTTTGTCTTCAAAGTGCCTGTAACTCCAAAAGAGAAAGTCAAACCAGCAGCAGCTAAAAAAGGTAGTTACACTCTGCTTCTTTAAGCGTTTTTAGTCATAAATGAACAACAATCCATACAAAATGAACAAAAAGTGCCTTAAATGGCCAACTTCACTGACTTTTCTTTTTTTTCATTTTCTTTTGTAGCTGAGGTTGTCAAGGAGAAGAAGGCCGAGCCAGTGACACCCATAAAAGGTTTCTTTTTCTCTAATGTTTTCACTTATTTCACAATTAATTTCATTTTTATCGACTGTATTATAATTTATTATATATTATGTATTTTATAGATAATAGGTTTGTCATGGTCATTAGAATTAATAGGGTTGTGTATTTCTTTAGCTCCTGTTATCAAAGCAAAACCTGCTGAAAAGAAGAGAGGTACGCAGCAGACGTGTGTCTCTGTCTCTCATTAAGTAGCATTAACATGGCTGCTGATGAAATGCTTGTGTTGTGTTAATACAATTAAGATGACTTGAATCCATAAGTTAACTAAGCTTTAATAATGTGAAGAAACACTGCTGTAAATGTTCATTTGACTGACTTCTTAATCATTTTCTTTAGAAGCTGAGGTTCTCAAGGAGAAGAAGGCGGAGCCAGTGAAACCCGCAAAAGGTTTGTTTTCACTTATTTCACAATTTATTTTATTTTTATAGATTGCATTATAATTTATTATTTATTATGTATATTAAAGAATATAGTGTTGTCATGGTCATTAGAATTAATAGGACCATGTATTTCTTTAGCTCCTGTTATCAAAGCAAAACCTGCTGAGAAGAAGAAAGGTACGCAGCAGACGTGTGTCTCTGTTGTGACTTAGTGGGTGTTAACATGTGGCTGTTGATGAAATGCTCATGTGTTGTGTTGGTATAATTTCGATTTTTCTTATTTTCTCTTTGGTTTAAGTTTCAACTTTACATAAACATGTACATGCCTTACTGTCACCTGACTAATTAATTTTAATAAACTATTATAATGAACACGATGACGTAGGCCAAAAAGGGTGATATTTTGGAGATGCATGTTTTTTCCAAGTGTACCTGCTTATTGTAGCTGCGTTGTGTGTAAATATACGGCAGTGATTGTAAATGAGATAGAACAACATGGCATCAAGCACTGAGGCCAGAATTGACCACATTGACTGACAGTTTTTGTTGTTTACTTTTGTAGCTGAGGTTCTCAAGGAGAAGAAGGCCCAGCCAGTGACTCTGACAAAAGGTTTGTTTTCTGTCTCTTCAGTTCTTCAGTGTTTGTCCGCCTGTTCTTTTTCATAGGATTGCTGTTTTGGGTTTCTCACACTGGAATTAGAAGAGTCGTGTATGTTTCTTGCACCTTCTACCAAATTATAACCTAGGTGTGCAGAAGAGAGGAAAGGTCTCATTAGGTGGAAATATTTCATGTGAAAACAGATTTTTTTTTTTGTCAGTTTGGTCATTTTTCTGTTCAAACTTCATTCAGACATTTACATGTTTTTTAAACTTCAACCTCCCAGACTTTATGTTTTAACTTTTATGTGATTACCTCAGAAACACTTGATTTTCTCTCCTTCATCATCTTCTTACAGAGGCAGAAGTATCACGCAAAAATGTCTCTCTGACAAAGGAGAAGGTCAAGATCGTGCCGCTGAAGAAAGGTAAGTCTGTCTGTTCACACAGCCCACTTTCAATAACCTTTTTATGATGGAGTATTAGGGCCACATTAAAGGAAAAAGAATCTGGATTACGAGAAAAAAGACGTAATTTTACGAGAATTATGTCAGAGGAGAAGGAAGTCATAATATTACGAAAATAAAGTCGTAATATTACAAGAATAAGGTCGTAAAAATGCAAGAATTAAGACATAATTTTACAAGAATAAAGTCGTAATTTTGGACTATTGTTAGCCTAAGTATTATAAACATCAGTATAACTTCACAGTGAGCCTCTTTCGAAGTTATGCTTGTAAATGATTGCACAGGAGGCTCTACACAACTTTAGCCGTAGCTGTATTTATTGAACACACCCGGCATTGAAGCATAGCATACTGTACCTCGCGAGAACATGCGAGAGCTCCTACCTAGTAATGTGCAAGCACACTAAACAGCTATATATCAATACATTAGTACAGGTTTCACAAATTAATAATAATAATGAATCTTTCGGAGCTTCAGCACCACTTTGTCATAACTATCAGGACTCTGAAAAGTGTTTTTATTTGAAAATGACTCGTGATTTTAGTCATTTTAGCGCAGGAGGCAGGCTGCTCTTCTGATAGTACCCTTCAATGTAAGATACAGGCTAACCATTGCCTTAAATTCTGACTTTATTCTCATAATATTATGACTTCAGTCTTGAAATCTTAGCGATTTGTTCTTCCTCAATGTGGCCCTAATACTCCGTCGTACCTTTTTATTCATCTGTTATACAAACTCAAACCATTTCTGTGTGACACTTTGTCTTCATAGTGCCTGTAACTCCAAAAGAGAAAGTCAAACCGGCAGCAGCTAAAAAAGGTAGTTACACTCTGCTTCTTTAAGCGTTTTTAGTCATAAATGAACAACAATCCATACAATATGAACAAAAAGTGCTGTAAATGGTCAGCTTCACTGACTTTTCTTGTTATCATTTTCTTTAATAGCTGAGGTTGTCAAGGAGAAGAAGGCGGAGCCAGTGACTCCTGTAAAAGGTTTGTTTTTCTCTAATGTTTTCCCTTATTTCACAATTTATTTCATTTTTATCGACTGTATTATAATTTATTATATATTATGTATATTAAAGAATATAGTTTTGTCATGGTCATTAGAATTAATAGGACCGTGTATTTCTTCAGCTCCTGTTATCAAAGCAAAACCTGCTGAGAAGAAGAGAGGTACGCAGCAGACGTGTGTCTCTGTTGTGATTTAGTAGCATTAACGTGGCTGCTGATGAAATGCTTGTGTTGTGTTAGTACAATTTAGATGTTTCTTGAATCCATAAGTTAACTAAGCTATAATAATGTGAAGAAACACTGCTGTAAATGTTCATTTGACTGACTTCTTTATCATTTTCTTTAGAAGCTGAGGTTCTCAAGGAGAAGAAGGCGGAGCCAGTGACACCGGTGAAAGGTTTGTTTTCACTTATTTCACAATTTTTTGCCTCTATTTTATTTTTATAGATTGCATTATAATCTATTATATATTATGTATATTAAAGAATATAGTTTTGTCATGGTCATTAGAATTAATAGGACCATGTATTTCTTTAGCTCCTGTTATCAAAGCAAAACCAGCTGAAAAGAAGAAAGGTACGCAGCAGGCGTGTGTCTCTGTTGTGACTTAGTGGCTGTTAACATGTGGCTGTTGATGAAATGCTCATGTGTTGTGTTGGTACAATTTAGATGTTTCTTATTTTCTCTTTTGTTTAAGTTTCAATTTTACATAAACATGTACATGCCTTACTGTCACCTGACTAATTCATTTTGATAAACTATTTTAATGAACACGATGACGTAGGCCAAAAAGGGTGATATTTTGGAGATGCATGTTTTTTCCAAGTGTACGTGCTTATTGTAGCTGCGTTGTGTGTAAATATACAGCAGTGATTGTAAATGAGATAGAACAACATGGCATCAAGCATTGAGGCCAGAATTGACCACATTGACTGACAGTTTTTGTTGTTTACTTTTGTAGCTGAGGTTCTCAAGGAGAAGAAGGCCCAGCCAGTGACTCTGACAAAAGGTTTGTTTTCTGTCTCTTCAGTTCTTCAGTGTTTGTCCGCCTGTTCTTTTTCATAGGATTGCTGTTTTGGGTTTCTCACACTGGAATTAGAAGAGTTGTGTATGTTTCTTGCACCTTGTACCAAATTATAACCTAGGTGTGCTGAAGAGAGGAAAGGTATCCTGCAGAGGTGTTTCAGTCGTGTAGTAATTGATAATAATTTACCAGGGCATTAGGTGGAAATATTTCATGTGAAAACAGATTTTTTTTAGTTTCAGTTTGGTCATTTTTATGTTCAAACTTCATTCAGACATTTACATGTTTAATAAACTTCAACCTCCCAGACTTTATACTTTATTTTTATGTGATTACCTCAGAAACACTTGATTTTCATTCCTTCATCGTCTTCTTACAGAGGCAGAAGTATCACGCAAAAATGTCTCTCTGACAAAGGAGAAGGTCAAGATTGTGCCACTGAAGAAAGGTAAGTCTGTCGGTGCACACAGCCCACTTTCAATAACCTTTCTATGATGGAGTATTAGGGCCACATTAAAGGAAAAAAAATCGAGATTACCAGAAAAAATAAGTAATTTCACGAGAATAACGTCGTAAAAATATGTGAATAAAGTCGTAATATTACGGGAAAAAAAGTTGTTATATTACAAGAATAAAGTTGTAAAAATATGAGAATAACGTCGTAAAAATACGTGAATAAAGTCGTAATATTACATGAAAAAAGTTGTTATATTACGAGAATAAAGTCGTAAAAATACGAGAGTATCGTTTAAAAATACGAGAATAAAGTCGTAAAAATACGAGAGTATCGTTTAAAAATACGAGAATAAAGTCGTAAAAATACGAGAATAACGTTGTAAAAATAGCTGCTCTTCTGCTATTACCCTTTAATATAAGATACAGGCTAACCATAGCCTTAAATTACGACTTTATTCTCGTAATATTATGACTTCATTCTCGAAATCTTAGCGATTTGTTTTTCCTCAATGTGGCCCTAATACTCCGTCGTACCTTTTTATTCATCTGTTATACAAACTCAAACCATTTCTGTGTAACATTTTGTCTTCATAGTGCCTGTAACTCCAAAAGAGAAAGTCAAACTGGCAGCAGCTAAAAAAGGTAGTTACACTCTGCTTCTTTAAGCGTTTTTAGTCATAAATGAACAACAATCCATACAATATGCACAAAAAGTGCTGTAAATGGCCAACTTGACTGACTTTTTTTGTTATCATTTTCTTTTGTAGCTGAGGTTGTCAAGGAGAAGAAGGCCGAGCCAGTGACACCCATAAAAGGTTTGTTTTTCTTTCATGTTTTCACTTATTTCACAATTTTTTGCCTCTAATCTATTTCTATAGATTGTAGATTATAGTTTATATATTATGGTTATTATAGAAGGACCGTGTATTTCTTTAGCTCCTGTGATCAAAGCAAAACCTGCTGAAAAGAAGAAAGGTACGCAGCAGACGTGTGTCTCTGTTGTAGTGTGGTGGCTGCTGATGAAATGCTCATCCACACTACATGCTTTCACACAGTATAATGTGTTTAAACCAGAAAAATGCGTTGTGTATGTCTTATACGCTTGTAATTCGAAGCTTAATCCAAACAGCAACTGGACTTGGTTGAAGTTTTTGATGACTGAAGAAGCCTTTCGAATGAGGTGAAACGTCTTCAAGAACTTCAACCGCGTCCGGTTGCCTTTTGGATTCGAATTTCCATGACCTGGTTGACTGAGAAAGTTTGACTTACACGCTTGTAGTGTTTTAAATAGTATTATTTTCACTTTTAATGCAGAAGCTCCTGTGAAGGAAAAGGCGAAACCCACCAAGAAAGGTGCGATTAGTTGTCCTGTCTGTCTTTAAAATGTCTAGACTATAGTCTTATCAAGGGAAAGCTGCAACATCTGAGCAGGAGCACACGATTCAGCATCTTAAAGACATGATATCATTACAGTGGATAGTTCAGTCACTTATCAAAAAGCAAGAACCTCAAGCCACTTTTTTTTTCTTCTTTCTCCTTAGAACCTGAAGTCAAGCCAGCTCTTGCCAAAAAAGGTAATATAGAAATGAGACATCATTGTGTGGGTTATTAATTATAAGAGGTCTTAAAAAGAGTAACTAACAGATATTCTCCCTGTGTTACCCTCAGCACCCGAGGTTGCAAAGGAGAAGCCTAAACCAGCTCCTGAAAAGAAAGGTGAATATTTAATAAAAACCAAAAAACGTCATGAAAAAGACACAGACTTTTATATCCATTTTTATTTTAGTTAGGGTTGTTAGTTTTGTTAAAATGCCAAATATTGTTTTTCATTTAAATTAGCTCCTTCCAAACCAAAAGCTGAACCACAGAAGGTCAAACCCCTCCTAAAGAAGGTCAAACCCCTCCTAAAGAAGAAAGGTAGCCTCCCGCTGCAGTCGGCCTGCAGATGGTTTTCTGGGGTTGTAGCTTACAAAAAATACTGTCATCATCCACACTAAGTTGCCAGTTTATTAATGAACTAAATTACAACTATAACTACTGCAGTCTAATACAGCAGTAATGCAATGAATCCTATCTTTGTGAGGTGTTGATTCATCTGTGTTATGAGTTAAACAGTTATAATACATTAGTGTTATAGGTGTGAGTAATGAATTGGCAACTTAGTGTATACTATAGTTGTTTTAGTGAAATAGCTATAACTTAGATAATGCTTTATATTAAGGTCCCTATATATATGCATATACATATATATATACAAATAAGGCCCTTATAACCTCTAACAAGCTTCTTATTAATAACATTGTGTTTTAATAGCTCTAAATGAGTATAATGATGACAACACCTACATTTTGACTGTTAGATTAAATGACATATATAAGCACTTATAAGAAACTGCTAAAGAGTGTTAATAAAGCCTTTTGGGTTTCTTATAATTGTTTATAATCGCCTTACAAACACGTTCATGTGGTTTAACTTACCTATTGTGTCACTGTTAAATCTTTACTAAGCTTTTTGGCTGACCGCCGGGGTCAGCCCTACAAGTGGGTCTGTATGTGCCTGACAGACTGACTGACTGACTGACTTTCTGAGTGAGTGACGGTACTTTCAGAGCTGTAGAGAGAGAGAGAGTTGCGACATCACAATGGCGGATCATGGCGCATATTGGACCTCCACTGATGCAACTCTGTCTATGCGGCTCTGGATACTTTGTTCGGGGAGTAGGCGGGGCTGCTCCTCCGCTGCTCATCCGCTGTCCTCACCTATGTCGCAGCGTGCACCTGCTTTCAAACACGTTGTCATCGGCCTCATAAGGACAGTCCTAGACATTGCCCACAAAAGCGCACATTGACCTGATGCGGTCAGCCACATACTAGGTTTTCACCTAGTCTTGTTTACTTTATTAACGTTTCAGGTGTTATTATTCATTTCTTAGCAGCTAACGTAGCACTCACAAACAGTTAACCAAGCTTCTTGTTGCTAAAGCAAAAACTATAACTGAATAAGATTAATTAATACTTTTTATTAACTCAGAGCCCAAAGTACCAGATGATAAAACCAGCTCAAAAGGTACAAAAGTAAAAAATTTTACCTCTTAGATTGCCATGTTTGGTATATAGAATATAATACATGAACTTTTTGTTGATGTATAATAATAAGTAATCTGAACATTACATTTCCTTTAATGTGCTGTAACTATACAGCCAGAACTGCCAGAAATAAACATATATTGATTGCATTTCCTCCCTGATGGCACAGCGGGAAAAGGCCGAATCAGTCCATGTGTAGAAATGCGCATTAATGGGGCTTCATGACACTAGCGTGAGATTGTGAAAACAGTGAAGTGACCTGGTCAGAAAATGTAGGTCACTGTACTCTGAAGCTCTGATTGGATTGCTCACGAGAGAAACGAGCAGTTTGCCTGTGGGATCAATAATAAATCATTGCAGAGGACATCATGCTTAATAAACGGAGAGTGGTTTCTGCTTTTATAACTCAGGTCTGTTCTTTTAAAACACAATTAATGAAAGACGCGAGAGTGACGGCTGTCAAAGCATCATGAAATTAGCAATGTGGATTGTAGGTCGCTCATGCTGTACAATCTGCTTTAAGCTGTCAGTAACTGTTCTGTTGTTGCTCATGCACTGCTGGAGAATTAACAAGTTTTTCTTTTGCAGAACTGGAGGCTCCCAAAGAAAAGGTCAAACCTGCTGCAGTGAAGAAAGGTACAGTGTTTGCACCATTTCACGTATCACCTCTAGTCTATTCCGTGATGCATTTGGGGCCATCTTAATAAGGTGTCATAGTCTATAACATGCTGCACCTTTATCACAAATTAAAGAACCGTGTGTTGTATTAATTTCCTTTCTGATGACACAGCCGTGTCTAGGGAAAAGACCAAAGCTGTCCCTGTGAAGAAAGGTACATTTGTTGTGCTTCTGTAGAGGCAGCACTTCATGTGACCAGCTGTGGTAATCTGAGGACTAAATGTAATCTGATTACAACATGAAGGCCACAGCAGTCTAAGAAATGTAATGAATGGATATTATATTAATATCTTCCTGCTGAATGTGACAGTGTTTTATCTAAATTCAGATTTAAAACAGGTTTGTTATTCTGCAAGATAATATATTTTATAAATCTTAGATAGTAGACGATAATTTGTCGAATAAATCTAAAGCTTATTAGCTAATTTGTAATTTTTCAATACTTTCTCTTGCATGCTAGAGGTAGAAATCTCTTGGTGGTGATGTGTTTAGGGTTTGCTTTGCCATGGAAACTCAGGCATGTCTTTTCATACCAAAACATGCTTATGTTAGACAGACAAGGAAGAAAACCGGTTTTCTTTCACTGCGGGGAACGATCTTCGTTCTGAAACTCTTTTCTTGCATGGCAGTGAAACAGTATTTTAGTTGTCCATATTCCCTATTTGTGTTTGTTTCATGATTTTGAAACAGAGCCAGAAGTTTTGAAAGCAAAGGTCAAACCTAGGGCAACAAAGAAAGGTTCTGCAAACTATCAGCGTTTAGTGGCATCTTAATAAATAGATAAATAACAATATGCTGTAAATGTGTGATTTATTGCAGAGGTCAGAGTCCTTAAAGAAAAACCACAGCCGTTAGAGAAAGGTACCTTGAAATTGACTTAGTCCACAGTTCACATGTTACTGTACTCGTTAGACATGAATTACCAATGGACTAAAACAACCTTTATTTACATATTAATTTTTAGAAAAACCAGTTGTGAAGAAGGCGGCCAAAGAAGAGAAAACTAAAGGTACAGTGTGCAAAACATTTAAAATTAGAATGAATCTGTATAAGATTACTTTTGTAATCAGATTACTTTTAGAGTTTTAATCAGATTACTTATCAATTATAATCAGACTACTTGTAATCAGATTACTTTGAAATAACAGATTCAGATTTCTATTCGAAATCGATTATGTTTTAAATAGTAATCAGATTACACGTCTAAAGTAATGTTGTCCAAGTCAGTGTAGTTTAATATCAGCCATACAGTCTCTTAAATGTAACTTTTAATTCAGTGAATATAACTGAATCTTATCTGATTACCTTTTAAATCAGATTTTACATGTAATTAGATTACAGTCAATTCAGATTACAAGTAATCAGATTACTTTTGTACTTCCAATCTAGTCATATTTAGAGTAGTGTCTTCTAATTGAAGGTAACTTTACTTTATTAATGACATGTAGTTGCTCAATTGTAACAGTTTAATTCATCTAAATTTAACTGAATGTTATCTGTAATCAGATTACTTTTAAAACAGAATAATGTAGTCATTCTAATGTGGTCTAATTTAGAGTGATGTCATCGAATTCAATGCAGAGTAACATCTTCATCATGTCTGTTTAGCAGCTGTTTCTATCTACCCTGCTGAAAGTGGACAGTAATGAATCTTTTGCTTTGATTCACAGAGGACAGAGTTCTAAAGGAGATACAGGAAGCTACAGTGAGAGGTATGATTCTTTGTTAAGCAGCTACGTTTCAAGTATTCAGATTACATCTGTGGAGCTTTGATTTACTTATGCACAAAATTGCTCTTTTAACTGTAGAAAAACCTGCTGAGAAGAAAGTTGCCAAGGAGGAGAAAATAAAAGGTACCGTAATGCAAATCTGTAATTTAAAGTCATATTATTTTTTATGGTTAACGCCATGTTTTCTTCTTGATAGCTGAGCCTTCTGTATCAGACAGCATTCTCATGGAAGGTAAGAATATGCCCTTATCATAGCGGAAACATCACACAAGTTAGCATATTGCTCGCTCAGTCAAAATCCAAAACACTGAATTGTTCTGTAGTAAACTGTTGCTGTCCTGCCCTCCAACTCCCTCCACAGACGAGATGCCCTACTTCCAGTGTTTCTTTGTGGACGAGGACGAGGCCCAGTTTCCGTTCTACGCCTTCTCACCTCTGCAGATCTGAAGCTTCAGTCTGAATCCAGTCTGAGGTTTACAAATCCGTCTTTGATAATGAAAACGTTGCGTGCCATCCTGCGCTGCTAACACGCAGCCCCGCTGTTCACTGTTGGTCTTCAGCAGGAAACCCTGGACAGCAGGAGATGATGGCTGAATTTAAGGTGAAGGACCGATTTTAGATTCATTTCCAGATTTGGTTGAGCTCTCGTACCAAATACATGCAGCCAGTGTCATTCCTTTCTGTGTTTTTTATTTATTTTTTCTTCATTGAAGTGGTTGATATCATAATTATTTACATGGAACAATGTAGTATTTTGAACTTTTTTGGATCATTCATTTAGATCCTGACAGCAAATGAATAAGACGGTGCATTTTTATAGGAGAAACATGTAGTATTTGTAACATCTACGCTGTTAACAGGGTACAAAAAGTGCTGATAAAAGGTGGATTTGGCTTAAATACCTCAGAGCCCACACTTACTTGAAACGTGGTTTGTACAGTAGTGGTACACGGATACATTTAATGCACATTTATCTGTTTCTTTATTACATTGTAGATGGCAAAGTATTTCTTTTAAAGCCCTTTATTTAACATTGGGGCATATGTAGTGTTTACATGTAATTCCGTCATTTCTGCCACTTTTCTGAAACTTATTTTTCTCACACATGTCCGTTAATTTCTTCCCTGTAATGGGAACAAGTTTATTTCTGTTTCTGTCTACTAAGGAATGACCATGCACTGTATATGAGAGCTCCCAATCATGCTGATGTAACACTACCTATAAGTCTTATTGAACTGCACCATGTAGACGTGTGCCCGTTTGATGCTTCTTGTCGTAGTCAGTAAGAGAGTAAGACTATGTTCAAGCTGGAACATTAAAGTCGGGCACATGTCAGCCACACAGCAAACAGCAGTTCCTCGATAGACCAAAAGCTGTCACTAAGTTTGGTGAGTGGCTGTCAGACAGAGTGCACAGCTTAGATGCACGGTATGTTTTAGCAGCCGTTAGAGCTGGTTGAAAGTGTGATCTAGTTTTTTAACACATACTTGTGCATCATCTCATTGACCGTGCGTACATAAAGACACAGGAGTCACGTCTCAGTTTGAGAGTCACCTGTGCAGATGATGTACACGTGTGGGGGAGACATGAGCTCAGATTGATTTCAAATACGGACACTGGACAAACATTCAGTCCAAGACGTGTATCTGAAGTCTCTGACGAACGGTGAAAAGAGAGCTGCAAGCATCAGCTCCTCGACAGGTTTATTTGAAAACCTGAACGTTGTTAATACGCTTACGTTGAAATATAATATCTGCACATCATGTGGTTACGCTATACATTGCTGCAGAGGGCGTCACATGTTTAAGCAGATGATCTCAGACGGCTTTGAGCAGCTGCGGTTTCCATATGGCTGCATAGAAGGCAGATAGTACAGCTTGAGGCGCTAATCCTAAGCATACAAAACTCTGCTTATCTTTTTTATTAATTAATTATGATTAGATTAATAATTCTTTTAATAATAGTAACTGTCTCTTTATTCAACCCTGATTGTTGTGTGAGACCCTCTGCAGCTCACAGGCAGCTGGAGCTTTAAGGTGCGGCTCCACTGTCGCCGATGAAGCTGGAGGTGTTTTGTGCACAATCTTTGAATATTTTACAAACTTTCACCTATTTTTTGTTTATGCATTCAAGTCATTTGTATCATTGTGAAGAAAGGATACACAATTTATTTATTTATTGTATCTTCAAACTCACTCTACCCAGGTTAACATGTGCAATCCTTTTTTAATGTCTCAGTGATCAAAGCACTGTATGTTCGTCTGATCGTCCTGGAACGACCTGTGCATGACGTGTGTGTGTTTTTGTTTTATGCTCTCAAATGTTTTTGTGAAATAATTTACCATTATGAGAACACTAAAGACTTGAACGTATTAATCAGGGTATTTTATTACCAATCACTGACTTTTGACTGTCTATAGTGTTTCTAACATGATACCTGAGAAATCATATTTGAAATATTAACATGTGATTTTATTGTAAATAAGCAAATACACTGAAAATAGAGTTTTATCCCTGAATCCCTACTGAAACCCAATGATGTAACATTTGTCAATTACATCCTCCATATGCTTGTGAATAGAAGCTATTTGACATTAAAACCAAGCAAAGCAAGTGTT